>NC_064629.1:22875018-23484393 GCF_023864275.1 Schistocerca cancellata | reverse complement strand
CACTACGCGATTTAACTTTGTTGAGATGCTGTTGCAGTGTTACTACGACTGGTCAAGCATGGAAGCAATGAGGCATTGTAGAAGATTTTAATTGAATAGTAGCCTCATAATTGTTGATACACCCTTAACTTGGAGAAAAGAGTGATTCAAGATCATCAGCCAGTGCAGTTACAGATGCGATGTTATCACCATGTATGATTTGAAACCCAAAAACTTAAAATATCCATTCCAAATATGTTTACTAAAAACATAAGTGAAGGACATACTTCTTCATACAGTGTTGTTATTGTGCTTTCATCGTGCAACATTTATAGTTTACTATAGTATTTTAGTCTTTTTGATGTAGGCTGGAGTGGCAGTGAAAAAATCTGAACATAGACATCCTCATGGCAGGAACTGACCATCTAGTGTCAACAAGAAAATTTGTTGCATGTTTTTGAATTATTAATGGAAGAGAGAACTTTTGTGAGTGTGCCATAAAAAGATTTATGTTGATGTGGTTGAAGCACATCTAAGCTATGTCAGTGTTGTTGAGTCAACTAACAGGGCTTTCTGAATATAGTTGCAGTAGACCTATGCCACATGTCCATGTTCCTATCACCCCCCCCCCCCCCCCCACACACACACATTATGTTTTGTTTTCCTTATATGGGCACTGACTGCAAAGATGCTTTGAAAAAGCTTTGTTACAGTGAGGCTGGACTGGTGAATTTTCCTGTGAAGATTGAGATGTGTGACACTGCTGTATGAGTGCTGCAGATTATACAGGGTGTTTCACAGTTCATGTTACACACTCCTAGACATTGCAGAGAGGAATTAGTAGATCAAGTTGTACATAGAAACCCACGTACGGAAACGCGATCTGACAATATTACAAAGCATCAAACTAATAGGGAATATCAATAATTCAAGAACAGTCTTAATCGCATTTATTATTGTTATAATACTGCCAACTGGTTTCAACCCGATGTAGGTGTCATCTTCTGGGCGTTTACACCATTGGTCAACTGCTAGTGTTGTCACTCCTGTCTACATAACGGCAGGAAACTATAGGGATAGTTTCCTGCCATTATGTAGACAGGAGTGACACCACCAGCAGTCGACCAGTGGTGTAAACGGCCAGAAGATGACCCCTACGTCGGGTTGAAACCAGTTGGCGGTATTATAACAATAATAAATGCGATTAAGACTGTTCTTGAATTATTGCTTAATCATACTAATTGCTGCTTCTCTCCACAACCATATTGTCCAAAAAACTAATAGGGGTTGGTGCCTGTAAATGTATGTAATGTGCAGGATGATTCCGTGATGATATTTACAAGTTTTCAAGGGTGATGGAGGAGGATAAATGAATCATTGTGACGTGAGGGTCCCTGTACTGTAAACGAACGAGTCAAAAATTATAAGCAAAGACCATTCTGATTCCCATGATAGTGGAATAAATGTATCATACTGTTGTTGTTAAGACTGAATGGCAGGTAACTTTCAGTTGTGGTAGTGTGGACCAAAACAAGAAAAAATGTGCAGTAAACATTGGCTCTAAAATACATACCTTAAGAACTATGAACATGTGTTCAGTAGAGATGTGTTTCACACTAGTGAAGATGACCGAGTGCTATAGCTCCTCAGGTATGCATTTCATAGCCCATCGTTACTGGAAATTTTTTTCTTGCCTTGGTCCATACTACCATCTCTGAAAGTTGCATACTGTACATTCTTAGCAACAACAGTACCGATACATGTATGCGCTGTCAGAGGTATCAGAATGATTTTCATTTGTAACTTTCAACTTATTCATTTCTTACCTCAAATTCATACATCTATTCCATCATCCTTGAAAGTCTGTAACATCACCAAGGGATTATCCTGTATATACATACATTTGCAAGTGCTGCCACCTATAACTTCATCACTCTGTAGTATTGTTGGATGACGTTTCCAGACATGGGTTCCTGTGTAAATTTTGATCTATTAAGTCCCCTCTACAGCATCTAAAAGTGTGTAACATGAACTGTGAACACTATGTGTATATTACCAGTGACCCATTCTGGCTTCGCACTGACTTATCTGTTGTAGCGGTAATAAGGTATAGACATAAACTTCCATTGTGAACCAGACTCTCTAGTAGTGAAAACTGTATCAAAATCTGTACAGTAGTTCCTGAGATTAGCCTTCACATACAGACAGAAAAATGCAGGAGGGGGCTTTCTTATATGTACTTCACGTCAGGGACTGAATCCAGAGTACAGTGAGAAAGCGAACTTGTGTTCCAGTCATTCTTAGTGTGATATGAATAGTAATGTTGTTTTATAGAAGACAAGTCATGTTCATTAAAAGATTGCTGTGCTGCAGCAAATGTATTGAAAGTTTTTGGAATTGTTAACATTTACTGGAGAGCAGGATTTACTAGTTTAAGCGCCTCTGCACAAACTTCCCTATCGGGTGTGTATGTAAATATGTCTCGTACTAATAATTCAGCATAGGATTATTTACACGCTTAATTTTCACATTTGAATTTACATTTACGCAGTAGACCTTTTGAGATCAGCTGCAATGTAGCATGTTGTTGATTGTATTTCTTATAACAATGTAAGAATTCAAGCCTCGTTGCCATTACCTGCAAAGAGAGCATGCCATTGATTTCTGATATTTATTTACACTCAGGATTAGTGTAATGGTGTAATGTTTTAAAAGACATGTTAACAACATATTATCAGCTAACAAGAAGCGTGCTCCTGAGCAATGTTGATAATAATACAAGGGGACTTCAAAAAGTAAGTTACACATAATTTTTGCGAGTCAATTAACTACATTTCAGAATAACAAAGATACATGACTCTATTTTCAAGATAGTTAGCAAGGTCTCTAAACAACAATCGTTCAATTCCTGGATGAAAGAAATGTGTTCCTTGGTCACAGAGCCATTTGAGAACCACTCGTTAACTCTGTGTACACAACTCCATCACAGTTGATGAAAACTGAGGGTATGACTTTCCCTGCAGCTTTTTTTTTTCTGCAGAGGTGAGGTGGTGTGCGTCCATTCCCTAGGTGCTCTCTTTCTTGTAGCTGTGAAATTATGAACCCATGTCTGATCCTCCGTAATGATTCAGCTTGGGAAATTATTGCCTTCCATTCAGTAATGCTCAGGGAAGACCAGAGGTTGCATAAATCTTGTGCCTTTGTGTGCAAGTGACAGTGATCATGAAACCCTGTGTGAGGACAATTTTCAATAATGCGAATGATCTCGGGTGTTGTATGAGCACTGCCTATTGGGATGCACATGTGCTGAAAAATTTCTACGGTAGTCACTCTGCAGTTAGCTGCGAATGAGCTCTCCAATTGCTAGGACATTGTCATGTGTGGTCGATGTCGATGGCCTTACTTTCCGATCGGCATCACCTACATCTGTGTGGCCTCGGTTGTGTTGTTGACGCCATTTTACTGCAGATGAATGCTACATTGCACTTGGTCTATGTATTGCCAGAATTTCACAGTAAATTTGTGTGTGATTTAGATGTTTCGTCCACAAGAATGGTACTGTGCCAGATACTTTAACTTTGAATACATTTTCAATTGGTGCAGCTATTCACTCACTCATTTTGATGCATCTGGTATCCATACCACAGCAGAACTGTGTTTGCAGGAAACCTGAAACATGTACTCTCTTCTGACAATGTGCCATTTTTATTGCACAATTGTCTTAGGGTGAGACAAAATGTGTAACTTCCTTTCTGAAGTCCCTTGCATGGAAGTGAAACTGCAGGCGTCCGTAGTACGAATCGTAATATTCATCTTCTGGATGAAATGGTGCGAATCGTGGTGGTTACTGTGCTGTGGGTGCAATAGTGTGAATGGTGGAAGTTACTTTGCTGTTGTGATGGGCTGCTGCAGTATGAGCTGCTGTTGTGCAGCTTCCTTGGCTTGTTGTTACAGGATGGCCTGTAGTTCAGCATAATGCTGCATTTGAAGCTGCAGCTCTTGCTGCCATGATTTCATGAATTCCAAAAATGTTAATTTAATTTTAGTCTGCCTTCTAAACATACAGGCACTAAGTTTGGGTCTTCTTAGCAGATGTAACAACTGGTCAGTGTAAAAAAAAGTGATAAATTTCACTATTCTTTGGACAGCATCAAAATACACTGATAGCTTGCCAAAACCGGTCTGCTTCTTGAGGCCATAAATGTGACAGATAACCAACCAATAGATGCATCGAGAAAGTCTGTAGTCATGCCAGTCCTGTCAGCCACCAGGCAGACAGTCTGAACAAATAAATTTTGCCCACACAGAATGGATCACAATGTTACCAATAGTCACGAGTGAATCACAGCATGATCTGAAGTGATTGTGCTCCACTGGACGGTGAATTACGTTAGCTGTATGACGTCTGCTGTTTGTCCCACGTGACATTCTTCTTATGCTTTATTGCGGCAGTCAGTGATTGTAAAATCAACAATAGTAGGCTGTGATCTTGCTGTTTGAGAAGAGAGATATAGCAGTTACTGTCAATAAACATTTTATGGAAATGGGTAGGTAGCTTCAAGTTCATAGGATTCACAATTGGACACTGAGATCATGGCGAGGACAGCAAGTACAGCAATATGTATGACCAGTGTAAGAAAAGGTTTTGTGAAATAATTGTTTAAAAAGAAATACCAAACTTAGAGTGTACCAGGCCTGTGTAATCAGGAGGCTTGCTAACAACAGTGAAAAATAAAAACCGGTATGAGACAACTATGTATATTGAACACTTTTCTTCTCCACTGTCAAAGGAAGGTTCTCCAGACTTCATTGACAGACGAAGTCCCAAACACCTGTGTTCTTCAGAGAACAAGTTTGCTTAGCTTATACAGCTTACTCAGTCAGCAACGACTTCGACAGGTAAGCCAAGTCAGACTCATAGTTCTTATGAAGAACTTTAGCTTATACAGCTTACTCAGTCAGCAACGACTTCAACAGGTATGCCAAGTCAGACTCGTGGTTCTTGCGAAGAACTTTGTGAGAAAATACTGGCAACTGAAAAAGCCCTTTTAACTTCACAGACGTGTACAAGAGAGATATGAAAAAACCATGACAACACGTATCGCTGATGTGAGGTGTATGATCGATGACTGTGCAAAATGGAATTCAGGAAGCAGGTAACAAATCAAATAAAAAATTCTTTGCAAAGAGAGGTAGATGGAAAGTGTATTTTCATTTATGCCACATCCACACTTTGAATTGTGAAGAGCTTGTGCCACTCTAGAGCAGGGCTAGTCAGTCAGTCTTGGAAATGTGAGAATTATACCAGAGTGATACTAAGTAATCTTTAAGGACATGCAGATGCCTCCATTTGCTGTGGAAATCTCCAGTTACTAGGACTGGGATTTGCTCTCCTGTAAAGTTCATTTTTGTATTTGGAGTAGTAATTTCTGATTTTGGCTTGGGATAGATTTTCGGTTTTCTGTTTCACTATTTTTCGGGATACTGTCTGGTTTGTTCATCTTTAATATTTTTGAGTACCGTAGCCTTTTTAATTCTACATTCACCTTCCACACAATTTAAGAAATTAATTTTGTCATCAGTTGTGCAAAATTTTCGTCTTCTGCACCTATGTAAATACTCCGCAATCGGCACACGGTTGATGGTACCCCGTACCACTACTACTCATTTCAATTCCTTTTCCACTCACAAATAAAGCGAGGGAAGAATGACTATCTGTATGCCTCTGTATGAGACCTAATTTCACATGTCTTATCTTCGTGAACCTTACGTGCAACGTATGTTGGTGGAAGTAGAATCATTCTGCAATTAGCTTCAAATGCAGGTTCTTAAATTTTATCAATTGTGTTCCTCGAAAATAATTTCACTTTCCCTCCAGGGCTTACCCCTCCAGGGATTCCCATGTGAGTTCCCCAAAATATGTCTGTAACACTTGTGTGTTGTTCGAACCTGCCAGTAACATATCAAGCAGCCCACCTGTGAATTGCTGTGACGTCTTCCTTTAATCTGACCTGGTATGGATCCCAAACACTCTAGCAATACTCAAGATCGTCCTACAGTCACTCAACTTCGTCACGTTACTGAACACCACAGCATCATCAGGAAACAACCGCAGATTGCTGCCCACCCTGTCCGCCAAATCATTTATATATGTAGATAATAATAGCGGTCCAGTCACACTTCCCTGTGGGACTCTTGATGATACCCTCATCACTAATGAACACTCACTGTCAAGGACAGCATACTGGGTCCTATTACTTAAGAAGTCCTTGAGCCACTCACATATCTGTGAACCTATTCCATATGCTCGTACTTTCTTTAACAGCCTGCAGTAGGGCTAGATGTCTTTGTAGTCATGATAAAGCACATGCAGTTATATTACTGGATCCTGGTTTATACCGTATTTTGAAACCATTTTCTTGGATTGCTGATGTCTATCTTGTTAAAAGTTTGTGCATCAGCTTACACTTCAACAAAAAGAAAAAGCCTTATGGTCAGATTGTACTATTGGTTTGCAGTCCAGACAAAAAAAAATTAAAATTATCAAACCCCGAGATAATAGCAAGAGCTTCTTGTTTGGTTCCTGTATATACCCTCTGACAAGGAGATAATGCTCTGTTCACATAAGTTGTTTCATCAGTACATTTACTTCATAAATTGGTATGAAGGTGAGTGCCAATTGCAAATTAACCTAATATGTCTAAACAAAAATTGTGATGTATATCAGGCTGAAGTAAGATCAGAGCTTGTAACAGTTTTGCTTTAATTTCGTCAAAAATCTTCTGCTGCTTGGCTTTCCAAACTCAAAGTGCTTCTTTCTTCAATAGATTTATTAAGATTGATTATGACAAGTAATGTCCTTAGATGAACCAGTGATTAAAAAAATACAAAAGCTGAGAAATCCCTTAAGCTGTTTCTTGTTGTTATTGTAAAATTATTGACTGCTTCTTTCATCGTAGGATCTGCTTTAATACTAAATGTCCAATAAATTCCATTTGTTTATGTGAAAATTCCAACTCATCCAGATTTAATACCAACGTCTGATGTCCGAAATGCTTGCAGAACTTGATGTAGAATGTTAACAGAATAAAAATCTGCTTCAGTTGCCACTATTTTCTTATTTATTACATGACCAGTTTCAAAGCCTAGAGCTCCATCTTCTGGTGCCACTAACTGCAAACAAGAGGATGAGCTACTTGCTTTCAGGAACTATTGGGTTGACATACCAAAATGAAAGTCAAAGCCATGAAAAGTGCTATTACTCATGTAATTAAGAAAACATAAATGTGTGGCAATCAGGTCTGTCAGCCAAACAAATTCATAGGGCTCGAACAAAGATGTTAACTAGAGGGAGGAATCTGGACAAAAATGGAAACAATAATAAATAAATGCACTCAAGTGTAAGACCAGCAACTGGGATGTTCACTTCGACAGCCGACACACAAGTGAATAGTGCAACATACCAGGAAGCCAGCTGAACATGGTGGCGGAAGTAACTGACTTAGGAACCAATGTGCAGGAGAATTGAAAAGGTGGTTGAAAATGTATGGGAAGCAAGGGCTGACTGATCTATCTACTTACATCAGTGTGCTTCACAAGATCAATAAAAAATAAAACTATAAATAGAAGAATAAATATGGTAACATAAAAACACAAGTATTCAGCAAAACTGCCTAAAAGACAAAGTGACACAGCACACAACAATAAAAATACAACTAAAACAGGGGGTACAGATAGTATACAAAATATACTCTTGAAATTGATCAATTAAGCAATGACAGGTGAAGTGTGGCAAGAGAATGACGCCAACCGTTAACATAAGAAACCAAATATAGACTCACCTTTAAGAGCCATTGCTAGTCCTGTTGTGTATACCTTTTCAATCCTGATTAAGCTTTTTAAACTTAGACTTTCTTTTGGCTCTTAAGGACAAGGCTGTACATGGTTACTGATATTAACAGTTGGCATCATTCTCTTTCCACATTTCACCTTTCATCATTTAATTGCTTAATTTAGAAGTATATATTTGTATACTTTCCATATCACGTTTTCCGCATATATTCATTATAGTGCATTCTGTCACTTGCCCTTCAGGCATTTTTTCTAAATGCTTTTGTGTTTATATGTTGCCATATATATTCTTATATTTAGTCAATTCTGTGTCAGCTGTCAAGGTGGACTACAAATGACTGCAGTTAATTATTTATTATTGTTTTAATTTTTGTCCAAATCCCTCCCTCTATGTTAGTGTCTTTCTTCCAGTCCCAGGCATTTGTTTGTTGTGGGTGTGACCCCTGGTGACTGACTGGCCCAGTTGCCACACAGTTATGTTTTCTTAATTATTATTCCTTACCTTTCATTTTTGTTTGTCAACTCCATAGTTCTTGTAAGCTAGCAGCTTCTCCTCTTGTTCACAACGGATGTCACTTGAAGATGGAGCATTAGACTTCAAAACCAGTTGTGTAATACATAAGAAATTACTGGCAAGTAAAGCAGATTTTTACACTCCTGGAAATTGAAATAAGAACACCGTGAATTCATTGTCCCAGGAAGGGGAAACTTTATTGACACATTCCTGGGGTCAGATACATCACATGATCACACTGACAGAACCACAGGCACATAGACACAGGCAACAGAGCATGCACAATGTCGCCACTAGTACAGTGTATATCCACCTTTCGCAGCAATGCAGGCTGCTATTCTCCCATGGAGACGATCGTAGAGATGCTGGATGTAGTCCTGTGGAACGGCTTGCCATGCCATTTCCACCTGGCGCCTCAGTTGGACCAGCGTTCGTGCTGGACGTGCAGACCACGTGAGACGACGCTTCATCCAGTCCCAAACATGCTCAATGGGGGACAGATCCAGAGATCTTGCTGGCCAGGGTAGTTGACTTACACCTTCTAGAGCATGTTGGGTGGCACGGGATACATGCGGACGTGCATTGTCCTGTTGAAACAGCACGTTCCCTTGCCGGTCTAGGAATGGTAGAACGATGGGTTCGATGACGGTTTGGATGTACCGTGCACTATTCAGTGTCCCCTCGACGATCACCAGTGGTGTACAGCCAGTGTAGGAGATCGCTCCCCACACCATGATCGCCGGGTGTTGGCCCTGTGTGCCTCGGTCGTATGCAGTCCTGATTGTGGCGCTCACCTGCACGGTGCCAAACACGCATACGACCATCATTGGCACCAAGGCAGAAGCGACTCTCATCGCTGAAGACGACACATCTCCATTCGTCCCTCCATTCACGCCTGTCGCGACACCACTGGAGGCGGGCTGCACGATGTTGGGGCGTGAGCGGAAGACGGCCTAACGGTGTGCGGGACCGTAGCCCAGCTTCATGGAGACGGTTGCGAATGGTCCTCGCCGATACCCCAGGAGCAACAGTGTCCCTAATTTGCTGGGAAGTGGCGGTGCGGTCCCCTACGGCACTGCGTAGGATCCTACGGTCTTGGCGTGCATCCGTGCGTCGCTGCGGTCCGGTCCCAGGTCGACGGGCACGTGCACCTTCCGCCGACCACTGGCGACAACATCGATGTACTGTGGAGACCTCACGCCCCACGTGTTGAGCAATTCAGCGGTACGTCCACCCGGCCTCCCGCATGCCCACTATACGCCCTCGCTCAAAGTCCGTCAACTGCACATACGGTTCACGTCCACGCTGTCGCGGCATGCTACCAGTGTTAAAGACTGCGATGGAGCTCCATATGCCACGGCAAACTGGCTGACACTGACGGCGGCGGTGCACAAATGCTGCGCAGCTAGCGCCATTTGACGGCCAACACCGCGGTTCCTGGTGTGTCCGCTGTGCTGTGTGTGTGATCATTGCTTGTACAGCCCTCTCGCAGTGTCCGGAGCAAGTATGGTGGATCTGACACACCGGTGTCAATGTGTTCTTTTTTCCATTTCCAGGAGTGTATTCTATTAGTGTGTTCCTCAGTTGTGGATGTTCCCCTGATAGTGTTTTGATGTAAATGTTGATGTGTTCTTGACAGGATATTGAACTAATTAATGTGTACTGTCTGCTAGACTGGGGGATGTGCTACCGATCATTGTTTTCCTATCAGACTGAAAGTTGCACTCACCTGTTAAACTTCTATCACTGGAACGTGAAGGCATTGGACTTCTTCTCTTTGCAGATGTTTTGTCACCTAATTGATAGTTTAATTAAAGAGAAAGGGACAGTGGGAAAGCTACAGATCAGTGGTAGCCAGTAAATGTGATTAAGGGTGAATATATTGTACAAAAAGACACAAATATGATGTAGATATGTCACAATATCTTACAGCTTAGACCCACCATTCTGAGTGACTTGGGGAGATGCCATCTTGCTGCATGAAAAGGAATGAAATAAAAATAACATTGAAAACTAAACGAGACACATCCAGCCCCTGGAGAGAATGAGAAATGTTTAATCAAGAGGAATCAAAAAATATAGGAGATGCTAGCACCAAGTCCTCTGGTACTTATATAGAGACAGGGGCCCAATGATGAGCTTACCACATTATGATGGTGGAGCTGCAATGCTGGGTACTCACAGGCCAAATGGTGTGACTGGACAGTAACACCCATGTAGGCCTGTCATAAATTGTGCTGACCTAAATGGATCCTTTTAATGTGAGGCTGCTCCTGAGGTAATCAAAATAGCGGCAAATTCTGCACTACTCTTATTGGCGATGTGAAGGCATCCAGGATTACCAGCCAAATAGGGCAGGAGAGTGACTCTCGATGTTATTTGTAAACTTAGACACTGCACTTTAGTGTGCACCTGCAGTTAACAAAAAGCTTCCCATAGCCAACATGGCTGAGGTAGAGATGGAATCATTGCTGCTGCCTGGCCCACTGGATGACACAGTCTTGTGGCCCTCAAGTTGTTTGGGTACTAGATCTCTGAACGAGGTAAGAGTTAGTTTGGCAGTGTGACACTGTGGCTTGAAGTTGAATTCAAACGTAATGGTGCAGAATTTTGCCATCTTGTGTGTTTTCTAAATCAATTAAATGGTTAACATAGAAATTATTTCAACCCTTCCAACCAATGTTCCTCCTGCAGGCAAGCCATTGGTGGTATCCACTGGGCGAGAAGAATTAATCTAATTACGTAAACTGATTTAGTTTTGTCACTTTTTAATTAATTATCCATCTGGTCTGAGATTTCTGTCATTGAATTTGGGATTTCGCAGACAATCCGAATCTGTGATAGTAATTATGAAATTAATTTTATTTGGCTGTCTTTCTCTGTAATACAGACTGTCCTGAGGAGCCATTGTAGCATAATGTATGCCTTCAAGAAGTCTTCATGTTATGACATTATTGTGGTGTTGCCTCCAGTATTTAAATCTAAAGTCTCAGATAGTTACCTTATCTCTTTATTGACTCTACACCCAGTGTTGTTCAGAACGTATAATTCTCTGTAGTATCCCTAGATTATCCCTTTATTTAAATTACAATCTCAATTCCCATTTTACATTACCCGTTTTCAGTGTGCTCTCTTTTATACATCCCAGATGTTCGTAACATTGTCTTTCTTGTCTGGTGGCCTTCTACATAATTACAAATTAAGCAATTGAAATACTTATAGTTACCTCACTTTTTCCACTTTTTTTTTTTAATTTTTTCCTGCAATGATCTATTTTACTGTAAACGGTTGGTAATGGTGAGTGTTAGAAGTTGTGCATGTCTTAAGCTGTGTGTCTGCTGGTTGTGTTATCAAATGAAACTAACCTGTTCTGTTGGGGGTGGTTTTAATATTGCAGATCAATTCTCAATGTGTATGGGTGGGTGGGAGGGGGGGGGCACAGTGGCAGAGGAGTAGATTCTTTGTAATGCACTGGTTATAGCCTGTAATGCAGCACAGCAGTCACCTCCATGGTGCTTCCTGCCTCAAGGGGAACAGCTGTCTTGCTGCTACCATACTAGTCTCCCACCTCGGGACAAGTGCCTAGTACTTCCTGCTTCCTTTACCCACTAATAAACCAGGTCTCTCATCACTGTTTTCAGAAGTTTGCGGTTTCAGAAGTTGTATGCTATTTTCCTCTGGATTCACGTCGTTGAACTACTAGAAATCAAACAGTTTTAAATAACAACTTCAATCTTAATAAAGGAAGCACAGTACCCTGTATGCAAACAAATGCAATAGAAACAAAACAATCTTGCACTTATGTCGGTACAGTCAACTGCCTACACAATTAGCACAACAATTACACTTGTAAATAACCCAGGGATATTAAACTACTAATCTAATGGTGTGGTGATTTTAGCTGTTGGAGCAACTGATAATTTTGATTGTAAGCCCTTCTCAGGGGAAGGTAATAATCTCACTACCTCTCTCACGGCCCAGATTAGTGGCCTCTCTAACATGAGTTCATCCGCAGAATAACCTGTGAAAGTGTCTTTTAAGGGACTGATAATATCCTCGAACTGCAGAATATATTCAACCCACTTTGTATGCTTTGGTGAGTGGTGAATTCATGCCAGCTTCCCAGGTTCCTGAAAACAACATTCAATTTGATTTAATGCTGCGTGGTACACACTCGCCATGTGGATAGTGACTTCTCTTTGCTGCACCTCAGTAATCCAATTGCAGGAGCAACTAGACTGAACCTGTTAGGTTTTTGGAGTCACCTCCATAATGGAAGCTGTCACTACTGGTGGTGTACTTCCTGTAGTGTTTTGATGTGTTGGATGCCACCAGTGGCTTGTGTTTTACTTAGGGAAGAGTGGGGCACTCTGAACCACGGGGCACAATGATTCAGGTAGCATAATTTCAGTATAAGGTGGTAAATTATTTTTTCCTCTGTGCATATGTTGTCAGTACTGCTCTATTGACTGTCATTTGTTTTCTGCAGGATCTAGTTCCTGCCATTAGTGTTGTATTGGTGATATGTTAGTTTCGTGACAGTGAAGTAATTTTTGGAGATGTAGATAGATTGAATTTTGTTCAATCCTTTGTCACCAAATTTTAGCGAAACTAGGTCATTGTAACAATATCAATACTGTATTTTAATGAAATAGATCTTAAAATATTAACAATGTTCATACATAACCTCACATGAGCTTTGTTTGAAATATGTACTGTTGGGGCACACTGAACCAAGCTCTCCCGGGGCACAATGAGCCATGGTTCGTTGTGCCCCTGGGCAGTCTATTGTGCCCCAGGAATATTATAATTGTCCAATACAAGCACTCTGTACTTTGTTTGCTTAGCATGGGTAAATACAGAAATTACAGACGTCCAGCAGTCCTGTTTTATACTATCACGTTTGAAGATGGTTCATTTGTACTGCAGGAAGACGAACAGAGGTAAAACTGACCATGGTGTTATGCAAGAAGCTGTGCAGGACGTTCTTAATAAGGGTATGGCAGTTCGCCAAGCAGCTAAATCTCATTTAATACCTTACCCTACTCTTCGACGATATGTTCAAAGCATTAAATGTGGTTCCAGTGAAAGATTGACACCAAACTACGAAAATCGAAAGGTATTTTCTGTGGAGCAGGAGAAAGAATTAGTGGAGTATTTGTTGCATTCTTCTAAGATATGCTTTGGTGTTGACACTAAAACATGCAGGCTCTTAGCAAGTGAGCTGGCCGTGAAAAATGGTCTGAAATATCCTGAGAACTGGATGGAGGGAATGGCTGGTGTAGACTGGTTCTATGGGTTCATGAAACGAAATCCAAGTTTAAGTATCTGAACTCCAGAGGGCTGCAGCTTATCCACATCAACATCCATTAATCGGTATACTGTTTAGAATTTCTTCAAAAGCTTGAAAGACCTTTACCATAGATACCCTACTTTCGCTGATGGTACAAGGATTTTCAATCTGGATGAAGCAAGTACCTCAACTGTACCAGTTAGGCTTCCAAAGGTAGTGGCACAAAAGGGAAGTAAACAGATTTCTCAAGTTACTAGTGGAGAATGTGGTGTCTTAGTGACCACCTGTTGCATAATCAGTGCAGGTGGTACTTTCCCCTGCCCTCAGCAATGATATTTCCTCGAGTACATTTTAAACAATATATGATAAGTAATGCACCAACAGGCACCCTGTGGTTAGAAATAAAGAGTGGCTGGCTGAATAGCAAACTTTTTGTGGGTGTCGTGAAACATTTCATCCACAAATTCAGTAGTAGCAAAGACAATCCTGCACTTCTAATTTTAGACAATCATTAAACCCTTCTGTCAATTGAGGTAATAGATGTAGCAAAAGCCAATGGGGTGGTTACGCTAACTCAGGTTCAAGTCCATGGATGATCGATAATTCCAAAATAAGTTACATGACTGTGTGCCTACAGATATAATTATATGATTCACACATGGAATATATGTAAACATTATGTTTAAAGTACATTTACACTTACTTTGTATGCTAAATAGGTTCTTTCAATGAATGTATTTAAAGTGGTTCATTGTACCCCACATGTGAGGCACAATGAACCATTTACCAAATTTTCTTCAAAGGTGTGCAGCTAAAAAACAATTAATGACAATGCAGTCATATAAGGCCATTTGATACTTGAATGATTAAACTGTAACATCTGTAGATCACAACTCTGCAATAACATTATTGCATGAGTAACACGAGGAAATATTTTTTATGGTTCAATGTGCCCCACTCTCCCCTACTCCTCCAGGCCTAGGTAAGTCTGGTTGTATTAATCATTTTTTAATTGTTATAATTTTGTAGTCATTTATTTCCTTGACTCAGTCTTTCATTATGTTAAAGTTGATGATGGCTCTCCTCCTGAAAATCATCTGCAGTGGTCAAAACCTCTAGATTGCTCTGTGCTGACAGTAGGTAGAGTCAGCAACTGTCTCCATGCCTATTCCAGCATCCGGTGATAAATTAATAGGATCACCTCCTTGGAGTCTATAGGTGGCACTAGGACTCGCACTGCCAACACCTCACATAAAAACAGCTCTTATAGACTTCCACCACTCTGACTGTATGCCAGGTCCATCTTTAGGTTGCTGACTCCATTGACGTTGTGCAAAGACTGATCAGTAACATCTGGTGATTTGCCACCAGAGACTCACCCGAATACAAGTAACAGCTGGTGATGACTGATACTGATGGTGTCATACCAGTTTCGAAAATTGTGAAGAAAATCGACTGGATGTATTCCACAGTTCATCTCATTGAAATGTTCACAGTTAGGGGCAGTGAATGGCATGGGAGGATTCCACAACTGTGAATTATTTCCTACTAGTCAATAGGACAGCCCTTCCGTGACTGTATTATAAGAATTTGTCCCCACAGGAAGATTTGTGGTTCTCTCCACAATAGTGCTTGATCCTGTTCGATTTGCTCTTTCTACCCCATAGGTTATTGGAGGGCAGTCAAAGTTAACTGCTGCAGCAATGGTTCAGCCAGAGTGGGCCTGAACAAGTGTTGGCATCTGGCAAGGAGGCCATGTGTGGAGCTATTAGCACTAAAGCTGCCCACTTACAAGCCGACTAGTCTTGCGACCCCATCCTACCTGCTAGCAAGCCTGCCCTGACACTTTCACATTTCTGTAAGTGATTTTATAGCCCACTGTTGCATTCCTATCTGCTATCTCCAAATGCTACCTGCTACCACACACTGCCCTTTATCCTTCTATTTTGGCACGCTGAAAACTGTCACTTGACTGTGGGCAGGTAGGGTCCACCATGCAGTTGCAGTGTGACCACACGAGGTCACACGGTTCGGTGATGCGCTCAGCAGGTCAGGGTCAGCCGACTCGGCCTGTGAATGGACGGCTTTGTTGTTGCCACACGATGTGGCAGCTCAGGCTGAATGGACTGCCTGAGGACTTTCCGACAAAAATTTGCTCGCACCAGTGTCAGAGACCCAACAGGAAGCCATAACTGGGTGAATCTTATCACTGATCGTATTGTCTAATTTAATTCTAATTCAGTGTACTGCACTGTGATCTTTGCAACAACACCAGTTTGAAAGTCCTCCGACTAGCCCTCAGTTTCTTTGAAGCGGGTGTCCATGGGCTCGTCTCTGTCACCTGTTCACTCAGCAACTCAAGTGTATCCTTTTGTTCCTCGATTTGACTGGCGATAATGACAACCTGCTCGTTTCTCTCTCTCTCTCTCTCTCTCTCTCTCTCTCTATGATTTTTTTTAAAACTGAGGTCAGCTTCGATTCGATATTTTCTGAGGCCTCCTTGCTGTCAAGAAGCATTTGGTCTGAAACTTCTCGCTGTCTTCTTAAATCTAGAGCCTGAGAGTCTACGCAACTGAAGAACTTTTCATTGTGCGCCTAAATGGCGTCTGAAAATGACTTTTTGACCTCCTCCAGTGCTCACAATTGCTGCTCAAACTTCTTTGTTAGTTCTGAACTTAATTTTGAACTATGTGCTTCCAAATATGCGCGTAATTCAGTACTGTGTACTTCTAATTTTGTATTTTACTTGCCTCCCACTCTTCATACTTGCCTCCCACTCTTCAGATTTAGCGTACTGTGTTGCAACTGCTGTCGGCAACTCACCCAACATAGCCTGCGTTGCGTCATTGGCAACAGCTGGCTGCCTAGCAGTACCCTTTTGTAGGTTGGTGTCAGCAAACGGAAGAGTCAAGGCCCACGCAACGTTTCCCTCGGTGTGAGCATGCTGCAACACAATGGTATAGATATCAGTGGCGATATTAGGGGCGGTAGCGGTTGAGGGCAGTGCTCAGATCGTGGCTGGGCAGTATGCTGGCATTGGTTGTAGTGTTGGCAGACAGTGAGCTATCTGTATACCCTTTGGCATAAATCTGCTCGACGGCCGCTGCAGAGTGTAATTCCACACTGATCCCGACATGGGGCGAATAACATGACTACGCTGATAAAACTCCAAAGTCCATCTATTTGCACAATCTGGCAACATTGGAGGCTACAGCAGTCTCTGGAGGCAGTCTCGTCTTACGATCGAGATGTTCTGCAAGGTCTACGCTTGTGATCTAGCAGTAAACCGCGTATCGTCTGAATGCGACGTCTGGCGATCAATACCACTCACTGCATAACTATCTGTAGCGATTTTCGTTTGAATACTGAAGTCGTGAGTGTAATGGTAGCGTAGCCACAACGTATTTCACTTTCTGACTCACTCATCGGACGTTACTGTTCCACGCAATAATATTTGTGCGACATATTTCTTCGCAGTCTGCCTGTCTATGAACTCCACATGCACATCTCTCCATGATCCATTAGCTGGGAACCAGCAGCGGCTGCAGAGGCAATGCTGCGCTGCCTCGTCATCTGTCGAAAGTGCCATCTGCCGCTTATTGCTCTGGATAGTATAAAATGCTTTAGTGTTGTTAAATGATGCTCCACAAAAAAGTCTACAATTTGCATTTCGCAATTGATAGCAACGGATCCAAACGAACCATTTTAATACGATGAGTATTTTCATAACCTAATATGAAAGACAAGAGTGTGGCTCGAAATTCATTGTGTGGTTCGTGATCCAATAAGAATACCTCACTACCTTGTTTAATTTTGTTATAAATGCTTTATATCTCTCTGATTTCCTTTTACAAAAAGTTCTGCGTGCAGTTTTGTCGTCAGGAATTGGTCTGTCTTCGTCAAGCCAGAGTGAGTAACTGTCGTGTAATGTATTCTACGGTCATTGTTTGATTCCTTACAATAAGCGTACGTGATAAACTGTGTGAATAACTGGCAGACGCTAGCCTCGCTGGACGAGCGGTTCTAGGCGCTTCAGACCGGAACCGCGCGACTGCTACGGTCGCAGGTTCGAATCCTGCCTTGGGCATGGATGTGTGTGATATCCTTAGGTTAGTTAGGTTTAAGTAGTTCTAAGATCTAGGGGACTGATGACCTCAGATGTTAAGTCCCATAGAGCTCAGAGCCATTTGAACCATTTGAATACCTGGCAGTGCATGTTCTATAGTAACGCATGTGCAATGCACATTTTGAGATCCATGTACAGATTCATGGAGAACTAAACGCTGATCGAAAGCGATGTTTAAGATACTCAAAAAACGGTTCAAATGGCTCTGAGCACTATGGAACTTAACATCTGTGGTCATCACTCCCCTAGAACTTAGAACTACTTAAGCCTAACTAACCTAAGGACATCACACACATCCATGCCAGAGGCAGGATTCGAACCTGCGACCGTAGCGGTCACACCGATCCAGACTGAAGTGCCTAGAACCGCACGGCCACACCGGCCGGCTAAGATACTCAACTTTAAATCAACAAAATCTCCCATTTTCGAAACTACCCAGAGTGGAAGGAAGCTGCTAACGCCAGTATCAGCAAACATGTACAGGGGTACCTAATTACTACTACAGAAGTTTAGCGCAGAGGAACTATATTGATCAGGATGTTCACTTAACAGCTATTCCCCTTATACACTGAGCTGATAAAAGTCATGGGATAGCAATATGCACATTTACAGATAGCATTAGTATCACGTACACGAGATATAAAATGGCAGTGCACTGGTGGAACTGTCAATTATACTCATGTGTTTCAAGTGAAAAATTTTCCAACATGACTATGGCCCCCAGACAGGAATTAACAGACTTTGAATCCAGAATGGTAGTAGGAGCTAGATGCATGGGACATTCTGTTTCGGAAATCGTTAGAAATTCAGTATTCCGACATCCACACTGTCAAGAGCGTGCCTGTGAACAGTTCAGTGACACGGTTGTTCTTATCAGAATCGACAGCAAACCAAGACCGACAACAATAGTTCAGGTATACATGGCGACGTCGCAAGCTGCAAATGAAGAGAGAGAAAGTGTATGAGGATATTGAAAGGGAATTGCAGTATGTAAATGGGGATGAAAATCTGATAGTAATGGAGGATTGGAATGCAGTTGTAGGGGAAGGCGTAGAAGAAAAGGTTACAGGAGAATATCGGCTTGGGACAAAGAATGAGAGAGGAGAAAGACTAATTGAGTTTTGTAACATGTTTCAGCTAGTACTAACGAATACCCTGTTCAAGAATCACACGAAGAGGTGCTAAACTTGGAAAAGGCCGGGTGATATGGTAAGATTTCAGTTAGATTACATCGTGGTCAGACAGAGATTCCGAAATCAGATACTGGATTGTAAGACGTACTCAGGAGCAGATATAGACTCAGATCACAATATAGTAGCGATGAAGAGTAGGCTGATGTTTAAGACATTAGTCAGGAAGAATCAATACACAAAGAAGTTGGATACGGAAGTACTAAAGAATGAAGAGATACGCTTGAAGTTCTCTAAGGCTATAGATAGAGCAATAAGGAATAGCTCAGTAGGCAGTACAGTTGAAGAGGAAGGGACATCTCTAAAAAGGCCCATCACGGAAACTGGGAAGGAAAACATAGATTCAAAGAAGGTAATGGCAAAGAAACCATGGGTAACAGAAAAAATACTTAAGTTGATTGATGAAAGGAGGAAGTACAAAAATGTTTCGGGAAACTCAGGAATACAGAAATACAAGTCACTGAGGAATGAAGTAAATAGGAAGTGAAGGGACGCTAAGACGAAATGGCTGCGGGAAAAATGTGAAGACATCGAAAAAGAAATGATTGTCGGAAGGACAGACTCAGCATACAGGAAAGGCAAAACAACCTTCGATGACATTAAAAGCAAAGGTGGTAATATTACGAGCGCACGGCGAGAATTCCATTGTTAAATGCAGAGGAGAGAGCGATTAGGTGGAAAGAATACACTGAACGCCTCTATGAGGGGGAAGATTTGTCTGATGTGATAGAAGAAGAAACAGGAGTCGATTTAGAAGAGGTAGGGGATCCAGTATTAGAATCAGAATTTAAAAGAGCTTTGAAGGACTTAAGGTCAAATAAGGTGGAAGGGATAGATAACATTCCACCAGAATTTCTAAAATCATTGGGGGAAGTGGCAACAAAACTATTATCCACATTAGTGTGTAGAATATATGAGTCTGGCTACATACCATCCGACTTTCCGAAAAGCATCATCTACACAATTCCGAAGACAGCAAGAGCTGACAGATCCGAGAATTATCGCACAATCAGCTTAACAGCTCATGCATCCAAGTTGCTTACGAGAATAATACACAGAAGAATGGAAAAGCAAATTGTTGATGCGCTAGATGATTATCAGTTTGGCTTTAGGAAAAGTAAGGGCACGAGAGAGGCAATTCTGAAGTTGCGGTTAATGATGGAAGCAAGACTACAGAAAAATCAAGACACGTTCATAGGATTTGTCGACTTGGAAAAAGCTTTCGACAATATAAAATGGTGCAAAATATTCGAAATTCTGAAAAATTAGGGATAAGCTATAGGGAAAGACGGGTCATATGCAATATGTACAACAACCAAGAGTGAATAATAAGAGTGGATGACCAAGAACAAAGTGCTCATATTAAAAAGCGTGTAAGACAAAGATGTAGCCTTTCGCCCCTACTGTTCAATCAGTACATTGAGGAAGCAATGATGGAAATAAAAGAAAGGTTCAGGAGTGGAATTAAAATTCAAGGTGAAAGGATATCAATGATAGGTTCACTGATGACATGCTGTTCTGAGAGAAAGTGAAGAAGGATTACATGATCTGCTGAACGGAATGAAGAGTCTAATGAGTACACAGTATAGATTGACAGCAAATCGAAGAAAGACGAAGGTAATGAAAAGTAGTAGAAATGAGAACAGCGAGAAACTTAACATCAGGATTCATGGTCAGAAAGTAGACGAAGTTGAGGAATTCTGCTACCTAGGCAGTAAAATAACCAATGACGGACAGAGTAAGGAGGACATCTAAAGCAGACTAGCTATAGCAAAAAAGACATTCCTGGCCAAGAGAAGTCTACTAATATCAAATATCGGCCTTAATTTGAGGAAGAAATTTCTGAGAATGTACGTCTAGAGCACAGCATTGTATGGTAGTGAAACATGGCCTGTGAGAAAACCTGAACAGAAGAGAATCGAAGCATTTGAGATGTGGTGCTACAGACGAATGTTGAAAATTAGGTGGACTGATAAGGTAAGGAATGAGGAGGTTCTATGCAGAACCAGAGAAAAAGAATATGTGGAAAACACTGATAAGGAGAATGGACAGGATGATAGGACATCTGCTAAGACATGAGGGAATGACTTCCATGGTACTAGAGGGAGCTGTAGAAGGCAAAAACTGTAGAGGAAGACAGAGATTGGAATACATCCAGCAAATAATTCAGGACGTGGGTTGCAAGAGCTACCCCGAGATGAAGAGGTGAGGCACAGGAGAGGAATTCGTGGTGGGCCGCATCAAAACAGTCATACGACAGATGAACAAAAAAAGAAAGAAAACGTCCTGCTACGGATAACACAGTGGCCGACGCCTTGTCTCGATGACCAAGAGCAGCGGCGTGTGCATAGAGTTGTCAGTGCTAACAGACAAGCAACACTGTGTGAAATAACTGTAGAAATCAATGTGGGATGTAGGACGAACATATCCATTAGGACAGTGCAGCGTAATTTGACATTAATGGGCTATGTTAGCAGACGACCGACTCAACTGGCTTTGCTAACAGCTTGATGTTGCCTGCGACACCTCTCCTCTGCTTGTGACCACATCATTTGAACCTTAGACAACTGGAAAATCATCGTCTGGTCAGACGAATCCCAGTTTCATGTGGTGAGAGCGGATGGTAAGGTTCAAATGTGGCACGTACCCCATGAATTCGTGGACCAAAGTTGTCAGCAAGGCACTGTGCAAGCTTGTGGTGGTTCCATATTAGTGTGGGCTGCAGTTACACAGATTGGACTTGACCCTCTGATCCAGCTGAACCGATCGTTGCATGGAAATGATTATGTTGGAGGCCATTTGCAGCTATACATGGACCTCATGTTCCCAAACAATGAAGGAATTTTCGTGAATGACAATGCGTCATGTTACCAGGCTACAGTTGTTTTTAATTGGTTTGAAGAACATTTTGGACAACAGCAAATGGTTTGGCCACTCAGATCTCCTGACGTGAATCGTATCAAACGTTTATGGGACATAATCTAGAGGTCAGTTTATGCACAAAGTCCTGCTCCACAACACTTTCAAAACTGTAGAAGAAACATGGCTCAATATTTCTTGTCGGGGCCATTCCACTTCGACTTGCTGTACTATGGCAGGCAAAAGTAGGTCTAACATGATGTTAGAAGGTATCCCATGACTTTTGTCATCTCAATGTATATTGGTCCTACATGATGTACTAAACTCAGATTCGTGTCATTGATGGTTGAGTTGAAGCTCTTCAGAGACGTTTGTATAGTGATGCAGCTTGGTTTCGTAAGTAGATATTGTAGGGGCATCGTGGACAAAGTAGATCACCACTGACGTCATGACTCGCTACTGCATAAAGCTTCGCAGATTACTCATATTCGCTTTCCTACGGCTTCCATCAGACATTTCCACTGAATTTCTAAGTCGGACATTGAAGTACCACAAGCAAAGTGGTATCATTTCTACAGAAGTCGGAAAACATACGAGACTTACTGTCAGTTCTTGAAAAATGCGAATGACTGTTGGACAACATATTGGTATACGTTACAGCTTCGATTCTGTGTTACACATGGTGAGAATGTTGCTGATGGCATTGACACATTTTGAATTTGTCATACAAAGCGTAGTAACCATCCTGTATTGCGTAATTTATGAAATCAAAGAAGTGTGCCGCTGTAACTGTGAAAGGTTTGCTTGATAATAATCATTTGATAGGAAAAAAATGGTTCAAATGGCTCTGAGCACTATGGGACTTAACATCTGAGGTCATCAGTCCCCTAGAACATAGAACTACTTAAACCTCACTAACCTAAGGACATCACACACATCCATGCCTGAGGCAGGATTCGAACCTGCGACCGTAGCTGTCCCGGGGTTCTAGACTGAAGCGCCTAGAACCGCACTGCCACAGCGGCCGGCCGTTTGATAGGTGGTGTGACTTCCGTTTGATGGCGTAGTAGCCAGCCGGGGTGGCCAAGCGGTTCTGGGCGCCACAGTCTGGAACCGCGCGATCGCTACGGTCGCAGGTTCGAATTCTGCCTCGGGCATGGATGTGTGTGATGTCCTTAGGTTAGTTAGATTTAAGTAGTTCTAAGTTATAGGGGACTGATGACCTTAGAAGTTAAGTCCCATAGTGCTCAGAGCCATTTGAACCATTTGATGGCATAGTTGTTTTTGAAGAGGTTATATGGCAGACATATACGTAAAATTTTCAGGGTCACTTGACAAGCAGTCAAGATCCAAATTTCATCTCTCTGTTCAGAAATAACTGTGCAAGAACGTAACGCATTGCTTCTACTGATTTAAAAGCATTTCAGAGATGTGTGGATGTTTATTTCGCGAAACAGTAAGCTAAGCTTTACAGAACAGGAGTACAAATCACTCACTCAACGCACCAGTATCTTCTTCAGCAACGACAATTCCATCTTTAACGTGTTGGGGGATGATACGATGACGGTAACATCTTGAGGGCCAGCACAATGTGCTTATTTAAAGCGCCCGTCATGAGCCTGCATGACCTGTACAATACAATATGAATTACAATGGCGAGACTCAGTCAATGGCAGAGGTATGTTAAACAGCTCTTCGATGATATTGTCAAGTATCTATTGGAACATGAAGTGAATGATGAGGATTACGAGTCTACCAGTATTACTTCTATAAATATAAATTTCATACAAGTGGAGTTTAAAGATAGTATTCCTAAGTCTATTTGTGCTCCAATTGGTTTGCACGAAATACATGCTTAATTTAAAGCATACAAAAAACAGTTATTTGGAAAGCATTTCACAGTGATGAATAGAGTTGATGTAGAAAAAAAGAGGATGACAATGTTTTTTTTAATGATCGTTATCAATTATCCACAGTTCACAAAGTACATAATTTGTATTGAAATTTATAAAATTTGTATTTAATAAATAACATTTTTACAAATTGCACTATGTTTTACGCCATCATACTTACATCATAGGAGACTTAATAGTTCAGATGTTGGAGAGAGAGAGAGAGAGAGAGAGAGAGAGAGAGGGCCTTAATAGTTCATACATTTGTGATGCCATAGAGAGACTTTACAGTCCAGCTGCTTCTGCTGTGTCCATGACACTTAGTGGATTATACATGAGATGAGCTTTTTACCCTGAAAGATCTGAGAGTTATATTTTCTTGTACAGTTCTCAGAGTTTTTTTGAACATATGGCCACTAGCAACTGCTGTCCTATCACGTTCCTAGAGCAGTGGGAAGAGTCTGTGACACATTCAGCTGTCAGGCAAGTAGATTTCCAATAATGTGGTGAATAGATGTTTGAAATTCTAATAAAATAGGCAATTGTAATAAAACAACATATAGAAGAACCTATTGCAATGTAAGTCCAAAAACAAGATGGCTGGACTGACAGTGAGTAAGACAAACTTACAGTTGATCATGTGCATCGAAGAAGAACAGAATTGCTGCAATACTTCAAACAGTTATTCCATCAGAGAAATAGTTTTAACCTCAGCCTATCCCAAATTACATGGTTTGTTCACGGCTCTTTTAGATAGTTTCTTGCTGATTTTACACAATGTTCTTCCTGCAGTCACATTGTCATGCCCACGCATACATGACAAATCACAAACATGTATAGGGTAATGAATGGATGAACCGCCCAAGATGTCTGTGGCCACAGAGGGGGACAGGAGGAAGAGGAGACTGCTCTTCACGAGCATCACCATATCACAGGCCGCATACTCCCTCAACCGCATTCGCATACAGCACAACAATACACCATCGGGCTAATGGGTTGTAGCACCCCTGTATAAAACGGTGTTTTGGTGGTATACTCCACCACCCGTCGGAGGCACTGTACCACCTCATCTGGAACTGCGTTTGCGTTTACCACTGTATTATACTATCCACCTAAAGCACTGTACTACTGCACCCGAAGCAGCATTCGGCTACAGTACTATACTCAGCCATCCATCTAAGGCACTGTTCCACACCTTCTGTAACTATTTCTGGGTAAAGTGTTACGCTATACTTCTCAGCTATAGTGCTGCACTGCCTGCACACTTGTGATGGGCTGTCTCCCCTCCCCCTGCCACAAACACTTTGTGTGGGTCAGCTGTCTGACACATACGTTTGTGATTTGTCATGTATGCTTCAAACATTTGTTTACCACCTCGTTGGAAATCTACATTTCTGACAGTTGAATGTGTCACAGACTCATACCACTGCTGTAGGGTTGTGATAGGAAGATGGTAGATACTTGATAATGGTCATATGTTGGATGGAACTGTGAGAAGCTGTACAAGAAAATATAATTCTTAGACTTTTCAGGGTAAAAATCTTATCTAGAGTAAAATTTGCTAAGTGTCTCGGACATAGCAGCAGCAAGTGGACTGTGAAGTCTCTCTCTGTCTGGTATTGCAAATGTAAAGGCTCTCTCTCCAACATCTGAACTGTTAAGTCTCACAGGATATGAGTATGTTGGAGTAAAAAACATTATATACAGCTTTTATATATTTTTAATATACCTATTGTACTTTGTGAACTGTGGAAAATGAATAATGACCATTACAAAAAAAAAACATCATTCTGTTTTTTCTACATCAGCCCCATTCATCACTGGGCAGTACTTTCCAAACAAATATGTTTATGTGCTTTAAATGCAGCATGTATTTCATGCAAACCAACTGGAGCACTAATAGACTAAGGAATGCCATTTGTAAAACTGCTGCTTGTATGGAATCACTGTCTATAGGAATAATACTAGCACACTTAGGTATAGTACACATACACACATATATATACACACTTTACTCGCCATCCTCCTCGCCATCCTTATCATGCACTCCATGTTCCAATAGATACCTGAAGTACCATTGAGGAGCAGTTTAACATATCTTCACCATAGAATCATTCTCTGCCTGGTGATCTGCATCACACAGGCCATGCAGGTTTGTGACACATGGATGCTTTAAATATACACATTGTGCTGGTTCTTGATATGTTAACTTCATTGCATCACTCTAAAATGTGCTGACAATGGATACACTATTGCTGCCAAAGTTACTGATGTGTTGAGTGAATGGTTTGTTCTTGGTTGTCACGCAGTCTTCAATGTATTTCAGCTTGATTCATAGCTGATGCCATTCCATATGAATGAACTGCACCTCTGTATCCTATCAGACATGCTCTATTTCCACTGTAACTTCAAAGTCTGTGTCAGATGCTAAACCAACATTAACAAGCTTGGATCCATTGGTGGTCAACGGACAAGTAATGTTGAACAACAGCACTCCATAATGACTTAGCAGAGACTTGATGAGTGGTGCAGTCTTTGGATATTGTGGAAAATCAGGTTCTAGAAACAATTCTGTGTCCTGCTTCAAAATATCAGGTGGTGAATGAGAGAGCTTGTCTGCATTCTGACTTATTGGCGCCAGTGATGCATGTAGTGGAAACACAAAGTCTGGAAATCTCTGCGGGAGGCTTACCACTCTTTGACGAGGTAATGTTTGGCTACCAAAGGACGCCAGCCTTTGCAGCACCTTTTCTCTTTCATGCTGCATGTCTATCCACGTGATATTTTTTCCCCTCCCTTGGAGTCTTGGGTATTTTCGGGAATGCACTCTGAAGTTTTGGCTGCCCAGCATCAGAACAGTCCCTCAATTGTTTTTTCCTTCTTTCTTCATTCTCCATCTCCTCCACTTCCTCCGCTTCAGCGTTTGAGGTCTCTTTGTGTTTGCTTCTTCCCTGTGTGATCCTGAAGGCCAGCCCACGCATTTGAAGCATAACAGGTGACTGGGTAGTGCATAATTCACAGTCTTGTATCGACAAATAAGGTTTGCATGTACCTCTGGTATAGGCCCAGCCCAGGTATGGGTGACTGCCTGAGCTATTACCTTCCGAATTGCCACTTGATCCCTTGGTCTGGAGTTCTAGAAGTGTAAACAATCACATAAGGTGGGTGAGTCCCCCCTATGAGGGGCTTTCCAGTAGCAAGCAGTGCGCCATTTGAGAGCGTTTTTTTTTCGGAATGAGACAGTCATCTTCATCTCAGACATTGTCTACTAAATGGTAAACAGAATGAGGCTAAAGATTCAATGACTCTCCCAGCTGCACCTCGGTTTCTCATGGTGCCACATACTGAAGGAGGTCAGTCTTTCACTACAGTTAATCCGTTTGTTATTAAGAAAGTTGTTGATGCAATTGCAGGCCCTGTGAAATCCTGTTCTTGCTTACATAATGGGAATTTGGCACTGGACACCAATTGTGATTTTCAAGGCCAACAACTGCTTACAGATTCACTCCACCACAGCTATCCTGTTCGTGGCAAGGCCATCATACACTGAATTCTTCATATGGTTTTATTTACACTTGGCTGCTTGATGATCTGACTGAGGGAGAAACCCAAAATTATCTCTCTGATCAGGGTGTCACTGCGGCCCATCGGCAAGTGAAAAAGGTTGATGCAAACTTACTGCTGACACGCTCTCTTTTCCTCACATTTGACCAAATAGTGCTTCCATTGAAGATTAAGGCAGGCTATGAAGTCATCATGATCCGATCATACATTCCTGACCCTATGCATTGCTGCTGTTGTCGACACTGTAACCACACCTGCATGTCCTGTCAAAACATGGCCAAAGTGTTACTTGTGGTAGAGATGCTCATGAGGATGACTGCCTGCCTCCTTCTCTCCACTGTATCAACTGTAATGGTTACCATGCAGCCTCATCCCGACCAGGAGATCTGGATGAAGGAAAAAGTACCCTACCCTGTTGCTCGCAAGTTGTTGGCTACTTGAAAGCACTGCATTTTAGCATCCAGTAGCTATAGTACCATTCTTGTTATGCCTCGCACCACAAAGGACATGGCCATGCAGGCTTGTTACCTCCAATTCAGTGCTGCAGTTGTGTCATAGGCCAGCATCATGGTAGCATCCCTCTCTCTTTCTCCCACAGAAGTGCAACAAGCTACCAAATCTTCGCCCCTGGCGGCGAAATTACCTGCTACCCAACTGGCAAGTTGTAAAGGACAAAAGGAATACTCCCGTGAAGACTCTGTATGTCCCTCCATGCAACAAACGTCAGTGTCTTCGTCTGCTAACCGTAAAAGCTTTAAGAAATCGACAAAGGAAAATGGTCTTCCCTGACTTGGAGATCTTCAGTGGTTTCACCACGTGATACTCTCATATGGCTGACTTCAATTTCGCCAGTATGCACTGGCTACCGTTTTTCTGCCCTAGAATCCACAGGCCAACCCTAGGAGAATGTTGATGCCTCCGTAGATTTCATGAAGCAGGGACCTCCAGCCTCTGCACTCTGTAGCAGTGAGTCTTCGAAGGCTGGCACTTGGTGACTGCCCTTCCCTGTTATGGCTCTTCTGAAGTGGACCCAGGTTCGATTCCCAGCGGGGTCAGGGATTTTCACCTACCTCGAGATGACTGGGTGTTTGTGTTGTCCTCATCATTTCATCATCATTCCTGAAAGTGGCAAGATTGGACTGGGCAAGAGTTGGGAATTAGAAACGGGCGCTGATAACTGCACAGTTGAGCGCCCCACAAACCAAACATCATCATCATCTTCTGCAGTGGAATGGTGGTGGCATTAGATCCAAAAAGGAGGAATTACAGCTGCTCTTGGAATCGCAGCATCTGGTTATTTTTTGGCTCCAAAAAACGAAACTGCATTCTCACGATCACCTTGACCTCTTGTGTTTCCTTCTGGTCTGCTATGACCTCCCCCCCCCCCCCCCCCCAGAGGACGGCATTCTTTCTGATGGAGGAGTCATGATACTTATTTGGGATGAAAACCATAGCCAAATCATCTCATTGAACACTTCGGTGCAAGCTGTTGCAGTCCACATTTTCCTTCTTCATTTCACCATTTCTCTTTGTAATGTCTACAACCTTTCGTCATTCGCTGTCACCAGGGCAGATTTACTCCAGCTTATTTGTCAGCTCCCTCACACATTTTTGGTGCTCGGTGAATTTGAAGGCCCACCATCCCCTTTGGGGCTCTTCGAGAACCTGCCCCATAGGTTCCCTCTTGTCTAACCTTCTCATTCAATTCACGACATCTATCTACACACTGGAGCACTCATGTTCCTTTCAGACTCCATGCACACCTATTCCATTTTGGACGTCTTGTTATGAAGTGCCCAGCATGCCCGTCATCTCAAGTGATCCATTCTTTCTGGCATGTACTTGAGCAACCATTTCACATGTGCTATCAGTTTTCCGGCTCCTACCCCACCTGCATGTAAACTCAATTGGCAACTTCCTAAAGCTGACTGGAGTCTACTCCTCCCTGGCGACAAATAACATTTCCCCAGTTGCGATGACCAGGTGGAGTTCGTTACCAGTGCAGAAATTTCCATGCCTTGCACCTCTTCTTTAACGCTCCGTGTCCCGGTCCCCTGGTGGACTGATGCATGCCATAAAGTGATTTGCATGCAGAAACGTGCTCTGAATTTTAACTGTCATCCTATGATGGTGAACTGTATTCCTGATAAAAAGTTGTGTGTACAGCGTTATCATATTCTTCGAGATAGCAAAAATGCTAGCTGGATTTCCTTTACTAGTTCTCTTAAGGGCGGTAGGACGTGAAACGGGCCGACTTGGAGCGGGAGAGGCACCACAGGACATTTTAATTTACACTGTCTATACTTTTACAAATAAATTCATAAAACTTTGTTAGCACGACCAGGAAGGATTCACGATTCACACTCATAGCAGAGGAAGTTCAAAAACATAACGAAACAAAATTTTTTTACATGTGAAATTTCATCACTTTTTCACTTGGTATTGGCTGCATTTGTTGCTGTAGGTACACTTTTCTTCATAAGTAAGAGAGATTCTTCGATGAATTTTGCACAGCATACAAACCATACTTACAGGTGTATGAAACTCTAGCATTTCCCAAATCTGTTAAAAACTGTGGTAAAAATTGCGATAATTAAGTATAAAATTCGAGTTTTCTCTAAACACGAAGTTTAAAATGTAACAACCCATTCATTTTTCCATACATCAAATAAATTCTAGAGTTTCATACACCTGTAAGTATGGTTTGTAAGCTGTGCAAAATTCATCGAAGAATCTCTCTTACTGATGAAGAAAAGTGTACCTATAGCAACAAATGCAGCCAACAGTAAGTGAAAAAAATCGTGAAATTTCACATTTAAAAAATATTATTTTTTCATGTTCTTGAACTTCCACTGCTATGAGTGCGAATTCTGAATCCTTCCTGGTCATGCTGACAAAGTTTTATGAATTTATTTGTAAAAGTATAGACAGTGCAAATTAAAATGTCCTGTGGTGCCTCTCCTTCTTGAAATCGGCCCATTTGACGTCCTACCCCCCTTAACAGTTTCACTCCCTCTTCCGTCATGTGGGTCAACCTCCATCGTCTCTCTGGGACCAAGATACATTCCCCGATTTCAGGCCTGACCATAGCAGATCTAGCCTATTGCTAGATCCAACACCTTTGGCCGCTATTTTGCGGAGATTTCGAGCACCACCTTGCCTTCCTCCCAGGAAACGAGTGGAGGAGGTTCAGGTGATACCATCCTCCTCTCAGAATCATGAATGCTATAATTCCGCCTTTACTACAGGGGATATTGACCATGCTCTCACCTCATCTCGGTCTTCCGCACCAGGGCCAGATGATGTTCAAATCCAGCACTTTTCTCTTGCAGCAAGCACTTCCTCCTCCATACATACAGTCGCATTTTGGCAGATCAAATGTTTTCCAGATCCTGAGATAAAACACTGTGGTAGCCATACCTAAGCCCAGTAAGGACAATTACCTTCCTTCTAGCTATCACCGTATTTCTCTCACCAGCTGTGTTTGCAAGATGATGGAATGTATGATTCATGGCCGACTGGTATTGTGACTGGAGTCTTGCAATCTTCTAACTGCTGCACAATGTGGATTTTGTGCCCGCCGCTCTGCAGTTGATCGTCTCGTCATTTTGTCAATCCATGTCATGAACGGTTTTCTGCAGAAATGCCAGACTGTAACCGTGTTTTTTGATTGGGAGACAGCCTATAACACCTGCTGGACGACTGGTATCCTCCTTGCGCTATACACATGGCTTCTGAGGCCGCCTGCCCCATTTTCTTCAGGAATTTTTAAAAGGCCGAGTTCTCAAGGTACGATTGGGTTCAGCCTTGTCGGACACCTTTATCCAGGAGAATGGGATGCCTCAAGGCTCTATTCTGAGCATCATCCTCTTTTCTACAGCCATTAACCCTATTATGGCCTACCTCCTGCCTGGCATCTCCGGCTCGTTTTTCGTTGGCGACGATCTATTGCAGTTCTCCACGGACTCATCTCCTTGAGTGGCATCGTCAGCGATGTCTCGATCGTCTTTACTTGTAGAGCATCGACAATGGCTTTTGCTTTATCCACTAACTAAACCATTTTTATGAATTTTTGGCAGCACAGTGGGTTTCTTCCACTGTCTTTACATATTGCGCCTGTTGCTTTCCTGTTCACTGAAACTACGAAATTCCTGGGGCACGTGCTTGATAGGAAACTTTCTTGGTCCTCCCGTGTGTCTTACTTGGACACATGCTGTACCCAGTCCCTCAATGTCCTGCATGTCCCAGGTGGTACTTCCTAGGGGTGGATCATATCACCCTCCTCTGTTTGTACTGATCCCTTATCTGTTCCAAAGTAGACTATGGTTGCCTCATTTATTTCTCTGCATGTCCAGCCATATTTCGCCATCTTAACACAATCCACCATCACGGAATACATTTGGCCACTGGTGCCTTTTAAAGTAGCCTGGTTGAGAGTCTCTTTGCAGAAGTTGTCGAACTACTGCTGTCATACTGACATGATGTTCTCCTCAGCAGATTCGCGTGCCATTTCATGTCACTGATTGTGCAGCCACTCCTGCCGGAGGTTTGAGTTCTCCCTCGGGCCTGGGTGTGTGTGCTGTTCTTAGTATAAGAACACACACACACATATTCACATGTCATTTGTCTTTCATGCTTGGCCACCCATTGTATGCCCCGTTTTTTGATGACTCTCTTGACCACCAGTTTGGGGCGCACCCTTTTTCTTTGTTACCTCCGAGAGTTCTCTTTCGGTTACTGCTCCTGCAGCTTCATTTCACGCCACGTGCCACCTTCCCAGTGGGTGTGAACCCTCCATCGCCTTGGCTATGTACAGTGGCCTCTGTCCATCTTGGACTTCATTTGCTTCCCAAGGACACTACTCCAGATTCCGTCTGGCGCTGTAAGTTTCTCTGCCTTTCCACACAACTTAGCAATAGCACCTTCGTGTACACTGATGGCTATAAGACTGATTGTGGTGTCAGATGTGCCTTTGTTATTGTCACAAACCAGTTTTGGTATCGGCTTCCACCACACTTCCCGATTTTTACAGCAGGACTCTTTGCTCTCTATCAGGGCAACCAGTACGGTGCCATTCAGAGCCTCTGTGTGCTGTACACCAGGTCGAAGAAAGCTTTCACTAGCTGGCTACTGTGATGTTCATGTGGGTTCCTTGTCACGCTGTTCTGACAAGAAATGAAGGTGCTAATTCTACTGCCAAGGCTGCAGTCCTCCTACCTTGGCCTGCTTGCTCTTCCATTCCTTTGGATGCCCTCCATGGTGTCATCTGTCAGCAGATGGTGTCACTCTGGCATCACTACTGGTCTTCTCTTCAGAGGAACAAGCTCCAGGGAATTAAGCCTCTCCCAGTTATAATGATGGCATTCTGATGGCACTGGAGAGAATTCACAGACATCACTGTACAACGTTTCTTGTCTGTTCCAACTCGCTTAGTGTACTAAAAGTACTTCACCAAATGTATCCAGTAAACCAGCTGGTTCAGCTCATCCATGACTCCTTACAGTGGCTCCAGCACTGTGGCAAGGAGCTGAACTTTTGCTGGGTACCTGACCACATCGGGATACAGGGAAACGACATGGCTGATAAAACTTCCAAGGAAGCATCTTGGGATGGTGCTGTCCATCAATGTCCCATCCCATTGCATGCCATCGTCTCATTTTCTGACAGAGGCATCATGTGTCAATGGTAGACTGAATGGTTGCAGGTAACAGGGCGACAGAAAACAAACTGTGATTGCTCCAATCGACCACACAGGCATGGCAGACTTCATGTCAGCCTCATCACTGGAAGGTTGTTCCGCTTACCAGACTGCACATCAGACATAGCCCTTTAATATATGGCTTCCTCCTCTGGCGGGAGGATCCACCACTCTGTGAAACTTTTGGAGTGCAACTTTAAGTTCAGCACATTATGGCAATGTGTGTCCTATATACTGATATTAGGGTAGCCATCAGTCTCGGTGGAGAACTGCTCACCATTGTTGCAGATACTGATTCCAGGGTTATAAGAGTAGTATTTTTGTGAACTGTCACGCCTCATCCCTAATTTGGTGGGGAAGGGAGGCAGACTTTAATATATTATAAACTGCTCTGCTTGAAGGGACAGCCTTCGTCCCCACCCATGAGATTTGCATGCCGAATTTTCGTCAGGGCACTGATGACCATGATGTTGAGCGCCCCTCACCTCAAATCATCATTATCATCGTATCATCATCATCATCATCATCATAATCGATCACATTCTGTTAATAGGAATGAGGGTTGGAGTTTAACTCTTTTTCTACATATATATCAAATTTCCATCACACCAAGGCGTGTGCCACCCATCAAAAGGGAGTGTGGGTCACAGTGGTACAGCTGGCTGTGAATCCTACAGTTAGCCGGGAACCTATTCAAATCTGAATTCATCATGGGGCCTAGTGTAAGAATGCAGAGTCTAGTACTTGCAGGGTGACGTCAGTGCTCAGTGGTTTACTATTTTTGAATCTACTGCTACAAATTCCAGTATGACACTATACCAGTTGAGCCAAAGCGACCCACATGTCTGTATTATAGCAGATTTTTCTGTACATACACCCTTACAGTTTATCAGAAATGAGAGGCGTCTGTTGTTAAAGAATCTGATGCCACTTCTGCTAAGCCTCAAACCTAAGAAAGGCGACTGTGTATACCCTGGAAGCCTGCACACAACACATCGTCTAGAATATCTTATATCACTGCTAGTTGACCCATTCTGTTATTCCACCTGCATATGAAACAATGGAAGAACGAATATAGGTCTCTGTCAAGAAATTTTAAGTGTTCTAGTGTAGTGAACCTGTGCGACTTGTACTCTGCTATATGGATCGCTATGGAGAGACTACCTATGGTGGACATATCTTAACTGTTCGTCGATAATGCTCTCAAGTATTTGTTGGACCACAAAGTTAGAATTCCTGACTTCTGGTTTGTGTTAAATACGGGGTACATTGTGGTCTGGAGTCTGGCAGTGGCGGCTGTTTGAAGATAATGGGCTATTACTCTTATAGGATGTCGCTGTTTTGTCTCATACATTTACCGTCACTGAAGATCATTTTGTAGCTATTATGTGAACATACCACAATTTCTGAGCTGTAATCGGACGCGAACTTTGTAAAACGTTGATGTTATGCATCTCCAGAAACCTATAAATGGCTTCTATCCGACTTGATCAATGTTGTATTTGGTGTCCAAGATAGTAATTTCACCCTCTTAAAGTTTGTGACCGTAGTGTTTAGAACTTGCTAGCTGAATGTAATTTTAAGGGTTGCTGGATTAAATCACCATCAGCATGTTTGCATCATCTGTGTTCTGCACTCCCACCTTTTGTGCATCTGTGTGCTTCTCAAGAAAGACGAAAAATGGTCTGTCGGTTCAAAAAATTACACTGCTCGTCAGAAGTGTTTATGGAATGCTCAGCTTCCAGGTTGTGGTGGTTTTGGAACTGTTGTAAAAATGCGAATACCTTAACGTGATAATTCAATGTTTAGTACTACTTTATGTCAGATATACACCTGTTCTGTGAGTTAGAAGTTATAGTAGAAACATAAAATCTATTATACTAAGTATCATTGAGATGGTGCACGCAACCAAAGACCTACATCGCTAGTTGGCTGCTCAGTTTTCGAAAACGTCATATGTCCTTTTTGGAGACAGAGTAATATCATGTATTCCATCTCTTTCAACCTCAAGAGCTTGTCCAGTCCATTTAATCCAGAATGGCGACACTGTATTGGGTACGAAAAGAGGTGGAGAGGTGAACTACACGGCAAATTTCAGTGTTGTCAGTACAATATTCGTTTTCAAAGCATAAGGCTACACCTGGAAAGGAATAAACACTTATTTAGGTGGAAACATCATTGACTTCAATGTGTTATTCCTTGATTTCACCATTGTATAACACAGAATTGATGTAGTAATGTATACCGATATGCTATTCAATAGCTGTTCCCATTTTTGAAAAACTGATAGTAAATGTGATATAACTTCCGTAGAAATGATACCACTTTGCTTGCATTACTTCAACGTCCGACTTAGAAATCCAGTCTTATGGAACCCTTAGAAAATCGCCTATGTATACTCTGTAAACTTTTATTCAGTGGCAACTCATCCTGGGAGTCGGCATGTGCGTGTCAGCAGCCAGAGCTCTCTGCCCGGTGAGCTGGAGGGTAGCTTCGGTGCTGGCGTGCATCAGTCATATGCGATGGCTAGAGGTTTCACACCCCATTCCTGTCAGCCCTCTGGCTGTGCTCTCGAGGCATGTCTTTCATATTTCTTCCACCAGATGGACATGGTGGCCTGCCTGTGCTGCGTCGGAAGCGTGGATCAGTCATGTGCAGTCAGTTGGAGCTGCAGTCTGGTGTGAAGGTAGTTCAGTTTTTCTTCCCGAAGTGTTGTGTACAAGTATGGTACTGGTTACTCTTCTTGTAGAAAATATCATACTTTCCCATCATACATATTTGCCACGTTTTGATGGCTACTGTTCAACTTGTCAGTAAATATAAGCGCGCTTTATTCTCAAACGTTGCTGCTACACGGTGTCAGTAAACAGCCACCATCCATTTCACACCAATTTACTTTTGTGGTAATGTTACAGACATAGCCCTTTAACAAATTATTATTATTATTATTTGATTCAGAGACACCGAAGAAGTGTACACTGCACCTTTAGGTTATCAAATTAGTAGTATGCATGTGGTGTCCCTCTCTGCCCGGAGCTTCCACTGATGGACGGTGAGCCGACTACCAGCTGTCTGACTCTTACGTTTTAGGTGGGATGGTGGCCCTGGCAGTTGACATCTCTGACCAACCTTCTAGACGGGCAGTAATGGTATGCGATGGCAGGCTTCCCAACCGTGGAAAGGGAGCTCTCCATGAAAAGGTTTGTTTAAATAAAGATGCAAGTGTTCATTCTACAGAGCATACAAGTTCGACTTCAACACGTGGAGTAAGTCGAGGCAGTGCGTCTGGAGGGTCTGTCTCTCCTGCTGTTTGTTTGAATAAAGATGCAGGTAGAAGGACTCAAACTTAGAGTTAGGAGAAGCAGTGATCATACACGTCTGAGTGAATAGTAGCTTACAGTAGGACTCAGCCAGTATCTCAAGTGTGGGCCAGTATGCTGGAATTCTCCACTGTTATAAAAGTAGCCCAACAGATCTGAGCTGGGTTGTGATGTCATAGAGCCACGGGCAGCATTTCAAGTCAGCCAGCAAGACAGTGCGCCATTTTAAATTTCCTGCCAATTTATACTTAGGACAACCACCCTCTTTCCCTAGGAAATACACTAGCACAGTTGTTCTATTTTTTTAATTCCTCGCGATTTTTTACATAGGGCAATTGGCCTCTTTCAGCTGGGGGCAGGCTGGAGGTAGGGAAAGCCCACGATGTCACTGATGACATCGTCGGTGACCTACTTTGTCCGCAAGTTTACTTTCGTAAAGCAAACATCTATCAGCAGAAAAGTGCTCGTATTGGTGTTCAGAAAAGGCGAATATGCTCCTGTTTAAGAGACTCTAAGAGAAAAGTTGGGTACTGGCTGCCCCATCCTACCTTCCTCGGCACTTTTAAAAATTCTCCCAAAAATTTTGGCATGTAAACATATGCACACTCTTTTTGACATGCGGCTGTCACTCCCATAAGCTCCCCTAACTGTAACTCTCTCACACCCGCTAGTCCATCACTGTAAGTCGCTCATACTCATCCACTACTTGTTGTCCTTTCTCTCTCACTCATTCAGAAGAACTCATTGACATTAACTCTTTGTATCTCTCTGTCATTGTCTCCTGTCTCACTGCCACAGTCTCCTTCGTTCTGTCCTACTACTACTACTGTCACCTCTGTCACTGTCTTCTTCTTGTTCTATCTTACTGCCACTATCTCATTCGTTCCTTCACACTCCTGCTGTCTCTTCTCACCGACACTATCTCTCTCTTCCTCATTGTCATTGTCGTATACTTTGCCTTTTATTATCACTGGCTGTCATCCACTTCCACTTTCTCCTTCTCTTTATTCCTCTTCCTCTGACATTGTCTCCTCATTCTTTTCCTAGCGCTGTTCTGTCACTGTCAGCTATGTTTCACTGCCACTGTGTCCGTCTCTTTCTCTCACACTGCAAATACCTCCACGATTCTTTCTATACCACAATCATTGTCTACTATCTTCCAATATTTATTAATTTTCCGTCTCTTTACCATTGCCACTGTCTCCTCGTCTCTCAACATATAAAAGTGCCAATATGTTCATACGCCAAAATTGTTGGGGAAATTTTTAAAGGTTCAGAGTGAGGTAGAATGAGGCAGCTGGTATCCCACTTTTCAATTAGAGTCTTATAAACCAACAGGAAGATATCTGAATTTTTTGTGCTCCAATAAAACCATTTTTCTACTGATTCTATTCTTTCCCCTGCTACAGAAGGGCTTGTCACTCATATGAAAAGAACTTCACGGGTCAGTAAAATTTTGACAGTTTACTTATCTTACATGATATACTGCGAACTATGGATGATGGGCTCCAGGCAGATTCCATATTTTTAGATTTCTGGAAAGTGTTTGATACAGTGCCCCATGCAGGCTGTTAAAGAAGGTATGAACATATGGAATGGGTTCACGTAAATGTGAGTATCTAGAACACTTCTTAAGTTATACAGCTCAGTATGTTGACTTCGATGAGAAGTGTTCATACGAGACAAGGGTATCGTCAGGGGTGCCACAGGGAAGTGTGAGAGGACTACTATTTTTCTCTACATACATAAAGGATTTGGCAGACAGGGTGTGCAGAAATCTGCGGTAGTTTGCTGATGATCCTGTGGTGTACAGTAAGGTATCGAAGCTGAGTGACTGTAGGAGGATACAAGATGACTTTAGGGACTGATGTCCTTAGCAGTTAAGTCCCATAAGATTTCACACACATTTGAACATTTGAACAAGATGACTTAGACAAAATTTGTGGTTGGTGTGATGAATGACAGCTAGCTCTAAATGTAGAAAAATGTAAGTTAATGCATGTAAGTAGGAAAAACAATCCCCTAATGTTTGGATGCAGCATTAGTAGTGTCATGGTTGACACACATTGTTTAAATATCTGTGCGTAACGTTGCAAAGCAATTTGAAATGGAATGAGCATGTGAGGGTTGTGGTGCAGAAGGCGAGTGGTCGACTTCGGTTTATTGGGAGAATTCTAGGAAAATATGGTTTGTAATGTTGCGAGTCAAAACGCAGTAGCATTTATTGCACTACTTTGCAGTACGGCTCGTAGCTTTGTAGCTGCTGGCAGTAACAGAAACAGCCGCTTGTAGCTGACTCATTCGCACCTGTCGCTAACCTAGCCGTGGGAAGCGGTACCCGTGCCAATTCGATCGACAGTATATTCGAGCCCTAAGAATCTAAATAAACTGTATTTAATATTATTCAATGTAGTTAAAAGCCAATATACTGCCCTTCATTATTAAAAAGTAGATCGTGTAAAAACTCAGCTTTCTAGCGGACATACTTTCAGAATTAGAGAAAATTACCTAAAACACCCCAAACCGACACTTGTAAGATTTAAGTCAGTTAGGATTCATAACAGTTTGTATTTTAGTATCATTTGGAATTTTTACTGAAGTACACAAAATGTTAGGTCGATTTGTTTCAATTTTCATAGTTAAAAATGTTACATATTTTTCATTTTCGTAATATAAAATTCAGAAAAGATCAGTATTTATTTAATGTGTTGTTGTGTGAGTGAATGAGTGAGAGTGTGTATGTGGCACATACGAAAAAATTCAATATTATCTCATGTTAAACATTACGTAATGTCATGGGAAAGTGTTAAGCAAGCAAGTTGCAACGAAAAATGTAATTTCCCCACCGTGCTGATGACGTGTGTCCAAGAGTATTTGCTTTTGTAAGAAGGTAGCCAGAATAGTCATTTGCAGAGTAATAGTTTTCTAAAGTTATTTCAAGATTAGCTTTCTTTTCATTTGGTTTCGTTGAACATTTTATTAATATTTGCATGATGAAGTGACATAAATGCACCTGTAAATGTTGATTGGCGTAAGAAAGTTTTAGCGCGAGAAAGAACTTGAAGGATTCTTTTGATTGGCTGGTCATTTTGAACAACCAATCAGAGCTAACCAGTTCCCGCACACTGCTAGGTAGTTTACTGGGAGAGAAGCAGAATGAAGAGGAGTCGCTAGTCAGCTGTCGGACATGCGGGTCATGTTGAACTCTTCCGTCTTCATTATGTGTAAAATGAAGAAATAATTGGCTTCTCGCATCCAGATTGTGTGGCCAGCATAGCAGTTGCATTTACGGACAGTGTCGTGAAGTTTGGAAGTTTTTGGATTGTTTTTTTGGAAGGAAAACCGCGTGTGAAGTTTCGGCCTTATTAAAAATTCCACGTGGCATGTTTCATATTCGTTTATGGAATATTTGGCGAGCAGTTTCTGTTAAAGAAATCTTCTGTAAAGGACCGAATGTGAAGCTCATATATAGTAGCAGAGTATTGACTGTGAAATCGCGTATTCAATCGGGTTTTCTGGCATTTCTGGCTGCTTTCTGTGTGTAATGTATGGCATGACTGTGAACTGAGAACAGTGATCTGGTTAGTTAAGTAAATTCGGGCTGATGGCAAGTGTTTATTTTTGAACCTAAAGAAATGAAAGAACTCGTTGCAGGATTTTGCCATTTTTCTAAAGAGATGAAGCAATCGCCCTCCACCCGAATTTGTTATAATATATTACAGGACAGCTTGCTACCAGAGTTTACACGGACTTTGCTAACGTCAGTATTGACGGTGTTTTTCTTCAAGGCTGCTTTTGACATCGTCTGGACAGTATCTACGTATGCAGAAAAACGGGCTGGTGATCAGACGCGGTACTGAGAGGTAGGTGGAACTTTTGTAGTGCACAGTACGACGAGAGTCAGTGAACAAACATTTACGCCACAATCATAACCCGCCCAGCCGCAGGTTCATCTGTAAGGGAGACCGCATGTAGGACGCTAGTATTCATGAGTACTGCTCGGGTGTTTGGGATCCGTACCAGATCGGATTGAAGGAAGACATCAAAGCAGTTCAGAAGCCGACTGCCATATTTGTTACTGGTAGGTTTGAACAACACGCAGATCACTGAAGTTAAGTGCTGTCGTGTTTGGAAGGGTGACCATCTGGGCCTGCCGGGAGATGTTGGCAAGTGAGGTGCGATCGCCCCCTTGTGAGGCCCATTGTGCAGCTACTTAACTGAGAAGTAGCGGCTCGGGTTACGAAAGCTGACAACGGCCGGGAGAGCAGTGTGCTGACCACATGCCCTTCCGTATCCGCATCCTGTGAAGGCTGTCGGCAGAGGATGAAACGGCGGCCGGTCGGTACCGTTTGGTCTTCCTAGGCCTGTTCGGACGGAACTTAGTTTCTTTTTCGGTACTACAACATGGGATTCCCAGAGCCCCTCTGATGATAACAGAGACACTTTATAACATATTTCTCCGTCCTACATCACTTTATAAGCTATGTTTTCGCCTCGTATTGGATTTTACGTGCGTGTTTTACGTGTGCAAGTAGAATATCTCTCAAATGAATAACATTCTCAAGAAAATGTTCAAGGTTGTTTGATATTAGGGTCTTCATCTATTTCCTGTGCATAACAGTTTTGGAATCTGCAGCTCGATTGTAGTATCCAGAAACCATGTTTTTGGTGTGTTTCTCCATAGCAGGCAAATATTTTTGAAAATAGGGAGATTGCGCTTCTAGATCCACTGCTGCCGGCGAAAAATTGGTGAAAAACGCTTTTTTTCGGGTTTTCTCAGGAATCAGTCATGAATTAAATGGTGGTTTCATAAGTCATAAGCCCCTTAAGGTGCACCGTAGACGACATCTAATGCAAAAGAACCAACCTATTTGCTCCATTTGCCTAAGCTGGGGTAAGTGTGTAATAGTCAAACTTTGACCCTGTACTATAGGATAGTTACACTAAGAAGACCCTTCTGTTAGTTACATAAATGGTGCTTATCCCGAGGGCTATCCAAAGCAGTTGACCATGCTTTTATATCACCTGTACAACTCTAGGTACAAGCCCCGGAATAATTTCGTTTTCACGCGGAGCGTTCTGGAACACGTTGGTGGCTCATGTTGTTGCATGCATACCGATGACCATTAACACATCGTACTGTGTTGACTGTTGAGCTTGTGATAAGACTTGATGTGTTGAGATTTTCTTCGGTTTTTGTTGAGGATTTCTTCTAGCAGTTTGCAATTCCATTAAATAAAACTGAAAATAAGAACTCGAGTACACTGGACAGCACCACCATTATTGACAACACACATTGCTCTTGCATCACAAGACGTAAAGAACCACTGGGCTAATGAGACACTGCTGGGAGCAAGTTTGTCTCTTCGCAGTATTGGTCTCTGAGCCTCATATGTGTGTGTGTGTGTGTGTGTGTGTGTGTGTGTGTGTGTGTGTGTGTGTACAAATTTTAAAAGAAATGAATGTGAGTAACATGACTAAAATTGTTGTCACATAGTGAGGAGGATACCGATAAAAAGACTTTCACTGGCTCCCACCTCATTTGTGATGACCCACACAATCATTGTATCTAGCACGCCTTGAGACAACGGAGAAAGTGCGAAAGATGCTATAACTGGGATTCAAACGTAAGTAAAACGAACGAGGAGCTAAATTAATGCCACAGTGAAATGTGACTGGCTGGCCACTTCCTTAAAACTCTCGCCATATTCGTTCAGCCTAACTTAAAATAGGGGGCAGATTTGTTGGCAAATCTGTAGCTGCCCTCTGAACTGAAAATAAAACGCAGTCTAATAAAATGTGATGAACAGTGATCTGAACGCCTCTGCCACCACACACTGAAGGGTCCTTTCGCCAGAAAAGGGTTGTGGCCTTTGAAAGGAGGATCTCATCCCACCTGCATGGGAGGGATGTACACCTCAGCCACATTGTAGACTTTACTAGAGGCAGCTTATTGTCTGCCACTGCCAGCCACTCTTCTCTGCCAGCGACTGTTAAAGCAAGTAGACACACTTGCAAAGAAAAGACAAGAGAGAATTAAGGTGCCAACAAAACACAGAAAATTCCGTGGCCTCGAGACACGGGGTTCTTCCTACAACTCGTCGCCAATGTAGTCTAATATAGGGTGCCTAGACAACAGTTCAAGCAAATCGTATTAATGGAGTTCATTTCGGCAGATTAATTGACAATACTTAACTTTGCGTATTCACAAAGGTGAATGTCCTTCAATATACACAATTTCAATGAAGGCAAATAATACAGTTCATAAGTCACTGCTGTAGCGTTTGTATGACGGCTTGTCTTTTACTGCGGCCGCGACTCGGCGGCACGGCGCTTATGTTCTCTTCGTGTAGATGCCGCTCCAGTCGTAGTATCGATATAGTCAGCGAACTATTGGCTGACGTCTTCTCCCAGCTCACTCTGCTCTTCCGTTCTCCATCGTCGTTCTGGCGCTTGATGTTACGCCTTTAGCTGTATTTCATTGGCAATAATGTATGGTCTAAAACGTATCTAATAGTAAGTTACCCCCTATCATACCGTTCGCTACAATATTTGTAAATCAAGTGCACATGTTGACAAATAGCTTTATTTCGCAATGACTGTTATGGCTTGTAAGTGGGCGAATGGTTTACTAAGAAGCTAAAATGCTACAATACCACGTGTACAAAAAGAACATATTTGTTAAGAGCATACTTCTTCAAAATCGACTGAGAACTTTACGAAACTAAAAACTCATGCGGAACGAAAGTAGGCGTTTTCTTTTCTCACAAGGAAATTAAAGTTTTAAGGAAAAAATAAGTTCATAAAACGATGTTTCGTAGTCTTATTCTCTGCCACGAATTTGCACAATGTAAAAATGAGGAAGTGGATTTGACCGCTTTTCCCCGTCCCTGCCCGGTTTGGGCCAGTGCAGTACATGCCACACCGGCGTGCAGCTCACAGGGGAGGTGCGACGCGTTTTGTTTTTATGCAGTGTTATTTCCTGACATTTTGTACGTCGCGATCTGTATTTAAGGCATTCTGTTACCTCTAATCTGGAATTCCTCATTTTGGAAGCTTTGCGGCGCCGGTGACCGATTCTGATGAGGCTGATCGGTTCCCGTACGCGGTAGTCCACTCCGAGCCACATTGAGGTGAGCGCCATCGTCCCTTTCATTACGAGCACGAACGCCTCGGCGTCGCACATTACTGACATCAGCGTACACAGCTTTCATTCCCCTATGGATGAACTAGATTTCAATTGGAGACACGTTTTCTACTGTTAGAAACTCGATTACACCACGCTGTTTCTCACGCAGCGACATACTCGTTGTTACGTTAAACACCGACTTGTTAAACGCTACAATTCTTAACCCTCTAGAAGCAGAGGGTTGCGACTTGTATCAGCGAAGCGGGAAAGTCGACCGAGTAACGTGCGTGACATGTGATAACCGATACTGAGGCCAGAATACAAAATTCGCAGGCATTACTTTTCAGCACGCCCTTCTAGAATTTCGCGACTACGACGAGAATGCAGAAGTATGCTGGTGGGGATGGAAGCAAGAAGAAGCGTAGTTAACAAATTATTCGATGCCACGCTGTAATCAATTCATTTGACGATTCAGAATAGAAGAAACGGAAAATGATGTTCATTTACACAGAAATTAAACTGTAAATATTGACAAAGTGCCATTCTGCGCCTGTATGTGTTTTTCACCTTGAGATTAATACTTATAATGCGTACTAACTAGCCTGTTCGTTGCCTTCGTTATGTCCCCCCTCTTGCTTGGTCCCTAAATGAGGTAAAGAAATTAAAACCGTGTCACTGATGGTTCCTTCCAATTTTTCGTGTTGTTGTTTGGTATTAGTAAAGTACACCATTCGTCTGCTCTTACGAGGTACTGGATCGAGGTTGCCAGAAGGCTTATAAATTGTATTCGAAACCCAAAGTCTCAAGGGAAGTGTGTACTTGATTACCCGAAATTTCCCTGTTAGTTTACGTAGCTGTGTAAATAAAAGCCAGAAGAAACCATAATTTATCCATTGGCATAGCTCATTCGAACAGCAGCGGAACAAAATTATCAAACGTAATCTTCCATTGACAGTTGTAACGCTATAACCAACAGCCGAGTCAATGGTAACCCATGGCTGTGATCACAAATTCATAGCTATCTGTGGCTGTGGCACAGTCCATATGACATACCGATTGTTGGGTAATATACTGCGACACGAATTTTTCTGTCGTCACGGTGTTAAATCAACAGAAATTGTTCCAGAGTTCTACCTGCGTCACCGGATTCTCGTTATCGTCTTTTCTTGTCTGGCTTTTCCTATTGCCTGAAAACGAGACACTAAGGTAAATTTGCGTATTCTGCGTGACGAAAATTCCAACATTCCTTTTTTCCAGGTTCACTGATCATGTGCATCGGTACCAAATAGTAATTGGAAAACTGAATGAATAACAATAAATGTAGTAACAATAACAAACTAATAATGACTGCAGTTTACTGCTTTATTGGAGGTTGATAACTAAAAATAAAAACAAATAAAAATAGGATGATCCTTCAGTTGTTACAATGCAAGGGTTTTGTTAGCGTTTTTTTTTTTTTTTACTGAATTCCGTTCTAGCTATTTGCAGGACAAAAAGAAAAAGAACTGAAGCGATACACATCGGCAGTCCAACGAGATTTGTACCAGCAACTTCACTTTCCTTACAAGGGAATGGTCCAGTCGGACTGTAGAAACCCATTCTGAAACTTTTCACGCAGCAACAACACACCCAAAGAAACGCTCTGTCAGAACTTTAATTGCTAAGGAGCACAGCAAATCTTTTTAAAAAGATGTAAAAGTTACTCATTTTTACCGAGCACTAGCGCGCGAATCGGCGAATACGGAGACAGCCGCGACAACAGGACGTAGCGCCGCGTAGGGCGAAGTCCAAAGTGCACACATGTCAATTTTAAGAGTTAAACCATAGAAATAATGTCTCAAATTATTAATTTGTTGAACAACTTGGAATTCATATCGACAGCTAACCTGTTGTAGATGCAGATGTTACACAAATGACTAGTGGAGGAAAAGTAATCAAAGCAGTGTATGATGCTACCTTACAGTCGATTTCCATCAGTCAGAACTTTAATGTGATGACCTTGAATGTTTTATAATAATTCCTGTAGCATAGTTCGTATGATAATTTTAGGATAATTTAGATTTTGCCAGTTGTGAAACAGCTCCTTGTTTATTTCCTGTGGTCGCCACAAAAATGCGAATTATGTATTGGATGACGAAAACAAACGTTTTCCATTTCGCCAGGCACAACTGACAAAAGAAAAATTAATGTATTCAGGTTTTTCACAGAACTTACCGGTTTTATTTAGATAGAATTGTAATGGAGTAAAAGATGGTCGTGGCCGTTGTTATGCTTATTGTGCTGCGTGCCAGGCATACTTCACCCAATTCGTAAACTGTGGTGATGCAAACTCAAAATGAAGAAATGACTAAGTATAAGAATATTGTTCCACTGATAAACCGGAAGTGACAAAGAACTATCAGACACATTATCTTCTCCAAGGGAAGTGGAAGTCTTACAACGCAAAATGTCGAGCCTGAATGCGCCTACTGATACCTCCCTTAGAGACCATGAACGGATTGGCCTACATTGTTGCATGAAAAGAAAACAAAGTCTACTGGTTCAGAGACGGATTTTCTGAACAAGGAAGAGGAGTAAATTGGTACAGCATAAACATTTCGGAAACCCATGTACATCTGAGGTACAAGGCATTACTGTATCTAAAATACAGCCATTAGAGTCACAAAGTTTACACGGGGCCTTTAGTTATATGTTTTATAACATTTCGTAGTGTTTTACAATCGATATTGCAATTCAGCTCTTGCTGTTAAGCCAGGTTTACATTTAATTGCAACTTTATTTAATTTTAGTGAGTTTTTATCATCATGCCTCCATGGTTATGCCTTATATATTCTTCCAGTAATATTACAGTCACTGTGATTACAGTTTAATGGTCGGCTGTCAAGATCACGCTGCCTTTATGTTGTGTACTGCGGATTGCAAGCTTAAATCTGTATCACTATTTTTTATTAATTGAGAAACATAGTGTTTCATTACTTCTGAACGTTTTGAGACGTCAGAATCACTCTAAAGCAGGAAGCTTAACACGTTTGTTTGATAATATGTGCGATGTACCCGTAATGTTGGCAACAGTTGTCTGAAGCTCCGAGTAGTATTTGGCGTCGCTATTCGAAAGTGAATGTCAGCCAGCGTAGATGTCAGTTATTAAACCACGTTGTAAATATTATTGCCAGCTTTTGTTTTATCATCAGACGACTTAATAAATTTATGAAGTTGTCTGTGTGTCAAAAAAAGAGTGTCGTTTCGTCAGTAGGAAGATGGTAGTTGCGTTGTGACTGAAATCTATGTATTTAAGAGTATGTGAAATGTAATTTTTGCATGCTAGGAAACATTACACAGCACTAAGCATCGGCAGTGTTTGTTGACGGGGAGTGAAGTACATCTGACGACAAGCAACAGCTGGAATAGTTTGCCATGTTCTGTAGCCACCAAACACGTCTGGGAGGAAGCTTTTGTGCATCTTCCATGTAAATTGTCAATGTGGTATATTTGTTCGGGTTTTTTATCCTTTTGCATCGCCAGCAGAGTTCATAAATGCCAAAACCCTACTGCAGATTACAGTCACTGCATGTTAAGAATAAGAATCACAAAATAACCTTTAAATTTTATAGGACTTAAGTGATATCGACGAGGATTAATAATGAAGATTAAAAAGTTTTTTCTGAATATAGTATTAAAGATATGGCACAGTTTTCTCGCTGTTTGGAATTGGTTCCGCGATAGGAAGGAAAGTTCAGTCCAAATTCTGCATTTAAGTAAAAATTTTATTATTGCAAATAAATCTTATGACGTTGTCATGAACAGTGATGATCCATCTGTTAAGGTCAGTATGTTACACTATAACTGTGAATATATTTATTTCTCAGCAATATATTGTTGTTTATACTGATTTGCTGTGGTAATGGTCTTTGCCTCTTGCTACCTTCACTTCTCAACGGTCCATCCAGGTTTCTTTACAACTGCAGCTACGAAAGTTACATCCAGAATTAATAAACCAGAAGCTTGCACATGACTTTCACTTCGTGCATCGTTTGGACTTTGCAACAAGTGGTGCTGTTTGTATTGCTTTACACAAACGTGCAGCAAAAGCAGCTGCAACAGCTTTTGAAACAAGAAAAACCAAAAAGTATTATGTGGCCATTGTTCGAGGACATGTTGCTAAAGAGCTTATGGACATTACAGATCCAATTGGTGAAGACAAAAGGGAACGACATGGTAACCATCGCATGTGTCTGGCTTCTGATCCTAACAGCTGTTACCCAAAATTTGCACATACGCGATTGCTAGTTCTTCAGCGTGGGCTTTATGGAACATATCCAGCCACAAAAGTATTGTTAAGGCCAGTCACTGGAAGAAGGCATCAGCTGCGCGTTCATTGCATGAGCATAGGTCACACCATTGTTGGAGATTACACGTATAGTAATAAAAACGATAGTTTACCAACTCGAATGTATTTACATTCTTATAGGTGAGTATGGACTGCCATAGAATATTCTAACTACATTTTTCTGTGATAATTTTTTTTTTTTTTTTTTTTGTTAAGAGAAGTATGTTGAATAATAATTTTTTTGGGGGGGGAGGGGAGGGGGAGAGAGAGAGAGAGAGAGAGAGAGAATATGTGTAAGTCAGGGATTTGCTAAAGAAATTGTGCATATTTTACATTTTGCTCATTTATCCCTTCATCTCTTAATTACGGTATCTTGCTGTTAATGTGTGATGTTTCAATTCCAGACTGGTTTGTCATGCTGTAATTGCAATTTGTGACCAAAAACTTCCAGGCATTTGGGGTTTGGCTTTGCATCTGAGGGTATAAAACACACACGCACACACACACACACACACACACACACACAGATATATATATATATATATATATATATATATATATATATATATATATATATATATGCCTACTCTTCGTCATATGTAGTTCCTGTCATTATGTTAACAGAGGTAATTGATGCAACCCAGATGTTATAGTGAACTACATCCCTCTGTTCCGCTTATTGAAATCATAGGAACCCTTAAGCTCAGAGATTTCACATGAATTACATGTACCCAGATCCACTGTGTCTAAGTGTAATGTGAAGTGGAAGTAATAGGGTTTCCCAAAACCCATCATTACCATGACAACCTAATAAGTCAACTGGTGGTGAAATTGACAGTTACCATACATCCAATTGTTGTTCAAGCATAGGCACGGATGTAAGGGACTATGCATTCCATTGACAAGTAATAGGAATTTATTTTCTTGGCTTCCTGCTCTCCAGAAATCGCTGATTACAAAACAAATGTAAAAGTTTACTCAGTGATGCAGTCAGTGCTGTCACTAGTGTAGAAAATGGTTTTGTATAGTGTTGTTTCTGAGTACATGATGGGACTTACAAATGGCGGTGTGCTGACGGTCTGGTTTATGGTATTGTGTCAACAGTCTAATTCAGTGCAGGAAGTTGACAGTTTGAAAAGGCTTTGTCTGTTTGAGTCCAATATTACTTTTGGTAGATGGAAAAATGGATGTAGGTATTCTTAAGTGTGTTACACAGTTACATGCTTACTATACGGTGGCAATGGTTAGGAAATGTAAATTTTTCTTATTAGTGTGATTATATTCTTGTCCAGAAAGCAGAGATTGTTGTATTATAATTTTGAAGAAAATTAGAATGATTTGCTAGAACTAATGGTACTTGTTCAGACATATAAGCTGAACATCTTACACACACGGCTTTTGGATTTTTTAATTTTTATATTTATTTTACTTTAAGTTCAGAGCTCCAGTATACGTCTCCCAAAGTGGTTTGATGAAACTTTCAAAAATACTCGAGAAAATAGGCTTTGAAGTTTTCTGACCATTTTTTAATATGCTAAACTAAGAGGGTGGTCTGTCAACAAGCAGTGTGGCTATTTGATAGTGTTTACATTATGTGTGGGGGTCATGGGTTTGAATCGTAGCAGAATCAATTTTTTTAACAAAGTTACACATTCTGTGATCTTTTACATGAAGCATAAAATTCAAAAAGATAGAAAAAATATAATTTGTGATTTTTTTTTAACTATACAATCTTGATAACAATCTTTTATAAAAGATTGGTAATTAAGCATTTTTGTTTCCAGTAAAAACTGGATTTTTGTGTGCAGTATATAATTAGAAATAATAAGACATGCATTTTTCATAAAATCATAATTAGATGTGTTAATTAGCATATATTTGATGAAGTTTATATTACAATGACAGGTATCCAAAGTGAATGGAAAAAACAGACTGAAAGAAGACTCGATTTAGCAATTGCAAGTCTTGTGTGCTTTATGTCTTCTACACGTCACAGAATTGCTAGTAGAACCTTTGTTTAAAAATTTGATTCCATGTGGAACTGAAGCCAGGCCACCCACACACTGCTTGTTGAAAAATATGTACCATATTTTAGCATATTAAACATGACTGGAAAACTTCAAAATCAATTTTCTCAAGAATTTTTGATAGTTGCATTGAACTGATTTGGGGGAGGGGTATATTTGAGTTCTGAACTTCACGTATTATAAATATAAAAAATTACAAATACCTGATTGCCATGTGGTCCCCATATTGATTGTGAATGAAAGTAACAATTATAGGTCTGATCTCCCTGCATGAAAATCTTGTAACAAATATTTACTACACTTCAGCCAGTGAAAGTTAAAGTTTTCATCAACCCGAAGGTTTGATTGAACACCATAGTGCTGTATTAGGCATGATCCTATTGGAGATGGTATGCTATTGCATTCCTCCAATCTTTTAACTGCCATATCTAGCCAGTTGCAAGAGACATATAGTGTAACATAGACACCAAAACTATGTTCCTACTCAGCATTTTTAACTGTAGCAAACTTTGCCAAAGGTGAAAATAAATTAGTTACATATAAAAACCTTGGGACTAACTGCTTCCAAATGTATGGCAGCAAGTTCTTTGTACCTGCACATGGTGCAAGGCTACAACAAAATTTAAATGCTGTAGCATTAGCAGTTAGGTGTGCCTCTGTATATTATTATTATCATCGTCATCACTTATTTATTTACCTCGAGACGCTGTAGGATCACGCAAAGCATTTTGCTTCATTTTAGCATTCTTTCTGACCTTCCACGATTCTCTCATTTTTTTCTTCATCGAGTCTCTTCCCATCCTCAGTCACTGGTTTCTTTGAGACTTCATTCTCTGACCTAACATTCCACTTTCTGTCTTGAATTTCTATTGGATCTCTTTTTTTGTGCTTTTTCTAGGCCAGGTTTGACTTGTGTGATCCATCATATTGTTGACTTGACCCCTTGTATATGTGTCAGAATCCTGTTGGTGAATGTGGTTGGTGGTAGCCTGCTGATGATGTGCCCTAAGCGATTTCAGCATTCTTTTTCTGAGTGCTGCTAGGTTTGACATCTTCTCTGTGGTTGTCATAGAGTGCAATGTGTATCCTTCTTCTAATTTTGCGTTCTCCCTACAGTATGCTTTCCATTTTACTTTTAATATGGAATATTAGTGTCTTACTTGCATATAGTATTTCAGGCTTGATTACTGTGTTGTTGTATCTCATCTTTGTTTGAATGGACGTGCGTTTATTATTATATGTCTTGCATTTTGCCGTAAGCTCTATTCATTTTTTGTTGTAGTCTTCCATGAGATGTTTTCTGCTCTTGTAGGTTGAAATATTTCACCTAGGTATTTAAAATGTGTAACTCTTTTTATCTTGCTGTATTTTGTGTAATTTTTGGGCATTTAATTTTGAGCTGAAGAATTCAGACTTCTGGAAAGAGATTGGCAGGCTTACTTTTCTGCACATTCTTTTAGTATTTCTATTTGTCTGGTTGCTGTTGATTCATTATCAGAATGTGTGGACAGGTCATCAGCAAAAGCTGTGTTTGAGATTTCTATCTTGTCCCAGGTTGTGTTGGTTGCCAGTGTCCTTGGATTTTCAGTTCTTTTTCACATTCCATCATTACTTTGTCAAGGATCAAGTTGAACAATGGTATTTATTTATTTATTTCCCCCGTCTCTCCTGTTGCATTTGCAAATGGTGTGCAGGAACAATTAACTAATGGGAAGCTTGTTTTCAATCTCAAATTTCTCTCGTTTTACTATTGTGGTCTTTCACAAGACATAAGTAACATGTTACTTGACTCTTGTTGGAAAAGACACTGTTGCTTCGATCCTGAGTAGTTCTTTCTGCAGTTTTCTGTTGTGGCGTCTTTCATACATACAATAATATCAGTACCAAACAACCACATTGAGCTTGAATCTACATCTTCATCTATACTCTGCAAACCACTGTGAAGTGCATGACAGAGGATACACCCTATTGTATCAGTTATTAGGGTTTCTTCCCATTCCATTCACGTGTGGAGCATGGGAAGAATGGTTGTTTGAATGCCTCTGTGCATGCAGTAATTACGCTAATCTCATCCTCACGATCCCTGTGTGCTATGTAGTAGGGTGTTAGTATATTCCTAGAGTCATCATTTAACGCCAGTTCTAGAAACTCTGTAAAGAGGATTTCTCGGGATAGTTAACGTCTATCTTCAAGAGTCTTCCAGTTCAATTCGTTTGGTATTTCAGTGACACTCTTCTTTGGATCAGACCAACCTGGGACCATTCATGCTGCCCTTCTCTGTATATGTTCAGTATCCTCTGTTAGCCCCATCTGGTATGGGTTCCACATACTTGAGCAATATTCTAGAAATGGTCACGAAACTTCCCCATTGGTCTACCAATAAACCGAAGTCTACCATCTGCTTTATGCACAACTGAACCTATGCGATCATTTCATTTCAGATCCCTACAAAGTGTTACACCAAGGTATTTGTACAAGTTGACCAATTTCACACTATGTGTGTTTTTTTAAGCGACAGATTTTACATTTTGAACATTTAGAGCAAGTTACCAATCTCTGCACCACCTTGAACTCTTATCAAGATCTGACTAAATATTTATGCAGCTTCTCTGAGATAGTACTTCATTATAGATAACTGCATCATCTGCAAAAAGTCTGAGGTTGCTATAAATATTGTCTGCTTGGCCATTAACATACAATGTGAATGGCAATGGTTCCAACACACTGGCTTGGGGCACAGTAGAAGTTACTTCTACATGTGATGATGACCCTCCATATGAAATATCATTCTGTGTCCTCCCTACCAAAAAGTCCTCAATCCAGTCACAAATTTCATATGATACCCTCCTATGATCATATTTTTGACAATAAACGTATGTGCAGTACTAAGTCAAATGCTCTTTGGAAATCGAGAAGCATTGAATCTACCTGGTTGCCTTGACCCAAAGCTTCCATTATGTCATATGAGAAAAGTATGTGTTGGATTTCACATGATCAATGTTTGCAGAATCCACACTGGTTATCACTGAAGAGGCCATTCTGTTCAAGATACCTCATTATGTTTGAACTCAGAATATCTTCTAAGATTCTACAGCAAACTGATGTCAAGGATCTTTAATGGTAGTTTTGTGGCTCAATTATTCTACCCTTCTTTTAGACTGGTGTGGCCTGTGCATTTTACCAAAACTGGGCACGGTTCTTTGTTAGAGGGATCTTTGATAGACTATAGCTAGAAGAAGAGCTAACTCAGCCAAAAATGCAGTATAGAATCTGACAGGGATTTTATTGGGGCCTATAGTTTTGTTCGATTTTATTGAGCTCAGCTGTTTCTCCACACTGATGACACAAATATCTATTTCACTCATCTTTTCAGTGGTATAAGGATCAAATTGGTGCAATGCTCCCAAGTTTTCCCTTGTAAAGGAACATTTGAAAACAGAGTTGTGCATTTCTGATTTTGCTTTGCTGTCCTCAATTTCAGTTCCTGCCTCATTCACTAGGGAGTGGAGATTATTTTCGGTGCCACTGACATCATTTATATACGACCAGAATTTCTTTGGGTTTTGTGAAATGTCATTTGACAATATTCTTCTGCGGTAGTCATTGAAGGCATCACACATTGCTCCCTTGACAGCCAAACATGTTTTATTCAACATCTCTATACCTGTAGCCCTATGCTTTATTTTACACCTATTAGAGGAGTTTGTGGCACATCGTGACTAGAAGGAGGGATCGGTTGGTAGGGCATATTCTGAGGCATCAAGGGATCACCAATTTAGTATTGGAGGGCAGCGTGGAGGGTAAACATCGTAGAGGGAGGCCAAGAGAGGAATACACTAAACAGATTCAGAAGGATGTAGGTTGCAGTAGGTACTGGGAGATGAAGAAGCTTGCACAGGATAGAGTCGCATGGAGAGCTGCATCAAACCAGTCTCTGGACTGAAGACCACAACAGCAACAACAACAACAACAACAACAACAACAACAACATGCAGTAATCTCTGTTTCTTTAGAAGTTTCCTTACAGTGACTGTATACCATGGAGGTTCCCTTCCATTATGAACAGTTCTACTGGGTACGTATGTATCCAGTACATGGTCAATTATTCTTTTAAACTTGAGCCGTAGTTCCTCTACATGCTCCTGCCCTGTGCTAAAAGTTCAAAGTTCCCCAAAGAGGTATGAGACAACTGATATTTTATTTAGGATACTGAATGTATATATCTTCCTGCTTGTTTTAGTTGTCCTTTGCACTTTGATAATCATTGTTGCCACGATTACGTCATGATCACTGATACCACTTCTGATGTGGATATCCTCAAAAAAGATAGGTCTGTTTGTTGCCAATAGAGCCAATATATTTTCATTACGAATGGGGTTTCTAACTATCTGATCTAGGTAGTTGTCGGAGAAGGCATTTAGTAATGTTTCACATGCTGTCTTATCATGCCCACCATTAACAAAATGCAATTTTCCCAATTAATTATTGGGCTATTAAAGTCTCCAGTGATTGCAGTATGATTGGGGAACTTACATACAAATGAACTGAGGTTTTCTTTGAAGTTTTCGGTTACATTAGGAGACGAGTCTGGTGGGTGATAGAAGGATCCAATTACCGTTTTATGCCCACCCTGTTTTATGCAGCTCCAATTTATATCTCAGTGGATTTGAGTTTCCTGTCTACTGTAACAAATACACCACTTCCATGTCCTATTTGTCTATCCTTTCAATAAACACTAAAGTTTTCTCCAAAAATCTCACTGCTATCAATTTCAGGTTTCAACCAGCTTTCTGTATCTAGTATTATGTGAGCTTCACTGAGTTTCAGGAGTGCTTCAAATTCTGGCATTTTATGTGAATGGTTCAAAAACTGATACTTCTGGGTTTCCTACAGCTATCGTTATCTGGGATGGATGGAGAGTCACCTAACGTAAAAAAAAAAAAATTAAAAAAAAAAAAACCCTTGTGCACATCCCACACGCAGTCAGCTACCTGAGTAGCAGCTTCTTATGGGTGGTGCATACCTGACCCCTTTAGGGGCACCCTACAGTTCACAACACTATTTCACAAGTACAGGAAGTGCAGCCTAGCTGTCATAGAACCTCCGATGTCTCTAGTTCAGTTCTTCCACTTGACTCAGAACCAAAGGCCCCCGATTGGTTCTGGAGACAATGCTGAAAATCGTGAGCTTTGTTGTAACTTCATGCACAAGGCTGATCTTCTCAGTATTCTCTGCCACTTGTTGCAATGACCTAAGTATGACGTAAGAGCCCAGATGACAGGCATGGAATGTTTTTCAGAAGTTTAGAGACTCAACTTTGACCTGGGCGCAGCTACCTATTGCGTTCTGGATCTCGTGGGTAGACAGTGTGAGCTTTGTTTCATAAGATTACTGTTTACAGAATCCATATTGAACATGGAGCTAACAATAATGGGTGCCCGGACATTTTTGGTCACACAGCGTGTGTAGTGCTTGTTGGCTTTACTGTATTTGTCTAAGAATAATGTTTCACATTTTAGCACTTGAAAGTATGTTATGAAGTTTAAAATATTTCAGCTGTTAGCACCATGAGATATAAATTTATTAAATGAGTAAACTCTGTGCATGCCTACGATACAAACATTTTTTAATATTTCTAGGCTGGTTATACCAAATGACATTGAATCTATAGATATTCAGACTGCAGATCCATTCGAAAATGAAAATAATCCACACACATGGATGGTGGTAGAAGCTTTAAATGACTTAGATGAAAATGTATTCAAGAAATTGGACACCCAAGACTGGTGAGCAACAATTCCATAAGTTATTGGTTACTTACAGTGGCTAATGTGTCCATAGTATGCAGCTTGCTCTCTGTGGCTTCATTATCTTCTATTGTTATAGTTTCTGAGGAGATTATTTGAATAATATGTGCCGTAGCGTGTAGCATTATGGTGATGATACTTACACATCTGGGACCGTAGATTCTGATGTGCCACACCTTTTGCTATTTGGCCTCTGTGAAGTAACATTTTGGCCAGAGGGCTATAGTTAATTAAATTGTGTGAATAAGAATGTGGTATTTGGGAATGTCCATATGTAAGAATCAATCAGAATAAGTTTCTATAATTTTCTTGTCTTTTGTTAATGCATAATTTGACTTATTCCTCATTTCAGAAGGTCTAATTTCTTGATGGGATCTATGGACATGCGTGAATGAATGAAAAAGATAAATTTACTTTGCATAGAGGTAATTGAAGTGACACATTGGGTCAGACAGTGGGTTTAATTCCCTGTAAAAGTTAATGAAGTGTTGTCCATTAACGTATGTCTCCCTACTGCAAGGAATTGTTCCAGGAAGAAGTAAGTATGTTGTTGTTAGGTGTTCTTAATAAATTTGAGATATTACAAATGTGACAAACTATCAACCCATCTTGCTGTTTACAATTTTTTCTGAAGTTATTGAAAAAGGTGTATATAACTGGATTCTAATACACCTTGGAAATGTAAAAAAATAATCAATGGCCAATAGTATGGTTCTCATAAAGCGATTCTGACACATCAAACAATCTTCACATTGACCGATGATATGTTGCAATCTCTAGACTGTTCTGTTTGCATTATTTGTCCATAGACCATTCAGTAGAACAGTATCAGACATGTCAGATACATAACAGAAACAGTATATACATATACAAAACATTACCAAACCACGATAGGATTAGGTGAGCATAGGTCAGGAAATTGGACATAGAATCATGCCAGCATTCACCTTAAGAGCTAATAAACATACAAACACCTGCCAATGCTGTGGCAAACATAAATCTTTTCGCAACAGATCCCCTTCTCTGAGGTGTATTGTGTTGCAAACAAAACTCAGAAATGTGAGCACCAACAGCAGAAACATTCTTGTGCAAAGAAACAAACAGCGTAGATCAGGCTGTTCAAACAAGTGCCCCGTGGACGGGAGGGCTCATGGCCTCAGCTCAGAACTGCGGCAGTGCCGGGAGCTCCACATCACGCTTGCTAGTACTCTGTCCCCCGGTGGCCATGCTGCCTTCCCTCGAGATTGTCCCATGTTTCTTGATAAGTGGGATGTCCAGGAGATCCGGGCAAAGGAAAAAGTACCATACCCAGTTGCTCGCAAGTTATTGGCTAGTCACAAACCCTGTGTTCTCCCATCTGGCACCTATAGTTTTGTTTTTGTTACGCCCTCGCTCCATGAAGAATATGGCCATGCAACCTCAGATTCAGTGCTGAGGTTGTGAAATTGCCCAGTGTCAAGGTAGCATCGCCATCCCCCTGTACAGCTGTGCAACGAGCCACCAAACTCTTGCTTCAAGGGGCGAAGCCACCAGCTACACAACCGGTAGGCCGGAAAGGACCAAAGGGGTACTCCCATGAAGACTTCCTATGTCCCTCCAGCCAGACAACACCTGAGTCTTCCTCTCCTAACTGGAAAGGCTCGAAGAAGTCCACCAAAGACAAATGGTCTTCTCCTTTGCAGACACGAAGGTCCTCTTCGACAGTGTTCCCACATGATACCTTAGTCAGACCGACTTCTGTGTCGGCGGTGCGCACCGCCAACAGTTTTTCTGTGTAATGGAATGTTCGCGGTCTTCAATCCAATAAAGAGGATTTACGGCTGCTTTTGGCATCACAGTGTCCCCTTATACTCTGCCTTCAGGAAACAAAATTGTGTCCTCATGACCACTTTGAGCTTTCACATTTCCTCCCAGTTTGTTTTGACCTTCCCCTTGACGACCTCAAGGGGAAGGTCAAAACAAACTGGGAGGAAATGTGAAAGCTCAAAGAGGTCGTGAGGACACAATTTTGTTTCCTGAAGGCAGAGCATTTTGTCACATGGGGGCGCATCATGCTGCTCATATGGGATGATGATCATAGTCAGCCCATCTCCCTGACTATCCATCTTCAACCTTTTGCTGTTCGCCTTTTCCTTCCACACCTAACGTTTTCCCTTTGTACGAGGGTCACTCCAAAAGAAATGCACACTATTATTGTAAAAATACAGTTTTCATTCTGCACGTGTGAAAGTTTTACAGTGTGTAGATACATCCTTCTCGCTTGTTTTCAACCTTAGTTCAACCTGTTCCCATGAGTGGTGTCGTCACAGCATGTCTTCAAGATGGCTGCTACACTTGACGTTTGTCAGAAGCAACGTGCTATCATAGAATTCCTGTGCTGTGAAAACGAGACAGTGGGAAACATCCACAAGAGGTTGAAAAAGGTGTATGGAGATGCTGCTGTCGATCACAGTACAGTTAGTTGGTGGGCAAGCAGGTTACGTGATGAAAGCGGGTATGTCAATATTGAGGATTGCCCTCGCAGCAGCAGGCCTCGTACTGCACATACTCCAGACAATGTGCAGAGTGTTAACGAATTGGTGACTGCTGACAGACGCATCACAGTGAACAAATTGTCACGCTACGTTGGGATAGGGGAAGGAAGTGTTTGCAGAATAGTGAAAGTGTTGGCATTAAAAAAGGTTTATGCCAGGTGGATTCCCAGGATGTTGACAGTGGCTCACCAAGAAACAAGAAAAACAATATGCAGCGAACTTTTGGAACAATACGAGAATGGTGGAGATGAATTTTTTGGAAGAATTGTGAAGAAACGTGCAGCGGAAGTGCGACATCTTGCTTTCTCCTCTCAAAATCACGAAAGCTACAATACTGTTTTCTCCATGCAGGAACTCCAACATGCCCTCTCTTCTTCTTGCTCCTCCGCCCCAGGACCGGATGGTATCCATGTCCAAATTTTGCTGCATTTATCAACCCATAGTCTGCGTTACCTCCTTCGCCTTTATAATCGAATTTGGACCGACAGTACCTATCCCAGACGGTGGCGGGAAGCTGTTGTCGTTCCCGTTCCGAAACCTGGAAAGGACAAACATCTCCCCTCTAGCTATCGCCCCATTTCTCTCACGAGTAGTGTCTGTAAGGTTTTGGAGCGTATGGTGAATTACCGTTTAGCTTGGTGGCTGGAATCCCGCAGTCTTTTAACACCAGCCCAATGCGGATTTCGGAAGCATCGTTCTGCAGTTGACCATCTTGTTGCTCTCTCCACTTATATCATGAACAATTTTCTCCAGAAACGCCAAACGGTAGCAATATTTTTCGATCTGGAGAGAGCATACGATACCTGTTGGAGGACAGGCATCCTCCGCACACTGTTCTCTTGGGGCTTTCGAGGCCGGCTGCCCCTTTTTCTTCGCGAATTTATGGCAGAGCGCACTTTTAGGGTGCGGGTGAACACTACTCTCTCCCGTACTTTCTCCCAAGAAAACGGGGTACCCCAGGGATCCGTGCTGAGTGTTGTACTGTTTGCCATCGCCATAAATCCAATTATGGATTGTCTCCTTCCTGATGTCTCGGGCTCCCTCTTTGTGGACGATTTTGTGATCTACTACAGCTCTCAACGGACCAGCCTTCTTGAACGACGTCTTCAAGGATGTCTCGATCGCCTCCACTCGTGAAGCATCGAAACCGGCTTCCGTTTCTCACCCAGTAAGACAGTTTGTGTCAATTTTTGGCGACGTAAGGAGTTTCTTCCGCCCTCCTTACATCTAGGTCCTGTCAACCTTCCGTTTTCAGACGTCGCTAAATTCTTGGGTCTTATGTTTGACAGAAAACTGTGCTGGTCCTCCCACGTTTCCTATCTTTCGGCTCGCTGTCTGCGATCGCTTAACATCCTCCGTGTCCTGAATGGTACCTCCTGGGGAGCGGACCGAGTGGTCCTTCTCCGCCTCTATCGCGCCTTAGTGCGCTCAAAATTGGGTTATGGAAGCATAGTCTACTCCTCTGCTCGGCCGTCTATTCTTCGGCGTCTCGACTCTATCCACCACCGTGGATTACGTTTAGTGTCTGGAGCTTTTTACACTAGCCCTGTGTAAAGCCTTTATGCTGAGACTGCTGAACCTCCGCTGTCCAATCGGCGAGCAGTCCTCCTGAGTCGTTATGCTAGCCATCTGTCTTCCATGCCTGCTAATCCAGCCCATGACCTTTTTTTCGACGCCTCCTTTGATGTAGGGTATGCAGGCCGCTCCTCCTCCCTACTACCCCCGGGAGTCCGCTTCCGTCAACTGCTCCATTCTCTTTCCTTCCGCTTTCCTCAAACCTTCTTGACAACTTGGGGTACAGCACCGCCTTGGCTCCGTCCCCGGATCTGCCTGCTCCGTGACCTTTGTCAATTTCCCAAGGATGGTACCCCTACACTTGTTTATCGTCGTGCATTTGCTGCTCTATGTGCACAAATGACGGACGCCACATTTATTTACACCGACGGCTCGAAAACATCGTTAGGTGTAGGGAGTGCCTATATTGTTGGCGACACCCCAAATCGCTTTCGGCTTCCCGACCAGTGTTCGGTTTATACTGCGGAGCTTTACTCTGTTCTCCAGGCTGTCCACTACATCCGCCGCCATCAGCGGATACAGTACGTTATCTGCTCGGATTCTCTCAGCTCTCTCCTCAGTCTCCAAGCTCTTTACTCTGTGCACCCTCTGGTCCACCGGATTCAGGACTGTCTGCGCTTGCTCCACCTGGGGGGCGTCTCGGTGGCGTTCCTCTGGCTCCCGGGACACGCTGGTATCTGTGGGAATGAGGCGGCCGATATAGCGGCCAAGGCTGCAGTCTCTCTTCCTCGGCCAGCTATTCAGTCGCTTCCCTTCACCGATCTACGGAGCGGTTTATGTCGCAAAGTTGCTCATTTATGGCATGCGCATTGGTCAACACTTTCCCATAATAAATTGCGGGAAGTGAAAGCCCTTCCTTGCGCTTGGACCTCTTCCTCCCGAACGCGTCGTCGGGAGGAGGTAATTTTAGCTAGACTCCGGATAAGGCACTGTCTTTTTAGCCATCGACATCTTTTAAGTGGCGATCCTCCCCCACTTTGTCCCCACTGCTTTCATCTGTGGACGGTAAGACACCTTTTAATTGAATGCCCCTATTTTAATCCGTTACGCTCCCGTCTACAGCTATCGCCTGATCTATCGTCGATTTTAGCAGATGACACGCGCTCAGCCGACCGCGTTCTCCAGTTTATTAGTGACAGTGAAATGACGTCAGTCATTTGAAGCTTTTTTTGGGGACAACCACCCCCTTCCTGTAGTGGATTTTTAAGCATTTCTTCTATTTTTAGTTTCTCCAATTTTATGACTTTGTTCCCATTGCTGCTGGTTTTCAATTTCGGTTTTTTACTGTCTTAAGTCACGGGCTGGGCGCTAATGACCATAGAAGTTTTGCGCCCTAAAACCAAAAACAAAAATCTCTCATTTCTATCATTCCATTCCTTACTCTCCTTTTTACTGTGGCAGCCTTTATGTTGACCACCTATTCTCTAGGTTCTGCTTTCCTTTCTTGGAATATTCATTCATTTACTTAACTTCACCTTTTGGCTGAAGTAATTCCTGGTTTCCTTATGGGTTTCATCTTCATTTTGCAAATTTTTCTTGTTGTGTGGACTAACTGAGAAGAACATCTCAAATAGCACCTTTTGCATGCAGTGTTGAATGTCATCTGCCCACAGTATCTGCATAGACTCCTATATGCATCTCAAAGCAAACATGGTAGCCGATCTGACTTGACAGGGTCATTATGTACCTTTCTGGTTGAGCGCTCTGACAACATGGGGATCACACTACTGATGCCTGAGCTGCTAGCTTCTCACACGTGCCAAGGAGTAGATATCCATCTTCTTGGGACATCAGGACTCCCATCAATGCCTATCATGCTAGATGGCCTTTGCTGTATCTGTTTGGGGCCCATGGGGATAGCCCTTGATTGGGGGAGGTGGCATCAGGGTGGACATTTTGCACATTAGACATATCACATTACATGAAAACCATGGCCATTCTGATCCAACCATCTCATCAGACAGGTATAGACATTTCAGTGTGGATACTTAATAACCCTGCTGCTTTCCATACCCTGGAAAGAGAGACAAGCCAGATGTCTGAGAGTGAAAAAAATTTATCCAATACTTTGTACTCAAACCGATGGGGTACTTTTACTGCAACAAAGCCATTATATTTTGTGGAATGTATTGAACATAAATTCGGAGAAGTTTGAATATTTGGGAAAAATGTGCAGTGGATTGCTCCTCCTCTGCTGCACAATCTACAGCTTTTCAGGTATGTGATAGTCTGCGTGATATATCAGTGATCATTGTCTCACACAAGATGAATATGGTCCAAGGAGTCATATTCCTCGGATTCCTTTGAAGGCAATGTATTTCCACAAAAAGTTAGTCATAGTGTACAGGTGTGATGTCAAACCTTATGTCCCATCACTCATGAGGTGCCTGTGACACATATGCTTTGGTCATATGTCATACCACTGCATGGCAGGCCCAAAATGCAGCAACTGTGGATAATGACTCCATGTGGGTAAACCTTATGAACAACCACCATCATGTGTCAATTGCATGGAACACCATCCTCCACTTTCAGCAGTTTGCCGAGTTTCCAAGACAGAAAAGACTGTCGTATATTGGGGGGGGGGGGGGGGGGGGGGGAAGAGAGAGAGAGAGAGAGAGAGAGAGAGAGAGAGAAAGAGAAAGAGAAAGAGAGAACTGGACACCTATATCTTACTGATATGATGATCAATCATGTGAAAGTCACAGCCATCTCCATCACTACCTCAATTTTTTCCAGACCAGTTATCCCATCACCCACCTCTCATCAGGAATCACTTCTAGAACCTGCCCAGAGAAGCAGCTTCTTCATCCAGCATCTACCATTGAGAAAGCTCCCTCTCAGAAACCCTCTCTCCACAGACTCACAGATCAGAGGCACAACACCTCCCAATGATTGAAGCAAAAGCAGCCACCAAAGACAGTGAAGGAGGAAGAGGGGAAAAATAAGACTAAAAAAATGACCATTCAGTGGAATTGTTGCTCTGCAAGAAACATGCTTCACTGGTGACCATTCCTCAACACACAGTGTTTATAGTGCATTTTGTCAGACCCGTGCTGGCCCTGAGAGTGCATCTGGACGAGAGTGTATTCATTGGTTCACACAGATGTCAGTGAGTGGATTCCCCTTCATACCATGTGGGAAGCAGTAGTGGTGCTGGTGCAAATGACCTCCACAGTCGCCATTTGCAAAGTTTATTTACCTGCAGGCAGACCACTTAACTCCCCCCCCCCCCCCCCCTCCCCCCATTCTCTTCTGCTACAGGACTTCGGTGCACACCAGTCCATGTGGGGAAGTACCGTTTCATTTTCTTGTAGTTGACCAACTTCTTACTGACCAATAACCGTGTCTCATCAGTGATAGTACTTGTACCCACTTCAGTGCTGCCAATGGCACCTTTTCAGCTATCAACCAAATAATCTCTTCCCCCAGCTGCACCGCTTCATTACATTGGTCACTGCATGTCAATCTTTGTTATAGTCACCACTTTCCGGTGATAGTGTCACTTCCTAGTCAGTGCCAGGTTGACCGACTACCACATTGGATGGTTTGAAGAGCCAATTGACAGTTGTATGCATCTGCTGTTACCGTCGCCCCCTATCTGTTGGATTGCATTGACAAGGTTGTGCAAGACATCTCTGATGCGATCACCCATGTTGCTGAAACTGCTTGTCCCCTCTCTACAGTTCCCCTCCATCGCCGGCCGATGCCTTGGTGGACCAGAGAGACATTGCAGTAGGTATTCAGGATCGCTGAAGAGCCCTGCATCAGGCCAACCTTACCACTTTTAAACGACTTCGTGCTAAGGCTCACTTTCTAATTAAATGCAGTAAAAAGGAATTTTAAGACCACTATATCTCTCCCTGGGAATGTATGCCTCTTCATCTCAGGTGTGACCAAACTGTGTAGTCTGGACCACCAAAGATCCACAGTTATACCAAGTCTCTTCCTTTAGGATGGGCTCTGTACTGGTATGTCGGAGCAACATGCTGAACACCTTATCGGTATGTCCTGGGAAGTGGATCAGATGACCTTCCCTCTGTTTGCGCCAAGCTCTTGACTGTTCGAAACTAGACTGTGGCTGTTTCATTTATCCATCTGCACGTCTGTCCATATTGCACTGTCGTAGTACATCCCACCATTGTGGAACACGTTTACACTAGCCCGGTTGAGAGCTTCTATGCAGGAAAACACTCACTGTTCATTGACAGCTACTTTCTGATTAGCCTCACCAACATACTCTGCAAACTGCTTGAAATGATGGCAGCCGACTAATTATTTTTGAATCAAAGAGCCTTTTGTTCCCACTTTCAGAGTAGTTTACAGCAGAGATGCTCCACAGCTGACCATCTGGTTAGGTTGGAAACAGCAATCTGGGAGGCTATTTCTAACTGCAAACACCCCATTGCAATCTTTTTTGACCTACATGTGGCATATGATACCATCTGGTGCCATCAAATTTTACTTTCCATAACTGAGGCTTTTGAGTGTCCCTACCAATTTTTATTTGTCTATTTTTATCATACCGGTTGTTTCAGGTCAGAATTGGTACTTCACTCGGCTCTCCGTGGGTCTGAAATAATGACTTCCCCCAGGGTTCTATCACACTCTTATTGATCGCCATAGATGGGCTAGTGACCTCTGTCGGCCTACTGGTCACCCCCATGCTATATGTCAGCAACTTTTGCATTTAGTACAGCTCCCACTCCGTAGCCTCTGCTGGACACCAGCTCTAAGGTGCTATCCAGTGGGCCTGTGCTGGGTTCCTTTCTCATGGTTTCCATTTCTTTCCTGCAAAAACATGAATGTACAGTTTTGTCTTCATACCACAGTCCATTCTGACAAAAAACTCTTCTTGGGTACGCATCACTTGGACGTTGCTACACAGTCTTGATTTTTGGGACTCCTCTTTGACAAGAAGCTGACTTGGCTGCCCCATATTTGTAAACTAAAGACCATTGGTCCAATCCTGCTTGGACCATTGTTGCTAAGTCTATGGCTCAGTAGTGCCTTGGGTTCTGAAATTGTTAGACCCAGTCCATCATCATGGAGTTTGAGTGGCCACTGGTGCTTTTTGGACTAGTCACATAGACAGTCTCCTTGCTGAAATGTGGATCTTTGCTCTTCAGTTCTGATGATACCAACTCTTGCTTACCTGTGCAATTGCCATTCGACAATTTCCTGATCATCCAGCATATCCTTATCTTTTTGCATACAGGGGGGGTCAACTGCCTGCACCCACCCTCTAGTGGGATTAGCAGTTGGAATGTGCCACGCAGCCCTCCCTCTGCCAGGACCTCGATCTATCCTCCTCAGAATATACTGATTCCTTCCCCATACTCCCCCTCCCTGCCCCCCCCTTGCCACCCCCCCCCCCCCCAATTTTGCACGCTTTCTCTGTGTTGGTACCCAGGTCACAAATTGGGACCAATCTGTGTCAAGTTACTAAAGTCTCAGTCACTTCAATGACCTTATGGTGTTTGTCCCTTTCAGTTCTTCAGGAGTACCAGGGTGCTACCATATTTTACACTGACAGCTCTAAAACCATGGATAGGATAGCTTATGCTTTCACATCTCCTCCCTGGAGCAAGTAGTGTTTTTAAGGCATAGCTGATGTCCATTAACAGATACCCCAGTTTTATTGAAGACCTGTCTGTTAACAGAGACCTGTGACCTCATTTTAATATGTTGTGACTCATTGAGCAGTCTCTAAGCCAGGTCATGCCAATTTGACCACTTACTGCTTGTGCAAGTGGCACAGGTCCTTTTCCTCCTCCCTTTCCTCTTTCCTCCCATGTAGTGGCTGTAGCAGCAGAGACAGTACTCGCTTTAGTGTTGTCTTCAGTGTGCTGAAGTGTTTGTTCGGAATCTTATCAAATGGGACACTGTGAATCAGTCTTGTGAGTATTCAGCATGAGCAGAAAAGGTTCGGATTTAGGTATGCCTTTTTTTAATGCTCAGTGGGGAGATTTGTATTTGTTTCTAAAGTCTGATGAGAAAGCACTGTGCTTAATTTGCCACCATACTGTAAATATCAAAGCATTGAAAATGCAGTGTCACTACGAAAATAAACATTACTCAACACACGAGGGGATTATTGGACTGAACAGAACTGATTAAAGTCAGAATTGCCACAATCTGAAGAGGTAAGCCTCTTTTATATTGTTCATTCTAAAAGAAAAACAAAAATATTCCTTTTTGTAACCGTACTCATATCTCCAGAAACTTGCACTATTTCCCTTTAGATATTGCGCTAAGCTAAATTATGAGACTGTTTAGTGTGGTAATATTTTAAAATTAATTATTGCTGTTGTTATCCTGCAGATATGTGAGCTGAATTGCACACCGGAAAGTGCAGTTTGAGCAAGCTACATTATTGCACTGAAAACTGCAAAAACTGGAAGACCTTTTATGAATGGCTAATTTGTAAAAGAGTGTTTTGTAGAGTGTTTGGAGGTAATGTAGAGTGTTTGGAGGTAATACACCCATCTATAGTGGCCCAGTTTGAGGCGGTAAGCTTGTCTGAACATACAATTTCTCGAAGAGTGCAAGAAATTGGTGCAGAATTAAAGGAGCAGTTTTGCAGTAAATGTTGTATGTTTGTAGAGTACTTGATTGCCTTTGATGAGAGCACTGACAATCACAGCAGAGCTCAACTTACAATTTTTGTAAGGGGGTTTCAAAAAAGATTTCATTGTTACTGAGGAACTGTTGCATGTAATTTCTTTGAAAAATGTCACAATCGGGGAAGATATTTTCCTGGCTGTAGAGGTGGTTTTGAACAATATACAGTTGTTACTCGAGTGCCTATACAGCATTTCAATTGATGGGGCCCCTGCAATGTTGTTGGAAGGGGTAGATTTTGTAGGAAATATGAAAAAAAAAAGTACACAAATCTGAGCTTCCCCCAGTTTTGACAGTACACTGTCTTTTACATCAAGAACAGCTAAGTGCAAAAGTTTTCCACAAGTTTAGGTCCATCGTAGATAATGTTGCAAAAATTGTGAGGTTTTGTAGACAGCAAAGCTTGAATCATCGGGAATTTAAAGGATTCTTGGAGGATATTTAATCAGTTCACAAAGATATGCCTTTTTAATTGTGCTGCACAACGGTTAAGTTGCTCAAAAGTACTCTGTCTTTTTTCATTTGAGACAAGAAATAGCTCTGTTTGTTGATAGGAAAGGTTTTCTACAGCCAGACTTGGATGATGAGCAACGTATCGCTAACCTCGCTGTCATGAAAGACGAACATGGGGTTGCAAGCTAAAAATAAATTAATCAGTGCTATGTGTGACTATACTGAAAGTTTCATATTGCATCATTTGCTTTTTAAAAGCCAGCTTCAATGAGGAAATTTGTACAGTTTTCCCCTCCCTAAAATTCTTGAATTTAGGTACTTATGAAGACGTAAACAGAGTAAAATCTGCACTCAAAGTGTTTGTGATGCCATTTTCAGTGTGTGCCCAGAGGATGCCCCATCAAGCCTCCAAGTTGAGCTGATAAAACTAAAGTCCAATTCAGTTTTGATAGACTGCTATTATCATTATGATGGTGATTTGATTTCATTGTATAACTAGGCACTGATCAACAAGAATTCCCGAGGATTCACACCCTTGCCCTGAAATATATAGCTATGCTTGGGACAACATTAGTTTGTGAACAAATGTTTTCAATTATGAATATTAACAAAACAAAACAAGGTTAAGTTCATCTGATGCTTTGTTGGAAGCTATGCTTCAAACTTGCAACTGCCAAAATGATTGTTCCAAATATCGGAAAATTAGTGGCTTCAAAATGGTGTCAAAGATAAACAAAGAATGTTGTAAATTAGTGCAAAATAAGGAGTGCAATAAAACTATTCTTTTTGTTGTACACAAAATTGGCATTATTATTATTATTATTATTATTATTATTATTATTATTCATTTTACTACCGGTGTGCTGCCTGACACGTGTTGATTGGCAGAGCCCCATTCACCAAACACCACCTCAACTCTCGCCTCACTAAGTGCTGTCATAACACATTCCTCTCCTGCCATTGCCACAACAGTGCTGTGTTTGTCTCCTCACCTTCCCCTACCCCACCCCACCTGCGCCACAGCAAAGCACTGGTGCTTTTGCCAGTGCCAGCCGGTGCTTGCGGAGCACCGGAGTTGGCGTGGCCCGCTTGAAGCCATTCACTGCTTTTACTGGTGTCACCCTGTGATATCTGCTATTTGTGACCTTCTCTGTGAACTTAATCATACTATCTGCCCAATTGTCTTTCTCTGGGTCCCAAGTTGAAAGTATCCTAGGGAATGAAATGTCTAGTAGTTCAGCTAGATACCCCCCCTCCCCATTCACTTCCACAATCCAAGGTGCACATTTGTAGGTGCAATTAAGGGCTCTGCTCACTCAAAGATGGCATGACATCTGGTGTGCTACTGCCCCCTATGATAAACTCTGCACTGTCAAGGAGACTACTGCTGCATGACAATCTTCCTTGTGTGAAGGAATCCACCATTGCATATTGCCCCCACACTGGTCATACCGGAAGTAACCCCTGGTATTCTTTTATGTAACAAGCCTCCCACACATTCTGGTTGAATGTCCCTTCTTCCTGACCCTCCATGTTAAGCATGGTCTTCTGAATTCTTTACCTCTCATATTTGTGGCCAACTCAAGCAAAATTGACCTGGTTCTCTGTTTTTTGAGTGACAGTGGTTTTTATAATGTTTAAACTACCTTTGGGGTTGAGGGGGAGGTGTGGCTAGGGTTGGTCAGTGGTCTCTCCTGTCACATACTGGTTCAAAGACCCTTGACCCTGCCTTCTTTGCCTGCTTCTTCTCTTATTCGCATCTATATCTACACTATTCAAGCCACCTTACATTTTATGGTGGAGGGTACTCTGTTTACCCGTATGACTTCTCGATTTTCCTGTTCCAGTTTTGTATGTTTCATGAGAAGAATGATTGCTGGTAAACTTTGCTATTTATTGCAGCTCCCAGCAGACATGTCTCCTGCAACGCTGTCTTCAGCGTTTTCAGGACCGTCTCTATTCGTGGAGTGTCACAAATTATTTTTGCTTTTGTGGTACCAAATCAGTTTGTGTCAACTTCTGGCAGTACAAGGCATTTCTTCCACCGTCCTTACGTCTGGGCCAAAATGCTCTTCCGTTCGTGGATACAATTACGTTCGATAGGAAACTCCGTTGGTCTCTCCACATGTCCTACCTGGCTGCATGCTGCACCCGATCCTCAGTATCCTTCGTGTATTGAGTGGTACCTCTTGGGGAGCTGACCAGACTGTCCTCCTCCGCCTCTATCGATCTCTTGTCCACTCCAAGTTGGATTATGGATGCATTGTCTACTCCTGTGCACGGCTGTCTATCTTACACCGTCTAAATACAATCCACCATTTGGGGATCCGTCTTGCCACTGATGCCTTCCGTACTAGCCCAGTTGAGAGTCTATACATAGTAGCCGGTGAACTACCACAGACATATCGGCACGACATCCTGCTCAGTAGGTATGCGTATCGGCTTTCTTCCATGCCAGGCCACCCAACCTGTGACCCTTTTTTTGATGACATTCTTGACTGCCAATACGAGATGTACATTTCTTCTCTGTGGAATCCCGGTGTCCCCTTTGTCACCTGCTTCAGCAGCTGCAGTTAACACTTCCTGCCACTTTCCGAATGGGTGAGAGCCCTTCACCACCTTGGCTTCAGGCACAGGTTTGTGTTCATTTTGACCTCAGCTCATTCCAGAAGGATTCAATACCTGAGCTGATCTATCGCTGCAAGTTTCTCGAACTTCGCTCACAACTTGCCGATCACATATTTTTGTACACTGATGGTTCCAAGTCCGCCCATGGTGTTGGCTGTGCTTTTGTTGTCAGGGATGATAAGTTTCAATACTGGCTTCTCGACCAGTGCACAATTTTTACGCAGAGCTGTTTGCCCTCTATCAGGCTGTTCACTACATCCGGAGGCACCAGCTCACTTGCTGTGTGATCTGCTCTGACTCCCTCAGTGCCCTTCAGAGTCTGGACGATCCAGCTCCAGTCCACCCCATCGTTTGACAGATCCAGGACGGCTTCCATTTGTTCCCGGATGGGTGAGCCCAAGTGATGTTCATGTGGGTTCTTGGCCATGTTGGCGTGCCTGGGAATGACACTGCTGATGCTGCAGCCAAGGCCATAGTCCATCTCGGTCGGCCCACCGCTTATTCTGTTGCCTCGCAAGATATTCGTAATTTTCTCTGTCGGCATATCACGTCACATTAGCATGACCATTGGTGCTCCATTCATGGGAACAAACTCAGAGAAGTCAAACCTGTCCCAACAGCCTGGTCGCCTTCCTCCCAGCCGTCTCGCCATGAGGAAGTAATGTTAGCTCGGTTCCGAATAGGGCACTGCCACTTTAGTCGCCGCTACTTGTTGAGTGGCGACCCTGCACCCAGCTGTCCTTTCTGTCGCCAGCCATTAATAGTCAGACATTTCCTGATCCTCTGCTCCTTTTTTAGCCACTTATGTCTCAGGGTCGGGCTGCCGCCCGCTTTGCCGGACCTTTTAGCGAATGACGTGTGAGCTGTGGCTCGCGTTTTAAGTTTTTTAAAAAGCAGTAATATGACGAGAGGTTTGATTTCTACCTGGTGACTCCGGTGTCTTGTCGATGTCTTTTAGATACTCTACTGTAACGTCTTGACGCTTTAGATTTGTTTTTTCTTCTTTTCTGTATTAGACCTCAAAACGGTTTTTTACCCTTGCAGTCCCAGCATTCTGTGGTTCTCTATTAGGTGCTTATGACCTTAGATGTTTTGTGCCCCCCTCCACCATAAAAAAAGTCTCTACACTGCTGCAGCTCTACAGAGCCCGTGTTCAATCCCACCTTGACTATGGGACTCTGGTTCATTGTATGGAGGCACCCTCAGCGTTGTGTTTACTCGACCCAGTGTGCCACTGTGGCATTTGCCTAGCAGCAGGAGCTTTTAGGATGGGTCCAGAGACCAGTGTCCTTATGGAGGCTGGAGTCCCTCCATTGCACAACTGCTGGCCAGTTACGTTCCACATGTTCGTTGTTCTCCTGTGCATCTGAATCACCATTTCCTTTTCCACCCACGGTGCTTCATTCCTGCATTGGCCAACCAAAGCAGGGCTTCCAATTGCAGTTCGTGTCCGATCTATTCTTTCCGAACTGGAGTCTTTGCCTTTACCAGCTATACTTGAGGTCAATTCACATTCCATGGTGTACACCTAGGCCGCGGCTTCGCCTGGACCTCCTTTCACATGGCCCTAAGGACTCAGTTAACCCTGTAGTTGTCCGCTGCTACTTCCTCTCGATTGTTTTTTATTTATTTATTTATTTATTTATATACTTGTTCCATAGATCTGTACATGTGAGCAAGTCACTCAGATGTGGAACGTGTCAATGTACATAATAAAATACATAGAATAAAGACATTGTTATAGTATTAATAACAGTGCACAAAAGTCATACTTATTAGCTTAAAAACTAGTCAACATAAATGTGAAGATAGCAGTTTCATATTTAGGGCATTATTGCATCTATTTTAACCTTGAACAGTGATCAAAACTTCCCACTTTGGGTTTAAAAGTGATCCAAAAATGGAAATGAGAAAAACAGGAATTGTTACATTAGGGCATTATTACATTAGTTTAACAGTAAACAGTGTCAAAAAATTTAAAAACATCTTTCCAATCTGGGTTTTACTTATTTCTCTGAAAGAATTCCTCTAGTGAATAAAGTGAGGTCTCAAGTAAATAATTTTTCAAGCTACGTTTAAATACTGATGTACTACTCCTTATACTTTTGATGCTGTTGGGTAGGGAATTGAAAATTTTCCTTCCAGCGTACTTACCCCTTTCTGAATAAGTGTAAAGTTCTTTAACTCACAGTGGAAATCCTCTTTTCTTCTGGTGTTATGTTCATGATGTAGGTAATTCATTTCATACAGAGTGGGGTTATTTATTATGAAGCACATCAGTGAATATATGTACTGAGATGTTGCTGTCAGTATTTCAAGTCGTTTAAAAAGATTTCGACATGAGGTTCGTGGGGGTGCACCACAAATGATTCTTATTGCTCTTTTTTGTGCTGTGAGGATTTTCTTTGCGGCAGGTGTATTGCCCCAGAAGATGATACCATAACACATGACTGAATGAAAATAGCCAAAGTAAGCTGACTTTGAGATGGTAATGTCATTGAAGCGTGACAAAATTCGTAAAGCAAATGTTGCCGACGTCAGCCGTTTTAGTGTTTGTAGAACGTGATGTTCCCAGTTCAGCCTACTGTCCACGTATATGCCTAGGAATTTTGATAAGTACACTTGCTTTATCATCTGATCATTCTGTGTGATAACTATTTCTTTTGGGTTTTTGTGGGTTGTCTGGAACTGGATAAAATTGTTTTTTTTTTTTTTTTTTTTTTTTCAGGTTTATTGAAAGGGAGTTAATACTAAACCAACCCAGAACTTCTTTAAGGATATCATTGACCTCTTATTCTAAGTCAGTAGTTGACACATTATCCACCACAATGCTCGTATCATCAGCGAACATTGTAAATTTACACTGCTTATTGATGGATAAAGGCAGGTCATTAACATATATGAGGAACAGCAAGGGCCCAAGCACTGATCCCTGTGGCACTCCATGCTGCACAATTCCCCACTCAGAGTCCACTATATATTGTGATACACTATCTGAAACGTCTAGAATAATCTTCTGCTTCCTATTTTCGAGGTACGATTTTAACCAGTTCCCTACAGGTCCTGTAATTCCATAATGACAGGCCTTCTTGAAGAGTATCTGGTGATCTACACAGTCGAACGCCTTTGATAGGTCGCATAAGACACCAATTGGCAGCCTCTTGCTGTTTATAGACTCTAGAACATCATTTGTGAATGAGAAAATTGCGTTATATATTGAAACTCCCTTTTGAAAACCAAACTGCTGACTGTTAATGATGTTCAGGTCACCAAGGTGAGCCACAATCCTGTTGTACAGAGCTTTTTCTAGGACTTTTGAAAATGTTGTTAATAGAGAGATAGGGCGATAGTTTGACACATTTGTAGCATTCCCTGCTTTGTACAGGGGTCTGACAACAGAGTATTTCATTCTGTCTGGAAACACTCCTTGTTGCATGGATGTGTTGCAGATGTGAGACAAAACTTCGGTCACTTCACTACAGCAAGCCTTCAACAGCTTGCTTGAAATATCGTCGATACCAGCAGAATGTTTATTTTTCAAAGACTGTACGATTTTTTTGATTTCATTGGCAGTAATGGGAAGCACACTTATTTGACTGAAAGGTTCTGGAAAATTATTTTTCATTATACAGGCAGCTTTATCTACAGAACCATGGCAACCTATCTGTGTTGGGACAGTTAAAAAATGTTGGTTAAAGATTTCAGCAATTTCCTCACTATCAGTTATCTCTGAGTTGTCTACAGTTAAAACAATATTTTTGTCTTTGGTGTAGTTTACAGTCCCTGTTTCTCTCTTTATCACATTCCAGATTGTTTTAATTTTATTTTCAGAATTAGTAATTTCAGATGCTATACACATAGTTTTAGAGTTTTTAATTACTTTGGCAAGAATTTTACAGTAGAGTTTATAATGTTTTAGCTGAGCAGGGTTGTTAGAAGTCTTTGATGCTATGTAGAGTTGTCTTTTTCTCTGACAGGAAGCTATGATGCCCTTAGTGAGCCATGGTTTTTTTTGCAGACCTAGCAGGTTGGACTCTGTATGACTTTTTTGGAAATACACTTTCAAAGGTACCTGCTATCTCATTTGTGAATAAATTTTATTTTGAATTAGCAGTTTCTGCTAGATAAACAGGTGTCCAGTCAGTGTGCTGAAGACATGATCTGAATGTTTGAATAGCTTCCTCACTTATTTTCCTTACTGTTTTCCATCTAAGTGAGGTGTCACTCAGAGGAATTCCCAAGCTGTTGAAAGTAACTCGTCCGTCATGGTCAGACAGACCATTTATAACAATTTCAATATTATTACATATACAGCTACTCCTCCTTTGTCCATATAGTTCCTGCAATAAGACGTTGCCAAAACATAGTTGGGAATAGGGACCACTTCAATACCAGCAGTGATGTGGTGTTCTGTTAGACACAGAATGTGGGCACTGTTTATACCTTTTGTGTCTTCTATATTTGCTGTGAACTGATCCAGCTTGCAGTATAGGCCTCTTATGTTCTGATGAAACACTGTTAACTTTTGTTTGTCTTTAATTGTATTGCTGTTTGAGTGAACTTTCGTTTGTGTATTAATTACTTGTTGCAGATTTTTGTTACTGGACCAAATCCTGCTAGAGTTGGCCCAGCTCACTAGTTTCCCTCGTTAGTTAGGGCTATGACTGGTCTGCTTTCATGATCGTTATTGTTTAGGCCTATTATTTAATGAAAAGCTTTTCCAATGCCTGCTGCTAGTTTATTTTTGCCAAACTGATTTAGATGTAGTCGATGCTTTGTGAAGCAGTGTCTCTTATACCTGTCTGTATCCAGTAGTGTCACATTCGTAAACTTAGTGCAAAAGTGTTTCAGTTTACTATTCGTTAGGCGAATTTCTCTGTTCACACAAGACCAGTCTGCCAGGTCATATCTCGTGGGCATAGTTGTTAGTATTATGTTTGTATGCTGTAATAACTGCAGCAATACAAGTAGCTTTTTAATGAAAGTGCTGGCCTCGTTGCAATAAACATCGTTTGCTCCTGCGATTATCGCAACACAGTCTTTTTCCATGAATTTAGCACATTCTGTGTGTATGTCTTCTACCACATTCACGAATTTTGCTCCTGGTTTAACAATTGCTGATATACACGAACCATCTTGAGCAGAGTTCGACATGCATGTCGAAATATTGCGAGCATGACTGTCTCCAAATATTTTTACGTTATTTTTCCATTGTGTTTGTTTACGTATGCGATCGGAACTTCTTCTTACACAACCACGCGTGTTTTGTGTACACGTGTTGCCGTCTACTACAATTTTAGATGCACTGTTTTTGTTATTTGAATTATCACTGTTTATCAAGCACTGAACTTTGTCCACTGTTGAGGCTTCTTTATTCACTTGTGGGTTTCCTTTCTTGTATGTAAATGTGGCGTCGTCGACGGTTACGTTTTCACGACGTACATAACACCGATCTACACACACTGTCGAAGCACTACTGTTTTGTAGAGCTGTATATCGGTCTTGGAGGACAGCGTATTTCACTTCTAGCACTTCAATATCGGTTTGTAGCATTCTGATTATTTCGTCCTTATTTTTGATAATGTTTGAAAATTTACTTTCACACGCGGCTGCTATGCACGGCTCACAGGTCCACAAATAGTCATCAGTTACGAGTTTTAAGTTGATCTTGCAGCAATTTTCATGAAACCAGTACTTGCAGGTTCTACACTGAATTCCTTTACGAACTTTTCTCATACACAATTTAGAATTACTATTACTTTTATCTTCATAACTGGGAGCTGAACCTACACGTACTTTCTCTATCGGCTCCATCTTACCAGACCTTGACATGTACCGAGGCCACGAAGTGGTTTACACCAACGGCTCGATGGCTGATGCTCATGTCGGCTTCGCGTATGTCCGTGGAGGACATATTGAACAGCATTCCTTGCCCGACGGCTGCAGTGTTTTCACTGCTGAGCTGGTGGCTATATCTCATGCTCTTGAGCACATACATTCATGCCCTGGGGAGTCATTTCTCCTGTGTACTGACTCCTTGAGCAGCCTACAAGCTATCGACCAGTGCTACCCTCATCATCCTTTGGTAGTGACCATCCAGGAGTCCATCTATGCCCTGGAATAGTCCAGTCGTACAGTGGTGTTTGTCTGGACCCCAGGTCACATCGGAATTCCAGGCAATGACCTTGCCGACTGGCTGGCCAAACAGGCTACGCGGAAACCGCTTATGGAGATCGGCTTCTCCGCAACTGACCTGCGTTCAGTACTACACCACAAGGTTTTGCGACTTTGGGATGCGGAATGGCATAACCTCAGCTTCCACAACAAACTGCGTGCCATTAAGGAGACTATGAATGTGTGACACTCCTCCATGTGGGCCTCTTGCAAGAAGTCTGTGGTTCTCTGCCGGCTCCGAATTGGCCATGCTTGGGTGACACACGGCTACCTCCTGCGCCATGATGACCCACCTCAGTATCGGTGCGGCACCCAGCTGACAGTGGCCCGTATCTTGGTGAGCTGTCCTTTGGCTGCCCTGTGATGGACTCTTCAGTTACAGGACTCATTGCCATTAATTTTAGCTGACAACACCTCATCAGCTAATTTAGTTTTCGTTTTATACGTGACGATGGGTTTTATCATTGTATATATGTTTTCGCGCATGTCCTTTATCCCTTTGTGTTCTCCACTCTAATACTTTTTGGCTGGGTGTTTTAATGGGTTGTAGAGTGGCTGGCCTTTCCTTTTTATTCTCGTGGTTGGCCAGCCACGGTCTTCTGCCCTCTTGTTTTTATCACTTCTACCTGTTTCTTGCTTCTCTCTGTGGTTTTCTTTTCCTGTTTTGTCCATAGTAGTGTTGATGTCCTTCTGGTTCTTCCAATCTCCTGTTATTGTGCTTTCATTTCTTCTTTCCCTTGTGTAATTATTTTACCTGGAACAAGGGACCGATGACCTTGCAGTTAGGTCCCCCCCCCCCCCCCCCCTCTCCCCCTCTCCCTTTTAAACGAACCAACCAACCAACCTTACCCATTGCTCTGATGTGGCACCAGGGTCAGACTGCACCCACAATAAAATGCTGAAACATCTCTCAGTGGATTGTCAGCGTCACATTCTTGCCCTCTTTAATTGGACATGGAATGAGGGTGAGTTCTCACCTCAGTGGCAAGAAAGCACTATAGTTTCAGTACTGAAACAGGATAAGTACCCACTAGAGAGGGATAGTTTTTGTCCAATTGGTAAGTAATCTGTAAGTTGCTCGAATGCACGGTGAGTAAGCGGCTATGTTGGCTAATTTGGTTCACCTAGAGTCCACCATCTGGGCAGCTTTTGCACATCGTCAGCACCTCATCGTTGTCTTTTTGACCTACAGAAGGCTTATAGCACGACATGGTGTCACTACATTCTCACTACATTATGCTGGTGGCTATATCTCGTGCTCTTGAGCACATCTGTTCATGCCCTGGGGAGTCTTTTCTTGTGTGTACTGACTCTTTGAGCAGCCTACAAGTTGTGGGGTCTACTCCCAATTTTTGTCAAGAACTTCCTCTAGATCTGTATGTTCTGGGTTCAAGTGAGTTTTCTCTCAGTACCCTGATATCCAAGAGGACGGGGTCCTGCAGGGCTGTGTACTGAATGTCCCCCCCTTTCTGGTGGCCACCAATGGTCTAGCAGTGGGTGCGGGGTCTTCGGTATTGCCCTCCTTATATGCCAACAATTCTTGCTTTTATTATTGCTTCTCTAGTATGGGTGTTCCTGAGCGTTGTCTACAGGGTGCCATATGAAAGGCACAGTCTTGGGCTCTCACCCATGGTTTTAGGTTTTTGGCTGGCAAGACTCATGTTATGCACTTCTGTCACTGTTGTACTGTGCACCAACACCCAGTGCTTTACCTAGACGACCAATTACTTCTTGTAGTTGAGACATACCGCTTCTTGAGGCTGGTCTTCAATTCCCGGCTGACGTGGCTTCCCCACCTTTGCCAACTTAAGTGAAAGTGCTGGCGCACCTCAATACACTTCACTGCCTCAGTTACACTAGGTAGGGTGCAGAGTGCTCTACCCTTTTGTGGCTTTACAAAGTCCTGATTCTGTCCTGTCTTGATTATGGGAGTCTTCCATATACTTCATCATCATCCTCACCATTGCAGATATTGGACCCCATTTATCAGTTTGGGGTCTGACTTGTGATAGAAGTCTTCTGAACAAGACCTGTAAACAGCTAACGGCCTACTAGTAGAGTCTGGAGTCCCTTCGTTACCCATCAGACACCTACAACAGCTGCTGAATTACACAATATGGATTCGTAGCTTGCCTGAACATCCCAACTACTGTGTCCTTTTCCATGGAAGGGAGCTCCACTTCGCACAATAGCGACCCATAACTTGGTTTACAATTGCTGCATGCCTGCAGTGTGTCTATTTGGAACTGGAACTTCCTCCACTGTCACTTCTGTTCAGGGAAACATCACATCTGCTCCCATGGATTGTGCCCCGACCTTGGATTAGTCTTTAAGTCTCCTTTGGTTCAAAAGATTTTGTTGATTCCATGGTTTTAGCATGGTCTTAGCTGTCTTTGAGAAGTATCCGGGTTCAGAAGTGGTATTCACTGATGGCTTAACAGTTGACAGACGAACAGGCTTTGCGTACACACATGCATGGTGCAATGAACTCCCTCTCTGCCAAACGGCTATAATGTCTTCATTGCTGAGTTGATTGTCATTAAATTAGCTCATGTTTGTACATAATTGGCAAGTGTGTTCTAATCTGTAGTGACTCCCTGAGCAGCCTTCACACTAAAGACCAGTGCTACTCTCCTCACTAACCGGGTACGGCTCACCAGGATCTTACCTCTGACTTCCATCAAGCTGGACGGCCAGCCAGTTTCATTTGGACCCCCAGCTGTGTTGGGATTTCAGAAAATGAACAATCTGACTGGTTGGCCAAGTTGACCACCAGGATGCCTATTCTGGAAATGGAGGTCCCAGAACTGGACCTTCGGTCATTTACGTGCCATAGATTGCCGGAAATATGGAACTCAGAATGGTCTGTCCTGTTCTTTCCAAACAAACCGAGGACAATTAAGGAGACCACGTTCATGTGGCAGTCTTCCCTGCATACTGCTTGCAGGGAATCCAGCCTACAAACAAAGCTACAAAGTCTTTTGAAGTCAACTTGATAATTTCATCAGTGTAAACATTCTTAATTACCTCCAAAAGGGAAGCCCCAGGCTTGACATAACTCGTGGATTTCACAACTGATGCCTCATTAACAAGAGAGGCTATTCCGCATCCATGGCTATCAGCTAAAATGTGCAGTTTTCCCATGTGGTTATGTATTTTTTGTTGTGACCTAGGCATATGTTGACATGGATTGCGCGTTGGCCTATTTTGGGGAGCAGCCACGGCTGAAACATGGACCTGTATATATTCAAAAATATTTTGTGAAGCACTATCATCACTTAGCACTTCGTACCTGTTTTGTAGTTGAATAGGTGGGTTTAGTCTGACCCTGTAGACATTGGTATCTTATTTCCATTCTGACGATGATTTTTCATGTGTTTTCGGTGACGGATCAACTTTTGCACACCAAGAATGGAACTTTGTTTCGCATACACCATTACTGCCTGCTCTCCCGTACTTATTACACTCGTTATGTCTTGTATTTTTGGTACCATACTTAATGATTCCTGAGTGAAGTTCACTGAGTGATTTATTTACACCCGTTGTGTTCAGCTTCGGGGATTTGTTGCACTCGTGTTGTAAAACGCGTATCTCTTCCACTAACACTGCAATGATATTGTTTGTGTAATCCATCTTATTAAGTTTTTGCACAGGTTCGTCTCTGCTACATTTTGCGCAGAACCATATCTTACGTTTAGGATCTACGTTAACACATGAATAATGAAACGCAGTTTTACATATCGTGCACATTACACCTTTAACCGCACGTTTTTTGCAGTGGCAGGGATCCGAACCTAATGTTAAACTTGTTTCCCTGAAAGACAATGTAGATGCTCCACATGTGTAATTCTCCTTGTTACTTCTTGTGGTTCCACAGTTTTTTTCTGTGACTTTTTTTATTATGTAGCATGGCATGCACAAGTTTTCACAATACACACTGACTATATTGGACGATAAACACTTTTCCTCACTATTTTTACACTTTTTTGTGGACTTTACCCACTTGTGATCCTCACTCGGCACCATTGCAAAGAGCAACATTGTAGACATGCAGAAAGTATGGGATGAAATGGTAGCTTTGTGCATGCACAAGACTAGCAGTTTGAGGAAAATTCTCGCATTAGTTCTGTCGGTTGCCAGCCATCTGTGGCCAGTTTGCACCTACTGCCTGAACAGTGCACTGCTTATCAGGGAGAGTTAGAAGTAGTCAGTGTTGCTACATGGAATGCCATTTTCACACTGCACATGTGCATGATAATTTGGGACTGCTGCTCGAACAGCCCTACTATCAGTAACTGTAAACACTTGTTGCCTGATGGCTGTTTCATAATATGCTAGGAGTCAACATTTTTCTGAGGTTTCTTCTAGTAAAAACCTCGTGGAAATGTTGTCTCCTAACAATTACTGACATAGCCGTCAGTGAAGAAGTATTTATGGGTTATTGAAAGTTAGACATCTATAATCAGAGACACTGCTTCACAATGGGCCAACTCTTACTTAACAGATAGGGAACAAATACCATAGTAATTGCAACTTTAAAATGAAGCAGTCATTTCTCATACTCAAAGAAAAAAAAAATCTCAAGTAGTCCCACAAGGTTTGATATTGAGTCCCTATGAGTTCCTTTTCTACATAAATGATCTACTACTTGTTAAAAATGCACATTCAGTTTTATTTGTTGATGATACTTCAATTTTAATTGAAAATATGGTGCCTGAAAGAATTCCAGAAAAAGTAAAAAGTACTTTAGAAAAATTTGAATTGTGGTTCTATCAAAATGAAGTAAAAGTAAATAATTAGAATGGAGTAAACAAAAATAACAGGATATCACAGAAGCAACCATATAAAGCTTTTAGGCTGAAACCTAAATAAAAATTTAAATTGGAAGGTACACATTGACTACTTAGCAAATAAATTGAATAGCTTAGCATGTGCAATTGTATTTTCTCATGTGCCGCAAACATAGAGTACCACAAAGATACCTGTCACTATTACTGTGATCTGTTATTCATTATGTCATAATCTTAAGGAGAAATTTTGCAAATGTAATGAGGCACTTAGTATTTTAAAAAATTAGGAATGTGTTTTGCCAAAAAACAGGTATGCTGTTGACCACCAATAAAAAAATTTAAAAATGCTATCAATTTCCTCTCTTTACATACCAGGTGATTATAATTAAAGTTTCATTTTCAAAATTCTGTAAAAACAGAGTGGTGCTGTAAGCAGCAGAATATGCAAAATAAGATGCAGGGCATGTGGCTGTTCCTCAGTTTGCATCCCAGTTGCATGGCATGACTGTTTCAATGCAGGATTGCAAGCTGCTGGTAAAGCTCTTTTAATGAGAATGCTGTCTGTGCACCAGTAACTCTGCAGAAGTTCTGGACATGAAAGGGCATGGAAAAAGGCATTGGTCCAATGTCTGTCATGGTTCTGGAGAAAAGATTACACAATTCAAAAAGTCAGATTCTTTTGAAGTGCAGTATGGCAAAGGGAGGAAAACAGTTGATCCTACATCAGTAGATGACATGGCCAGAGCATTGTTGGAGGGGTCAAGCAGTGATGTGCAAACATGCAGTGCAAGGGGTATTTCAGAACTTTGGATATGCCTGTGAGCACAGTGCATAAAATTCTATGAAATTTCCTGCTTTGCTATCCATATAGAATTACACATGTTCAGGAGTTGTTTCATGCTGACCTGCCAGTAAGACAAACATTTGCTAAGTAATTTCTTGCTCACATGAAAGTGGACAGTGACTGGCCATGGAATGTTGGGACAGATGAAACCCATTTCCATCTCCAAGGACATGTCAATACACAGAATTTCAGGATATGGGCAACAGAAAATTCACTCTTACGTCAACCAGTACCACTTCATTTGGCGAAGGTACCTTTGTGGTGTACGTTTACAGCATCATTATTGTTGGGCTATATTTTTTCGAGAAGATGGATCTGCGGGTCGTGTTACTGGTAAATGCTATGACACTTTTTCACTCACCAACCGTCCAACCCTTCAACAGTATGATTGTGTGGTTAGAATTTTTTTTGTACAAGATGGTGCTCCTCCACACACTGCACAGGCAGTGAAGCAGCTGCTGCAGAGGCAAATTAGAAACACTAGAATTATCAGCTACCATTTCCCTGGCTGTCCAGATCTCTTGATCTTAATCTGTGTGACTTTTGGCTGTGAGGTTTTCTGAAAGAAATTATGTTCAGTGCTTGAATTACAAACGTAGCTGAACTGAAGGCATGAATTGCACAACACATACTGAAGGGACCCCATGAGGTACTCCGATCTTCTGTGGATACCGTTTCAACGATTTCAGCTTGTGGCAGAAAACGGTGGACAGCATTGAACATGTCTTCCACCAGTCTCACGCCAGTTGTTGCTTTTTGTGTGCTTTTTGGCCTCAAAAGACAATTAAAAACAGATTTTTCCCAGTCAATGTTGTATGATCTTGCCATGATGGGTTGGATTACGTATTTAACAGTGCCATAACTGTCGAATGGTAAATTTGTACGGTCATGCACATTGCACAGTACTGTTTGTTTAATGTGTAACTCACACAATAGCTGTCGTATTGTGATTTATCTGTAATTTGTAGCTGAACCCATTTAAGTTTTGACGCTTACTGCATCCATCTAGTGGGGAAAATTTCCTTACCTTCTCCCCCCCCCCTCCCCCCCAATAACCTGCCCCTTTCTTCAATAATATTCTGTTCAAATTTGATGTCATTCTGAGCAGTGAATCTTTTTTTACAGCATTTTGAAACTATAACTATCACCCTGTATATGAGTTACTGGTTTTCTTGTACAAAGCCAACAATCAGTCGAAATTTCACGTTCCCACCACAACTTCAGCACTTGCCACAGAAAGCATGTTAAACTTCTGACACACCATTTAAAACTCTATGCCCAAACACCAGAGTATATGGGGTTAAAAATTTACAATAAAATAAAAGGTAGTAATATATTTAATATGATGATTGGTTCACTAAAAAGAGCTTCAATCTTCTGGTGGAATTCTATTGAATTTAATGAGGACAGTTTCAGAAATTGAATGAGGACAGTTTCAGAGTTTGAAGAAGCAAATTATGTTTTTGTGTACCAAAAACCATCATAAGTATTTGTGTGGCTGTTCTTATAAATGTGTAAAAAATAATGTAAACTTGTTTATTTCTCCTAAAAATGGTCTGATTGTAATACTTGTCATGTCTCCTATACGTTAAATCAAATTATTGAATATTATATGTAACAAGGTGAATAAATTACATCTCACTAGTCAGTCAAAACCAATACAGCCATTAAAGAGTTTACCCAAGCATTTGACTGAAATAAAATTTGTTGTTAAATCTGTATGGCTGGTAGAAGATTTGAACTTAGGTTCTTGCAATTGCAGGTTGATTACCTTAAGAATTGCCCTCTGTTCAGAGTGATGGGAACAGGCTGGCCATAGGGACTCTGATGCCCCTATTCCCAGTCTGTGTATGAAAGAGGGCAAGCTAACGCAATACGGAAAGAGCATGCAAAACACACATGCTCTGCTTTCACTTTCATACAATACAAATCACACAAGGTTATAGGCTTTCATGGCTGTTAATGATGATAAAAGTTCTTGGTTGTTGTTCATTCTTGCAAACTCTTCTGATCACACATTCTGACTTGCCTGCTGAGGCCTCCTTCCAGAAACTATCTGTACACTTGTGTGCAGTGTCAAACTTGCACTGCAGTGTCAAATTTGCACTACTTTAAAGACAGTGTTTCCCATCTTTTTTGCTGTAGAGTTTAAATATGGACTATTGAATCATGATATTGAGATCAATGGAAGTGTTCACTGGTGTACTAGTCACTAGCGTGTAAGGTGAGAATTATTGAACTGAATTTTATTTGATCCTGGAGGATTACATGGTGTACAGTGAACGTACGTGTAATATTGGACATGTAATATAGGACATGTCAAAAATACAAAAACATACTTCCTAACTATTCTAACATCATTGATTGTAATTAACAGTATTTACAAATTTTATGTGAACAGTACTCATTAACACTTCAAAATTTCTTATATGCCAGATAGTCTTTTAGGTTCTTTGAAAACTTATGTCATGTATGTTGTCATGTAGTTTTTTAAGCAGACTTCTTAGTAATTTGATACCTGAGTACTGAGATCCTTTCTCAAGGGTTGTCAGTCGGTGTGGTATGATTCATACATAAATTCATCCTCTGTGTGTTGTGGGTGTGTACACTAGCATTTGTTGTTCACTCAGCACTATCTTTTGTGACATATAGTGTAGTTTTATATATGTCCAAGGAGGAAAAAGTTGAGATGCCTAGTCTTGTTTCTGCAGGTTTCAGAATTCTTTCTTCTTAGTAGGATTCTGGCTTTCTTTCTTCCTTTTTTCTTTTCTTTTCTTTTCTTTTCTTTTCTTTTTTTCTTTCTGATTTTCCCCTCACTACCACTCCATACTACAGGTATGGTTCAAAGAGTTATGGTATACTGTGCACCGAAGCTGTTTGTCTGCATACTGTGGTAGCTGCCTTGTCATAAACATGATCAAGCTAAGTTTCTTACAGATAGAATTAATATGCTGTTTCCATTTCAGGTTGTTATGCACAGTAATACGCAAGAATCTGTTGGATCCTGCTTTCTCTAGTCTTGTTTCATCCACCTCTAATCCCACGTGCACAGCCTTCACTTTATTTCTGGACACTGCATACATAGCCTTTCGTAGGTTTATTACAAGTTATTTTCCAGGAGCCATTGAGCTGTGGTGTTTGCAGATATGTATGTTCTTCTCTAAAGCTGGCCACACTTTAGTCATTGTTCAGCCATGCCATTTGCATACAATATTTTCTTCTTTTTCTCTTCAACACTTGTGTCATTAACAAACAGATTAAACAGCAATGGCCCCATTACTGATCCCTGTGGCAGTCCCTATTTGATAGTTTTGGTTTCTGACTAATGTGCATCCCCTGTCTTACATATTGCCTCCTGTTGCATAGGTATGGTTCTATCCACTTCCCTGCTTGCCCTCGAATACTGTAGTTTTCCAATTTTCTTATCAGTATTTCAAGGTCAGTAGTGTTGAATGCTTTGGAGATATCCAGAAACATTGCAGATACAACTTGGTTTTCATCTAAGGACTGTATAATGTAATCTGTCAGACAGGTAGTTGCTGATTCCAAAGATCTCCTTTTTCTGAAATGGTGCTGTGATGGTATGAGAATTTTTTGTCTGTCCAGATAATCAGCTAATCTGTTATACATAAGCATTTCAAGGATTTTTCAGAACCCTGATATCAGTGCAACTGGCCTGTAATTGTTGGGGTCATCCTTATCCCCTTTCTTGTGCACTGGTACCACCCTGCTCATCTTCAGTTTTTCTGGAAAAATTTCATTTCTGAGAGATCTGTTTGCTATTTCCAGCAATGGTGAGATCATTTGCTCACTTGCTTGTTTCATTACATGATTCAATATTTCGTCATCACCAGTTGATTTCTTGGACTCCAGTTTCTGTACAGTTTTCCTCAGTTCATGTTCTGTGACTGGTTTCAGGAACATGGTTCTGCTTGATTTTAGTAGTAATTTAGTAACTTTCTTTTGTGGTCTATTTCTTTCCCATTTTAAGTTCTCTTCCACATTTACATAGTTATAATTAAGTATGTTAGCTATTTCTCTACCATCTGTAACCACTGTGTTGTTTATTTTCATTGATCTGATATGTTTCTTTGTTTGATACAGCTTTTTCCTGTCTTTCACCTTTAATTGCATTCCAAACTGCCTTTGTCTTGTTTCTTGAGTTCATTATGGTATCATTAATTGCTCTTGATTTTGCCTCTTGTATTATTTTTCTAAACTTCTTCTGTAGCATTTTATAACTTTCAGCTTCACCCCTTCGTCTCAGATCCTGCATTTTCCTTCATAGTTCTGTCATTTCACTGGTAATCCAGTTTGTCTGATTCTACATCTTTTCTTGTCTCTTTACTTTGTGGAATGCTACATTAAAATGGCGTTTAAGTGTTGTAATAAATGAATCATATTTTTCATGTACGTTCTTTAGGGCTTCATTCAAGGTTTCCCTGCTTAATATTGTTTTAAAGACGTTAATATTTTATTCACTTATGTTCCTGATTCCTTTTGTTGTTTGTTTTGGTTCAGATATTATGTCCATACTTTTGCAAAAGATCAGCTGTCCATGATCAGATATTTCTGTTTGGACTACATGTGACTCATAGTTAGACCTATTAATATTAGTAATGACCATATCAATAACTGTCTGACTTTGAGAAGTCACTCTTGTTGGTGCAGATATTGTTGCCTCCATATTGTATTTTATTCACGATTCATCAATATCTTGTCTTGGTTTTGATTCTTTTCCCATGTCAAAACTGAAGTTTCCATGTATAACAATGTTTATCTTCATGTTCATTCGTAGTAAGTTGGCATATTTTTTTCAGAAATATGATAATCTTGTCACTTGGTGATCTGTACATACAAAATAATGTAAATTCATCAGTCACTACACCAGTAATTTCAAAGTCTTTTTCTCTAGCTATAGATAATCTCACACCTTTACTGTTTGCAGTCTTTAGGTTCTTTCCTGTTTAATATATATGGAAACCCCACCACCTTTATGTTTAGATCTACAGACGTTACTGGGTAAGATATAGTCCTGTATTGTCAAGTTAGCTATCTGGGTTTGTTAGGCCATATTCACTGATACACAGCATGTCTGGTCGTATTTCACTTAGGTTTACTTCTGCTTCTAGTTTCTTGTTACCAACGTATTGAATATTCTGATGTAGTAGTTTTATATAACTTATCTTTTGTTGACATACATGTTGTGGGCTGCATTCTGAGAGCATATTCTGTAGTCTCTCCTTTTTTGTGTTGTGCTTATATTTTGCTTCTTCAGCTGCAGCAATTGGATTTCACCCCCATCAGGATATATTAGTTTCCCTTCCTTCTGATTATTTTTCAGACATCAGTAAACATTCTGCTGAGTGTTACAGAATCTAACTGTTTAAATGCATGCCATTCTTTCCAAGGCCGTTTTCACTCAGAAATTTGTTTGGGTCTGTGAAAGCGGCACCAAGACGATCACACTGTTCTTTAACGACATAATTTATTTTGGAGATATATTTGTCACTCGCTGACCTTCTTTTTCAGCCGGAATCCCACATAGATACTTCATGCCAAACGAACCATATTTCTTGTTTCGTTAATAATTTCTTTGTCACTGCTGCTTCTTAACGAATTTGTTCCAGTGTGCATAAAGACACCACTGTAATTAGTCTTGGTTCCCCCATGGTTTTTTATTCATCTACTTTCAATTTACCACATTTTAAAAATATTTGCTATGTTGTTGCATTCTAATTCCCGGTCTGACGTTGATTTTGCAGTTGGGGACATATTTAAGCAGCTAGTCACCAGTTATTAGAAACTCATATTCGTACCTTTGCATAAACATGGTGTTCTCTTTTCTTTTATTGTATGTCACTGTATTCCATTTATCTACCGATTTTTGGCTTGCTGAGTTTATCGTGACATCATAAATACTGGATGTGTTATTTTTAGTGTTCGTAGGTGCACATGTATTTTCGCCATCTTGCTTTTCCATTTGTTGTATTTCACACGTGCAGGACTGCTTTTCATGTATTAATCTATTGTTTTCTTTCTTTATAGCGAATAATTCTGTTTTTAGTGTTTCAGTTTTATGATTTCATTTTTTGAGTCCACTGCACGTAAAAGATCAGCCGTTTCGTCACATAAACACCTGTGGCATGTCCACGGAAAGACATCACTGATAAACGGTGTCTTCTTTGTGCTTCTGTTCACGTATGGTGGTAATGTCCTCTTAGCAATGAGTGTAGGTAGCCACGCGCTGGTGATTTGGAGTTGTCTTCATGGTGAAAATTGTTTGGACATGTAATAATTTTGAATACTTCTCTGATTTTATATTTATGTTTGTATGGTGCTTTTGCAAAAATGTGAACATTAACAAAATCTGTACTCTGTCAACGTGTTTCATTATGTCCAGATTTGTCTGAGTTACTGATTGCTGGAGCCACACATGCCACTTACGCTCCTTTCTTTAACGGCATGACCCACTTCTGCTATGTACAAATGTACAGTGAGAGGCAAAAAGATTGTCTGGCCTGAATAAGACCAGACCAGAGCATTGCACATACCCAAGTTCAGAAGTGTTGGTGTTCACAACGCCAGCAGTCTGTGGAGCTTCAACTTGGTGTTTACATCATCAAATAGAAGCAATATAGTAGTTAGGCTACAGTACATGTTGAAGTTTAACTCATCATATCATTTCTTTTGAAAATCATTATTCGAGCATGTAGAAACAGTTGAAATATAGGAGCTTCATGTTGTTAGAATTACTATGATGACGAGCATGTGACATCTTGTTTCAGTGGCTGAGTGGATAGGCTGATGGTTTTTGAACGAAAAGGCCAAGTGTTCTTTCTGTAAAAATATTGATAATGGAAGTATTTATTTGTAATTACTTCAACCATCACCTGGTGTCCTATAGTTTTCAGCTAAAATAAACATATTAACTGATTGGCATATGTCATAGGTCTGCTTCAAAATGGCTGATGTGAATGTTTGTGAGTAAATAACTGCTCTCTTTGAAAACTGTGTTAGTGCATCTGAGGCAGGACGTCAGTATGGTGTTGAAGCTTCCACAGCAAGGAGATGGATTAGACAGTTTAGAGATAATGGTGAGGTAGAGATAATGGTGTACCTGGAAGACCATGAGTCTCTAGACAGAGACGAGATGAAGAATTGGTCAGGGCACCCTAGAATGCTCCTTTGTCACTCATCCAAGAACTAGGAGAGCTTCACTTTTCCTGGGTTCATCGAGACCTGCTCTCAGAAGATTAAAGGACCAAGGAATCGTGTCCCGTCATGCTCTTATGAAAGAACCGTTTTCTTTCGAACAAGCTGTGGATATCCCCTGAGGGCCCAGGGGCTAGAATAGGCCCAAGGTATTCCTGCCTGTTGTACGAGGCGACTAAAAGGAGATTCACATGTTTCGGCATTTATGTGATGATCCCTTGTAGGGTTTGACCTCCATTCTTCAAAATTATCCCGAAGAGCGAGCCAATTGGGGAAGGGCACCTTACAAGGTGCATCATGTCCATTGTGCTTTGAGATATTTAGCCCACTTTCTCGTCATCACATTGCAGTCCTGCCCATTCTCCATTTCTTGGGAGAGGACACCTTCCTGGGTGCGTTTTCCACCATGCACTATGCAGTGCCGATTTCTGCATCAACAGTGACCATTAACATCTTGGCACCTGATATCCAGCATGGTAGCTAGTCCGTTGTGGTGGGGCCACTATGTACCCTGTTGGTTGTAGCCCCCTGACCACACAGGGATCACTCTGCTGATGCCTGCACCGTTAACTCCCCACGTTTGCCAAGGGGTAGATGCCTACCCCCCCTGGGGCATCGAGAATCCAGGCAATGGCCATCCTGCCAGGTGGCCTTTGCTGTGGCTGGGTGGTGCCCGTGGGGAGGGCCCCGGTCGGAGTGGGTGACATCAGGGCGAATGACACGTGGTGAAGCATAGTCCATCATCTCTTGCTGGTGGTGAAACACCAGCAGTCTCTTCCCCTCCCTGGCCACACCATGGGAAGATGGCAGCGGATCTTATTCGCCCCAGTACCTTGTATGTTCGAGAGCTGATGTGGAATCTTTCATGACTTTGAAGCCTCAGTTTTGTGTTTAGCATTTAGAGGACAAGTTCGGGGAGGTGGAGGGCTTGTCCAAAATGAGATCTGGGACAATACTGATCAAAACAGCATCCTCTGCGCAATCACGAGAGTTACTTGCTTGTGACAAGCTGTGGCATGTTTCTGTAATCATCACGCCCCACAAGAGCTTAAATATGGTCCAGGGTATCATATTTCACAGAGACCGTCTTTTGCAGTCCGATGATGAGCTGTGCGCCAATCTACAGAGTCCTTGTCCAATCTAGAATTGACTATGGGAGTGTGATTTATGGTTCGGCAGCACCTTCAGCATTGCATTTACTCTACCCTGTGCACAACTGTGGGGTTCAATTAGCAACAGGAGATTTTAGGACGAGTCCGGTGACCAGCGTACTGGTGGAGGCTGGTGGCCCTCCACTGGAGATCAGACATGCGCAACTGCTCACCAGTTATGCAGCACACATTCATAGTTCCCCTAAGCATCCGAATTACCGTCTCCTTTTCCCGCCCGCGGCAGTCCATCTCCCACATTGGCGGCCCAGATTGGGGCTAACGATTGTGGTTCACGTGTGGTCCCTTCTCTCTGAACTGGAGTCCTTCCCTTTACCACCTCTACTTGCGGTCCGTTCACGTACGCCTCCATGGAGTACGCCTCGGCCACAGCTTTGTCTGGACCTTTTGCATGGCTCTAAGGACTCTGTTATTCCCACCTCTCTCCGCTGTCACTTCCTGTCGATTCTTGACATGTTCCGGGGCTCTGAAGTAGTTTACACCGACGACTCAATGGCTGATGGTCGCGTGGGCTTCACAGATATTCGGGAGGACATATTGAGCAGCACTCCTTGCCCGATGGCTGCATTGTTTTCACTGCAGAGCTGGCGGCCATATCTCGTGCTATTGAGTACATCCGCTCATGCCCTGGTGAGTCGTTTCTCCTGTGTACTGACTAATTGAGCAGCCTCCAAGCTGTTGACCAGTGCTTCCCTCGCCACCCTTTGGTAGTGTCCATTCAGGAGTCCATCTGTGCCCTGGAACAGTCCCGTTGTTCCGTGGTGTTTGTGTGGACTCCAGGACACGTCGGAATTCTCGGCAGCGAACTTGCCGACAGGCTGGCCAAACAGGCGACGTGGAAATTGCTTCTGGAGATAGGCATCTCTGAAGCTGACCTGTGTTCTTTCTTGCACCACAGGGTTTTCCGGCTTTGGGAGACGGAATGGCATAACAGCATGCATAACAAACTGCATGTCATTAGTCATTAAAGAGACTATGAATGTGTAGAAGTCCTCCATGCAGGCCTCTCGCAAGGAATCGATTGTCCTCCGCCGGCTCCGCATTGGCCATACGTGGCTAACGCATGGTGACCTACTCTGTCGCGAGGACCCACCTCAGTGTCGCTGTGGCTCCCAAATGACTGTTGTCCACCTCTTGCTGGACTGCCCGCTTTTAGCAGCTCTGTGGCAGACTTTTGACTTTCCCAGCACCCTGCCTTCAGTGTTGGGCGACAACGCCTCCACAGCAGCTTTAGTTTTATGTTTTATCCGTGAAAGTGGGTTTTATACTTCTATGTAGGTTTTAGCTCATGTCCTTTGTCCCTCCGTGTCCTCCACCCTAGGTTTTAATGTGTTGCAGAATGGCTGGCTTTCCCTTTTTATTCCCTTCTGTTTCTAGCCTCTCTCTCTTATTTTCTTGTCCTCTTTTGTTCCTTTTAGTATTTGTTGCCTTCCCTTTGTTCTTGTGGCTTTTCCTTTCTTTTGGTTTCGTGTTATCTACATCTACATCTACATTTATACTCCGCAAGCCACCCAACGGTGTGTGGCGGAGGGCACTTTACGTGCCACTGTCATTATCTCCCTTTCCTGTTCCAGTCGCGTATGGTTCGCGGGAAGAACGACTGTCTGAAAGCCTCTGCGCGCTCTAATCTCTCTAATTTTACATTCGTGATCTCCTCGGGAGGTATAAGTAGGGGGAAGCAATATATTCGATACCTCATCCAGAAACGCACCCTCTCGAAACCTGGCGAGCAAGCTACACCGCGATGCAGAGCGCCTCTCTTGCAGAGTCTGCCACTTGAGTTTGTTAAACATCTCCGTAACGCTATCACGGTTACCAAATAACCCTGTGACGAAACGCGCCGCTCTTCTTTGGATCTTCTCTATCTCCTCCGTCAACCCGATCTGGTACGGATCCCACACTGATGAGCAATACTCAAGTATAGGTCGAACGAGTGTTTTGTAAGCCACCTCCTTTGTTGATGGACTACATTTTCTAAGGACTCTCCCAATGAATCTCAACCTGGTACCCGCCTTACCAACAATTAATTTTATATGATCATTCCACTTCAAATCGTTCCGCACGCATACTCCCAGATATTTTACAGAAGTAACTGCTACCAGTGTTTGTTCCGCTATCATATAATCATACAATAAAGGATCCTTCTTTCTATGTATTCGCAATACATTACATTTGTCTATGTTAAGGGTCAGTTGCCACTCCCTGCACCAAGTGCCTATCCGCTGCAGATCTTCCTGCATTTCGCTACAATTTTCTAATGCTGCAACTTCTCTGTATACTACAGCATCATCCGCGAAAAGCCGCATGGAACTTCCGTCCGTTTTATTCTCACCCGTGTGGCATTGTTTTATTAGGAACAAGGGACCAATGACCTCATAGTTTGTTCCCTTCTCTCTCTTTAAACCAACCAAGCTGTGGATAGACTAGCAATTGTGTGTTTCTGGGAAGATGTCGATTGGAGGAAAGTCATTTTCTCTGACGAATGCACAATTGAGACCATGAGCAGAGGTCTCACTCTCGTTTACCGCACAGGTGGGCAATGATACGATGTGCACTTCATGGCCACATGCGCTAGAAGTGTACCCATATGTCTGAAATGCTGAGGTTGGATGTCTTACACGAGTGCGGGAACTTTAGAATGTATCCAAGGCAAGTTCAATTCAGCACGCTGTGAACATTTCCGTAAAAATGTAATCACCTTTGGAGCTCGACTTCGGTACCCCGAAGGACGTCTCACAAACATAATACCATCACATACAAGCATTAGGAGCTGGTTTCAGAGGAGGGAGAATATTATGCAGTGCCTTCCGTGACCTCCAAAGTCACGTGATCTCAATCCCATAGAGCACATAAGAGCTCAACTTACGAAGACTGTGTGGGACAATTAGCCAGATTCCCCCTCCCCCCCCCCCCCCCCCCCCACCCACTCCACCAGGAACTGTGGATGCCCTATGGGATTTGCTTCATTCTTCATGGGAGAGAATTGCCCTGGATGAGGAGTTCTTCCATAGATGCGTCAGTTCTATGCCTGGAAGGATCCAAGCTGTTCTTGACGCCAGTGGCATGTGCACAAAATACTGAAGCTATATATAGCCTACTCTTCATGTTATTTTATTTCATTTTTCTGTAAAAGGCCTATGTAGTTATTAGGCCAACAATATTAGTTTCAAAATACAAATATACTTGCTACTGTATTATTTGTATTTTTATGGAAGGTCAGATGAATATAACCTTCCAAGGATTATTATTATTATTATTATTATTATTATTATTATTCTTTCCTTTCTCAGACTTTATGTCTGGTCAAAAATAAAAGTGACGTGGACCTTGATCAAGCGTGACTTCCTTTTAACTGTACGGTATATGTTACATTGCATTTAGGAACTTTCGGGTTATTGAACATGTATCAATAATTACGGATTTCTGTAGTTGTATATATAAGTTTGGATGTAGCTGTATTGCGTTGATGTACTGGTGGATATTGTGTGGTATGACTCCTCTAGTTGATAGTATAATTGGTATAATGTCATCTTTATCCTGATGCCACATATCCTTGACTTCCTCAGCCAGTTGGATGTATTTTTCAATTTTTTCTCCTGTTTTCTTCTGTATATTTGTTGTATTGGGTATGGATATTTCGATTAGTTGTGTTAATTTCTTCTTTTTATTGGTGAGTATGATGTCAGGTTTATTATGTGGTGTTATTTATCTGTTATAATGGTTCTGTTCCAGTATAATTTGTATTCGTCATTCTCCAGTATATTTTGTGGTGCATACTTGTTTGTGGGAACGTGTTGTTTTACGAGGGCAGTTCAATAAGTATTGCAACACATTTTTTTTCTCGTCCAATTTTGGTTGAAAAAACCGGAAATTTCTTGTGGCATATTTTCAAACATTCCCGCTTCGTCTCGTATAGTTTCATTGACTTCCGACAGGTGGCAGCGCTGTACGGAGCTGTTAAAATGGTGTCTGTAACGGATGTGCGTTGCAAACAACGGGCAGTGATCGAGTTTCTTTTGGCGGAAAACCAGGCCATCTCAGATATTCATAGGCGCTTGCAGAATGTCTACGGTGATCTGGCAGTGGACAAAAGCACGGTGAGTCGTTGGGCAAAGCGCATGTCATCATCGCCGCAAGGTCAAGCAAGACTGTCTGATCTCCCGCGTGCGGGCCGGCCGTGCACAGCTGTGACCCCTGCAATGGCGGAGTGTGCGAACACACTCGTTCGAGATGATCGACGGATCACCATCAAACAACTCAGTGCTCAACTTGACATCTCTGTTGGTAGTGCTGTCACAATTGTTCACCAGTTGGGATATTCAAAGGTTTGTTCCCGCTGGGTCCCTCGTTGTCTAACCGAACACCATAAAGAGCAAAGGAGAACCATCTGTGCGGAATTGCTTGCTCGTCATGTGGCTGAGGGTGACAATTTCTTGTCAAAGATTGTTACAGGCAATGAAACATGGGTTCATCACTTCGAACCTGAAACAAAACGGCAATCAATGGAGTGGCGCCACACCCACTCCCCTACCAAGAAAAAGTTTAAAGCCATACCCTCAGCCGGTAAAGTCATGGTTACAGTCTTCTGGGACGCTGAAGGGGTTATTCTGTTCGATGTCCTTCCCCATGGTCAAACGATCAACTCTGAAGTGTATTGTGCTACTCTTCAGAAATTGAAGAAATGACTTCAGCATGCTCGTAGGCACAAAAATCTGAACGAACTTCTCCTTCTTCATGACAACGCAAGACCTCACACAAGTCTTCGCACCTGAGAAGAGCTCACAAAACTTCAGTGGACTGTTCTTCCTCATGCACCCTACAGCCCCGATTTCGCACAGTCTGATTTCCATATGATTGGCCCAATGAAGGACGCAATCCGTGGGAGGCACTATGCGGATGATGAAGAAGTTATTGATGCAGTATGACATTGGCTCCGACATCGACCAGTGGAATGGTATCGTGCAGGCATACAGGCCCTCATTTCAAGGTGGCGTAAGGCCGTAGCATTGAATGGAGATTACGTTGAAAAATAGTGTTGTGTAGCTAAAAGATTGGGGAATAACCTGGTGTATTTCAATGCTGAATAAAACAACCCCTGTTTCAGAAAAAAAAATGTGTTGCATTACTTATTGAACTGCCCTCGTATTAGTTTATGTTTTATGGCAAGTTGTTGATGTATTATTTTTGCTACATTGTCATGTCTTCTGGGGTATTCTGTATTTGCTAGTATTGTACATCCGCTGGTGATGTGATCTACTGTTTCTATTTGTTGTTTGCAAAGTCTGCATTTATCTGTTGAGGTATTGGGATCTTTAATAACATGCTTGCTGTAATATCTGGTGTTTATTGTTTGATCCTGTATTGCAATCATGAATCCTTCCGTCTCACTGTATATATTGCCTTTTCTTAGCCATGTGTTGGATACGTCTTGATCGATGTGTGGCTGTGTTAGATGATACGGGTGCTTGCCATGTAGTGTTTTCTTTTTCCAATTTACTTTCTTCGTATCTGTTGATGTTATGTGATCTAAAGGGTTGTAGAAGTGGTTATGAAATTGCAGTGGTGTAGCTGACGTATTTATATGAGTGATTGCTTTGTGTATTTTGCTAGTTTCTGCTCGTTCTAGAAAGAATTTTCTTAAATTGTTTACCTGTCCATAATGTAGGTTTTTTATGTCAATGAATCCCCTTCCTCCTTCCTTTCTGCTTAATGTGAATCTTTCTGTTGCTGAATGTATGTGATGTATTCTATATTTGTGGCATTGTGATCGTGTAAGTGTATTGAGTGCTTCTAGGTCTGTGTTACTCCATTTCACTACTCCAAATGAGTAGGTCAAAATTGGTATAGCATAAGTATTTATAGCTTTTGTCTTGTTTCTTGCTGTCAATTCTGTTTTCAGTATTTTTGTTAGTCTTTGTCTATATTTTTCTTTTAGTTCTTCTTTAATATTTGTATTATCTATTCCTATTTTTTGTCTGTATCCTAGATATTTATAGGCATCTGTTTTTTCCATCGCTTCTATGGAGTCACTGTGGTTATCCAATATGTAATCTTCTTGTTTAGTGTGTTTTCCCTTGACTATGCTATTTTTCTCACATTTGTCTGTTCCAAAAGCCATATTTATGTCATTGCTGAATACTTCTGTTATCTTTAGTAATTGGTTGAGTTGTTGATTGGTTGCTGCCAGTAGCTTTAGATCATCCATGTATAGCAAATGTGTGATTTTGTGTGGGTATGTTCCAGTAATATTATACCCACAATTTGTATTATTTAGCATGTTGGATAGTGGGTTCAGAGCAAGACAGAACCAGAAAGGACTTAATGAGTCTCCTTGGTATATTCCACACTTAATCTGTATTGGCTGTGATGTGATATTATCTGAATTTGTTTGGATATTAAGTGTGGTTTTCCAGTTTTTCATTACTATGTTTAGGAACTGTATCAATTTAGGATCTACTTTGTATATTTCCAATATCTGTAGTAACCATGAGTGGGATACACTATCAAAAGCTTTTTGGTAATCAATGTATGCATAGTGTAGCGAACTTTGTTTAGTTTTAGCTTGATATGTCACCTCTCTATCTATTATCAGTTGCTCTTTACATACTCGTGCTTCTTTTTGCCTTTTTGTTCTTCATTTATAATTTTGTTCTGTGTTGTATGTGTCATTAATTTCTGTGTAATGACTGAAGTTAATATTTTGTAGATTGTTGGTAGGCATGTTATGGGGCGATATTTAGCTGGGTTTGCTGTGTCTGCTTGATCTTTAGGTTTCAGATAGGTTATTCATGTGTAAGTGTATCAGGGAATGTGTATGGGTCTGCAATGTAACTGTTAAATAATTTAGTTAGATGTGAATGTGTTGAGGTGAACTTCTTTAGCCAGAAATTTGCTATTTTATCATTTCCAGGGGCTTTCCAGTTGTGCATAGAATTAATTGCTCGGGTGACTTCATGTTGCAAAATTATCACTTCAGGCATTTGTGGTATCATCTTGTATGAGTCTGTTTCTGCTTGTATCCACCATGCATGCCTGTTATGTTGTACCGGGTTTGACCATATGTTGCACCAGGAGTGTTCCATGTTTGTTATGCTTGGTGGATTGTCTATTTTAATGTGTGTGTTATCTATTGTGTGGTAAAATTTCTTTTGGTTTGTGTTGAATGTTTGGTTTTGTTTCCTTCTATTTTCACTTTTTTTGTACCATCTAAGTCGTTTGGCCAATGCTTGTAATTACTGCTTCTTTTCATCTAATTGCTCTATTGCTTCTTGTTGTGAGATTTTACCTAACCTTTTTCGTTTTTTGTCTGATATTTCATTTCTTATAAATTGTGTTAGCTGTCCGATGTCTTTTCTCAGTTTTTCTATTCTGATCTGTAGCCTGTGTTGCCATGCTGGTTTTGTGGGTTTCTTCTGTGTGTTGGTTGGTTCTGATCTCTGCCTAGTGTGTATATTTAGTGTAGTGAGTGCTCCTACATAAACCAGTAGTTGTAACTCTTCCATAGTTGTATTTTCATTTATTTTGTTGTGTATGATTGTGTTGATAGTTGTTATTGTTGTTTCGCCTTGTGGGTTATTTGGTGGTCTATGCGAGAATAGTCTAATGTCTGTATTTGTGTCTTCGTATTCTGTATATGTCAACTGAAATTTTTCTTCTATATCTAACGTGTGTCACTTCATGTTGTATTTGTGCTTGTTCTGGTGGCTGTCTTGAGATTTCGTTTTCCTCTGATTGTTTAATTGACGCATTTTGTTCTTTGTTTGTTTTCTCTGGGATGTTTGAGTCCATTACTGTATTTTCGTCTTCTTCTAATTGCACATCATTTTGTTCCAGTATTTGTTGTACTTGTTGTTTGATGTTTTCTAATTCTGACTGGGGTATCCTGTTATTTTTTATTATTACGCGGATCTGATCAGCTAGTCGTTCTGTTAAAAATTTTAATTCAGGGTATCTGGTAATAAATGTTGTGTATACTTGTGATCTGTATCCAGTTGTGTTGGTTCCTAGGTTTGTTGCTTGGTAATAACAGAACATGAGGTGTCGATTAACTTCATCTGACCATCTCATCCTCTGTCTTTGTTTTCCTTCTAGGGTGGTTGCAGGAAGCATATCCTGCAAAACACCTCTATTTGGATTTAAATCATTTTCCAGTTGGCTAGCAGTGTCGTTATCATTGTGGGCAGGCATAGGGTTCAAGCGTCATCTCCGACCATGACGGCGCTTGTCCGAGGCTTCTTTAGTTCTGTCGTGAACCAAGTAATCACACTAAAAAGGGGGGGTTAGCCCTATTAGTGGTTTGTTCTTTTCGTCGCCTTTTACGACTGGCAGAATGTACCGGAGGCCTATTCTTTTCCCGGGCCTCCACGGGGTTTATTATTATTATTATTATTATTATTATTATTATTATTATTTGTATTTATTTAGTTTTTTTTTTTTTTTTTTAATGAGAGGTCAGATGAATATCGCCCTTAGAGGATGGTTATTTTTATTGTTGTGAGGGGTCAGATAAATATTACCTTCAAAGGGAGAATATTTTTAGACATCATCAAATTCACAAACCATAATTCACTATTTTACTGAAGAGAATATTAAAAAAAAAAAGAAAGAAAATATAATTTAAGTAAATAAAGCTCGAAACATTTGCAACACGATGAGTAGAAAAGGCTGCGGTGAGATTCGATCCGACACATACTGCAGTTACCAGTGCAGTAAGCTGACAAGCTACCGAGGAGCTCTCGATTTCTTCTTTTTAGCGTAACGGTTGAATAGGCCTGCTGTAGTCGAAGAATGAATATTAAACTGGAAAAAACAGATACTGGAAGACACCGCACATAAGGACTTAGAAAAATGTGCCAATCAGCTGATACATTTGTCTTATAGAGACACCAGGTGGCTGTCGAAGTAATTCAAAAGAAATACATTCATTTTCAATATATATGTTATGACCATTTGTCTGAATGTATGAATTATAAAATGGGGTCTTTTGAAAGAATGTGGAACCTAGAAAAGCCTGCAACTGCACAATTTTTGGAGAATTAAGGATTAAAATATTACCTGTACAGGTCTAAATAATAATAAAGACAATTGACTCCACTTAGATTTGAACATTTATCCTTTACGTTCATAAACCATCAGCCTGTCCACTCAGCCATTGAAAAGATGTCAAACGCTCATCGTCATAGTATTCTATCAACATGGAGTTCTTATATTTCAATCATTTCTACATGCTCGAATAATGATTTTCAAAAGAAATTATATGATGAGTTAAAAGCATCGAATCTCGACATATACGGTATCCTAACTATTATATTGCTCTATTTGATGATGTAAACACCAGGCTGAAGCTCCACAGACCTCTAGAGCTGTGAACCCTGACACTTCTGAATTTGGGCATGCACAATGCTCTGGTCTCAGACTCTAAATTATTTGGGCCAGGTAGTCTTTTTTGCCTTTCATTATGCATTTTATTACATTTACACCTAGTGCCTTAGACTTCAGCAATCTATAATGGCTCCATGTGGTCTTTTGTCAATCTCGGAATATCTCTTATTTTATGGTTGCTGGTGTAAATTCTGAAGTTTTTCTTGTCTGTATGGCCAGATGACAAAAGTATCGTGCAACTAACTGAGACAATGTGACAGCCTTGTAGGCATTGCTCTTAGAGCCATTCTTTCAAAAGCGTCCATGAATATATCTGCAGCTAAATGTGGAAGAGGAGGGCTCATAGACAGTCCATCTATCTGTTTATTAAATTTTTCTCTCCCTTAGAGATAAATAGACCACAAGCAATTTTGTTGTAACTCTGCTATGTGTGGCTATACATTCTCCTCCAGTGTGCCCAAAATTTCATGTGTTGAGATGTTTGTGCATAATTATTTTGTATCAAAGCTTACCAATGCGTGTGTACAGGGTTTTTCATTTTTAAAAAATCAGTCCTTCAATTTAGGCAAAATAATTTCTCAGTCATGTTGTGCCAACAGATAGCTAAGTGAGCTGATTCCACTTACAATGGAAACCAGTGGGCATTTCTCTGACAAAACATGTGGGAAGTACTGTCCTTAAATTAGCACGTTTGACAGTGTGTGTTCAGTCCTGGAAGAAGGCCTTGGTAAGAAGACTGAAATGTCAAATCAGAAGAGTCTATGAAAGATGCTGTACAAACACACAAGAACTTTAACATTACACAATAGTAATGCATGCTTAGCCTTAAAATGACTTTTTAACAGTTGTCAGTGATCTCTGTGGCCATTAGGAATCCCTATGGGCAATATTGTTCAAAAAGCCCATTTATTTATTTAACAACATATAATGGGATTGATTTTAACAACAAATTAAAATATTTCCTTATGGAATAATGTTTATATCCATTCAGTGAATTCTAAGACACTTCTTGTGATATGAGTCAGTAGCGTATCAGCCATAAAGTAATAAATGTGGAAAATAAATGTAAGAAGCAAGTACCATAGTATGTAATATATTTTTTACATGTTTTTGTTGTATTATTATGTCTGATGATTGCAAAAGCCACAAGAGAAAATGTTAATAAGTAAATAAATAAATAAAAGAAATTGCTGTGACTAATTTGTGGTTTTATGAAGTTTTAATAGTTCTAGTATTACATTAGAATTGACAAAAAGAAAACAACGGTGTGCTCATAACATACATTTTTATTATTTAAAATAAGCACTGTGTTTTAAACAGCAGATAATATTGGCAGAAAGGATTTGAGGAGTTTTGAGAGAAGACATTTCTCATCTTCCTTAAGTTCATTGTACTGCACAGGATACAGTGGCTGTATACAGTAGAGAGAATACTCCAGAATAACCAGAATTTTCTTCTCTTGTTAGAAAAATAGGGGAGACAAGGAATCTGCTGTAGCAACTATTCAGTGTTGAATACAGTGTGTTAAAAAGAAGTGCCAACCCCATGCAGGCTGTTGAACTATCAAGTTAGATAATCAGGTGTGAATGGGAGGAGAAAAGACTGGAGATAGGAGACAATAAAGTGTGTTGGGTCAATTGAACTTGCAGATTGTGGTGTTCCTCATTCTCTTCACACCAGCAGTACAAAATCACTAATCTTCTCACTGGACATTGTTGGCTTAAATGTGGTTTATACTTCGGTGAAGGCGATCCACGAATCTGTGGTGGCTGCAATTTCAGGTGTTTCTGTAAAACATATGTGGTGTACTCAGGCTAGGTGATGGTAAGCCACGTTAAGTAAATTTTACAGGATAGACATACGAAGGTTCAAAAACTTTCACAAATCTTTCAATATAAGAGGTATATTTATTATTGTGTTATAAGATGGCTAAACACATGAGGGTATTCTTGCCACATGAAATAGAACACTTTTAACTACTGCACGCGGTCTCCATAAACAGTGTGCTTCAGAAAAACTGAATCGGGATTTGAAGCCAAATATTGGAAAGCTGTAGCTTCTGCAAACTTTATAGGATCTCCATCTGTTGCTGTATTTCTTTTTACAATGTTAGAAGTTAAGACTTCCACCTTACAAAAGAGGAAAAAATGTAAAAATTGCTAATATCATGAACCTGTGAAACTACACTAAAAAAGACAGCAATTTAACAGCGTTACAATGGCAAGCCACGATAACCACTATAGCAGCAAAAGTTAGGCAATGGTTTACAGTCAGTGGGCTCCAGATAAATATCTTACAAGGAAAACTCCCTATTGTGCCCCCCTCAGATTTAATGGTAAAATGGCCCAGTGGATTGCCCGTCAAAAAGTAAACACAGTTCAGGTATGAAAACAGGAAGAAGCTGTACAACATCGAACTATTTTAATAGCTGTGGCATTGTGTTTGTGCGGTTGGGGTGTTGGATTGTAAAGCGGGAGGTCCATGTTCGCATCTCTCTCATGCCACTTTTTTTTCCCCTCCCACAAAATTATGAACTTTCCATCTGATCATTGACATGATTGTCCTCCTGTTGTCATGGCAATTGTCATTTTAGACATTGGTTATAGAATATGAGTCATGTGGTAAGAATATATTACTTTGCAGGTAATAGTGAGAGTAGGCAAGATGCCGCGTAGACCTCTTACAGAAATGAAAATAACAAATAAATTGGTGTAAACTATGTTACAACAAAGGAATTCATGAGACAGAACTTCCAAAGTGGAATGCAAGAGTCACCCGTACTTATGTAGAACAAATAGGAATTACATACATTTGGAGGTCCTTTCCTTACAGCTCACTGTTGCAAACAGATGCTACACCACAGTGCAGATATTAATTTAAATAAAGTGAACAGACATGTCAGTGACTAGATGGACAGTTCATAATGTGGTGGGGGGGGGGGGGGGGAGGGGGGAAATTGAGCAAAAGGGAGATTTGAGCACAGATCTCCCCCTTCGCAGTCCAACATCATCCACAATGCCACAGCTATACAAAATAGCTCAATGTTGCACAACTTTAGCTTAGATCATTCACTGTTCCTATTTTGCTTCTTTTTTCACATTTCAGTACAGCTTCTTCCTGTTTCCACGCTTGATGTGTGTTCAATTTTTGATGGGGTATCCACTGGCCCATCTTACCATGAAATCTAAGGGGGTGTGATGGAAAGTTTCCCTTGTTAGAAACTTTCACATAGGTCATAGTTCCATTCAGTATTAGTATTACTGAAGAGTACTACATGTATCTCATTGTCGTGATAAGCTAAATAGTCACATGCTATAATATGGCATGCCACATAATCACATTTTGTTGGTGCTTACTTCTGATAGTCCAATATCACATCGATTTGGCTGATAATACACATCTACAATCTTTTCATCAAACGAGGATTCACTCTCAGAACAATTGACTTCCTTATTGGTTCCACAATGCAATTATTTATTTTTTATTTTTTTAATTTTTATCTGAACAACATGCACTCTTCATCTGCAAGACACCACCTTGCTGTTGCTTACCACGCTAAAGTATAAAAATGACTTACTGTATCTTGGTGCAGTAAGTAACAATAGTGTGTGTGTGTGCGCGCGCGTGCGTGTCATATTGTCACAGTATTTACGCCCAAGATGTGTCAGTTAGAACTTTGCCTTCATAATGAACTGTGAACACTCGATGATGGGGTGCCCACATGTATTGCAATTGCAATCGCTACACACTGGGAAAAGAAAGATAAGAGGTAGTGGGATTGACAAAAAAGTGGTTTGGAAGGTGTTCTACACATGACCATACTAGCCTGCCAAGTGATTTTACAGCAATTTTTTTAAGGACAAACAAGGAATCTTTCAATGAATTTGTGAACATTGTCACAACTTGTGTACACAGCAAAGATACTGTTCGTACGTTTGTTGGATTTCACTGTCCACAGTGTAGGAAACAATCTATAAACATGAAAAGAGTAACATACATTATTTTAGAGGAAAGGTAAGTAGTGCTGTTATGTATTTCTGCAATAAATAATTCAAACTTCTGAAATGAATAGATAAGCAATTGCTGTGTTATTTCCCTGCACTTAAACTCTTTTGTCAAATGTTTCTACAGCTAATTACTGAATAAGTATTAAGTATGTTATCAAACTACTCCCATGACTGCACTTTAACAGATGTTTCATTTCATCCATATTTCCTGATGTATTCACATAGTGTCACTGTATCAGTTTTATTTTACAAGTCCACAAATCACAATATCTCGTTAGAGACATTCATTTACTGTGCTGTACCACCCTTACAGGGTACAATACATTGAGTGAGTGTCAATATTTGTAAAGATTTGCAGTCTACTTCAGGATATTGCACAACTATGGTTAATACTCAGTATTGCCCAATAAACACTGGACGTGTCAGGGCCACTTTACCACAGTGCAGTTGTAGTCATGTAGTCGGGATGAGAGCTGGCACACAAGAATGTGGTCCTGTGTTACTGGTGCGATCTTGCCAGCCTTCTCCGCATCCACCTCATGATCATTTCCAGTCTTCTGACCACACCTTGACTTTAAAATGCAGTTGGCTTTGCCAGAAATCCAAAGAAATAAATATATTTTTTTAATTCCACTAAACCTTTCAATAAACCTTTCCACTCTGTCTGCCCACCATGCACACTCCTCCCTCTTCCATAGGAGCTGATTGCGGGTTCCAGGTGGTATTAACAAAGACAATTGATGCAAAATGTTTAAGGGCTCCCTTGGACAGGTTATGCCAACATTTAACAGCAGTCTTAATCTTTAGGAGGGTGCTTTTAGAACAAAAATTCATTATGGTGACTCTCGGGGTATAAAGTTTGGTATCAACAGTTGACTTCAACAAAATGTGTTTACATGAATCATATCCAGGTTGGCCATGTGGCTACTTTTTGTTGTGCACAAAATCGGGAAGAGAGTGCTCTTTTGATGTGTCTTGCTGATTTGATGCTGTCAGAGTGAAGGTGGAGCAATGGTGGACGTAGCCAATAAGGACAGTGCAAGGGATGCTGAGGGGCACTCGCCAGGCACAGGCTAGGCTGGTGTGCTGGTAATGCCTAGGCATAGCAATGCTGGGCTGTGGTCAGAACCGACAGTGCTGACACTCCCAAACGAGGGTCGGCAGGTGCAGTGACCAGATCTCGTAGGTTTCAGGAGACTGCAACACTCCATCAAGGGAATGCATCAGCGGAGGCTCATGGAGATGTATCATCACAAAAGGGGGTTATTTGTAGTCGGGGTATACTCTTTACAAATTGGCCATAGTATTAAGTAGTTATTGTTGTGTACGACTTCATACAAAACAGTAAGTGCAGGTGGGCTACAGAGTGGTGTGGCAGCTGTCGTTGTGGGAAAACTTGACAAGCGCAAAAATAATTAGCGAACAAGATTACACAATAAACATAAGACTGACTTACCTTGTATTTCACCAAGCTTGTGAAGAAACATTATAGATAAGGCATCGAGAATCAGAGTCCAGGTGTTACAGTGTCAAACAGGGCAAGTCTTCCTGTCCTAAACATGAACAAAGGTGTTGTAGCTTAATGGCTCAGAGTGCAAGTAGGGCTGAGTTGCTGCCACCAGCTGTCGTATATTGCAGCAGCAGAGGGCACTCATGTTACAGAATTGCTGGAAGTTGGCTTATCGGCCACACCCCACAGTGTCCTCCAGATCATGTGCAACCACTATGAGTGCCTAACAGAAACTTGGCATTCTGCTTTCAACATTGGAATACCTGTGGGGTGGTATCAATACATGATACCACAGTTATAATGGAACTAATAAAAAGTAGTCAGTGATAAGTAATTACCCATTTAATAGTTCATAAGCTATTACTGACTGATCATTACTCCCAATATGGAAGTTTACCTAGTTGGAAATTGACAAAATATAAAGTGCTCTACATAATATCACATTTTAGTTAGTGCACAAAAGATTCAAGTATTTCATGTACAGGAAAGCAACTAGGGATGGTGAGTACTTAATGTCTTAACCTCAACCTGGAAAGGAGGGCCATGCCTGAAACATACCATACACGAAAGTGCCTTAACCATGATATTCATTTGATGGCTGCTGCACAGCTACACCTGGCTGTGGTGACTTAAAATGTTTATGGTAACCTCACATAAATAGAAAACATATAACATGACAGACAATGAGCAGATTTAAAGGAAGAGATGTAGCCTTAGGAAAAACAGTCCTATGTAGTTAGTCTGTAGTATTTCACCGAACTTGTGCATTAGCATGGTGAAGGGTGATTTGACCTCATTATCGAGTCAATAAAACATTGATAAGATTGCTAGAGGTGAAACATGGTGGTGTTTGGCAATGTAGGCAGGCTGTGAGGGTGGAGCAACACAGGGGGGGGGGGGGGGCGGCGGGCTTCAGGCAGGTACAGTAGAAAACATTTGAAGCTAGTACTGTGTGCGTATGTTAAATGGGCAGATAGGCTGAAAACTGGTGTGAGTATGTCACACGAGGAACTGTCGAATACACTATTAGTCCAAAAGCCCGATCAGTCTGAGACAAATGCACAGTTGAAACAAAGTAAAGCCACTACAATGAGCTGTGGTACTGAGTATAGCCAGCTGTTCCCAATGGGGACAAACTAGGGGAGCTGTAGCAGTTCATTCCACTATCAGTAATTTTTAGCTGTTGTCACCAGGGGCAGGCGTTGTCGCTGCCTTGCCTAGTCTTCTAAAGCGAAGCGGTCACTAGTCACGTCGCGAGAGGGGGGGGGGGGAAGAGAGTGAGAGAGCATTGAAGAGCATGGCAAAGGCAGTAGACGGATAATTTTTGCACACTGTGGAACCAGGTGCTGCAGCAGCAGTGCTGGGAGCAGCAGGCACGCAGTGCAGATCAGCACAATGTCTCTTCCGGGTCATCGTTCACCCTTCTTCGTCAGGACTGGGCAGAAGGCAAAGGTCTAGTTTCCTTATGTTGTGCACAACTAGTTCAGGTGTGTGCACAGATTTTCCGCTCTGCGAGCTGTTTGAACAGATGTTCATGTTTGTATGTTCTTTTTCAGTGAGTTGCCATGCATGCCCTTTTTTTTTTTCTCTGTGATTTTAGGAATAGTGTATTGCCCTGTCTGCTCTGTGTGATTTTGAAGTAATTTGTCTTAATCTGCTGGCCACCATTCTCTCTCAAAAAAATTTCACGGATAATGTTGCTAAGATTATGTAATGTGCCTAGTTGTCATCCATAGCTATATCAGGTGCCTCTGCCATATGTAGTTTTTTGTAATTGTATTGGATTTAAAATTCTTGTTCAAAAAAACCAGCTGTTTCAAGGTTTAATATTTGTTTTCAAGCTGTTTTAGAAGCTGCTGGACTCTGGTATTACTATTTTCCAGCCCTTTTAAGCATGTCATGAGCTCCAGTTAATGATTAAGACCTGAGTGAGTTGGTTATTATATTCCTTCTGGGAGAAATTACAACAACCTTTCTCTAGTTCTCTGTTAACGAAGCTTATTCCCTAGAGAATATGCTCTTATTGGAAATGTTTTGAGGAACTATTGGCCAAAAGCAGTGCTCATATCGTAGTTGTAGTTCTCTTATCCCCATTTTCCCACCCTTGCTTGTCCTTTCAAGATTACAGAATGAGAAAGAACCGTAGAGGGAAGACCACCTCCCAACTTTTCATAGGATGATAAATAACTTTCCAGTTGATTTACCATCCAGTTTAACAATCAGCATAATTGTATACAATGCATTAAGTCATTGATGTTACCTGATCTTGATACAACTTTCTTGGTACCTCTAATTTCCAGGGTTCCTTTTGTATGCAGTTCCTCTTCAAATCTCAGTTGGTCAGAGCTGAAAAAAAAGTGCTTACTGAATACTGGGATAAGTTTGTTTATCTCATCTACAAATTTTCAGGCCAATCCCACAGTTTTCTGTGTTGATGCTGTGTTTGAAATTTTGTGGTCTTAAGTCTTCCAAATCTGTAGTACTGTTTGAACGTATGCAACCATTCACTGATTCCTGGGAAATCAGTCTAATCTGTGTTGCGCATAATTTGATATTCGTAGTTTTTCTGATTCACTACATGGTCATATTACTGCAAACTTTGAAATCTGTTCATAATTGTTTTTTTGCTATGCTGTGAGTGATCTTCCGTGTACATAATTATGTTTAGTACCCCTTCCTTGGACAATGATTGTTCTTTACCACGTTCCACTGGAGACAGGATTTGTGGCTCCCTGTCCAACAAGGATGATGTGCTACATTACTCGACACATATGTCAGTATCACTTTCACATATTAAGCATGTATCGTCGTCATTGTACTTGTCATGTACATTGCCCGCACAGTCAAGCGTATATGACACTACACATTCCCCTGACTCATCTTGCAGAAACACTAATATTTCATGTGCCAATTCTTTCTCACTTTGCAGAATTCGTTGTGTTACTTTCTGACAAAATGTCAATTTTGACAACTGTTGTTGTGGATATAATTCAATGTTTGCTTTGATTATCATTGCCATTGTTGTGCCTGTATAAACGCCACTATCACTGTTGTGAGTTAATCATTGACTAAGCAGTTCAACTACACTTGATAGCGTCATGCTGTGCGTTAGACAAAATGTGGGGCTTCAAATACTGTAAACATCATTGGGATTTTGTGACCACACATGCAAGGGGTCCTTGTCAGTTTCCTCCCGACCAACACAACTTCACAATCTGTAACACCAGCACAGAGTGACAAAGCGCAACACATGAAATATAAGAGCAGAGCTAAAACTCAACTGAATCTCCTGCAACTAAACGATGTCTCAAACAATATCATGAGATGATCCGCACAAGGCATGTGGCAGTAGGTAAAATGTTGGTAGTTACGTGTGAGTTGATGACTGAACTGATGAAGTAACAGAGCTTCACAGGGTACTGGTAGGGTATGTGACAAACTCGGGCAATGACTGGATATGTGCAAGTCAAACAATGTTCATAATATAATAATAACAAACTAAATCAGTGTGAGAAGACAGATTGAAATCACAAGAGTTTGCACTCAAACAAGGAACTGAAATTAGATTGACTTGTGGCCAAAACGATCGATTATTAGAATGGTAGAGACTAGTAATTCCTAACTTTGCACAAGTTTATTAATTTTTTACGCAGTTATGAAAAAAATAGTATAGATATTGTAACGAATGGGCTTTGAATACATAGAAGAATGCAATAAAGGTCTGAGGTAAGCTAGGGAGGCAAATGTGATCAGCTGTTCAGGTTCATAGTGGTTCTGGCTGTCTGGTACATTGCACATCTACAGCATCTAGCTCACTAAGCGATGAACTGAAAACAGGCCTTCCCAATAGGGGAATGAGGTATATGTGAGAATGGTGGGTTAGCCACATTTATTTGGAAGAAGTATCTAGTCTCGCAACTACTCGGATACTTGCACGATCTGTGTCAATATTGAGCAAATCAGGCTACACACAGTTGGCGGAACACAATGATATTAATCTGAAAAGGCTTTAACAATAGAAATAGTGAAGGATGATTCCAAACACTAATGACAAACTTGAGCACTATAGGAGTCACAAATGATGGCGGTCGAGTTTAGGCTTGTTCTGAGCATTTATGTCAAGCATTCTCCAAAAACCAGTGTGTGTCCAGTAGTGTTCTCAGTACTGTGCTGTGAGTGTCATGACAAATGTGAGCATTAAATGTGTTCATAGGGAGTTGTTATTATTATTATATTTGTTGAGAGTAGTTATGGCTAATGGTGGTGGTAAGTGACAAATTCTGGACACGCAACCAAGAGAGATAATCTTCAGTATGCACACTTTCTTCAAGTGCAGAGCATGTGCACGTGCTTACTGAAAATGTTGCTTAGAATCAGCAACAATGCCATCCCTGTCCATGTCCTGAGCTGTGCAAACCCCCATCATTCATGGATTGGACTGTAACAGAACATCGGAATGTCTTTCTGTCAAGAATATGCAATGAAATGCAATATTTGATGAGCAAAAACAGGTTTAAATTCGGAAGTGCTAGCATGAGAGATCCATCATGTTTTAAATGAAAGTGAGGGTGTGGTTGTTGTCCATATGTACGAAATGGACCAAGAGTTATTATATTTCTATTGTGAACCCACAGACATCTATTCTGTAACCCTGAAGTAGGAGAAGTATATTAAGGATAAAGATGATAAAACAGTATGTAATAATCATGATCATTCATACATTAACTTTTGAAAAAAGTAAATAACTACTGCCAGATCTATGGCACCAACCTGTCTCTCCCACACTTAATGCATATGAATGTCTACTATACAATCACAACTAGTGTTAGAGAAATAGTGCGACATTATGTGCCGTAGTGTGCATGTCTTCTGGTAGCAAAAGTCAGTAATGACGTAATATGTGTCACTGTAGTGCAACCAATATGTACTTCCCGTAAGAAATGTAAAATAGCAATGACTAGCTTATTTACAAGAAGAGAAGTAAAACCACAATCAGGAGTGATGTGATTCCCTTATGGTGTTCTAAGCACAAGTCCTCAACATATTTCAAATGAACACACAAGAAATGGCACAACCTATCTAACACCAGCAAGTATACTGTCCAACGTTAAATAATACCCAATCTAAATAAAATATTTCACTCATAGTGATATTCAATTCATTACATGATATAAAATTTACTATGCTTCATAGTCATGGCTAGGCTCGGGGAAGGAGCTGAGAGACCCTCAGTATCAATATACGCAGAATAAGATGCGTCAAAAATACAAAGACAGCAACACAAAGCTCAGCAATTTTACATTAGTACAAGTGAAATATATAAAAATAACATGCATTGCCAGTGGCCAATGCAGTAGATCACCATTATTAGTTCCAGGTCAGCCTTCTTTGCTACATTCTGTTTTTCCTATTACAGTGAAGGTACTGTGAGATGGGTAGTGCCTTTACCTCACGTGAAGGAGTGCGAAATTCAACATTGCCTCATACATATTGCTACTAAGATAGTATTTTTTAACTGCTCACACTTTTTTAGTGACTCTAACGTGCCTCCCCAATAAAATCAGATGCCGCAGAATTAATGTATTGTTCATCTCATCTACAAGTAGTTCACATACTGTATCTCAATCATCAACTATATAGTTTTGTAAGTTTCTGCTTGTATTCTGTTGACCTTCCTGTCGTGCCCTGTTTTTCATTGTGCTGGGTTGGTGATCTTGGTGTGTGGCAGCAACTGCAGTGTTCTCTTTGATGAACTTACCTTTAACACTCATGCATTCAGTTAATGCATGACAGAGAAACAGCCAGCTTTCTTCTGAGTTAGCTGACTGAAGTCCACTCTCCAGTGCTGCCACACAATTGCTTTGCAGGCACTAGTATGCTTACTTGTGAAGTGACTTTTATGGTTGTTTAAGCAAAGTGAATTTATTGACACTGTCTTGCGCTGTGTAGCAAGGAAAGGACACATGAACATGGACATATCATATCTGTTGTATAATGGAGTATCATTGCACCCTCAGTTTTGCTCTTAATATTCTGCTGGTAGGGAACAAAGTGTTTCCTAACATTGTCTAATTTGTGACTGTTCAAGCTTTCCTGACAGATATGTTGTAAATAGTCTTCACGGGTTTGCCACCGGATCACATTGTCCAAATTCCACAATATTTCCTTGGAACAACTGTCCGACATCTTCAGCTGGCTCAACCTTGCTGGTGGCTAGGTACGACTGACGGTATCCGCACGTTGATGCCCTGTTTCTAGAACATGTGCGCAAAGAATGTGCTGGTGTGGAAATCATGCATGCACAATGATTTGCAGATAGATGGTGCCATACTCAAACTCCCTCTGCTGAAAATCGCACTACGGCTCTCCTACGCATGCGCTGTACGCTGCATTTGCGAACAGTGTGGTCAGACGTTACTCACCAATGGCCGTACTAGACCAATGTTATGACGGGTGTGTTATCGAAGAATCTTGATTTTCGCCTCGTGGTTTAACAGCAGACAATGCAGTGTTCCAGGCTGTGCTCAGTTGAAATCCCGCATCCCTACTGGGAATAAAACTTCTGTCTTTTCATAAATCATGCAATGTCCTGTATTCAGACAGTGTTCCGCAATTGCCACTTTTCCGGTTGACGAAGGTGAGTATGATGCTGTCATACCCGTGAAGACTATTTACAACATTGTCTAATTTGTATAACAATAATATAGAGTACAGTGGGTAGTTTCACTATCGTTGCATATATTAACATTTCCAGTAACTGCTTCAATGTTGTCTTTTGGTCTTAAGGCTCTGCTTATGTTCAACAGGTTAATGTGGGGCTTATACAGTGGGGTTTACCAGATCTTGGGGAAGGTTTGCCTTGAATCAGAGAGGGCCTGATAGCAGAAAGACATAGTGGGCGTCCCTTTCACAAAGAGAGGCATCAAACAAGTCTCACCCCCCCTAATACATTGTCCATAGCTGTGTCTCGACAAACAACAGATGGCCCTCTCTGGGGAGTGTACTGACCAAAGACAACTGATGAGTTGTAGCGTGGTCTGAGCTAGCTGCTCGGTTGATTTTGTATAACCACCTTAAAGTAGCAAAACTCTTCCAGTAAATTTTTAAATAAATCACATGGCATTGTTATAGCAGTATACAGTAGGAGGGTGTGACGCAGTACGTCTGGCATAAGAGTGCTTGTATGCACACATCAGCTGTGCCTGAAGATGGGCCCACGGCAAGTAGTCCATACCCATCGCCCACCAGCACTAGAGTGCTCAAGCATGTGCAAAGTATTTGTGATCACATAAATGTTGGAAAATAGTTCATTCAACCTTGGGTCCTCAAGAATTGCATTGGCACGTAGTAACGTGTGGAAGACGGTTAGCTCAACCCAAGTACAAACATGTATAGCTGTATGAATTCAATATTCAATAAATCTAAGGGGGCAATAATCAATAGTAACTGTGTCCTCATGGTAGGGTAGAGGGAGATGTCCTTCTGAATGTTCAGGGCTCACCAAATTGATATCTGGACTGAATGGCTGAATGTGCATATTGATTGCCTATCAGAAATATTCCAATCGAAGTCCTAAGTATTTAACATGAGAGATGTATAGACAACAGATGTTTTGTTTTGCATGGCAAATTTCTCTTTAAAACAGCAATATTAACTGAAAAATTATGAGATGATATTCAATTGTAAGTATTATATCAGACTCCATACAAAATATAATTATGAGCAGAATTCAAGTATTGCCATAAATTTTATATAGTAAATTCGTGTGGTGTCGACATTTCCATGCGAGGTCCAGCCTTTCTTTGTGCGTAACAGGCAAACGTGCAAATCCTCATAAGGTTGTGGACAGCTTCACTAATTTATGGACCTCTGCCAAACTCCTGCTATGGTTCATAGATAAAGCATTCTGAATCTGCGGGATTGTAGACAGCTTAGTGTTCTTTCAAGGGTTGACAGAGATATCAATGTTGCCACAAGAGTGTAGGGGCAATATTCTTCATAGGCACAGGCTTAGCCAAAGTGAAGTTATCTCTCACAAAACAAATGAATGGAATGAAACAGTGTTTTTGCAAAACATTCATTACTCAAGAAATTTGTGTTGTTAACTGAGCTCAAGACAGTATGTTACACGATTGAAAACGTTACTAATAAAGGGACGAACAAGATTTAGTGATGCTATTACAAAATGTTCACCAAAGAATCAGTAAGTTCCTCCAGTTGTACAAATAGTGGCTGTAGCCATTTAAGTAGATTTTTGTGAACAGCATAGAGCTTGGGGCCACAGTCAGCCTTGAACAGTCATAGGACAGGCATGATTTTAATTAGCAGCATCAACCATTACATGGACAATGGCAAGTATCTAGTAAGAGTGCCAGTGTTGCCTTCAAAAATTCCTGTCTGTACAACATTTAATTTTCTTTGGTAATCCTTGTTGCAGATATTAACAAGATTGGAAGGCATCCATCTCCAACTGAACCCATGTTAAAAGCAAATTGAACACAAATTAAAGCATTATGCAGAAGTTTCATTTCAGGCTATTTGGTTCCGTGCATCATGTGCAGGGCAGGGCTGGGTAACAATGCACATTATCTGACATGTTCTGGTTGATGGGGCTGCAACTGGCAGTTACGCCTTAAAAGCAATGACCCTGTCCAGCTGGTCTGGGCCAACGTGGTCTGAGCTTTCATATGGGTCTGATGTAACCCACATGATGCCACACTTGCTACATATTAAGGCTTTCAAATTGTTATTTCACTCTTATTTTTGAACAGAATAGTATGAAATGTTCTCCAGAGTATACCACGGGTGTCCCAGTTGTGTAGTGTGTCCTGTAAATTTTATCTCAATTAAACACTGTACTCGTCATCACTAGTGAAAACAAAACTATCTTGGTTGATAATTAACTCATAAAACAGGTACCACTCATAAACATACTCATTGCCAAACAGTAGTAAATGTTTCTTATACATTTAATAAGATCTCGATTAATACTAGATGGTTGTAGCATGGATTATTCATGACTTGTAAGAGGTTGACATAACTTTCAAATAATGCCCAATGACCAGCTTCCCAACCATTTTAACCCATTCCAGTTCTTCTACGTGACTTAGTTTCAGGGGTTAATTTCAAATAACTGTTTTGTTATTCTCTGGTCAACACCAATGAATGTGCCTATCTGCCTTTGTGCTAAATGAAATAGACAACATTAAAGTGAAACTATACCAAACAGTGTCAGATGTTGAAAAGTAAAGGCTGCATTTAAGTGTGTAATTAACTTTCTGAGAATAGACAGTATGACTGTGCTGTAAAATGACTTCAAATACTCCATAAAAAAGGCATGTAAATTTTGTTTTCTATCTCTCTAGAGCAATTACATATTTGACAAGTACTTCACTAGTCTATTACACTAAAGGAAATAGTAAATTTCCTGTTTGTCTCTATTGTAATTCTTATAGACAAGCTTCAGTAAAACCCTTAGATGAATGACTAACTTAGTTTTTACACATGTGTAAACACTTGTATGAAATTTTAACATAAATATGTGTACTCTTAGACAAAGGTGATCTTTGGTAGGCACTTGAGAAGCACTTTACTACATTTTCAGACGACTATCCTTTCTTAAGGTTGTTCAATAAACTGCACAGCAAGTATTGTCCTACCCCAAAGCTATGGTTGGCATCTCACAGTAGTTAATTACTCATTACATGTGGCCTGCAGAAGTGTAAATGAGTCTTCGAAAACCTACCTTGCATAACAAGCAAATCATTACTGAGTGTAACTGGAACTATTCATCACCTAGTATATTACCTCAGTGTGTTCCTCATTTTAACATTATTATGTTTTCACTGGTTCACCTCAAACTCAAGTTGGTATGATCTGATAGTGTATTCATATGTGTGTCTCAACTGAACAGTATCAGTATAATACAACTGAAATAACTCTCACCACTTGATTGTTAATTACTTAAACAGTTACCTCTTCTCCACATTTCAGCCATTTACATTATTATAAGTGACCTCTACTTTGGTACTAACGCTTCACACTGTGGCTTATAATACAGGACTGCACATCACGTATTATAAGGCAGCACAAGCAGCTTTCTATCAAGCAAAACCACAAAATGGGACAGCAGTTAATGTCAGCTGAAACCATCGGTCACACTAACACACTTTTCTCTGTGTATACAGAATGCAGAATATGAAGTGACTAACTGAATTACAAAAATAACAATCTCAAAAAATTATCACTACTCATCATAGCTACACCTAAATTATTTATCAGCATCTCCACAAATCTGACGTATAAAAATTTATTCTGTACACAAAACATAATTAGTCCCCTGATCTCAGGGTGTAAGGGTGCTTGTTCCTTAAAGCATACCTAGGGTGTGTTGGCAGTAACTTGTCTTTATTTCTTCCTCACGTTCCTTGCAACAGTGTCTTTACTCCATTGTGAACCATGTGGAGGTGGTCTTGGAAGTGCTATAGGGGGTGGCACAGCTGGGCTATCATAAGGCTTTAACCAGTCAAAATGTACTGCCACAGTATGATATGACAATTGGATCGCTCCATTCCCAGGAAAGGTTATTCATATAGTAGATTATTCATATAGTAGGTTATGGGCCCTCATACTGAGGTTTAAATTTCTTAGTTTTTTTCCTTTCTTGACAACAGGCTTTTGAAGCAGGAAAAAAGTCTCTTGGTTTGTACAAGAGAAGCATAGTTCTGTTTTCCTACATTGTAGTTGCTTCCGAGTAGCTTGGGAATTATTTTGTTTAACTTGTTTCCAGGTAGCCTTAAGGTGGCAGGCCATTCCCTTCACTTCAGCACCATGTGGTGGCATATCGAGTTTGAATGGAGAGTCCATAAGTCTTCCATAAACAGCTGAGTTGTGTATCTGACTATTACATGCTGAAGCTACTAAGCAACCTACTGGTCCCAGTCTGAATGTGATTTGTTGAAATAGTAGAACAGCATTCAAACACTTGTCTTATGGACACATTAGAGATGTCAGTTCACTTTTGGATGAAAAGATGTGGTTTGCCATTTTTTGATTCACAACAATTTATATACTGATACAAACAAGGCAGACATAGCTCCTTGTTCAGTAAAGATAGCATTAGCACTTCCGTATGGCAGAAATGAATGATTGACAAAGGCACCCACATCAGTTTCTGCAGTCATGTCTGCATGTAGTACTAGAATTAGGTGCCGGGAGAAGTGCTTGATGATGGATAAGATGTGTTTATTCTCCTGTGTACTTTGTGGAAAGGGGCAGTAATGTCCAAAGCAACATTTTGAAATGTCTACTAACTTCTGGGAGGATTAGTAAGGGAATTTTGGTCCATGGTGGGAGGTGCCATATTTCCAGACATTGATTTGTCTACCTTTGCACCAGAACTGGCAAGCTATTCTAGCATTTGTGGCGTGTTACCCATTGTGGCGTGGCTGCAAACTGTCATGACAGCACCATGATGCACTGTTGCAACTCTTGAGGAATTACGGCTCTGTTACACAGGGGTCGTTTTACAGTATAAGATACTATCTTCTGTAACAAAATCTGGGAGAGGAACATACTGCTGACATTCTACATCTCTCTTCTGTGCTTATTTTAGTTTTTCTATTGAAATGCCATCTGTCTGATCAACCCTACCTTTGTGACTTAATGCATCATTCTGGTGTAAACAGCCTGGCTTCTATCGTAAATCATAGTCATATTTCAGTATTTTCAGTACCCAGTGAGTTAAGTGACTACTGGGGGGTCCTTTAAACTCAACATCCACACAAGGGCAGCATGGTCAGTGACCACAGAGAATTTTCGCACACACAAATAGCATTTGAAACAGTTTATGCCAAAATTAAGAGCTGTCAAGTGCTTTTCAGTAGTACTGTAATTTATCTCTGCTGAGTTCATCTGCCTGGAAGCATAACCTATAGGTCTCTCTTCACCATTGTCTTTTTGACTAAGGACAGCTCCAGTAGCATAATCCAAGGCATCTGTGGAAAGAATAAAGTGTTTCTCAAAATCTGGATAGACCAGCAAAGGTGAACTTGTCAAAGCATTCTTAATTTTTCTCACATGTACCCTGCACTCCTCTGTCCATTCAAACACAAAACCTTTCTTCAACGGCTTTGTTAACAGGTTAGCCACCATGGTATAATCCTTCAGGAAATGATTGTAATAACTGACAAGACCAACTCTTTTAACATTAGTAGGAACTGGAAAATTCTGAACTTCTTCTGTTAGGCTCTGGTCTGGCTTAACTCCATCTGCACTTATAATATGTCTTAGGAAATGAACCTGTGATTTTGCAAAAGAAAATTTTTGTATTTTCAAGCTTAAATGCTCATTTTTTGACCTTCCCCAGGGGACTCACAACTCTTTTGTCAGTTCACACAATACACATGTGGCACCAAGCTATTGTGGCCCTTTTTTCCTTCCCAGGTTGCATTCCCTTCTCCATATCTCCTCCTCCCTGTCATCTCTCCTTCCCCTCTCCCCCTCCTTCCCCTCTCTCTGTGTCCATGATTACATCGGCTTGGCTACCCTCATGGTTTTTCCTGTTTCTTACCATATTTCCCCCCCTCCCCCCCTCTCTCTCTCCCCCTCTCTCTCTCCCTCCCCCCCCCCCCCCTCTCTCTCTCTCTCTCTCTCTCTCTCTCTCTCTCCCCCCCCCCCTCCTCTCTCTCTCCCCCCTTTTTTTTCCCTCCACCTTTCTATATTGGCGTGTTTGATCCCTCTTTGGGGTTTGGCCCCCACTTCTAAATTTTGCCTCCGTAGTGTAAGCGAACTGAGGAAGAACAATTTACTTAGTGTCTTCGGTGTGTGTCCTTATCACCTCTTCCATCTTTTTCTTGAGGTCGTTGACCTTTAATGCTATATAGTCAGTGCAGTAGCCAGTTCATATAGTGGGGCCATTCCTGGAGCATTGGAACTCCCAGAAATGCCACTGTGCCAGAGGGGAGAACCCCTGACAGAGTGAGTGGTATCAGGGTGGACCCTTTTTGTATGAAATGCATTAAGCTCCAACAAACTGGTCATTCTTCTATAGCCATGTCTTCAGTTTGGAATGGATCTTTTAATGCTGCTTCTTATGACCCTGTGGCCTTCCGTTCCCTTGCTACCCAATGGGAGGAGGGTAAGGCTTGCCAGCTTGGAGTGAAATCCTTTCCCCACTACTTGGTCTGCAACAGGACTGACGGGGACACTTTCAGTGCCATCATGCTGTAATTTTTGTGGAAACTATCAAAGACAAGTTTGGCAAAGGTGACTCTCTGGGTAAGATGCGGTCAGGTTCACTGTTATTCAAAACTTCTTCTGATGCCCAATCTGTGGCTCTTCATGCTTGTGACTATCTTGGCAACATCCCGGTGTCCATTACTTCCCACCAGTCCTTAAATATGGTCCAGGAAGTCTTTTTTTCATAGGGACCCCAACCTTCACGTTGATGACGAATTCTGGGCCAATCTGGAACAATGGGGAGTTCAGAAAGAACAATCACATTTGTGCAGGCGATTTTATTCTGACATATGAGGGAGGATACCCTCCTGGAGAAAGTCAAGGTCATGGTTCATCAGTGTGATGTGAAGCTGTACAACGCGCCACAGATGAGGTGTTTTCTGTGTTTGCGTTTCAGGCACATGTCTTCCCACTGTACAGCAGACCCTCTATGCGGTGAATGGGGACTCCCACTCCATGAGTGGAGCCCCTGAGTTCCATTGCCTGTGTGTGTTAATTTTCACGGCCTTCACTCTTCACACTTGTCAGATTGCCCTGTTATAAGTAGGAAAAGGAGATACAGGAATATAAGCCATTGATTATTTATGCTACTCTGAGGCTCGTCAGAAATATGACCATCGTCAAATTGTGTCTATGATGTCTAGCTCTGGTATGTACCTTCCCCTCTTTCCTCCTCAGTATCCTCTCCCCTTCCTGTGTAGTTCCGACACCGTCCCTTCCAGGTGCTGCTCTTCCTGTCCAGCCAGACAAGTGTCCCCCTTCTTTGGTGTGTGCTGGTAACAGGGCCCCTCCCAAGGCGCCTCCCGCTGTTGACTCCTAGACTGGAGACCAGCTGCCACAAGTCAGCCGCAGGACCCATAGTCCATGCACCCTAAGGTTGCCCACAGGACCCGTAGTCCATGCACTCCAAGGTCACCCACTCGCTCTCTCAGTTCCAGATCTCACTGAAGCATGCTCTATAAAAGAGAAGAAGAAACATGAGTCCTGGGTCAAGACCCCCCTGGTGCCCTCAGAGGTACTGAGTCACCCTTCACAACGTGATTCAGACCTCTTGTTTATGGATGCCACTCCATCCTTGTTGGCGATGGATGGTGACCCAGCTGTACGACCGGCTTCTGCATGTACTACCATCACCATCTGGAATTGTGATCCCTTATTTCCTTTTACTCTGCAGACAGGGTCATTCTGCAGGAATCTTTATTTCACTGATGCTCACTCACCAACCCTATGCAGGTTCCATGCTTTATGTCTGTACCAGATTGTCCCTTTGAGGGTTTCCAGTGGTGTTTGCACATTGATCGGTATGAATGTTGATGTTTGGAAGTTGTTACCATCCGGGTCCACTTGGACTCTATCATCACAGTTTGCAATCTCTATTTCCCTCCTGACAGGCCACCTACATCCGCTGCCCTAACTGCCTTTCTTCAGCAACTCACCCCTCCCTTCCTCCTCCTTGGGAATTTTTATGCACATCACGCCTTGTGGAGCAGTGTTTTTCCGTCTAGTTGGGATCTTCCCATGCACCAGTTTCTTGTGGACCATGACCTATGCCTACTTAATGATGGTTCCCTTACCCATTGTAGTAACACTTATGGCACCTTCTTTGTCAGTGATCTTTTCATTACTTCCCCTCCCATCTCCCTTCATTACACTGGTCGCTGCACAATGACCTATGTGATAGCGACCATTTCCTTTTCGTTATCTTGTTCCCTTCCCACCTCCCAAAGACCAGGTTACCTCACTGCACTTTCCGTCGTGCTTATTGACCTCTGTATACCTCCCAGGTCTTGTTTACCCTCTCTTTGTCAGGTTGTATTGATGAAGTTGTCCATGATGTTTGTGATACGATTATTCATGCCACCAGCAATGGCATCGCCTGCTCGATCAGCCCCTTTTGCTGCTAGCCTGTCCCGTGTTGGAGCACAGCCATTTACATCGCTATCCATGATCGTTGTCAAGCTTTGCAATTCCCTAAGTTCCAGACTACAGTGGGGCAGTGCAACAGCAGAGAGTGGAGCTGCACATTGGGCATTGATATTGTGAAATGTACGTGTTCACCACAGCACTGTCATTGTCCTACAAGGAACCCCGAGTGTTGATGAGCAACATACAGTAGAAATAGTGTGTCCTATGCAAGGCATTTATCAGATGATGAAACTTCAACAGATCTTCAAATAACACTGTCCAAATGAGACAGTACTGAAAACTTTTTCTCATATAATAAAATGTAATTTTCATGTGTTTCTCAGTTATGCTGCTTCAACTTTATTATTGCCTCTCATTTTAAAATAATGACAGAAATAAGAGATTAATGAAATACATTCTGTACTTATAGTCTGTAATTCTGCTGTCACCTCATCACATAACTTGTCCAGAATGAATCAGTTGTGATGATATTATCTTTGATGATCCCACAAAGGACGCCAAGTAAAAAACAGCTGCTATAAAAGATTCCGCTGATACCGTTTTCTCAACAGTACAGCAAAAGAAACACAGTGCCAGCAACAGTACTGATGCTGCTACCCCCAGTTACAGGTGAATGCTGCCAGAATTGCTCAACTGCAGGCGGAGTCACTTGAACGCTCTTGTCACTGTATTCAGAAACTAACATGTTTGATTCGCTCTGTGGCACCCTGCTCCCTGCTGCCCTGCTTACAGTGTCACTATAATCATGCGCACTGAGGAGCACTGGTTTGCTCCAATATAACCACAGCCTAAGCTTCTCCCTAGGTTCTTCAGTAACTTTGTCACAGGTGTGGGTTATGTGTTGGTATCAGCCTCACTTTGTCACAGGTGCGGGTTATGTGTTGGCATCAGCCTCCTATCCAGCTGCCTCCCTCCTCCAGAAACAGTGGGCTGAAGCTTCCCACTTATATTTTATCCCTTTTCATGCAGAATCCTGCAGTGAACCTTTTAGAGAATGTGAACTACTACTTCTGCCCTTATCCTCTTCCCAAGATTCAGCCCCTGGTCCTGATTCCATCCATAAGTAATCAATTGGGTCAACATCTTAGTACTCCACAATGACAATATCTCGTCTAGGTATTTAACCATATTTGGCTTCAATTGTTTTCCTTTTTATCAATGAAGGGACAGTATTGTGTTCCTGTCCTTAATCTCGGTAATGATCCATTGTTCCTCAATAGTTACCGCTGATCAGTCTGACCAATGTCCCCTGCTAGTTATTTGAGTGGATGGAGGGTTGTTGGCTCTGTTAGGTCCTCAAATCATAGGACCTTTTGTCTCATTACTAATGTAGCTTTTGGGAAGGATGGTCTCTGATCGATCATCTACTATGGTGGGAAGCCGAAATTTGGCAGGCCTTTTCTCAGCACTGTCATCTTATCACAGTTTTCTCCGCCCTTCAGAGGGCCTACGACATAACTTGGCACCACCACATCTTACTTACACCCCGTTTGTGGGATCTTGAGGCCACCTCCCGATTTTTATGTGCCAGTTCGTATCCCACCGGTTCTTCCTATTTCAACCTGGCACTGTTCTCAAGTGCTCTGTGGATGCAGTAGAATGGTATTCCACAGGATTCCGTGTTAAGTATCCTTCTTTCCCTCATCACTATTAATGGACTCATGGCCCCTATCAGACGGTTGGTCAACCCTGCTCTGTATGTGGATGATTTCAATATCTTGGCTAGTACCCACTTGGTGGCCGCTGTTGGACAACAGCTCCAGGTTTCCATCTGACGCACTTCCGCATGGACTCTCTTGCACAGTTTTCAGTTCTTCCCCATAAATAGCAGGTGGTGCATTTCTATCACTGTACTATGGTCCATCCTGATCTAGAGCTCTACTTTGACTGCCATTGCCTGACTGTGGTCCCCCAGTTCAGTTCCTTGGGTCTTCTTTTTGGCAAAAAGCATACTTGGTTGCCCCACATCCACCTTAAGATTGGCTGTTTCCGTTAACTGAATGTTCTTTGCTTACTTGCCCATAACTCGTGGGACATGGATCATTTGACTCTTCTCAGCCTTTATTGGGCCTTAGTTCTGTGCTGTCTGGACTATGATTGTCACTCATTTGTGATTGCTTTAAATAATGTTCACCAGGGGGCTGACCCCCTGGCCTCTACAAGCGGGCCTGTGAGCAGTATGGACATGCGCTCTCTGAAATTGTGCGCATCATGAGTGAAGGTACATCACTCCTCCCTTCTAGGGGATGGGGAAACCCCATAGATACATACATATGTACGTACATACATAAAATATGAGGCACAGAAAATGCACGATGCAGGAAAAAAAATCACTGGTTCTGTGGGAGAAAAGAAAAAGAAAACAACAAACCGATCTCACAAGGCACTGAGATCGTGAGTCACAGAAAACACCAAGGACAGTGCTGATGTCCATTTCATTGCTCAATGCTAGCAACTGCTGCAGTATGTGGCAGGCAGGCCCTTGCTGGTAGGGACGGAAATGTTGAGGGGGTAGGTTGGCGTGTCATCACCCCGTCTCATGAGGGGCTGTAGGACAGGACTGGGCATGGTGTCTTCGTAGCATCGTCGTCGAGGTCAGCGGTTGGCACCGCGGCAGTCAAGGAGTGGGGGTGGGGGCAAAAACCCCAGATGGCGATCTGCCAGGCAGCAACCCCGTCTGCGGCACGAACCGTGTTGTCTTTGACACAGGAACAGGCACCAGTGGTGGTGGGAGAGGTGGTGGGCCCTCCAGCATGAGCCCAATGCATGGCTGCAGCTGGTCGAAGTGACGGGATGTTCACCTGTCAGAAGTGTGGACGACACACAAGCACCAGCCGCAGCAATGCTAGATGACAACAGGAATCCAGTTCAGTTGGCTGCCAAAGCCATGAGCCCAGACAGGCACACCTGCCAGATCTGTCGTACAGCCAGTAATGCTGACAGATGCGGCATTGGATGCGTCCATGCAACAACTCTGCCGGGCTCCTGTTCCCCTCCAGAATGAAATTGTGCAAACTCAAAAAATGGTCTGAAGCAGCTTCAGGGTACCTTCCAGATACATACTACTGCATCTGAGTTTTAAATGTCCGAATCGTGTTCAGCCTCACTGTCAGATTGAGGATGAAATGAGAGGTGTCAGATGGTGAACACCACTAGCCTGACACCAAGATACAAATTCTCAAGAAATATACTGGGAACCAGTATATAGAATTCATTCAATTGTAAAAATATTAGACATCGCCAAAATAGTGGGCACTGCAGATGTGGATGGACAGTGCACCTCAAAGGGAAACTTGGAATAGGCATCCACTACCAGGAGCCAACACTGATTTAGGAAGGGCCCAGCAAAATCAACATGTAGACGCTCCTATGGGTGCTGCTGCATCGACCAGAGGGAAAAAGAAACTCTTGGGGCTTCCTTTTCCTGAACACAGTGATTGCTAGTGGCGATAAACTGTCTAATGTCCTCATCTTTGCCTGGCCAGCACACATGCCAGCGGGCCAAATCTTTGGTGTGAGAAGTCCCCAATGACTGACATGTAGAAGCCGCAATACATTACGGCATAAGGAAGTGGGAATCACAACCCAGGCAGCAGCATCCTCCGTAGCTAACAAAAGAACACCATCAAACATAGAAAGGTGATGCTGGAGGGAGAAGTAATGACACAAGGGATCTGATGCATGGCCCAGGGATTTTTGCTGGCTAGCTGTGCTGCACAAAAGAAAGAACTGAACTAAGTATAGGATCTGTGGCGACGGCCGGTGCTATCGTGGCACTAGTGATGGGAAAACCATTGGTCACATTATGGTTCTCAGTATCTAAATAGAAGCAAAGCAACCTGTCCTGATCAAATGCTGGATCCGTCCCAATTGGAAGGCGAGATAAGGCATCAGCAGTGACGTGTTGCACTGTCAACTGGTAATGGATCTGATAATGATAATGGGAGCGGAAGAGAACCCACCTCTGCAAATGATGCACTGCCTCGTCCAGTATGGGAACTGAAGGGTTAAAAAGAGCAACAAATGGCTTGTGATCTGTGATTAAATGGAACTTAGAACCTTACAAGAAGACGTGAAATTTCTTGAGGGTGAACACAATCACTAAAGCCTCCTCTCCAATCTGAGAATACCACTGCTCAGCGGAAATTAAAGTCTTAGAAGCATAAGCAGTGGGTTGTTTAGACCTGTCTGCATATTTGTGCGCCAAGACCATGCTGCGAGGCACCTGTACCCAACACGAGGTGCTGACCTAGCTGAAAAGTGGCCAGACGGGGCAGATATGAGCTTAGATTTAAGCAAAGTGAATGCTTGGTCACACGCTGGGGACCAAAAGAAAAGGCATATTTTACTCAAAAGTGTGTGCAGTTGCTGAGAAAAGTGGATGCGTCCTGTAAAAGCCTACAGTAGTACTCAACTTTACCTAGAAATGCCTGCAGTTCATTAATGGAGGTTGGCCATGGCAAAGCTGCAATTATGTCAGCATGGTGATGCAATGGTTTGACCCTGTGCAAGAAACCTCAGAGTCTAGGTACTCGATTGACAGCTCAAAAAATTGAGATTTGGTAAGATTGCACTTGAGACACACATGGAGCAAAACAGAAAACAACGTTCGGAGATTGCTAAGGCGGTCTTTGCTGGAAGAACCTGAAACAATGATATCGTCGAGGTAATTGGTGCAGCGGGATACACAGGTTGTCAGCTGTTCTAAAAAATGATGGAAAATTGTGGACACTTAAGCGACGCCAAAAGGCACGCATTGTTGTTGGTATAGACTGAAAGGTGTATTGACAATGTGAAGGTGCCGTGGGGCTCATCCAAGGGGTGCTGGAGGTATGCTTCTGACAACTCAATCTTGGAAAAGTAGGGGACTGCTGCCACATGACGTTCTTCCCTCCACTTCTTCTGTCAGAAATCTATTGTCCTCTGCTGTCTTTGTCTCTGCCATACCAGGTTGACCTATGGTTTTTTACTCCATAATGAGCAGCTGTCCCTCCCCCTTTTGTAGTTGTGGGGCCCTCCTCATGGTGATCCATATTTTGCTGGACTGACCCCTCCTTTTGGCCCTTCACACCAAACACGCCCTCTCACTTACTAGCAGATAACCATCACATGGTTACGTTGATCCTCAGCTTTCTTTGTGAAAGTGGTTTGTCTATCCAGAATTAAGTACCTAAATTTCCTTCTGGAATTAGAGTCCCTCAGTTAGAATTGCTGTTGCATTGGTAGCGTTCAGCATCGCCTCCACACTGGTTGTGAACCCACCTCCTGTTCCCAACATTTTGTCTAGTCTTTTATGCCATTTTGGTTCCCCTGTTCTTGTGCCTTCTTCCCCTGGTGTTATCCTCTTTGCATCATGATCACGATTTAGTGTAGGGCTTAGGATGGGGCAGCGGTGGTGCTGGAATCCTATCACATGTAGCGCCTCTGGGATACCCCCTCTTCTCACCCTTGTCAACCTCCCTCCCCCCTTCCCACATCATACCCATCCTGTTTCCTGTTCTCTACTCTTCCAGCCACCCCAACATTCCTTCTGCCTCTTTATTTGCCCGTTTTCCTTTCCCTTTGACTGGGCTGCGCTGTTGATGTTCTTCCCTTGGTTTCTGCTAACTTGGATCATGGACTGATGACCTCACTGTTTGGGCCATTCCCCCCTTCCCCTCCCCCCTCCCTCCCCATCCCCAATCAATCTCTCCTTATGTTTCTCAGTTGCTCTCTAAAAAATTATAACATCTAAACACATGTGACACTTAGTGGGTTGCAAATCTCTCAGCAGCAGCAGCAGCAGGTCAGCAAATCTTTAGAGCGTGGCAGGCACATTCCATAAACCAAAAGACATGTAAAATTTCATACAGTCCAGAAGGAACCACGAAAACTGTCTTTGGAAGATTTTGTGGTGCAATTGGAATTTGGTGATAACCAGAGTGCCTGTCAAGGTGGTAAAATACCTAAAAATCTCCAATGTTTCACTGACACAGGGTGTGGGGTAAGTATCAGGGGTCGTCGACAACGCACTATAGGTGAAATTGTTGTCTGTATGGTTTCTGAGTAATCAGCTTTGCATTTCCTGTGGGAATTAATGCTGCATGTAGTTAGTTGATAGCAAATACTGCCATTCCTTAAATAACCATGTATATTCCTCTGAAACTGGGTACAAAAGAATCTGTTCTGATTCAGACAAGTGCACTAACTTCTCATACAACTGATTTTTTGGTGAGGATGCAATGGTGTGAACCTTTCTTACTGGCATCTACTTTTTTTTGCTATGTTTAAACTGTTGTTCACACTAGGAAGTATAGCTCTACATGGAATTCCTAGCTGTCTCGGGCCAAAGTTATCAACACACATTGGTACACAAAACTTTTTCCTTATTACTTCGGTCTTTATACTCCTTTTGACATGAACTTGCTGAATGGATCAACCAAAAAGTCAGACCTCAGTGATATTCAGGTTTTAACGTCAGTCCAGAGAACTTTTCCCATACCTCTGCTGATTGTAACAGGGGTTTAGTTTTTAATACCCATACACTCAGTTCTGCAGAGCCTGTGGAAGTGGCCTCACACTGCATGCACAGTTTGTGTCTTATAATCTATCACCACCTGAAAAAGGTGTAGGAAGTCGTTCCCGATGCCTGTCACCCTGGGACAACAAGACTCCTGGCAAAGGCCATCCTGCTTATTCACCCTGGTAATTCGTATGTACGAGAACTGATTGGGACTCCTTTGTTTCGATGAAGCCACAGTTTTTTGTAGACCATTTAGATGACAAGTTTGGATAGGTGGAAGGCTTGATAAAAACAGCACCGGTGCCTTATCTTGGTCTTCAAGGGTGACACATTGCCCGAGAAGGTCAAGATGATGGTCTACTGCTGTGATGTAAAGCCATATATCCCTCCCCCTATTTGGTGCTTTAAGTGCTGGAAGTTCGGCCATATATCTTCCCACTGTACTTCCAGCGTCACATGTCGAGATTGTGGATGTCCATCACATTGCAGTACTCCATGTGCCCCGCCTCCCATCTGTGTCAACTGCGGAGAGCACCATTCGCCTTGCCCGCCAGACTGCAAGATTAAACAGAGTGAAAGAAAAATCATGGAATACAAGACCCTGGACTGACTGACATACACTGAGAGTAAGAGGAAATTTAAGCGCATACATCCTGTGGTTATGACCATCTCTTATGCCGCTGCTACAAGAACAGTTGTAGCCCCATCAGTTCCGCGAATTCCTGTCGGCTCTCTGAGATGGAAGACTACACCTACCTCCTTGATGGTGGGGGGCACATCTCTCCCTGTTGCTCCCACACCACCTACCTCGGGATCACTGGTCCCGCAACCATCGGGGATACCAGATCTCACTTCTCAGCTGGAGTAGCGTGTCTTCTTCAGCACCTCTCGATAGGAAGGGGTCCCTTGGGTCACTCCCTTCTCAGGTTTCTGCTAGTGGGAAAGATGACTCCCGCCTATGGCTGAACTGCCCAAAAGTAGATGGTCGTAGGGCTTCACGATCATCCTCAGTCCCGGAGACTGAATCTGTCAGGGCCTCCCAGCCAGAGAAACTCAAGGAGCAGCGAGAGAAGTCCGAAAAGAAGACCCCAAAGACCAAGGAACTTGCAGTGGCACCCACACCACTGCTACCTACAAACTTTGCTTCTGAGGATGACGTGGAGATTCTGGCATTCACTGAGGACCTAGATCTCGCCAGACCCTCAGACACCATGGATAGAGACTGCTCAGTAAATAAATCGGTGGCAGCAGGTGACATTGAGGCGTAAACTGCCTCATTGAATGTTCCATGCCTTCCCAGCCTCACAATCATGTCATCCTCCAGTGGAATTGCGGCGGTTTTTTCCACCGCCTGACTGAGCTACGGCAGCTGTTAAGCTTTACACCTACTTTCTGCATTGCCCTCCAGGAAACCTGGTTCCCGGCAATGCGGAACCCTGTCCTCCATGGCTTTAAGGGATATTAAAGGAACCATAGTGACTATAATCGAGTGTCAGGTGGAGTTTGCGTCTATGTCCTGAACTCAGTATGCAGTAAACCTGTGCCCCTTCAAATCCCTCTTGAAAATGTGGCTGTCTGGATAACGATGACACAGGAAAGAACTGTCTGCAATATATATCTTCCTCCAGATGGTGCAGTACCCCTGAACGCATTGGCTGCACTGATTGATCAACTCCCTAAACCTTTCCTACTTTTGGGAGATTTTAACCCTCATAACCCCTTGTGGAGTGACACCGTGCTTACTGGCCGAGGCAGCGATGTCGAAAATTTACTATCACACTCGACCTCTGCCTCTTAAATACAGGTGCCCCCACACATTTCAATGTAGCACATGTCACATATTCGGCCATTGATCTCTCGGTTTGCAATCCTGGCCTTCTCCCATCTATCCACTGTAGAGCACATGGTGACCTGTGTGGTAGTGACCACTTCCCCATCTTCCTGTCACTGCCTGGCATCAGGCCCACGGACGCCTGTCCAGATGGGCTTTAAACAAGGTGGACTGGGGAACTTTCACGTCTGCTGTCACTGTTGAATCTCCCCCACACGGTAACACCGATGTGATGGTTGATCAGGTGACTACAACAATCGTTTCTGCGGCAGAAAATGCTATCCCTCGCTCTTTAGGGTGCCCCCAGCGAAGGACAGTCCCTTGGTGGTCGCCGGAAATTGCTGAAGCAATTAAGGAGCGTCGGCAAGCTCCACAGCATCATGAGCGGCACCCTTTCCTGGAGCAACTGATAGCCTTTAAACGGCTCCATGCCTGCATTCGCCATCTTATCAGACAACAGAAGCAGGAGTGTTCGGAGAGATACGTCTCAACCATTGTGTGCCATACGTCACCTTCCCAAATCTGGGCAAGGATCAAATGTGTTTTCGGGTACCAGACCCCAACAGGTGTTCTGGGTTTTAACATAAATGGCGTGTTATCCACCGATGCAAACGCGATTGCCAAGCACTTCGCTGAGCATTATGCTTGAGCCTCTTCGTCAGAGAATTACCCCCCAGCCTTTCGCACTCTCTAACGGTGGCTGAAAGGGAAAAGTCCTCTCGTTCACTACACACCACATTAAATCCTATAACGCCCCATTTACAGAGTGGGAGATCCTTTGTGTCCTTGCACATTGTCCCGACACAGCTTCTGGGCCAGATCGGATCCACATTTAGATGATTAAACATCTCTCATCTGACTGCAAGCGACATCTCCTCGTTACCTTCAACAGGATCTGGTGCGATGGCGTCTTTCCATCGCAATGGTGGGAGAGCACCATCATTCCGGTGCTTAAACCCGGTAAAAACCGGCTTGATGTGGATAGCTATCGGCCCATCAGCCTCACCAATGTTCTTTGTAAGCTGCTGGAATGTGTGGTGTGTTGGCTGTTGGGTTGGGTCCTGGAGTCACATGGCCTACTGGCTCCATGTCAGGGCAGCTTCTGCCAGGGTCACTCTACCACTGATAATCTTGTGTCCCTCAAGTCTGCCATCCGAGCAGCCTTTTCCAGGTGCCAACGCCTGATTACCATTTCTTTGATTTACGAAAAGCTTATGACACCACCTGGCGACATCATATCCTTGCCACATTATACGAGTAGTGGAGGCTTATCGATTCTTGGGACTGGTTTTCGATTCCCAATTGACTTGGCTACCTTCCAATTTTTATCCAAAATTTCCTGTCGCTTCTTACTTTCTGTGTCCAAGTTAGTGCTTCCCATAGTCCCATCCGTATCCAGGAGAATGGAGTCCCACAGGGCTCCGTATTGAGTGCCTCTCTATTTTTAGTGGCCATTAACGGTCTAGTGGCAGCTGTAGGGCTCTTCATCTCTCCTTCTCTATATGCCGATGATTCTGCATTTCTTCCTGCTCCTCCAGTACTGGTGTTGCTGAGTGGCACCTACAGGGAGCCATTCACAAGGCGGAGTCATGGGCTCTAGCCTACGGTTTGCAGTTTTTGGCCGCGAAGTCGTGTGTTGTGCACTTCTGTCCCATGAAGTCATGTGTCATGCACTTCTGTCAGGATCATACTGTTCATCCGGAACCAGAACTTTTTCTTGCTGATGATCCACTCACTGTAGTGGAGGCTTATCGATTCTTAGGACTGGTTTTTGATTCCCAATTGACTTGGCTACCTCACCTTCATCAGCTTAAGCAGAAATGCTGGCAGCACCTCAATGCCCTCCACTGCCTGTGGAACACCAACTGGGGTGCACATCGCTCTATGCTGCTGCAGCTCTACAGAGCCCTTGTTCAATCCTGCCCTGACTATGGAAGTCTGGTTTATGGTTCAGTGGCATCCTCGCCGTTGCATTTACTCGACCCAGGGTACCACTGTGCAGTTTTCCTAGCGACAGCTTCTTTTAGAATGAGTCTGGTGACCAGTGCTCTGGTGGAAGCTGGAGTCCCTCCATTGAAGGTTAGGTGTGCACAACTGCTCGCCAGTTAAGTTGCACACGTTCGTAGTTTTCCTGTGCATCCGAATTACCATCTCCGTTTCCCAACTGTGGCAGCCCGTCTCCTGCATTAGCTGCCCATGTCAGGGCTAACGATTGCGGTTCACATGCGATACCTTCTGTCTGAACTGGAGTACTTCCCTTTACCCCCTATACTTGAGGTCCATTCACGTACAACTCCATGGTGTCAACCTAGGCTGTGGCTTCACCTGGACCTTCCACATGGCCCTAAGGACTCAGTTAATCCTGCGACTCTCCGCTGTCACTTTCTTTCAATTCTTGAAATGTATCAGAGCCATGAAATGATTTACACTGATTGCTCGATGGCCGATGGTCGTGTTAGCTTTGCCTATGTTCGTGGAGGACATACAGAACAGCGCTCCTTGCCCAATGGCTACTGTGTTTTCACTGCAGAGCTGGTGGCCATATTTCATGCTCTTGAGCACATCCACTCATGCCCAGGCGAGTCATTTATCCTGTGTACTGACTCCTTGACCAGCCTACAAGCTATCGACCAGTGCTACCCTCGTCATCCTTTGGTAGTGACCATCCAGGAGTCCATCTATGCCATGGAATGGTCCAGTCATTCAGTGTTGTTTGTCTGGACCCGGTATCACATTGGAATCCCAGGCAACAAACTTGCCAACAGGATGGCCAAACAGGCTATGTAGAAACCGCTTCTGGAGATGGGCATCTCTGAACCTGACCTGCATTCTGACTTATGCCGCAGGGTTTTTTGACTTTGGGAGACGGAATGGCATAACAGTACACACAACAAACTGCGTGCCATTAAGGAGAGTACGAATGTATGGAAGTCTTCCATGCTGGCCTCTCGCAGGGAATCAGTTGTCCACGGCCGGCTCTGCATTGGCCATGCTTGGGTGACTCAAGGTTACCTCCTGTGCCGTGAAGACACACCTCAGTGTCGGTGCAGTGTCCGGTTGACAGTGGCCCATCTTCTGCTGCGATGCCCTACTTTGACTGCCCGGCGATGGAATCTTGGGTTACCGGCCTTGTTGCCGCTAATTTCATCTGACAACGCCTGATTCGCTTATTTAGTATAACGTTTTCTTCATGAGGGTGGGTTTCATCATTTGATCTAAGTTTTAGCGCATGGCCTTTGTCCCTCTGTGTCCTCCACCCTAGTGCTTTTAGGGAAGAGACATCTTGTGTGAAGCAAAATCGATACTGAAAGTCTTTGATAAGATTAAGATGAATGTACATATTAAGAGAAATGGTGTAATATTTGCTTTTAAGTATTGCAAAGATATCTATTTGTTATAATTATTAAATGTAAAAAGGTGCTATATTGTAATTAAGTATGTAATAGTTACTGGCACTCACTTAGGGCTGTATGTGTAATATAAAAGATGGAGTAGTTCCATTAGGAACAGAAAGCTGTGTAAGCGTAGGAAAAGATGGGAGCGGAAACGTTTGGCGTGCTTTGGCGGGTGCGAACAAAGTCAGTCGGTGGCCAGTGATCTTAGAGGCAGCATGTACAGTGCCAGCATAGTGTGGAGTGTGCCGTATTGTTGCATCTTGCCTGAGTTGGAAACTGCAGTTTATCACAGCCTGGTATGGGGAGAAAAACGGGCTGTTGATTATAAGATGGATCATCGCTATGAAGAGGAAATAAGTCCGACATGGATAACTGCTCTTGGCCTTTCTGATATTAATGCAGTTGTTGCCACCAATGCCACCATCGCTGATCACAGCTTACAGGGTACGACATTTTAGCTATGTATTATAGTGTGTGCCAGGAAGTTGAAATGTGCTTTAAGAATAATAACCATCATCCAAATTAACAATTGCGTCCACCTGGTAATTTATCCCGCTCATAAACCAAGCAGGATCCTAACCTGGTACATGAAAATTCCGAGTGACCTATATTCAGCCAAGACTGTGAAATCTTTAATATATTGTTGGCAAATCAGTGATTAATCAGTGAAATAATTGAGGGAAAGAATAACTGAGAATTTCATAATTAACATTGATATTATTTTCTGTGTTAAAATAATTATGTAAGGTTATGCCAGATTCAGAGACCACATTACATAAATTGTTTGCTGCTTTCAAATTACATATTAATGACAGGAAATACTAAGTTGATGATTAATGGTGATAAATAGTAATGTTAAACAGTTTATAGTGAATCAATGAAATGTTGAGTACCAAATATGTTGATGTAGAAACCCCCCCCCCCCCCCCTGTCCAAATTTACTTTTGTTTTCATGAAATCAGTCTGTTTGATTAAGCAATTGGGTGCTGTAGTTTTGTTTCGAGCAGCTAAACTTTTTCTTGTATTGCTGAACTATCTTTTATCTAAATCTAAAGTGAAGTCTGTTAGGTAAGCAGGGAGTTGCAATCTTTTCAGCTGTCCTACTCAGCTTCATTAGGTGTGCCTAATTAGACTGGCGAATAATAGTGTTCCACCAAGCACATATATTGTTATTGATGCAGATTAGTAGTCTAACTACTGTTATTTGCCATACCTCTGAACTAATGACTTATTTGAAGAAACGAGTTAAAGTCTGACGCTTATTCCTTAGGTTAACATACACAGTTATTACACTTGTTTTTGTGGTTTTGCTGTCTGGATAGGTAACCGTATTTCTGTTTGTTACATTGCTTATTATTAACAGTATAGTATAAGAATATTACAGTTGGATTTGCATGACAGTATGTTTTGTAAACCAATTCAGAGAATACAAAATACATGCAAGTATTACATCTGGTTTTATATATCGGGATAGTAAATAACACACACAAGTCAAAAGGAGGAATATTACACAGAGTGGCTGACTTCTCCTCTTTATTCTCATTGTCAGCCAGCCATGGTCATCTGCTTTGTTGTTTTACTCTCTTCATCCCATTTCTTGTGTTTCTGTGGTTTTCTTGTCCCCCTTTTTCCAATTACACATTTGTTGCCCTTCATCATTCTTGTGTAATCAGTCTTGTTTGTTGTATTTTCACACTTGTGGCATTGTTTCATTCAGAACAAGGGACTTATGACCTCGTAGTTTGGTCCTTTCCCTCTTTTAATCCAACCAACCAACCATTTCCTCTCCTAATCCAGATATATTATAGCACAGCTACTTGGAGGTCTGCCATCTGTGTCATTTTTCATGTGGACCCTTGCATCGTGTATGTTATTTTGCATAGGACTCTGCTATTGATAATTTTGCCTCCAATTTTGCGTCAAGCTATCGCTCGTGTGACCTATTGTACAACCACCAGAAAAGTACTCGTTAACTGTACATTATGGGGCAGCACTGGAGATTTCTGTTTTAATTTTTGTTGCTTGCCCATGATATTGGCAATTTTGTCCAACATTACACTCAGGGGTCGCTGCTACCAGTGTGACGAAGGATCCATTAGCTCCTCTTTTGGCTCCATATTATTTTACACCTTGTTCTTCTAGTGCTACATTTAATAAACAAAGCCATACATCCTATATCTCAGACATTTTGCAAGAAGATGGTAAAATTCGTCCCAAGTTTACCCAAAAACAAGGGAACGAAAGAGACTGCAGGAAGGATGGTATCAGCATTTGATACAAAATTACTGATTCATTGCAGAGGTCCTAGAGGTACTTGCAGTTGTTTGGCTTGACACCTGCCTGGTCTTGCATTCACGTTGATGAAGTAAATCAGCAACCTGTTCCTGTCACTGTAATTTTTGTAACAAGAATCAATTAACCTGCTCTCGAACTAGAGTGGCATTATCTACTGCAACAGATTCAAATGGCAGCAGCTTGCAGAAAGATGGCAGCAAAGAGGAGGCATGCATGACAGTGAGACTTCAGCTTTTCTCATGTTGGTTGCAGTAGCAGGAAGATGACAGTGTTGATGAGGTCAGCGGCATGGCACGGCACATCTGTGGCGATGAGGGCGGCAATGTCAGTGCGTGCATAGGCCAACAGTGGCATGATGGCAAGGCTCAGTTGGACAGCGAGCAGTGTAGCAGATGGCTCATGCCAGACTGACACTCTAGTTGGTGTGGAGGCATTGTGAAGGCAGCATGGCAGCAGCTTAGCTTATAGAGCGTTCCCATGCAGCAAAAAGGACCATTTGTGGCCAAACACAACGGTAGTATGCATGTGCACATCCTCACCTGCTGTGGTGGTTCTGACACCAGAGTTATTTGCACTTAAGCAGCCCAGCCCAATATGGCCAAGCCACAGGCTAACAATGTACATCCAACTGTCTTCCATGTGGCAACTACCTACAAGTGAGTGTGCCAATAACCTGGGCAGAACAGTGAGTTCTAATCCTGCATCTGATGCCAGTTGTGCCTGGATGGATTGAGATTAAGATTTATGTGGGATGTTGACATCCCAGAGTGTCAGGAAATTCATCAAAAATACAACAATGTAAGTTTTTGGTTCAATGACTGTTATTTATTTCTCCATGTCCTACTACTAAGGGATACAGGAAGATACAAACTGTGGTGTGGCAGGAGGCTACCACAGCCAGACTGAGGGTCATATTGACAAGAAAGAGGAAAATGGTAACATATCTAGTTGGGACAAGAGCTGGCAAGCAAGAGAGAACCCTTGTGGTACCGGTGCATTCTCGCCAGCCCACTCTGCTTTCCCCATGTGACTATTCCCTGTCCTCTGATTGGCTGGTGTGGTAGAGGGTACTTTGGATTAGTCCCTCTGTCACCAGTGCTTTGCAGTGACATCCCCTGTCTGCAGTACCTGATGTTGGAATGCTATTTGCATGGACTGTGTGTGGGTAGGTGTGGTAAAAAATTTTATTCCACTAAATCTGCAGTCAACATTTCCACCCTCTCTGTGTGCACACTATGCACACCCACCATACATCTCATTGTGCACGTCTTATCTTTAAATTGGGTACTAGTAGCTAGAGTGCTGAAGCCATAGCCTACAGGACATCACTAAAACTACTGAACTACTAATAGAGATTGTTAGTGTGCACACCAAATAAGATGCTAGAAGTGAAGAACAGAAATTTGTTTCAATTATTTTAGTCACATGTTATTCTGGATCATTGAAAAGATGCACTGTAAAAATGATGCAGTAAATTGTTCAGCTCAGTTTGCCATCCTTTCAGTACATTTGTAAAAACAAGAGAAATTCCATGTGACCATGCCAAAAAGAAGGTCTGGATTTATACTATCAATGTTGCCTCTCAGATACGAGCCACAATGTAGAGATTTAACATGTAAATATTTATTCCTTAATGTAATTGTTTAGTAGATGCTTTGGCAGATAACTTCAACTCCTTAATCAACTGACTGAGAGTCATTGCAAACTATGTCTGCCAAGAAGAATTTACTGTTTAACAGTATCAGTGTCGACATGTAAGACAAATGTTCTTCAACTGTTAATTGACGAAAACGTCGTTTGTGTGCAGTAATGCAATTGTAAACAACACAGCTCATGGTCACGGGGCATAACTTCGCCAAAAATTGGAGTACTCAGAAGTACATCTCTGGACCAATATTCCTTTACTCTCAGCTTTTCAACATGAACCATGAGAAGCTAAATACCAATGAAACTATACATTTCCTCAAAACCTGTATCTTTCCAGGTGGATAGTTGAGAATGAACTGATTCTGACATATTTGCCATGGTGAAAGTGAAAAATTGATTCGTTTCAAGTGCTATAAATTTCAAAAGATCTTCTGATAGAAATAGCATGAAAAAGGATAGAACGCTTGAATCAGGTGCTAGTTGGCAATTATGTCCTGAAGATGAGTCATCAAATGCATGAAGTGCTGGACTGAAATTACGTTTTTGCCAGTCAAATTTCTCATTCTCACTATGGCGTGGCCTTTTACAGATCGATTCATCTTCACTTTCAGAATCTGAAGAAGAACTGTCCTGGTGAGCTCTATTAGGTGAAGTACGTGGAGGTTTATTAGTACAAGACTCTTCTGATGGATCTTCATCGTCACTACATTCATTGAAGATGCCACACTCACTCCTTGTCAGTATCTCCAGTATCTCTTCATCAATGCAATGACGCCAATGTGTCATTTGTCTGTGGAACTCAAAAGTGACAGCACTCTTAAAAAAACCTGATGAAACGCAAATGGATAAATGACACCACAGAAGCAGAATGCAGAAGATCACATGAACCAACTAGCACGAATGTCGAACAGCAACTGCGAAATCCATAGCAGAGTGTTTCCCAGATAGCAGGTTAGCGGCACGTAACAATAAATAGGGTACATCCATCCCAGGGAGTGCATGGGACAAAAGAACTTGTGACGGGTCAGCAGGCAGCCCTGAGCGGCTGTTGACATCCGCAGGCCCACAGGCAGTGGAATTGGCAGTGGTATACGCCATTATTAGGACTCAACTACCGGTCAGGCTGCACAGCGAATGCCGTCTGCAGGGCCCACGGGAAAGATCACTTCAGTGGCAAACAACGTCCACAGGCCCTGGGACAAGGTGGAGCACCACAGCATATCATGTCTGCAGTACTCCAAGGGTTAAACAGACATTGTATACAATAGGTCCTTATAGAAACTACTAAGCATAACTCAAGCCAACTTCTGTAGCTCTCACATTCATCGTAGACAACTTCATTCAAGAAAACATACATTACTGACAATATTAAACACACTTAAGTCCACCTCCCTGTGGCTTTCAAGTCATCTCATTTACATTCATGTTAGTTTTGGTCAGTACCTTAGTTCACTATTAGAACAAATGTGTCAATGTAGGTTTGTGCTGATTGGTTGAAAACCTGCTCTGCTGATCACCTATGCCAGGGATAGGAGGGAGGAGCATTGTTGCCTCAGTTGTCTCATGACTCAACAAGTCTGTAATGAGATGGTATCGTTATGTGTCCATACAAGGGCCTGGGCAAGAATGGGAAGACCGTCTAAGGATGCTGTCAATGGTTTAACCAAGAAACAGTGCTGGAAATCAGTTCTGCTCCTTGTAGTTGAAAGACTGCGATCAGTATCTAATCACAATCCCTGTTCATTACAGGATCCATCCACTGCTCTTTATTCTTTACACTTCTGGATAGCGTGTCTGCCACTACATTTCCAGCACCCTTTATATACTGCATCTCATAGTTAAATCGTTGCAAATACATAGACCACCTCCTGAGTCTACCATGTTTGAGCTGACAAGTATTTAAATAAGTTGGAGCAGTATGGTCCACAAAAATCAACACTTTATGTCCTAACAGGTATTGCTCAAACTTTTGCAAACCGAAAATAGCTGTTAAAGCTTCCAGTTCAGAGATGCTGTAATTTTTTTCCACTTGTTGTAATAATGGACTTGCAAATGCGATTGTTTTGCGGACCTGTTATTCTCCAACCATCTCAGTCTGGTACAATTCTACCTCCAGGCCATAACCACAAGCATCTGATCCTAAACAAAAAGGTTTTGAAAAGTCTGGATGATTCAAAATCGGGCTGTTCACTAGTGTTTCCTTAAGTCTTTCAAAAGCAGTTTGACATTCTGGGGCCCACTTGTAGGGAACATTTTCCTTCAACAATTCCCTTAAACAAGGATCATTTGAATAATTGCCTTGCCACAATTTTGCGATAAAATCTAAACAAACTGAACATTTCCTTTAGTTCCTTACGTGTGGTTGGTGCTGCATAGTCCCTAATAGCATTTATTTTACTTGGATCAGGCATAATTCCTTCCCCGCTTACTATATCTCCCAGGAACTTAATCTCTTTTTTTGACAAATTCTGTCTTATCTAACTTCAATTTCACCCCCCCCCCCCCCCCTCCCCATTTCAATAGCATTTAACACATTGTCTAACAGCAAACAGTGCTCTTCCCAAGTGGAAGTTGAAATCAATACATCATCCACATAAACAGTAATTCACCTCAATAATTGATCACCTAAAACATGAGACATTGCCCTGACAAATGCACAAAAACTGATATTCAATCGAGGCACAGCCTTATACTTGTAACATCATCCTTCAAACGGGAACACTGTAAACTTTCTGGATTCCTTAGCCAGAGGTAGGTTCCAGTATCCACACACAACATCCATAGAAGTAAAACATTTAGCCCCCTTTAAACTTCTGTAATAGTTCTTCAGTGTTTTCTGGCCTGTCACTCTCTGGTAAAACAATCTTATTCAACGCCCTAGCGTCTAAAACCAGCCTAATTGAGCCATCCTTCTTAGGTACTACAACCAATGAGTTATTGTATACACTAACAGCCTTTTCCATTATCCCCCAATTGACCATTTTCTGTATTAAGTCTCGAATGGCTTCCTTATGCACTTCTGGAATTGCAAATGGTTTTTTGAAAAAATGTGCATCTTCTTTCACCGTTAAATAGCATTCGTAATTTCGAACTAATCCAGGCTGATCTGAAAATACCTCATAATGTTTATTCAAAATTTGTTTTAAATCATCCTTTTGTATATCACTTAATCCGGTAAGTTCCTCTAGTTCTTGAACTGTCCTGATTCTGACATTTTCTAGTTCAGAAAGATCCACTTCCTCCCTTTCACCATATTCATTACAGCCATCAATTGAATTAGCAGTCCTACAGAGACCAATTGGAATGTCACTCTGTTCATTGTTTACATCGGATTAACCCACGATGCTACAGTGTACATGACAGAGGTGAAGTTGATTTTGATGGTGGCGCTGCAAGCTATCGAGAGCTGAAAGAAGATACATGTAAGTGCCAAATCAACGGACTATCTCGCCTCACGCCCACCGTCTGCTGCCACTAGAAACCCTGTAAAAGGCAATATCATGCGGTGCGAAGCGATACTTGCGGTCTTCCTTCAGTGCCGGATGCTGAGGAGGGTGGAGCAGTGTCCAATGGCAGCAGCCATGAAGCAATTCCACTGGTGATGGTCCATCTTGTGGGTGCAAACAATATGAGGCAAGAAACAGTTGCAATGCTTGATCCCTGGTATGTGCGGAATGTAGTTTGGCCATCTGCTGCTTGAAGGTTCTGACAAAATGTTCCGCTTTGCCGTTTGACTGTGGATGAAATGGTGCACTTGTTATGTGCTGTATGCCATTGCATTCACAGAATGTTTCAAATTCATTTGATCTGAACTGAGGGCTGTTGTCTGACACTATGACTTCAAGTAAACCTTCTAGGCAAAAAATAGAGGACAACACCTGAATTGTGCTGCATGACATTGTCGAGTTCATTGGCACAGCAAAAGGAAACTTCCTATACGCATCAACCATAATTAACCGAGGGGTGTTCCAAAAAGGTTCCACAAAGTCTGTGTGCACACATTGCCATGGTGATTGAAACTTAGGCCAAGCAGAGAATTTTTGCGGCAGAGTGGACTGATTTTCCACATATGCGTGACACTGTGACAACATCTGTTCTATATGGGTGTCCATTTCCTGCCAAGTACAGTGTCGGCCCGCTAACTGTTTTGTACAAACAATCCCCCAGTGTCCTTGGTGAAGTAACTGCAACACTTATTTTTGCAAATCATTGGGGATCAACACACATGACTGTCTGCTGTCATTTTGAATAAGAATCACACCTTTGCTGTATAGCGAGGCTATGCCAACGTGCAAAGTATCAGCACACTACAGAGTTCTTTTCCAGTCTGAATCAGCTTCCATGGCTTGTGCAATTTTCCTATAGTTCAGCAGAAATGATTGAAGCAATTCAGAATCCTGAGCATTGATGTGACAACAAGATGCAGCAGAAGTGTCCAAGTCTGTATCAGGCCAATTGGAAGATGTAAAAGTGCATCCGCATTACCACGTTGAGCTATCTGAACACCTAGAAATTTGAGCTGTTAAGTTTCACTAATCATATGCCCGTTCTGTGAAATTAAAACGTCGGGTTTTGTTGAATTGTATGTTAGAAACTGTAAAAACTGAGTCTTACTGTGATTTCATGTTAGTTTATTTTCTACAGGCCATGAACTGAGGTCATGTACTGCACTATTTGAAACCGAGCCAATGTTTCACACAACATCCTTTACTACCAAGCTAGTGTCATCAGCAAACAGAAATATTTTAGAGTTACCTGTAATACTAGAGGGCATATCATTTATATAAGTAATGAACAGGAGTGGCCCCAATACTGATCCCTGGGGCACCTCCCACTTGACAGTACCCCACTCAGATCCCACATCACAGCTGTTATCAACATTGTGAATAATGACCTTTCGCTGCCTGTTGCTAAAATAAGAGGTGAACCAATTGTGAGCTACTCCCCCTATTCCATAATGTTCCAACTTCTGTAGTAATATTCTGTGATCAACCCAATCATATGTTAAATAAAAAAAACCTTTTGTTTAACCCATCCAGTACCTCACAGAGAAAAGAGAATGTAGCATTTTCAGTTGTTAAATGACTTCTAAAGCTGAACTCTACAATTGATAGCAAATTGTGTGATATAAAATGATCAGTTATCCTTATATACACAGCCTTTTCAATAACTTACAGGGCTAATATGTGCAGCACAGTACTTAAATATTCTGCTAGACACTCCATCATAACTATGAGAGTCCTTAGTCTTCATTTATTTAATTATTGACTCAATCTTCCTCTTGTCTGTATCACAGAGGAGTATTTCAGACATGAATCTCAGAAAGGCATTTGCCAAGAAAGCTATATGATTCCCTGTAGAAACTAAATTTTTGTCTAATTCACCAGCAATGCTCAGAAAATGATTGTTAAATACTGTACATATATCTGATTTATCAGTAACAGAAATATTTTTGCTGTGAACTGACTTTATATCGTCGACCTTGTGCTGCTGACTAGACACTTCCTTCACAACTGACCGTATGGTTTTAATTTTATTCTGTGAATTAGATATTCTATTTGCATACCATATACTCTTTGCCTTCCTGACAACATTTCTAAGCACCTTACAATACTGTTTATAATGGGCTACTGTAGCTTGATTGTGACTACTTCTATTATTTTTATATAATTCCCACTTTGTTCTGCAAGATATCCTTATCCCACTAGTCATCCACCCGGGCTGCCTATTACTGCTAGTACCCTGTTTAGAACATTCTAAGGGAAAGAAACTCTCAAAGAGCATGAGAAATGTGTTCAGGAAAGCATTGTATTTATCATCTATGTTATCGGCACTATAAACATCCTGCCACTGTTGTTCCTTGACAAGGTTTAAAAAACTCTCTATTGCTGTTGGTTTAACTTTCCTACATAGTTTGTCATTAAATATGATATTTGTTTGAGTACAAAAGCCTTTTAGTGTTAAAATTTGTGCATCATGGTCTGAAAAGCCATTCACACTTCTACTAACAGAATGCCCTTCTAGTAATGAAGAATGAATAAAAATATTGTCTATGGCTGTGCTACTATACCGCTGCACACTAGTTGGAAAAAACATAGTCTGCATCAGATCATATGAATTTAGGAGATCTACCAACATTCTTTTTCTTGTGCCATCATGTACCACATATAACTAATTTCCCTCTCTAGCTTGAGCAGAATACTCTGAAGTCAGAGTTAAGTGACCTATAAATAACAACAATTAGAAGTTTAGTTTCACTGCATTCAACTGTCCCTGCACAACATTCAGATATCTGTTTGGTGCAGTGTCATGGCATGTCTGTGCACTCGAATGGAATACTGTCTTTTAGGTACATAGCCACTCCCTGATGACCTCAGATGTTAAGTCCCTTAGTGCTCTGAGCCATTTGAACCATTTGAAAATTAATGCACCAGCAAAGAAACGGAATTACGTTGCTGTCAGGCGTGGGGTTGAATTGAAAGTCCTCATTGCCAATGTGGGGCCCTGCCCACTTGTCACTTATGGGGTGCCTAAAGGGTGCTGCTTTCTTGGAATAGCTATACAACAATTCAGGAAAATCACATTAATAGTTTTTATTTCAATAAAGCAGGTTGATAATACTTAACTTTGAACTTACAACAGTGTCACAAGCAATGGGCGACATGCAACCAATTCAAATCCTTTGCTGTATATAAGGTCCCTGTAAGCAACTGATATGGATCACACATCACTGCTGCCATAGTGTTCTTCTTTAGTACTGTGCTATTACTATGCTGGTCTGTGAGTCCCAGTTTGGTATTGTGCTGCCAAGGCTGGCAGGAGCAGCACTTATATTATCTTCTTGTAGAGGCTGCTCCTGTCATCTTGCAATCCTAGTCAGCGAGCAATTGGCTGATGTTGTCTCACTGCTTTCTTTGCTCTCACTTTCTTCATCTTGATGTTGGTGCTTGTGGTTATGCCAGAACAGAATGCAATCAGCACATTAAAAAATAAATTTTCCTGAGATACTGATGGCATTCCTGATAAAGTAATTCAACACAGCTAATATATTGTTCCTCTGCTTGTTGATATAATTAATGTTTCTTTCAGGACTGGTACTTTCCCAAGAGAACTTAAGATGTCAATAATAAAACCAATATATAAAACCTGTGATCCTGATGATGTAAAAAACAACAGACCCTTATCAAAGTTGTCTTGTTTCTCAAAAATTTTTGAAAGAATAATGTATCAAAGTCTCTGCTTTTTTGAACAAATGTGAAATATTTACCAATGAACAAAATGGTCATAGAAAAAAAATAAATCAGCTGAAACTGGTATATATAATTTCCTAAAACTTGTTCTAAATTCCATTGATCATAATGAAATAAACTGTGGATTGTTTTTAGACTTTCTTATCTTATTGATCATAAAATTTTGCTTGAAAAGTATACTGCTATGGAGTCCATGACATTGCTCATATGTGGTTTAATTCATACTTATCTGATAGATACCAGAGAGTGGAAATAGTCCATGATGGTTACTCCTTCTTTTCTGGATATGAGAGTTACTCATGAAGTACCCCAAGGATCGGTGTTTGGGACCCCTGCTGTTCTTGATATTCAAAATTTACTTACCAAGTTATTTAAAACAAGCTGATGCTGTACCATTTGCTGATGATACTAGTCTCTTTAATAAAACTCGAACATGACTGACTTACACAAAAAATAGAAACAACAAATGGAGAAGTAGTTAAATGGTTTAGAGAAAACAGTCTATTTGTTAATGAGAAGAAAGCATTATGGATGATTTACAGGTATACTTCAAATAAAGTAATCCCTAACATAATAGTGAAGTTAGGCAAGCACCGAATACTACGAGCTTCAAATACTAAATTTTTAGGAATTTGCTTAGATGAGCATCTTGAATGGGATAAACATATACAATGGCTCAATGAAAAACTAAGTAAATGCTGTTACATATTAAGAATGTTGAAAAATTCCTGCAGTGAAGAAACAGTGATGAGTGCTTATTATGAATTCTTGCATAGTCTACTATGATATGGTGTCATATTTTGGAGTTTTTCAAGTCTAGCACTACTGCTTCTGAACTTCAACAAGGAGATCTTGAAGTTCTGTGTGATGCTGCTGTTCCTGTCCCGAAAACCATCTGTCAACATAAATCGCATTATGGTATTCCGAGGAAGCTTGTGATTCTTGCTGATAGTCACGGTCGAGAGATTGCTTCTCGTATAAATGAAACTGCTGAAACTGTGAAGGCAACAGGATTTGTCAAGCCAGGGGCATCTCTCTCTCAAATATGTATGTATATAAATTCAGAAGAAATCGGTAAGCTGTCATCCAAGGATTTCATTGTACTACTCGGCGGCTCTAATGACGTGTACCACAATGAAACATCAGTAGCCTGCCAAGAACTAAAGAAATGCTTGTGTTATCTAGGACACACAAATGTAATATATGTAAACATTCCACAGAGGTATGACTTACATCAGTCGTCTTGTATGAACAGTGAGATCAAACTTGCAAATGAACAGCTCTCAAACATATGTAAACAGTTTAAAATTGTAAATGTTCTAGATGTAAGTGGTGTTGGTTGAAGATTCCATAACTCACATGGGCTTCATTTGAACAGTCTTGGGAAAAGGTTCCTAGCACAAAAACTAAGTGAAAGAAGCACAAGCAATAGTTTTACTACAAATTCAACAGTAATGACAAAATTTGTTTCATCGCCAACCACAGAAAAGAAAAATAGTTGTTTTTTCCACAGCAACACATTCCAGTAATAGTCAACACTCAAATAAGATCTTTTTTAGGCTAAAGAACATAAGAGAGCACAGTGTAAATGTTGTACCTTTTGATAATTTAACTTGTGTGAAAACTAACATTAAGGAACCAGTTAAAAATATAATTGATAAGTTATATTGTTTAAAAATATTTCATCAGAATATAAGACGTCTTTTGAATAAAAAAGAAGAGCTGCTGCTTTAACTTCAAGAAACAGCTGACACAGACAGAATTATTCCTGATGTGCTCTGCTTAACTGAACATCACTTGGAAGCCACAGAAATTAATCAGCTACATTTAAATAGTTATAAAATTGATTCTTCCTACTGTCAAAGCAATTTAAGACGAGGTGGAGTGGCAATTTACACACACAATACTATTAGGTCACAAGTTATAGATGTATCTAAATACCGTATTGAACAGCACTTTGATTGTTGTGCAGTCAAATTAGAGCTTGAAACACAGTTCCTGATCATAGTAACAGTTTACAGGTCACCTATGGGAGACATTCAAACAATATATATTGTTATAGAAACAATAGTAATGTCATCGTATGTGGTGACTTTAACATAAACTTACCCACAAAAAATAACAACCAGAAACTATTAGAATCACTACTGTTAACCTTCAATCTGCTCCCCATGATCTCATTCCCAACAAGAGTATATGGGCACAGCAAGACCCTGATTGATAATCTGTTCCTAGATCCCCCATATTACAATGAAGTGATGACATGGGCAGTAACAAATGGTCTGTCTGATCACGACGGTCAAATGACAACCCTAAAACTTACCAGCAGAAAAACAACACATGGCCATTGCACCAAGTTAAACATGTTAGATCAATAAATGCTGAATCTACTTGCTTGTTCAGAAATAGTTTATGCCATGAACAATGAGAGGAAGTTTACCAGGCTGACACAGTGAATGAGAAGTTCAACTCATTCCTGAACTTATTCCTTAAACATTTTGGAGCTTCTTTCCCCCAAAGAGAGATTAAAATCAAACCAACCTGTAATAAAAGGAAAGAGTAGCTAACTACTGGCATAAAAATATCATGTAACAAAAAGAGAGATCCGTATGTACGACAGAGGACTAGTACAGACCCAGCAATAAGGTTACATTACAAGAAATACTGTAAAATTCTAACAAGTGTAATCAAGAAGGCCAAACAGTTGCACTATGCACAAAAAATTAGCAATTCAAACAATAAAATAAAAACCATATGGCACATCATAGTATAGGAACATAAAACCTGACAATAATAAACACAAAGTTGCAGCCTCAGATTTCAACAATTTTTTTCTCTCTGTAGCTGAAAAAACAGTGAACCATAATAAACAGGCTCACACAGAAGCTATTGAACTACTTAACCACATGCAAATAACATCTAAAGTAGCACTTCATTTCAGAAGTACAACCCCTAAAGAAATTGAAAAAACCATAAAATTACTCAAAAACTCAGATTCCTGTGGATACGAGGGCATATCAAGTAGGATTTTAAATTCATGTTCAGACTTAATCAGTTATATATTGTGCTATTTGTGTAACCAATCTATGGAAACTGGTGTGTCCCCAGATAGATTAAAACATGCAGTAGTGATGCCAATCCACAAAAGTGGAGCAAGGGATGAAATATCCAACTATTGGCCCATGTTCCTGCTGCCAGTATTCTCAAAGGTATTTGAGAGAATAGTGTATGATAGGATTTATAGCCACACTACACAAAATGGCTTACTGGCTCCTACACAGTTCGGCTTTCGTAAGGGCTCCTCCACAGACAGAGCTATATTTAACCTAACCGATGAAATTTTAGGTGAACTAAATTACAAAAGGTATCCAATGGGGATATTTTGTGACCTTGTCAAGGCATTTGATTGGGTAGATCACAACACACTCTTAAAAAAGCTTCCACATTATGGCATTAAAGACAAATCTTTGACTTGGTTAGAATCATACTTACAGAACAGGAGGCAAAGGGTTGTCTTAAGAGGGACAGGAACAGCATTAACATCAGACTGGGGAAATATAAAGTATGGAGTCCCACAGGGTTCAATTCTTGGGCCATTAATTTTCCTGATCTACATTAATGATCTACCAATCACAATTAACAACAGAGCAAAAATAGTAATGTTTGCTGACGATACAAGTATCCTCATAAAAGGACCCAACTCCACAATGCAGGATACAGCCATGACAGTCTCTACTCAAGTGCACAAATGTTCACTGTGAATAGCCTAACCTTAAATATTTCCAAAACCAATATGATACAGTTTCTGACAAATAATAAAAAAAAAAAAAATAAAGCTCCTGAAATACATGTTAACAATCACAAAATTAATGAAACCACACATACAAAATTCCTAGGTATCCAGATAGACAGCCCCCTAAGATGGAAATAACAAATTGATCAGCTGGTCAAGATACTTAGCTCATCGTGCTTTGCACTAAGAGCCCTCCATCATTTAGTAGACAGAGAAATAACGTTGTTGTCATATTTTGCATATTTCCATTCTGTTCTCTCCTATGGCATAATCTTCTGAGGACATGCTGCAGGTGTTGAAAAAGTCTTCAGAATACAAAAACGAGCAGTGAGGCTAATATGTGGGGTCATCTCGCAGAGGTCTCTTCAAATCTCTCAGGACACTTACCATCACAGGTCAGTATATATACTCACTGATGTTATTTGTAGCCAACAACTGGGAACTGTTTCAGAAAAATTGTGACATGCACAACCATGACACAAGACAGGTGAAAAATTTTCACCAAGGCTCTGCAACTCTCACTAAAGTACATAGGGGAGTTACTGAGTCAGGTATAAAGGTCTTCAATAAGCTCCCCATCAATATTTAAAAAAGGAAATAAATAATGTACAGGTTTTCAAAAGGAAACTAAAATTATTCCTCATCGAACAAACTTTCTATAAAATGAATGAATGCTTAGAGTTATGATGTACAAGAGTGTGGACAAACTGCCTAAGAAAAGCCCTCCCTTAAAGATGTAAATTTATCTGTTTCATTACGAAAAAATGTGAACTCCCACGTATCCCACTCTCTTGAGCATTTGCTTAAACCGCTTCTTAAGGAATGCAGTTAAAACTTGTATTCATTCAAACCATGACCATGAAGAAAATTTACTTCCTTATATATGTCAGTAGCATAAAAATATGCACTGTCACTTAGTCTACTATTTTAAACAATCACTTAAACTGTTTTTGGCATACTGCAGGCTTTAATACTGCATGCAAATAATTGTTCTTTAAAATAAACCAATGCCTGTGCAATGTGATGTATAAATGTTAATGTACTACTGTAATTGCATCAGTTGACTTGTCCTATATTACTTGTACACTGGCTGTATAATATGTAATCAACAGGACCAAATAAATAAACCAAAAAGTAAATAAAATAAATAAAAATAGCACAACACTCCTTTACTATTCAGAAACGAGCAATAAGAATTATAAAAGGGATTGCACCTAGGGAGTCCTGTAGAGAAATATTCAAAGAACTGAAAGTTATGACTCTTCCATCTGTTTATATCTATGAAAGTATATGCTTTTTTAAATCCCATCCCCAGCTCATTTCATTGAACAGTGATTACCATGACTATAAAACTAGACACAGAACCGACTTCCATAGTGAATTACATAAGAAACCCTGTATCAAAAAAAATGTAGTATATCATCCAAAATTCTTCTTAATGCACTTCTCTTAAGAGTTAATAAGATACAAAACCTGCACATTTTTAAAAATGAGCTTAAGAAAATACTTATAAGTGAAAGCTTTTACAGTGTTGATGAGTACATAAATTTTATGAATTTGAGGACATCCATAACTTAAGTTAAACATAGCTATGTGTCACTGGATATAATGTAAACTTAGAATTTGTTTGGTTTGTGTATTGGGTTATCTGTATGAATTTACATGTATTGTATGATTTGCTTTTGTTTATTAAATTTAATTGTCTGCATGAGTTGTATACAGACACTATTATTTAAGTTTTTCCTTGTGTTAAGATATGACAAGCCCTATATCATTGTACATAATAAATGGACAGCAACGATTATACAATGGTGGACTCAAAAATTAAGCTAGAAGCAGCCAGTGGCAGTCACTCACTGATATGGCAGAGCGGGTGACTGTGGCTGCGTGTCTGCAGTAGTAGAAGGAACTGAACTACTCAAAATGTGTCAGAACTGGCCTCTGTCTGTTGTGAGTGCGATATCATTTCTTCAAACATCTATTTGTTAGTTAGGTAATACAAAAATGGGGCCACAGAAGCTGGAATTGTCACTGAAAATGACCAAGTTGGGTCGGCAACATCCAGCATAACAATGCAAAACCACCCTTAAGTTAGAAGCACTTGAAGTATGTACGATTGAGCAGCTATACAGGATTATAATAACACCATAAATAGGAAATGAATCTCACGAAACATCAAAATATCAAAACATTAAGACACCAACCAATAATCAGCACATTTACAGCCTAATAATAATATTGTCTAAAGTAACCATGTATTATTCTATCACCATTACATATGATTCAGTGAATGAGTGAGCAGGGACCCCAAACTACAGTGATGGTTAGCTGTTTAATGCCAACACATCTTAAGGGGAAATCCAAATCGACATAATAACTCTCAATAGCAACAGGTAACCTGTAGTCTAAGTCATACTGAGGACAGGGATGAGCCAACGGTGGGCACATGTTTGTTAGAACAAGATGTTTCTGCAAAAGTAGCTGTTGGTAGTTCATATCAACAGGGGGAGACAGCATGCTGCTGTCCGGATCATTACATAGAGGCTTGCAATTTAGCTTCCGTTTGCTGAAATCCTCAGTTGTACTTCATATAGTGATTATAAGTGTAACATGTTTGTAAGTATACTGTGACTTCTGCAACAAGACATTATGTGATGTAAATATGCCTGATTTGATGCCAAACTTGGGAATGGAGAGTGCAAGTTACATGCAGGGATGAATAATAATGTCAGCTGATACCAACCTACACCAGTGTGCATTTTCAAAAGGAAAATTTAGTAGAACTGAAACAGTGACCAGTTATGGTAAGTAATTTTCTCTTCAGCTTTGTTTGTGTACATGTATGTGTCATCACCTTGTTGTGGCTGTTGAATTTAAAGGAGTCCAGTAGCTGACTGACACATTATTCTTTAAAACTAGTGGAATATGATTATGAAGTAAAGGGTGATTATAATTAAAGTTAATCATTCAAACCACTGTAGAAATAACATTACTGGTTAGAATGAAGTCAAATTGTAATGGAATATTACTGGAGAAAGGGGAAAATGTATGGCAGAAGAAAAATAGATAGTTAAAAAATGTAGCAAGAGATGGCACTGTAAGTGGTTGACTACAAACGACAAATGAATCATACAACAATGCCTAAGGTGTATGTTTGACATTAAACAAGCTGTACTACTCAGTGTGCTTGGGTGTACAGGTGTGATACTGTTAGTTACATAAGCCCATCCATCACGGCAAGGTCCTATCGCCGGCCGCGGTGGTCTCGCGGTTAAGGCGCTCAGTCCGGAACCGCGCAACTGCTACGGTCGCAGGTTCGAATCCTGCCTCGGGCATGGATGTGTGTGATGTCCTTAGGTTAGTTAGGTTTAAGTAGTTCTAAGTTCTAGGGGACTGATGACCACAGAAGTTTAGTCCCATAGTGCTCAGAGCCATTTGAACCATTTTTGAAGGTCCTATCACATCGTATGGAAAAATAGGTTATTAACTGTCCTGAGCCCAAAAACAACATAAAAAGCATCACTCACATCAGTTTTTAATTGTCCTGAGGCTAAATACTGCTTAAATAGCATCAATCAAAATCAAATCGGATTATCAATATGCTGTCCACCATCTTCTGCAACAAGTTAAAATCAAGAAACAGCATGTTCCACAACTGATTGAAGTGTTTCTGAGGTCACGTTAAGGATGTGTTGCGCTGTGTTTGCCTTCAATGCAGTGATGTTTGCAATTGGATCACTGAACACAACATCTTTCAGATTGCCCCACAGCCAGGAGACACACAGATGACACCAGGTGATCAGGACGACCAGGCTGTAGAGAAATGGCAGCTGATAATTCTAGCGTTTCTGAAATGGCGCTTCAGCAGCTGATTAACTAGATTTGCAATGTGAGGAGGTGTGCCACCTTGCATAAAAATAATCCCATCCACGCTGCTGGAGAGCTGGAATGATGCTGTGCAAAAGACACTCATAGCGCTTACCAGTGACGGTACAGGTAATAGGATTGGAAACACCTGTCTCTTCGAAATTATATGGCCCTATGATAAACGGTGCCATAAACCCACACCACATAGTGACCTTTTCAGGATGAAGTGGTAGTGGTTGATTTGCGTGTGGATTTTCTGTTGTCTGTATTCGACAATTCTGTATATTGACATATCCTATCAGATGGAAGTCTATCCACAAAATCTTCCATGGCCAATCATTGTCCACTTCCATGCGAGCAAGAAATTCTAAATTAAAGGCCTTTCTTGCTGGCAGGTCAAGAGGAAGCAACTTGTGCACATAAGTAATTTTGAATGGCTAGCAAAGAAGCATGTTTCGTAGGATTTTACGCACCATGCTCACGGGTATGTCCAATGTCTGGGCAATTCTCTGTGCACTACACATTTGCACACCACCACTTGTCTCCTCCTGCACTGCTGTGGCCACTGCTTCCAATGACGTCAAATCAATTTGTTCCCTCCCTCTACCAGGTTGCACACCAAAAGAACCTGTTTTTTCGAATTTATGAATCACTTTCTCCAGACCCACGGCAGTCATCAGACCAGTGCCTTTTTTCAAACCCTTTAGTGTCCAGAACTTCTGCAGAGCAACGTGTGCACAGTCATCATTCTGTTAATACAGCTTTACAAGCAGAGTGAGATCCCACATTGAGACAGTCCTGGTGAATGTTGCAGACATGAAAGGAGGAAAATCCGTGTACCCGGCGTGTTTATACCAACTTCAATGGGTCGTGCACATGACAGGTGTTTTCATTTATGTATTCTGACACATACAGCACCATCTATTGATCAATTTTCACAATATTTTTTTCCTGCTATATGTTTTCCCCATTCTCCGATAATATTCTGTTGCAATTTGACATCATTCTGACCAATGGTGTTATTTCTACAGCATTTTGAAAGTTTAACTTTAATTACAATCACCCTGTATATCATAAAACTGGAAAAATGCACCAAAATGCAGATACCTTTAGTAGAAAGGTTCAAGTAGTGCAAGCTACTGAAGTACTAATAGCAGAATTAAAAGACACTCAGGAAAAATACTCTGAATGCCAACAATATGCCACAGGACAGTGTATTGAACTGCAAAATTCCATTGGGAAATTGGATGGTGATACCAAAGTCACTCCAGACATGTATCAGTGCTCAATGCTATGATAGCATACAAGCTTCCCATGGTGGCAGATTCACTATGAATATCTATATTGCCATGTGGTATTCATGGCCCAGTTGGCTCTGTGACATTGATAAGTATATTCACAAGTGTCTGCCTTTCACTCAGCAGTCACAACCAGTGCAGTCACGTATTCCTTTGCCCACCTTACCAGAAGCATCCGAACCATTTGAAACCACAGCCCTTGATGCAATGGGATCTTTTTTTCAAACCCAGCAAGAGAATTACTGTCAGTAATTGATCACCTTTCCAGATACCCAATACTAGTGCAGGTTGCTGATTTGGTGGCTGTAACTGTGGCTAAAGCATTTGTAAATCACCTGGTACTATAGGCTGGCAGCCCTGACATTATTCTGACTGGTCAGGAAACAAATTTCAACTCCTCATTACTTGAACAATTGTGCAAACTGTTTAGAATTAAAAAGCAGAGAAGTACCTCTTTTCATCGAAAGGCAAATGACCACATTGAACATATTCATAAAGCCATTAAACAGATGTTATCCTATTAAATCAACTGAACAGCCTCTGAATGGGACAGATACATTCCTTTTATACAATCAGTTTAAAATACTAGAATTAATGAGTCAAGAGGGCATACATCATTTGAGGTAGTCTGTTGCCACCCAATGAGCTCCCCCTTAAAATACACAAGTTACTGCTGAGTGTGGACTCAAAAAAAGTGAGGAGTTTAGCACACAGACTTAAAGCCTCTGGTGGCAAGCCTGATGTAACAACATTAAGGCTACAGCCAGGCAACTACAGATGAAAAATAAAAGAGCAGTACTGCCTCCATAACAGTCAGGCAATTCAGTGCTATTGCACAATCGTGCCATTAAGAAAGGCAAACTAAAAAGCTTACTTCAACTTTTGAAGTCCCTTTTCAAGTTACACATGTGACTCCCTGTCAATGCAGAAATACAACTACCAGATCCTCCTGTGATAGTGCTCTTTAGTAGGTTAAAACCATATCCAGGGAATGCTGTGCCACCACAACTTGTTGTTCTGATTGATCCACCTAGAGACAAGCCACCTGCTGTCAGAACAGTGCAACGAAGAAGAAATGGAATCCACCACCACAGGCATGGCTTAGATATATTCTCTGATCTAGACATCCTTATGTGCTATGGTTGTGTGACAAGAATCTTTATGTATCCTATAAAGTAGTCTAGATGCTTTAGAGAAGTGCCATTAATCTTAAATATAATTGATGTCACTCAATTAAATGCCATCTGCTTGTGGCATACAAACTGTTGTATATACTTTATTTGGAGCCTTTTTGGATATTTGTATTGAGAGAGAGTGAATAGAGGTTACATGTTCCATTACTGCACCACTTATGGAAAGTTATATCATTACTTCATATGTTACACAAACTAGTCCTTTAATCTATGCCTCATGGATATTTGTATTGAGAGAGAGTGAATAGAGGTTACCTGTTCCATTACTGCACCACTTATGGAAAGTTATATCATTACTTCATATGTTACACAAACTAGTCCTTTAATCTATGCCTCACCGTTAACTGTCCTGGTTTTAAACCTCAATTGTAAGCACATGCGCGTGGCGTAAGTCTTACCACTGTCACCCATGGACCCAGCTGTCAGAGCAGGAACCCAAGTGCTTGTGTCATAATCAATAGCTTTTCCTTTGCTGTAGAGCTCTTGGCTCAAAAGAATACTAGCAGGAAAGACTGAGGCATCACAGAAGTGTATAAATGGATTTTCAAAGTTATGATTTATCAATAGAGATAAACGTATAAAAACTTCTTAAACATTTTGCATGGTAGTATCACATTCTGCAGACCATTTGATAGTTACTCATTTCTTTAATAGCCTGGACTGTAATGGTATAATCCCTTGTGAAATGATGATAATAATTACTTAATCACAGAAAGCTTTATAATTCTTTTACATTGGTTGCGGAAGAGAAGTTATCCATGGCTTCCTCCAATTGTGGGTCTAATTTTACCCCATCAGAGCTGATAATGTGTCTCAAGTACTGGACTTGTGACTCTGCAAAAGTACACTTCTCTAATTTCAAATGTATAAGGGCATTCTTTAACCTCATCAATTTGTTTGTCAATCAATTTGCTGGTTCTTCAGTATTTCTAGAGAAAATGATGATATCATCCACATAAATCAGACAGGTAGTGGGTTTCAGACTTATTAACAACAAATCAGCAAACCTTTGAAATGTGGCAGGTGTATTTTTCAAACCAAATGGCATCCGTAAAACATGTACAAGCCAGAAGGTACAATGAAGCTGTTTTGTATTGTCCAGTCACATTAATGTGCCACTTGTCAGAAGCTTGAATAACCACCTTTCACTGTGTGAACTGCTGTGAGATGAGCAGGAAGGGAATCAGCAAAGTTTTGGAAGGTACTAGCAGGAATTTGGAGCTGTGCTGACTACAGTACCATGGCCAGCTGCACTATGTTTCTCAGTTGAGGATCCCTGGCGTGAATGGCCCAACTGAGCTGGTCCCACAGAATCTTGATTGGGTTTAAATCCAAGGAGTTGCTGGCCAGGTGAGTACAGTAAACTCATCCTGATACTCTTCAAACCATGCATATACACTGCAGGTTATGACACGTTCCATTGTCCTGCTCGTAGATGCTGCCATACCGAGGGAAAATAAACAGCATGTGGGGCTGGACGTTGTCCCCAAGGATAGAAGCATAGTTGTTTCGATCCACTGTGCTTTCCAGAATGATGAAATCACTCAAGGAATCCACAAAAACATTCCCGAGACCATAATGCCTGCTCCTCCAACTTGAATTCTTCCAGCAGCTGTTGCAGGGTGTTTACTTTCAGATGTCTGATACAGTACATGCCAATGGCATCTGTCTGATAGAGCACAAAATGTGATTCATCTGAAAAGGCCATCTTTCATCACTCAGTGGATGTCCAGTTGTGGTACTGGTGTGCAAATTCCACCTTCGTCACCAATGAAAGCAGCCAGTATGGGTGCATGAACCAGGTGTCTAATGTGGAAACCCATACGCCACAACATTTGCTGAAAGGTCATTGAGGAGACACTGTTGGTAGCCCCTTGGTTCATTTGGGTGGTTAGTTGTTCAACAGTTGTATGTCTATTTGCCTGTACACATCTCTGCAGGCATCATTCACCCCTATTGTGTAGGGCCAGTGGTGCCCCACAGTTGTCTCTGTGTCAGTTTTGGATAGTGCCACTTTGCCATGCACAGTGTACTGTAGTTACAGAAGCACAGGACCAGTTTCCAGCTTAGTTGTTTTGGAAATGTTTCCATCCTTGGCCCGAAAGCCAATGATCATACCCTTTAGGACATCTGATAAATTGCTACGTTTGCGCATTATGACACCAGCTTCACTGTTATCTGCATCCCCACAACAAACTTTATATACGCTGCATTGCTAGTGCTGCTGCTTGCCATCTGTGAGTGGTTATTGCAGGTTGATATCGAATGTAGGTGGTGATCGCATTAATGTGACTGGACTGTGTAGGTCAGTCCTGAGGGGCTACTGGGATCTGATGGTAGCCTGAGCACATATGGAGAGTAGTGAGAAACTTACTGCTTCTTAACCTGTCCTGTGTTTCATGAATATGCAGCAATGAATAGGTATCAGATGTGGTGACCTTGTTTATGGCTCTCATGTCCACACATAGGCAGCAGCTCTTCTCATCATTAACAGCTTTTTTTTTTTTTTTTTTTTTTTTTTTACACTTATTGGTACAGTAGTGGGTTCTTTGTGTTTCACTAGGAGGAGTTCAAGTGGATATTATAATACATAAAATATTAGAGTACTTTATTATAACATAAAGAAGATGAGTTGATGAGTTACTTAACTCTGTACCATCCATTCCCACAGGAATGTCATGAGTATTTATAGTTGTCACTGAACATTAACATACCACTTGATGCTGACAAGATACAAGTCCCTTCACTCAAAGTATGATTGACAATAACTTCTATGTAGAGATCTGAATAATTCAATGTTTGCATTGCTGGTGCAGTAAGAAGACAATGCTGTCATCTTCACTGATGGTCAAAAAATGGTTCAAATGGCTCTGAGCACTATGGGACTTAACTGCTACGGTCATCAGTCCCCTAGAACTTAGAACTACTTAAACCTAACTAACCTAAGGACAGCACACAACACCCAGCCATCACGAGGCAGAGAAAATCCCTGACCCCGCCGGGAATCGAACCCGGGAACCCGGGCGTGGGAAGCGAGAACGCTACCGCACGGCCACGAGATGCGGGCTCACTGATGGTCATGGGCTTGGCTGAGTGGTACTATGGTTGGCCATAAGTAGGAGAGTGGAAACAGCAGTGTATTGAAACTCTTCTGGGCATGGCTACGCCAGCATCACTTATTTGTTGCTGTGGCTGTCAGCAACTATCCTCTCTTGTGGTTCTGTTGTGAGGTACCAGCCTTGCTTTGGCACCCCGCTCTTTGGACGACATCACAGTTTCTTCCATAATGAACTATAGTTGATACAGAAATATGGTTTCTGGGTAATTGACCTTGCATTTCCAGTAGGGATCTCATGCTATACAAGATCAGTAGCAGTAGTATTGCCTCTCTTTGAATAACTGCCAATACTCCTCTAAAACCTGGTATAACAACCTTTGTTCAGAGTTAGATAAATGGAACAACTTATTCTGCAACTGTTCCTTCAAGTGTGGCATGTTTGTGTACACTTCTTGGACCAGCAATGATTTTGCTCTTTTCTTATCCCGCCTTGCAGAAACAGATTCTCTATTTGTGAATATTCTTGCACGCTGGCAAGTATAATTGCCTTTGTTATTGTTACATCTTATGTTCCAAAATTATCTAAACACACAGGAATTTGTATTTTCTCTCCCATGGTTTCTGCTCTGCCCAGGCTTTATTTCACATGTACTTGCATTCTATCAAGGACATAATTCTGAGTGAACAGTTCAGTCATAAAGACAGTCTACTTAGGCTCCTGCATTTTGACAGTCAACCAGGGAACTTTTCTGGTACCACCAGTTATCATTACAGAGCTGGATGCTTTCAACACCGAGATATGCACTGTGTCAGAATTTAAGGGAATGGTCCCCTTCCTGAGACTTTCTCATGACTGTGAGGTGCTGTCACCACCAAAATAGTGAATTATTGCTCCACCAATTTTGACAGTGTGTGACTGGAAACCAATCAAGTCTTCATGTTGGCTCAGTAAATCATTTCCCAGTATGACTTCAGAATCAGGCCTTCTCTGTCTAATATCTTCCATCTCAAATTAATAGGTGGTGTAATTGATTTGCAACTGAATGCTTTGTTTGCAGCTGAACACACACCTGCAGGGTTTATAACTTCAGTATCAAAACCACTATGGTGACACTAGGGCAGTTTTAATGGCTGCTTGTTGCTGGGAGAAAGAAACACCAGGCTTATCTGGGCACCCATGTACACTAAAATTCAGACTGGTTTTCTTTGCATTTCTCCTCTCATAATCCTGTTTGCCACCTCCTTAACCTCTGTAATTTGCAAGGTTAACTGGCTGTACTGGGGGTGGGATTGTGTGAATGAGCCTGCCCCTTGCTATATCCCTGATTAAAAATCACATTTTCCCGGCCACAGTTCTGACTGTCTTGACCACAAAATGATCTATTTCAGTACTGTGAACAGTGCATTCTTAAATGCCCAATTTCCTTCCAGTTGGCACAGTGCAGTGCTATAGATGTACCAGCTGTGTGACCAGTGAGCTTGCATTGGCCACAAACTGATTCATCAGTAGGCACATGGCACAGCTCACTGCTAAGTTCTGGGGCAGCAACAAAGCATCCAGCTTCTTCATATAACAAAGTCAGGTTTACTGCTTCATAAAGTGAGGTGGTGGAGGCTAACATCACTTCTCTACCATTTTGTGGGTTCATACCACAGGTGAAAATATCAGTTTTGTTGGCCTCAGATCCTTCAAGGAGTACATCATTGCAGTTTGTATCCTGAGAAAGGCTATAAGTGTTGCATGAGATAGCCTTTATCCAGTTCACAAACTAACAGAGATCTTCTTGCGATCTTTAAACAATGGTGAACAGCTTCTTGCAGTAGTAACTATCACCCTGCTTATCAGCATACTGCTCTATTAAGCCTTTTGTCAAGGATTAAAATCTTTTGCCATTTTTCAATGTGTCAACTGACTCTACATAGATGCATGCATCCCTGATTAACTTAAATCATGCTACATTCAACAGAAAAGTGTCAGGCCAAGTGCAGATGTGAACCACATTGTGGACTTTTGCAAAAAGTTTTTCACATTGTCTTTGAGTTTTGCCAAGAAGGGAAATAAAATTAACTGCAGAAAAACTATTTGCACTGGTAGGCGGGGTAGTAGCTGAGCTGGTTTTGACTCCTCTAACTTCACCAAGGGTAGCTTCGACATTGAAATATACCTCCTGTGGATGGGCTTGTCTTTGCAAATTATCATTCTGTTCTTCTAATCCCATATTTTTGATGAGCAGGTTGTTCAGTTTTATTGCAAGGACCCAACAAAGTCTTCTTCCTCAGTTTCAGAAGTGTTATTGTTCTGATAGTGTGTATGAGTCATGGTTACAAAAGAAAGAGGGGGGGAGGCTACAATTAACAATAATGACTCAAAATAGCACAGGAAATAAAACAAACCCTAGAGCGCAAAGATTATCTTTGCCTCCTGGCTGCTGGGTGGCTTATACATTCACAAGCAGATTGCTGAGAGTATGTCAAAGCAGAGTGATACATTAACAGTGTTGCATATGAAGGCAGCAGTGACGATGGTAGCAGTGGTGTGTCACATTGGATTGGACAGCCTGCGGACAGCAGTGATACGGAAACAGTGGTGGAGTCAAGAATCCTCACGGCAATGGCAGCAAGGTCATCTAACATGGCCCAGCATTAGGCAACAGGAAGGCAGCAACTAGCATTGAGATGAACAGAGCCTGGGCAGTGGTGAGGAAGTGGCCAACTAGATTTCAGCATGGCTGGAGGTAGCAACGAGTACGGCACGAGTCAGGTTGGCTCACGCGTAGCAAAATGGGGAGCTCATGCACACATGTGTGCTGGATGTGCTATCCTGGAGATACACACAGCGTGTTGAGGATAGAGTCAGTATGCTTCACAGCCCTGGTGTAACTCAATCCAGTGGTGGCCACAGGCTGCACCAGAAGTTGTGCCAGGTGTTTGCCAATTACTAACATGTGAGGTACTGGTGACATTCAGCCTAAAAGGACCACTATTCCAGTTCAGATGATGAAGTGAATCCCAAGTATCTGACTCCATAATTGTGCAAGGAGGCATGAGAGCTGAGGGAGTAGGCATCCAAGATGGTTGAATTAACAACAAAAGATCGAAAGGTTAACCACAAAAAAAATGGCCCCTGACGAGGTTTATTTCCAAAAGTGGGTATACATTACTGCCTAGAGAAGGGGAGATATAATCACTAAGTGCAAAGTGTAAATGGTGGCATGGGATAGCAGAAAAGGTGTGTCTTAGTGCTAAAACCACTGGTGAGCAAGAGAGAGCCATGTATCCATGCAGACCCTTGCATGTCTGCCCCATGGCACCATGTGACACCTCCTTCACTGAAAGTGTCCCTTGTTCAGCACCCCTCCCCATGAGAATTCTTGACATGTCAGCATCCCACAGTGAAGGTGTGAGGCTGTGGATGGCAGCCCAATATCCAAGCTAGATACCATATTTCAACAAAGAGAAAAATTTTTATTTTTCAAAAACCTATCACATCTATCCTCGTCAGGCAGGAGGCCCCCACACAAACTAGTCAATTCCCCCTCTGTATTGCTGCTTGGTGGTAGGATATCATCATTGCTAGCTTGTGGGGATACAATACTGGTAGAGCACTTTCCCGCAAAAGGCAAAGGTCCCGAGTTTGAGTCTCGGTCCGGCACACAGTTTTAATCTGCCAGGAAGTTTCACAATACTTAATATTTTTTTTCCTAAATCACAATTTAACAGCAAAAGTGCTAACCCACCCTCCTGTCTCACACTAGTTTTCATTTTAAAAGAGATATTTTGCTCACAGATTTTACTTGAGATGCTGTCTTTGTTAGAGCACACTATGTTTTCATCAATTGATAGATATTCTCCTTAATAGTTGACCCATTGTGTATACTCCATGAATTGAACTTAATGTTTTAATTTGGTCTGGTTATTGTCAGTGTTCAGCATACCATGTAGTGTTTATTCATATAAATTGAGTAAAGAAATTTGTGTTTATTATAATAGAGAATGAAAAATGGGTAAATACAGGAATTAAATAGTAAATGCAGACTCTGTTTTCTCATTTTAATCCAACCCCTTAATCCTCTATTGATCCTGCCCATGATAATTAATACTCAGTATTTATTTGTGCCAAACTGGCCCTTTTTTCTTGTTTACATTGTCACTTAGCCCCAGATATTAGCTGCTAATGTAATTGGGATCTATAAAGTCAAAAGCATCATGCTGTCCAAAAACTAGTAGTTTGTGTTATTATTAAATTGGATTATTTCAGCAATTTGCATTTCTTGTGTGTTTGGAATAACATATATGTCATTTTAGTATTGATTAGCACAAAAATCCTGTGTCTATTCATAGTTGGTTTGCATTAAATTCATACTAGCAAAATTCTGCATTTTAGCTATTTGTTGGTAATATCTGCTTAGTCATTGTTTAATATATGATTTTTCTCCTTCTGTCAGTGGTCTTTGTAGTTATCAATGAGAAAACATCTGATGCCCAATAAATTATAATCAGCAGGATTAACAAAGGCTGGATTTGTTCTCTCACATGTTTAAATGTGCCATCCTGCAACTGAATGGCATCACTGGCAGTATGAATATGTTGTTTCAGTGTCAGTTAGTTAGTTTGTTACATGTTCCATTGATAAATAGCATGGAAAAACCGTTATGATGTGGAATGTGTCAAATGCACAAGAAATGTTCACAGGAAACAAGGTTTTTTTTACATTATAGTGTTATACCTAAATATTTGTATTATCTATCCCATTCCCTTAAATGGCACAAAATGCATATATTATATCTCCAGGTTTATTTACTCATATTCAAGAATTCATATATGGTATAGAAGGAGTTGTCATGGAGGTATGATTTCAATTTGTTTTTGAAACTATTACTGCTGACTGTCAAATATTTTGTTTCATCTGGTAATTTATCAAAAATTTCATAGCAGCATATTTCACCTCTTTCTGTGCCAAAGATAGGTTAAGTAAAGGAGGATAGTGCAGGTCTCTCTTTTTCTGGTGTTGTAATCATGAATGTCGCTGTTGATTTTAAACTGGTCCATGTTGTTGAGAAAAAATTTCATTACTGAGTAAATGTACTGTGAAGCAATTGTAAGAATTCCTAACCTTTTAAACAGATGCCTACAAGATGTGCAGCTATGAACCCCACACATTATTCTAACTACTTTCTTTTGAGCAGTGAATACCTTTTGCCTAGTGTTGAGTTGCCCCAGAATATTATTCCTTATGACATCAGAGAGTGGAAGTATGCGAAGTATGTTAGCTTACCAATTTCTACATCCTCAAAATTGGCAATTATTCTGATTGCAAAAGTTGCTGAACCTAGTCTATTTAGGAGATCCAAAATATGACTTTTCCAATCAAGATTCTCATCTATATGTACACCCAAAAACTTAGTATGCTCTACCCTGGCTACTGACTTTTTTTGATGTGTTATGTTTATTGAAGGAATTATACTTTTTGCAGCAGAAAATTGGATGTACTGTGTTTTTTCAAAGTTCAGAGCAAGCCCATTCACAGAAAACCAATTAATAACTTTTCCAAAGACCTTATTTGTATCATTTTCTATTGGACTTTCTTTTACTGGATTAATAATTACGCTTGTATCATCAGCAAACAGTGTCAGTTCAGCATCTTGTTTCACATAAGAAGGGAGGTCATTCACATACACTCCTGGAAATTGAAATAAGAACACCGTGAATTCATTGTCCCAGGAAGGGGAAACTTTATTGACACATTCCTGGGGTCAGATACATCACATGATCACACTGACAGAACCACAGGCACATAGACACAGGCAACAGAGCATGCACAATGTCGGCACTAGTACAGTGTATATCCACCTTTCGCAGCAATGAAGGCTGCTATTCTCCCATGGAGACGATCGTAGAGATGCTGGATGTAGTCCTGTGGAACGGCTTGCCATGCCATTTCCACCTGGCGCCTCAGTTGGACCAGCGTTCGTGCTGGACGTGCAGACCGCGTGAGACGACGCTTCATCCAGTCCCAAACATGCTCAATGGGGGACAGATCCGGAGATCTTGCTGGCCAGGGTAGTTGACTTACACCTTCTAGAGCACGTTGGGTGGCACGGGATACATGCGGACGTGCATTGTCCTGTTGGAACAGCAAGTTCCCTTGCCGGTCTAGGAATGGTAGAACGATGGGTTCGATGACGGTTTGGATGTACCGTGCACTATTCAGTGTCCCCTCGACGATCACCAGTGGTGTACGGCCAGTGTAGGAGATCGCTCCCCACACCATGATGCCGGGTGTTGGCCCTGTGTGCCTCGGTCGTATGCAGTCCTGATTGTGGCGCTTACCTGCACGGCGCCAAACACGCATACGACCATCATTGGCACCAAGGCAGAAGCGACTCTCATCGCTGAAGACGACACGTCTCCATTCGTCCCTCCATTCACGCCTGTCGCGACACCACTGGAGGCGGGCTGCACGATGTTGGGGCGTGAGCGGAAGACGGCCTAACGGTGTGCGGGACCGTAGCCCAGCTTCATGGAGACGGTTGCGAATGGTCCTCGCCGATACCCCAGGAGCAACAGTGTCCCTAATTTGCTGGGAAGTGGCGGTGCGGTCCCCTACGGCACTGCGTAGGATCCTACGGTCTTGGCGTGCATCCGTGCGTCGCTGCGGTCCGGTCCCAGGTCGACGGGCACGTGCACCTTCCGCCGACCACTGGCGACAACATCGATGTACTGTGGAGACCTCACGCCCCGCGTGTTGAGCAATTCGGCGGTACGTCCACCCGGCCTCCCGCATGCCCACTATACGCCCTCGCTCAAAGTCCGTCAACTGCACATACGGTTCACGTCCACGCTGTCGCGGCATGCTACCAGTGTTAAAGACTGCGATGGAGCTCTGTATGCCACGGCAAACTGGCTGACACTGACGGCGGCGGTGCACAAATGCTGCGCAGCTAGCGCCATTTGACGGCCAACACCACGGTTCCTGGTGTGTCCGCTGTGCCGTGCGTGTGATCATTGCTTGTACAGCCCTCTCGCAGTGTCCGGAGCAAGTATGGTGGGTCTGACACACCGGTGTCAATGTGTTCTTTTTTCCATTACCAGGAGTGTATATCAAGAAAAGGAGGGGACCCATGATCAAACCTTGTGGAACACCTAATGTAATTTCACCCCAGTTAGATGAAGTGGCAAACTCCATTGAATCACTTGAAGTATATAAAGAGACTTTTTGCCTCCTGTTCTGTAGATATGACTTAAACCACTCATATGCTGTTCCATTTATACCATAGAATTGTAATTTCTCTAACATAATCTCATGGTTCACACAATCAAATGCTTTGGATAAGTCACAGATTATTCCTACTGGTGACATTTTACTATCTAAAGACTCAGTGAAATTGTGTATTGCTGTCTCAGTGGAACAGCATTTCTGAAATCTGAACTGTTATTTACTAAGTATCCCATTACTGTTGAGATGGCTAACCACTCTTGAGTACATTACTTTCTCAAAGATTTTTGAAAATGCTGTAAGCAAGGATACTGGCCAGTAATTGTTGACATCTGTTGTTTCCCCCTTTCTGTAGAGAGGCCTGACAATAGCCTATTTTAACCTGTCTGGAAAAATACCCTGATTCAGTGATGCATTACATATGTGACTCAAAACATCAGCTGTAATTGCTCCACATTGTTTTAATAACTTGTTAGAGATGTCATCTACTGCAACAGAACATTTACTTTTCAAAGATTTAATAATTTTCCTTATTTCACAAGAGGTTGTTAGATGAAACTTAATCTGACAAAAAATTTTCAAAACTGACTCATCCATGTACTGCCTGGCTTTTTCTTTTGAACTATTCTCAACTATTTTTTCTCCTGCACTTAAGAAGTGATTGTTAAATACATTGGCTGCCTGTGTACTGTTGGTTAAGATGGTCTCATTCTCTTTAACAGTAATCTGCACTTGCAGGATGAACTCTGCATACACAGCTTCTTTCAGATGCACTCACAGGTACAAATTGAAAGGGTTGAGGTCCAACAAACAGGTAGGCCATGTCATTTGACGCCTAGACCAAATCATCATCCAGTGTAGATGTTGTTGGGATGTCTCCACACTGAAAGGCAGAGATGTACTAGAACACTATCATATAGTGTCCACATTATTCTTCATACAAACAAAGACATGTGTTCCAGCAAGGGAAGCAGTGTCGCATGCGCACTCTCATTGTGCGCAGCTCTATGCCACACACCCACCTGTCTTTTCCCATTCTATGCCCCTCTCCTTTCTGATCCCTGTTTTCCCCTCCTCATCTCCTTCCCCCCCCCCCCCCCCCCCCCCAGCCTCCAAATGTTATGCCTGGCAGATTTCTGATTTTTTGTTTTGTATCTCAAAGTTCTCTATTTGGACTGCTCCAGCACCTATCCTATTTTGTTCCAAGAGGTTAGGAACACACTGTGTTATTTGTATGGAAAACAGCAATACTTTGAAATTAAATTTTTCTCACACATGCAGCATGCATTGTCATGCTGATCTGTATTTTACTTGACTTAGAAAAATAACTTTCCAGCCCATACTGCGCTTGTGAGCTACATTATTTCTGTTTAGGTGACTTTTTCCTTTTAAAATGATTTTTTTCAGTTTTATGTAGTAGCTAACTTGTTGGTATTTACTGTATTATCTTTCTTCCCTCTCATATTTCAGGCCTACAGAATATTCTAGTCCACTTACTGTTACTTTCAATGTCATGCTTTTTTGTTCCCTGTTTATCCATATCAGTGAATTGTTTCCTTTTCTTGTTTCCATTGTGTGTAGTTTTTTTGGTAACAGCTGTTTTTCATATAATTGCTAGCCTTTTCAATGCAATAATTTAAGTTCTCGTACTTTCTTGTGAAAAGACACTATCTACTTCAAAATCAGTTAAAAATAAAACATATAAGCTGTTAGTTAACTTAACTTTGCGGTCCTCTCATTTCTGATTTCATTTCTGTTCTGTTTCCAAAATAACTGATGCATATGGTTATACAGTATATAGAGACACTGACACAGATGAATTTCAGTATTACCATCAGCCTCATTTGATTGTTACAGAGAGGTGTTAAAATAAAAAGACAGAATTGGGAACTTAACAATAATCTTAACTGCTTTGTACAACATTATTTATTCAAGTAACAATTTTAAATAACAAACAACATGTAATGTATCCATGAAAATGTGCTTTTTATGGTACATATTTGTGTTGCTAAAATCGGTGATGCATTATGTATCACTTCTAAAATATTTACATTCTTGGCAAGAATGTGACAAATTAAGGGGCACATGTGTGTCCTATTAGAACATGGAATTCGTATTTTGCCCTTCTTCAGCACGCTTCTGGACTGTAGCATTGGTTCCATCTTGCAGTTCTCACAAGTCCACATATTTAGGAAAGTTCTGTTATCTCTGTAACAGACACTTGGTTGTTTTCCTGACTGACATTTCAGATGCTTGCCAGGATTTTAGTTGTTTGTAGAAATTCTTATTATTAAACATTTTTATCTGCTTCAGTAAGTCAGTCCCTTTTTTAAAAACCTCCTGCGTATATTATGTTGTGTATTTTTGATGATAAATGTTATAAGTGGTGGGCAGATAAGATTTATTGTCTTCACAGTAAAGACCTGAAAATAATGTAATTGAAATTAAAATTATTTTCAAAGAATTGCTACATTATATGTAGAGAAAAATTATAGTTGAAGTTATTATGGAGCAGTAAGTATACAAAATTATAACATATCGTATTTGAAAATAAGGCAAGGCTCATGCAAAATACATCTTTAAAATCAAACTTTTGTTTCTTTTCCAATGAAGACCTCATCATCAAATGGAATACCACTGAATGTAGTGTGTCTTTCAAATGCTGTTTTGTTTCCACATCATTATTAAGTATCACTGACAGCACCCTTGCGTACCCTTATGCAAGATTCCTTTATGAGCTCTTGTGTACGTTAAATCAGCTTTTGATAATTTCAGGTCCATTTACACAAAGTATTATTGATTATTGTTGCAATAGTTTGTGTCAAACAGTGTCAAATGGAAAAGTCAAAAGTTATGATTTCTTTTGTAAAATCATTTTATGTTTTCAGAAAGTTAAAGGCTTTTTTTGAGTATGGTCATACCAGAATACTGTGTGGAAAATATCCAGTTGTACTTTCTGTCACTCCCACTTTTTTTAGAGCACTGTCAACATATTTTTTGGCATCTGGTGCCATGAGAGATGGTCTCCGAATTTTGCTCATTTTGGTAGCCACGTATCCAGGTGAAACACACTGTATTACTAGACCTTTGTGCCGGTATTCATCTGCAAGGTCTCTCGAGAATTTTTCTGTGTATGCCTGAAATTATATTATTTAATTCAAGAACTTTAATCTTTCTGTAGGAAGCACAATATATTTTTCATCTTTCTCTCTCTCTCTCTCTCTCTCTCTCTCTCTCTCTCTCTACACACACACACACACACACACACACACACACACACACACACACACACAGAGTTTGCACTGCACCTGTCAAATAAAATGCATGACAAAGAACAAACAAAAATAAAATGTATCAAGTCTTATCTTCATTAATTCATCCACGGATGCACACCATTCAAAGGATTAGGTGGAAAATGTTACGGAACCTACACTGAACCACTGAACTGCATAGAAAAGTAACTAGGTATGCTAACAAGCAAACTTTTATTCTTTACAGAAAAATTACTCAAAAACACATAAGCAGATCATCATTCATTTCCTCAACAGATACCACCATATCAAACAGTCTCAAACAAAATGGGAATGATCACTAATCCAGGCAGTTTTCATCAGAGTTTGAGAGTTCCAGTTTCTAGTTTGCTGTACATGGGTGTTTGATAGCCTGATACCTATGTGACCTGCTCGATAAAAGCCCATATAGCTCACTCTGCTGTATCTGTCTGCGGTTTTCAATGAGAGTTCTTTGAAGCCTGTGATGCAACAAGATGACCACAAACACCAATTGAGTTTGCCCTACACATGTTTTATATATCAATGTTGATTCCACCATGTGAACATGCAATGTTCACAAGACTTCCATGGGGATGATAAGTACATGTGACCAGGCTTTAATGAGCATGAAATGGAATCCAGAGCCAACACCATATGCATAAGTCTCCAAATGTGCTCAAAGGATTTCTTGAATGTACCCAATGTGCACACAATTTTTGGTAATTCAAGTGCTCGGTCACAGTGCCATACAAAACACTACGAGAAACATTAGGAAAGTCTTCCCACAAGGAGGAAATCATAAAGCATCTGTTTTCTCTCACCTTATTGTCCATTTCCTGCACCAAACTTTCATTAACGACAGAAGGATGTCCACTCTGTTGTTCATCATGCACATTTGTGCGGCCATCTTTAAATACTCTCATCCACTTTCTTGCCAATCCACCATTCATAATGTTTTCTCCATAAACTGCACAGATCTCATGATGAATATTGATTGCTTTTAGGCCTTTAGCACTAAGAAATCTTATAACAGCCCATACTTCACAGTCGGCGGGACTCACGGTTATCGGAGGCATCTTAAATACTCAGTACACAATGTAAGCAAGGAAGAATCAGACTGTAATCGTGTCAGTGCGTAGACAACAGATGTAGGTACCCAGTGCGCATGTGCAGAACGCCGACCGCTGTGCTGCGGCCGCGGCATGGCAGAATGGTACGTACTTAAAAAACACGCCTTGTACATTTCAGCCGAGGAAAGCTAAGTTGTAAGAAGATGATACATATTGCAGTTATGCTTTGATAACTGGTATCTTTATGTTATAATATGATAGTGTTGTAATGATCTTCATTAAAAGTTCCACTGGCAGTTAATCCCATTCTTGAGGTAAAGTCATGAGCAAGTCTGGAAGAGTTCTTGGTGTTGGTTGATGGGCTGTAATCAGTTTCGTCTGTTCATTGCAAACATAAACTACAGCAGAGCTTCCCCATCTGTAAGGACTGTAACATATGACCTGGCGAAAAATCATCCCTCCACTCTCTCCTTGCTTTTCAAAAGATTTATTAACCCTGTGTGTTTGCAAATGTGTCTTTGTAATTTAAAACCTTTTAAAATCAATATTTATGCCCCTTTCTGTTTGATTGAATTGAAATTCCGTAAGTATGTATGAAACTGTTAACAGTGTAACATTACACTTCCATATGTCATACAGGGTGTTTCAAAAATGACCGGTATATTTGAAATGGCAATAAAAACTAAACGAGCAGCGATAGAAATACACCGTTTGTTGCAATATGCTTGGGACAACAGTACATTTTCAGGCGGACAAACTTTCGAAATTACAGTAGTTACAATTTTCAACAACAGATGGCGCTGCAAGTGATGTGAAAGATATAGAAGACAACGCAGTCTGTGGGTGCGCCATTCTGTACGTCATCTTTCTGCTGTAAGCGTGTGCTGTTCACAACGTGCAAGTGTGCTGTAGACAACATGGTTTATTCCTTAGAACAGAGGATTTTTCTGGTGTTGGAATTCCACCGCCTAGAACACAGTGTTGTTGCAACAAGACGAAGTTTTCAACGGAGGTTTACTGTAACCAAAGGACCGAAAAGCGATACAATAAAGGATCTGTTTGAAAAATTTCAACGGACTGGGAACGTGACGGATGAATGTGCTGGAAAGGTAGGGCGACCGCATACGGCAACCACAGAGGGCAACGCGCAGCTAGTGCAGCAGGTGATCCGACAGTGGCCTCGGGTTTCCGTTCGCCGTGTTGCAGCTGCGGTCCAAATGATGCCAACGTCCACGTATCGTCTCATGCGCCAGAGTTTACACCTCTATCCATACAAAATTCAAACGCGGCAACCCCTCAGCGCCGCTACCATTGCTGCACGAGAGACATTCGCTAACGATGTAGTGCACAGGATTGATGACGGCGATATGCATGTGGGCAGCATTTGGTTTACTGACGAAGCTTATTTTTACCTGGATGGCTTCGTCAATAAACAGAACTGGCGCATATGGGGAACCGAAAAGCCCCATGTTGCAGTCCCATCGTCCCTGCATCCTCAAAAAGTACTGGTCTGGGCCGCCATTTCTTCCAAAGGAATCATTGGCCCATTTTTCAGATCCGAAACGATTACTGCATCACGCTATCTGGACATTCTTCGTGAATTTGTGGTGGTACAAACTGCCTTAGACGACACTGCGAACACCTCGTGGTTTATGCAAGATGGTGCCCGGCCACATCGCACGGCCGACGTCTTTAATTTCCTGAATGAATATTTCGATGATCGTGTGATTGCTTTGGGCTATCCGAAACATACAGGAGGCGGTGTGGATTGGCCTCCCTATTCGCCAGACATGAACCCCTGTGACTTCTTTCTGTGGGGACACTTGAAAGATCTGGTGTACCGCCAGAATCCAGAAACAATTGAACAGCTGAAGCAGTACATCTCATCTGCATGTGAAGCCATTCCGCCAGACACGTTGTCAAAGGTTTCGGGTAATTTCATTCAGAGACTACGCCATATTATTGCTACGCATGGTGGATATGTGGAAAATATCGTACTATAGAGTTTCCCAGACTGCAGCGCCATCTGTTGTTGAAAATTGTAACTACTGTAATTTCGAAAGTTTGTCTGCCTGAAAATGTACTGTTGTCCCAAGCATATTGCAACAAACGGTGTATTTCTATCGCTGCTCGCTTAGTTTTTATTGCCGTTTCAAATATACCGGTCATTTTTGAAACACCCTGTAAATTTAAGATAAAGACTTCAAAATGGTCATGAAACTTTAGTATTTTCTCTCAGATTTTCAGGAAAAATCAATATATATGTGTTTTCAGAGCTATATATCATAAATTTCAAAATAAAGGCTTGTTTTTCCTAACAAATTGAATGACAAATTTTCTTTTTTGAAATTCATGTCTCGCAGTCTCCTCTATCACTTCTAAATGAAATTAGAAATAAATAACTGTTATATATCAAGCTGTTGTATGGAGTATTTCAGTGTCTGTTAAATCTCTTTTCCAAATGATGAAGCAGAATTGTAATTCTAAATTATACGAACACCTTTTGTTCTCCCCTTGCCGTGTACCTCACAGTTTGTGAGCTCTTGATTTATAGTGTTAAATTCTGGAAGATTGCACTGGCCAGTCCCATCAGTAGAAATCTCACTGGTGAGAAAGTCGTATGCTACTGCAGCGTAATGCAGATGATCGTGATCACCCCTGCTTGCAATAGTCCGAACCAACTGCACTGCTGAAAACTTATACATGTTATTGCAGAACCACATTTCTATGCCTTTGGGCATTAACAGTATTCCATCACCCGCCAAGTAAAATATGGCTTTATACAGTCACGCTCAAAATAATAAGCTCCCACATCAGGACGCCACCAAACAGATTTCTTTTGACAATATTCCTGTGATTATACTGCCTTCAAATTTCTTTCCGCAGTAGTGTATGGCAAGACATATTCTGCAAACAAAAGTTGGGTTTATCTGTCAAAGTGTACATTTCTTCATGGTCCATCTTGATGTAACTGATTCCACAGTGAACATGTAGAGGAGAGGATGGGGTGGATGATGGGAATGACACACACCGTCATACACAGCAACTACTGTCAGCCTCTGATAGATAGATTTCTGGGAAACCACAACAACTGGCACAATTCTAAGCTCGGCATATAATTGTTATAGAGAAACTGATGGATTTCATCATGCAGACACCAGCCCTTTTGTGCACTGGTTTCTTGGACAACCTTGTATTGCCCTACAGCTAACAATTCCAGTATGATGCAACCATCATTAAAGCCTTAAAATGACATTTTCTCACGTAACCAATCCTACTGAGAATGAAGTGTACATCAGAGAATTCTATTTCATTAAACTAGGTCCACGTGACATATTTTTGGCAATGAGTTACAAATTTCACCAAATTTGCTCATAAAAAATGCTAATATGAGACATATTGAGTTATACATTGATTTTTATCTTTCTCTGTTCTTATTCAAACCACACACTACAGCTTTTCTATTTAGGTAATGTAATCCTGGTTTGTGAGTAAATCCTGATGGTAATGTGATTGCTCACCCTTCCTCTTTTATTAATTACATTTAACTTTTGGACACTGGTGTTGTGGTTTACTTGTCCACACCCTAAAAACTTCAGTTACAAGTTAATTTGAGAAAGATGAGCCTACAAATGAGGATGCAGTTCTCATTTATCTGATCAACCATAGTGAGCATTGACAGCATCAGAGAAAATCTGAAAAGAGAGTCTGAAGTAGCAAGTCTTATTTACATTTCAATATGTTGCACATCAGTTTAGATGTGGCTAGGTTCTGAGGTTCAGCCTATCACTCAGGCAGTGGTGTGCCTTGTATGTGCAGACCGTAGCAAGTTTCTCTCTGTCACCAGCTTCATCAGGTCTGATGGCGGAACTGCATTTACTGACAATTGCAATTGACACAAAATGTCATCAGCAAAATAGAGAGGATATTGCAGCATAATAGGTAGGACAAATAAATATAAATGTAAACTCTGCCCACAGGCCTCAGTGGGCCTGATGGTATCAACTGACCACAGTGTCATCTGTCAATGGCACCACCAGATGTGATATCGAGGGGCATCGGTCTGGCTGTTAACAGTTTTCATGACCTAGAGCCACTACTACTCGGTCGAGTGGCTCCTCTATTGACATCATGAAGATGAGTGCACCCTTTCATGCCATTTCATGAAGCAAAACCCTGTAGTACTGGAAATTGAACAGAGTTCCTCCACACGGCAGTCAGTTGTGCTGACCACTCGACTACAGAAGGGAACAAAATAGGGACAATAGGGTCACCTACAGTGATAAAGATGAACTTGATGCAAGATAATTTTGAAATGAATCTGAAGAATACTCAGTCAGAAGTACCTAAAAATGGTGCTGTTGTTACCATAATAAAGGATGTGATACTTTCTCTTCAAGTGAAAATTTTAGTCGAATGTAGTATGCAGAGATGAACAGATTTTCTGGTAACAAAATAAATTTTCAAAATAATATTTAGAAAGTTTGTCCTTAATTTGTATAGTCAGATTTGGAATTTGGAGATCGATCTTGCTGAATGTGAATCCAGTGCCTTAACTGCTCGTGCAGTACATGTGCTACGGTGACAATGGAAAGCAAGGATCATCCTACCACAAGGAAAATGTGTTACATCATCCTCTGTCATCAAGCTGTCAGCACATCCAACTGCCGCACAGAGGACTCAAGTTTGATTCTTCCCAGTACGGCCACTGATTTTTCCTTGGTTGGAATATGAGGAGCGAATGCACTCTGCTTTGTAGGGCCAACTGATGGGATACTGGAACAAGTAGCAGCTCCGATTTTGGATAGCCAATGTAGACAGGAGAGGGTCATGCGCTGACTAAGCGCCTCTCCTTAGCACACCCCAATAATTCCATTAGCAGAAGATGACATTCCAGCTAACCAGCAGTGCATTACTATCAGGTCCTCAGCTTAGATTTAAGTATATTTAGTGTGGACAAGCCATTGTGTGGTCTCTATTGATCGACATAATGATTTGCTCAGCAATATCAGAATTTGAGAAGTGGCTGCTGGGCAGTATATAGCGCAGAAAATGTAACGTATGTTACCAAAAACAGTGAAACACATTAAAATAGAAGAAAAAGCATGTAATGCTGTGTTGACAGGTAGGTTACTAAAGATGGAATGATAACTCAATAGGATGAGTGAAGAGTAGAAAACCAGCTATCACCGGCAACCTTTTCGAAGAAAAAATACTGAAATTTATGCTGTGTGGTTTAGTGAATCTTGTGTAGTCATAGGAACATGCAAGGTCTCACTAGAAATAAATTATTATGTATATACACTCCTGGAAATTGAAATAAGAACACCGTGAATTCATTGTCCCAGGAAGGGGAAACTTTATTGACACATTCCTGGGGTCAGATACATCACATGATCACACTGACAGAACCACAGGCACATAGACACAGGCAACAGAGCATGCACAATGTCGGCACTAGTACAGTGTATATCCACCTTTCGCAGCAATGCAGGCTGCTATTCTCCCATGGAGACGATCGTAGAGATGCTGGATGTAGTCCTGTGGAACGGCTTGCCATGCCATTTCCACCTGGCGCCTCAGTTGGACCAGCGTTCGTGCTGGACGTGCAGACCGCGTGAGACGACGCTTCATCCAGTCCCAAACATGCTCAATGGGGGACAGATCCGGAGATCTTGCTGGCCAGGGTAGTTGACTTACACCTTCTAGAGCACATTGGGTGGCACGGGATACATGCGGACGTGCATTGTCCTGTTGGAACAGCAAGTTCCCTTGCCGGTCTAGGTATGGTAGAACTGTTATATCCTAGCCAGTGGTGCCAGCCGAGCCCGCTGCCAAAAGGTTGGCAGCATCAAAGTCCGGACGCCGTCCGCATAAGCAGCGCCAGCGATACAGGAAATCGCCGGAAGTCTGCGCGCGCCACCACTGGCTTCTGGCTTCTTAAGCGCTGGAGTCGCGAGCGCCAGGACAGTTCTGTATTCGCCGCTCAGTGCTATGCTCGCCGCCGATTTGTGTACTTGCGAGTCCGTTGTGTGTTCATCGCAGCAGAGTTGATGTTTGTCGTCAGCCGACGCTGACCTAGCCGCTCCGACTCGATCTAGACAGATTTCTGTAGACACGGAGTTCACTACTGTTTTTCTGTATCTTCGGTAATAAAGATAAGTACCGACTGTTATTTAATCAGAGTGTTTGGGTTTCATCTTTCTGTTCACTGTTCCAGCGGACCGGTCGGCCCGCTATTAAAAGTGTGGCGGTGACTTCGTAAGCCGTTTCTACAGCGAAGTGTTTGTCGCGGCTTCACCGCCATAAAAAGAACGATGGGTTCGATGACGGTTTGGATGTACCGTGCACTATTCAGTGTCCCCTCGACGATCACCAGTGGTGTACGGCCAGTGTAGGAGATCGCTCCCCACACCATGATGCCAGGTGTTGGCCCTGTGTGCCTCGGTCGTATGCAGTCCTGATTGTGGTGCTCACCTGCACGGCGCCAAACACGCATACAACCTTCATTGGCACCAAGGCAGAAGCAACTCTCATCGCTGAAGACGACACGTCTCCATTCGTCCCTCCATTCACGCCTGTCGCGACACCACTGGAGGCGGGCTGCACGATGTTGGGGCGTGAGCAGAAGACGGCCTAACGGTGTGCGGGACCGTAGCCCAGCTTCACGGAGACGGTTGCGAATGGTCCTCGCCGATACCCCAGGAGCAACAGTGTCCCTAATTTGCTGGGAAGTGGCGCTGCGGTCCCCTACGGCACTGCGTAGGATCCTACGGTCTTGGCGTGCATCCGTGCGTCGCTGCGGTCCGGTCCCAGGTCGACGGGCACGTGCACCTTCCGCCGACCACTGGCGACAACATCGATGTACTGTGGAGACCTCACGCCCCACGTGTTGAGCAATTCGGCGGTACGTCCACCCGGCCTCCCGCATGCCCACTATACGCCCTCGCTCAAAGTCCGTCAACTGCACATACGGTTCACGTCCACGCTGTCGCAGCATGCTACCAGTGTTAAAGACTGCGATGGAGCTCCGTATGCCACGGCAAACTGGCTGACACTGACGGCGGCGGTGCACAAATGCTGCGCAGCTAGCGCCATTCGACGGCCAACACCGCGGTTCCTGGTGTGTCCGCTGTGCTGTGCGTGTGATCATTGCTTGTACAGCCCTCTCGCAGTGTCCGGAGCAAGTATGGTGGGTCTGACACACCGGTGTCAATGTGTTCTTTTTTCCATTTCCAGGAGTGTAGTTTGGTTTCAGATGAGATTATATTTAATATAGCGGGAACACAGTTGGACAGGAGCTTTAAGGCGGAGACTTGACTGTACATTGAAATACATTTTTGTGTCATGTAGTGAATTGGACAGTAGATTTAAAATAAATCAATACTGTAAAAAATTATTGTGTCAAGGCTATACAGTACCTTAGTTGCTGCATATACAGTTAGCAACGGGCTTGGAATAAGTGCTGCTGTTGATGATACATTGATTATCACACCTCTTCCCTTGCTTAGCATGCTAGGAATGACTAGTTGTGTCATTTGAGTTACAGAACCAATATTGCAGTTTATAATATTTAGGAACAGCTTTTCCTTATTTGGCACATCATGCAGGTACTCTGGATAAGAGTAACTCATTCCAACATTGTTGACAAGAACTCCAATATCCAAACTTGATAACTTTTCTGCTATAGGAGAATAGGTAGTGTTGTCATATATTGTGAAATCTACTTGTACAAATTCTGTGGAGACTCTATGGATATTTTCTGAAAGAAAAAATAAAAAGGTTTTAATCATTTAATGAATAATAGGTTTCTGGAAATATACTATTAACTTACTAAATATTTTTAATAACTATGACTTTACATCTCCCTCTTTTTAATTCTGGCCATAACGACAAAAATGCTGGTAAAAATTATCTGTAGAGATGTTCAGGGAACTATTTTGGTATCCATTTGGAATAATTTAATGTGACAGATTTTTTTTTTTCAAAAATTATTGTTTCAAGGAGGCAACATTAAACTAAACAAAATTGTGAAGTGTCTTTGCTAGTGTTCCTTGTATGTCTTTGTCCAAATTCCATCATCACATTGTTCTTCTCTCCACTTTTGTTCCATGATTTCTTCTCTTTGTATCTCTCCGATTCTTTTTGTATACTGCTCTGCCTTTTTCAGTCCTTCTTGCCAGTATCCATTGCAGTTACTGTATTCTACTTCACAATTTATTCTTTGGACCTAAGAAGTTATTGAAGGTATTAAAAACTCATATTAAATGAATTTGAAGAGCTACACTATGGACGAGATGTAGGATGTATAATAACTCAACCTGAATCTGAGTATGTACACTTTTTATTTTCACTAATACGGTACAATGAAGTTACATCTTTACACTCAGATGTTGTTAAGTGAGATGACAGTCAAAGATCACTCACACATTGTCTCAGTTGACTACCAGCGAAGTTCTTTGTTGTCATGTAGTTCCCACAGAGCCCGTTACCCCCCTCCCCCCTTCCCCCTGCCCCCCCCCTCCCCTTGTCCACCCTATAGTGTTAAGCACTGTGAGGGGAGAGTGGAGTGCAGGGGCAGTGAGAAAATGTGAAGACAGAGAGGTTGCCAGGGTGCCATGTGGACATGCCAGGCATTTTGTAGCCTGCTGTGGTTCAACACTGGGAGGCAAAGTACACTGCACAACATTAAGGTGGTAGTTGTGAAGGCGCACCAGTACTCGATGCATGTGGCCGAAGTGTGAGTGCGTGGTGGTGTCAGAAGTTGGAGGGGTGGCAGAGAGTTCACCAGGTGCCAGTGAGGTTGCGTGATTCAGAAGGTGTAGGTGTGAAGCCATGATGTTGAAGTTACCATCAATGGAGAAGTGGAAGGCGAGAGCAGTGGCATCGACATCATGTGGTGTGTTAACTGTTTCCCTGAAGTGATGGGCAATAGAGCTGTCTGCAGTCTGGCAGCCAGGATGCTGCCCTTCAATGAGAAGGTCATTGTCAGGCAACTCAATGTTAGGATCCTCCAGGAGAAAGTTATGGATATCAAGGTGCATTTTGATGACTGGTGGTATGTCACTGCTGGTGGGAGGGCTGTTTGCCAGACTAGTGAGGGGGAGCTTGCCAGAGAACATTGTTCAGTAAAGCTTCTTGCACGGTCTGTGCCAGTTTAAGATGATCAATGGACCCTTTTGTAGGTTTCCCATGTAATAATATGTCAAAGGTGTGGTCATCCTGTTGAAGCAGCTTGTGGTGACATGAGAATGAGGCTTGCAAGACTAGTTATATTGTGTCACCACACAGCATCGAGACTTCACAATCAGGAAAACTTTAGGCATTGAGTGCAGAAGAAGGGGAGTTATGCAGAGGTGAGTGATGTGTTGTTTTACTTATGATACCAGGCTGGGCAAGTGTGAGGGTATAGTTGAAGGTTATTGGGACACAAAGTCCGCACAGAGGGAGAACACTTTGCTGTACAAAGTTTCAGTGGGTGAAGCTCCGAGGTTATATTTATGGGCCGTAAGCACTTTCAGAAGTACCAGCGGTAATGTCTTTGTTCAAAGTCGTGGCACATGAGAGCTGTCTTTAAGGTGTGGTGCCATTGCTCGACGAGCCAGTTACTCTGTAGGTGATAGGTTGTTGTTCTAAAGTGACAGATGCAGACCATGCTGCACAATTCGAGGAAGAGAACAGATTCAAACTGCTGACTTTCGTTAGTTATTTTAGACCTGGAACATCTGAAGCATAAAATTTGCATGTCAATAAGAGCTTTGGTGGTAGAGTCAGCAGTTATATATTTGAGTGGTACAACTTCTACCTGTTGAGTGATGTGGTTGATCTCTGACATGATGTACTGATAGCCATCAGAGATGGGTATTGGTCCCACAAGATTGACATGCACATGCTAAAAACATCCTCTTGGAACTTCAGAGTGACCCAGGGGCAGTTGAGGATGGCATGAAACATTGCTCTTTTAGCACGGGACACACAAACAGGTCCAAAGCTTCACAATAGGCCATATGAAATGGTCCATCACCAGGCACATAATTGGACTTATGCACAGGTGCACCAATTTATGTAACTGGTCAAAGATGATGTGGTGGTGGGGAACAAGAGAGCATGATCTTCTGGGAACAAGAGAGCATGATCTTCTTTGTGTAATGTGACAGAGAATCAGGTGGGTTGCACCCAGGATTGCTCGAAGTTCAATCTGTAGGTTCATGGAAGGGTTGTGAGAACAGCATGTATCTACTGCTCTTGCTGTTGGTTTTTGGAAAGCTGTTCATAGTCAAAGTGGGATGACATGGCGTTGATGCATGAGAAGTAATCTGCCATGACATTTTCTGCACCTTTGAGATGACAAACATTGGTAGTGAACTGTACAATGTAATCCAAGTGCCAAAACTGTCGCGAGGCAAGTGTCCCTTGGGGGGTTTCAGAGAAAGTCAGTGAGCAGACAGTGGTCCATGCAAATAATCAGAAAGCATCCTTCAATGTATTTCCTGAAGTTATGTATTGATTTGTAAACTGCTAGTAGCTCTTGATCATACACTGACCACAAACAATGCGAAGGTGGGAGCTTGTGTGATAAAACCAGGGTGGGTGTTGAACACACCCCCAACCTCTTGCTGCAGGACAGTGCTAATAGCGGAAGTGCTCATGTCCACTGTTATGATGATCTGGAAGTCAGGGAGATGATGTACCAAATTGATGTATGGACAAGGCAGTCTTTAATGTGTTTGAAAGTAGATTGCATTTCTGATGTCCACGTGAGTTTGCATTTGCTAGTAGTGTTCTTTCCAGTAAGAGCTTGAGTGAATGGCATCTGGAAGGAAGCTGCCTGTGGAAGGTACCTACAATAAAAAATTACTGTGACTAAAAATGGATATAGTTGTTGGTACTCTTGCGATGGCAGCGGTTGTTGAATAGTCTCTAAACACTGTGCTGTAGGGTCAATGCCAGAGGTGTTTATTACATGAACAAAGAAAACAACTTCCTTCTGTCAGAACTGGCATTTTTCTTTGTTGATCACAACTCCACTGTCAGTGAGCAAATAAAAAACTTGTTTGAGACTTATGTTATGGGAGTCATCATTTGTTGAGAAAATTAGGATGGCGTCGAGATAGGGATAACGAAACAGAAACTTGAATAGTGCACCGTCAATGAAGTGCTGCCAGGTTTTAGCAGTGTTCTTAAGTTGGCACAGCATAAACATAAATTCAAAGAAGCTAAAAGGTGTGATAATAACTGTTTAGTGAATGTTGCCCAGGTGCATAGGGATTTGCAGTTAAGATTTCTTGCAGTCAGTGAAACTAAACACAGAGATGTCCACCAAATAATGAGTGAAATCTTGCATGTTCAGAACTGGGTAGCAGTACAGTATAGTACAAGCATTGAGAACTCTGTAATCACCACACAATCTGACAGACCCGTCTTTTTTGGGAACTAGTTTGTTGAGTGAAGCCCAGGAACAGTCAGATGGTCTGATGATGCCAATCTGTAGTTCATCTACCACTGCCTTAGTGACCCAGAGTAAATGTGGTGGTAGTCTACACAGTCTATGATGCACAACAGAAGAGGGTAGGGGTGGGGGGTGGGGGGTGCACAAGTTTGTGCAAAGCCAGTTTTGCGAGGAAGAGCACAGACACACATTAGAGAGAGGTGGGAGGGGTCTGAATGAAAAGCACAGTACTGAACTTTGTGTTGGTAGATGAAGATGGTGCTCCAGGATATTTGCCACATGCATGTCAAAATAGAGCTGTTGTTCCTTCTGAATATGTCTCATGATGTGGAGGCTATTGGGCATTATCGACAGCTATTGGGCGTTATCATGAGTGGTGGAAGCTGCTGCATAAAGTGGGTGGTGCCATTATACTGATCTGCTGAGGGGATATGGCCATCAACGTCTATTGTAGAGCAGCTGAAACACCACTGGGCAGATTGGGAACCAAACAGAAATGTTGGAGGAAGTCTGCATCAAGTGCTGACTCACCCACTTCCCTAACTAAAAATGTCTAGGTGAAAATGTCATCAAAACTGAGGTCCAGTGTACATGTCTGAGATCCTTACACTCAATAATAGTTGTTTTCTGCTCAGAGCTGGACAGCTGAGCAGACAGGCTTTAGGGATGAAGAAGAGGGCAGCAAAGTACGGACTTCCAAGCTGGAGTTGACAAGGAAGCAGTGCCACTGATGGGTCTGAGAATGAAGAGTTTGTTGTCCTGATGAGAGCAAGGTGGCATCATCGTTCTGGGTGTCTACTTGGCTTAGATAACCTGCTAGGTTCAGAGCACCTTCTGCAATCCATACTTTGAGTTTGGTAAGTCACACGATGGATGACAGTTGTGAGTGGAGTCATCAGATTGTGTATGGTACCGGTAGAAGGAATTCTGCACAGACATGGGTGTGGTGCAGATTGTGAGTGGGCAGGGGTTTGTTGTGATGGTGCATAGGTCATTGGTCTGGTTGGGTGTGGTGACACTAGGTATGGTGGAGGTTGGGTGAGATCAGCTCGGCTGATGATAGGCGGAAGGTCAGTTGTGGTCCTACCATGGTTGCAAGTCATGTTTGACATCATTGTTGTCAGTGTTATTAATACATTGTTGATGCTGAATGATGGAAATAGTTTGTCTACTAGTTTGAGCATGCATCAAATGGCTCTTGCTCGTTGGTGAACATGGTCAGTTGAATTTCTGGGCAGCTTAATGGCCCGCAATGTCCATAGTGTAAGACAGGGCATGAGGTGTAAATCAAATTGAGTGCTTAACCAAACCCATAGTTGTGACAGAGTCCTGTCCTTTAAATCTTCCCTCTAGACGATATGGTGTAACTGTTCTCCCAGGAAGTGGATGAGGTGGTGAGGGAGTGACATTTTAGCAAGCTTGTACTTATTACACGAGGGTGGGGCAAGGATGATATCATTTATCATATCCACCTGTCTACCCAGGTGACTAAGCAGTGTGTTAAATTTTGTGCTATCACTGATGGCCTCACTCAAAGCAAAAATGTTGTCCATGATGGCAAACCACAGATTTGGTTGATCAGGAAAAAAAGTGGTAGCTTAAAATGCATCTTTAGTCCAGCAGGTTGCCACAGTGACATCCATAGAGGGAGAAGAGCAGTGCAATTAGGTTCTGTAAGTGGCATAACTGGATGCACAGAAGACATGTTGGAACACAAAGGAGCCGGCTGCATGAGTCCTGGAGTGAAAGAATTTGTGCACATTGAGCACCCCAGCAAAAATTATCAAATGCAAATTCAACCAACTGGACTGATGTGGCTCGGAAGTAGCCTGGTTTTTGAGAGAAGTGGAGTCCATTGCGAAATCACAGAATAGGTTGTCTGACGTACTCAATTTTTCAGTACCATTGTTCACTGTCAAAGCACTGTCATGAAGAGTGTCGCTATTACTTTTTATAACCTGAGGGGCTTGAAGGGTGCTGTCCTTAACCCTGGGTACCATAGCATAAGAACTGCTGTCCAGATGTGTGAAATGCGCTGTGCAATGAAGGCACAATGGCAATATTGTAGTTGCACAGTAACCGTACATGTCCCAAACTAAACATGAACGTGGTCATCATAGGTCACCAATATAGAGCTACACTGAGATATAGGATGTATAATAACACAACCTGAATCTGAGTAGGCACATGCTTTATTTTCACTGAGGTGGTACAATCACAGTACATATTTATATTTAGAATCAGTTAGTGAACTGACAGTCAAAGATCTCTCACACATGGTCTCAGTTGACTGTCAGTGATGTTCTTTGTTGTCACGGAATTCCCACAAACTTTTGGTAAAAACATTTACCAAAAGTTCATTTAATATGAGTTTTTATACTTCACAGCTTACAAGTTGATGGAAGAAGAGATGAAACTCTCAGAATTCCACTAAAAACTGAATTTAAAAAATCCTACAAAAACTAATAGCTACTAACTACTTCTTTCGTAATCAGTACCTTGTCAGCCGACAACTCGGATCATACTTCTAACGTAGGTGTTTCATTTTAGGACACCATCCTATACTTACACAATTTGTAACATTAAAATTGTATCATAGTTATATTGTGCACTCTCTGTTTCCTGTTTTATACCCTTTTGTCTCAAAATAAGTAACAATGTATTGAGCAGCTGAGACATATTGCTTTCTCATTCACCTTCATTGTTGACTGTGGAAATAACCACTGAATACTAATCAGTACCATCAACCACAATCGGCTTCCCAATAGCTGAACAGTGATATTGTATCAAATGCATAATTCATATTTATTCATTCTTTGCAGGCACACTAAATGTTGCTGTTTATGGTCTTTTTTCCAAAGCCAGAAGCTTAATGTGCTCACCTGATAGATGAACCATGTGTGTGTGTGTGTGTGTGTGTGTGTGTGTGTGTGTGTGTGTGTGTGTGTGTGTGCGCGCGTGCGTGTGCATCAGGTTACTGGTGTTTTAAAAGCAGATTGTGAGAAATAACTGCAATATTATCAACAGAAATGAATTACAAATCTGTAAGTATTTGTTGTGATGAACAAGTTAAAATAATGTGCTACCTGTTATGTTACTCATACATGCCTCATCGACCCATGGAATGTGAAAGGTGCAGTAGGTACTAGGAAATCCACAGAAATACTAATTATAACTGCAACCTAAAAATAGGACATCTGATAATGGTAAGTATCTTAGAATAACTTACGTATCTCTGTTGCAACAGCTATCAACTTTTCACGAGATCGGCTGATAAGCAAAATGTTCAGTCCTTTCTTTGCAAGCTGAAAATATAATAAAATGTTAATAAGAGAAGGATCTGTCAGCTGTCTCTGAGTGTAAAAATAATTTTAATACTTACAGCAAATGCATAAGCTTTCCCAATTCCATCTGTTGCTCCTGTGACAACTGAAAAAGTAAATTGAAACCAGTTTCAGTACTGACACATGTTAAACTGAATAAATTACTTATAGAAAATCTTCACTTTTGTAACTAATGTACAATTGTGTTAGTATGGAAGGTGAAAGTCCACGTCTTTACTTTTTTCTCCCTATTGTACCCATGATACTTAGAATGTAACAAGTCTGAATCTGCACTGTACTATCGTTCCACCAAACACCTCCTCTCTCTCTCTCTCTCTCTCTCTCTCTCTCTCTCTCTCTCTCTCTCCCCCCCCCCCCCCACCACCACTCATACTCATTCTCACATTCTCATTCCTCCACTCCCCCCTTCCCTCTGTGTGTGTGTGTGTGTGTGTGTGTATGTGTGTGTGTGTGTGTGTTTGTCCAGTCTGAAATATTGTAGTATCATAAATAAGCATTGTCACTTTTATTGTTCTTCTTTGCACTGATGGGCCTAAACAAGATGAGTCCAGCCTTTGGCTGTTAATTCAATTGTATGACTACCTTATAAAACCAATGCACTGTATTTGATACAGAAGTACATATGATTTCAAAGATAATGAAACACACAAGTCTCACATGCACAGATTCCCTTAATGAACTACTGCCTACTAAACAAATGCAAATAGCAGATAAAATAGTGTAAAACATTCAGAATATTCTTCTTCATGAAGGAAAGAAGGGATTATTGCATGGACGCAAGGAATTTGATGACTGTGAATAAGCTGATTCAAGAGCACAGAATAGTGAGATTTGCCCTGTTGCATGTTGTGCCTTCATGCATGATGTTGAGATAAATGCTAATGAGTAATTGAATCAGATACAACTTCTGTTTTGGAGGGACAGAACTGTCAACACAGCAGATCAAATATGACAAATTCTTAAATTGTTTCTTAGAGGTATTTAATGAATCATTTCCTCGTAGATATAAGCAAAAGAAAGTTATGGTAAACTCAAATGGATTACAACAGGAATAAAGATCTCTAGTGCCAGAAAGAGAGAGCTCCACAATGAGTTAAAATCAAACAGAAATCCAGATTTTGTTATTTATGTCAAACAATATAAAGCTGTATTTAGGAAAGTTGTAGCGGCAGCTAAAAAAATGGCAAATAATAAATTCATATGAGAACACAGAAATAAGACAAAAGCAGTGTGGTCAGTTGTTCAGTCTGAGCTAGGAGCCAAAGTAAAAATTCATGAGATTTTGAAAATTAGACATGAAAATGAAATTATAGTAAACCCTGTTCAGATGTCAAGTTGTTTCAATGAATTCTTCCTAAACGTAGTAAGATCAGATGTGGATATGACATTCTATCAGGGCATCACAAATTTGGAAAACAGCCAGAACACATCTTTTAAACAATTTGAAAAAATAACCCAAAGGGATGTGGAAAAGGAAATATTGTCTCTAAAAAACAAAACCTCACATGGGTGGGATGAAATAACAACATCTGTAATCAAGTATGTGTACGATATTATTTCCCAACCACTGTCAACTATTATAAATCAATCTTATGAACAGGGATGCTTTCCAGAGGTATTGAAATATGGTGAGATCAAACCTCTATTCAAGAAAGGATCGACAGAAGATATGGGGAATTACCGCCCTATCTCTCTCTTGCCGGTCTTCTCTAAAGTATTTGAAAAGATTGCAGCAAAACAAATTAATAACTTTCTTACTGTAGATGATATAATTTTTAAAAACCAGTTCGGATTCCAACAGGGTAAAAGCACTGCGAATGCTATAAATGAGTTTATCCAAAAATATGCTCCACATTAGATAAAGGTAGAAAGGTCACAGGTATATTCTGTGATCTGACTAAAGCTTTTGATTCAGTGAACCATGCATTACTCCTCCACAAATTACAGATGTATGGAATCAGAGACACTGCTTTAAAATGGTTTAGCTCTTACCTGTCAGGTAGGAAACAAAGAGTAATTTTAACTTCAAATGGAACCAATTATTCATCAGACTGGAAAACAGTTCCCCAAGGAGTCCCACAAGGTTCGATATTGGGTCCCTATCTGTTTCTTTTTTACGTAAATGACCTACCACTTGCTATTGATGTTCATTCAGTCTTATTTGCTGATGATACATCAGTTCTAATTGAAAATGAGGCATCTGAAAATATTCCAGAAAAGGCCAAAAATACTTTAGAAAAACTTGAATCTTGGTTCTATCAAAATGGACTAAAACTAAATGTAACTAAAACCAAAATGATGCAATTTGGAGCTAAATCAGTAGAAAGGAGTGAAATAAAGATAACTTGCAATGATCAGGATATAACAGAAGCAAACCACGTGAAGTTTTTAGGCCTAAATCTTGACAAAAATTTAAATTGGAAGGTACACATAGATTACTTAGCAAATAAACTGAACAACTTAGCATTTGCAATGTGTATTTTGTCAGGTGCCACAAACATGGATACCAGAAAGATAGTTTATCACTGCTACTTTGAGTCAGTTATTCGTTATGGCATAATCTTCTGGGGAAATTCAGCAAATGTCACTAGGCTTCACATGACTGGGATATCATTGAATCTTGTACTAGCTATGAGTGGGAGAGCTGAGTGTAGGGGTGGCAATACACACGACACCAGTGTATATTATCAGTCCAGATCATAGTTGCATGATATACAATACACCCGATGTTTCAGGATGCGCAGCCACTGGGCATTTCACATGTCACCGTGTTCACCGTGTCTAAGGCATATCAGGAGAGATCAGTCATGAATTCCACACACACACACACACACACACACACACACACACACAAAATTGCAGTGAGCATCTATACCATTTACACCCCAGTGGATGCACAAAGCACCCATTGGATGCACAAAACATCAAAAAAGGTTGTCTGCACTGATGAGTTGTAGTACCTTTTGGTTCACATTGATGCCAGGGTATAGGTACAGCAGAATATAGATAAGGCAATCCATCCTGCTACTCAAAAGAGTGCTGTTCAGGCATATGATGGTGGTAGTAATAGTTCCATTCTGATGTGTGTCTGTTTGTTCACATAAAATGTGGTACAATAATGTCAGAACATAACATTAGAAACAATTGTTTCTGCAATCACAGTCCAATGTGAGCTGCACATTATAAATTACCAAAGTCAGACAGCAACCTCAAAAACCTTTTACCTTCACCAAAAACATATTAGTTTGATGCAAGTGAATGAATGGTGATTCAGAAGAGTCATGTAGTTTCATGAACCATCTGTTATCTCTTTGCAATCAAAAGGTGGGGATTACATTTCAGGATGCCCAAAGAAACCTGCCTTCTTGCTACAGTAAAGATGGAGGTATGTTTATGAAGATCTGGGCCACAGCTTAATGGTATTAAATTGCTCCTTTTGTTATTCTTGTAGTACAAATTGTGATTGATTTGGTTACCAATTATATCTCATAGATCAAATGTTATTCTGAATGAGCACACTATGTTAATGACAGTACCTACTTCCTACTGGTAGATATGTTCAGATGTGGCTTGACTGAGATATGGATGAGCATTAATATTTTTGCTCACTTTAATCATCCCATCTTAACATAACTGAAATCTGTGTTTGGATTTAAAGAGTAGTATACCTGATTCAGATTTCCTTCCCCATCTTGCTGACAAAACAAAGTACTGCAGTTCATGTCTGATAGAAAGAAATAATTACTGCACAATATCAATCCATAAAGAATACTTGCTGCATGACCAAGATGACTATTAATCATGTTAGTTGAGATACTTCCATTTTTTCATAAGCATGTGTATTAAATATGTGCCACTATCTGAAAACTTACTGTGCCTTTGATATTAGTGTACAAGTATACCTGCCACATATAAATTTTAATTATTGCACTGGTCAAAGAGCGCTGAATGATGACAGAGGACAATGAAATTTTTTGAAAATCCCTAAATATTTTTTAAAAGTATTGGAATCACTCATCTGTTTTATCTTTGTTGCTTTCCATTCAAACTGGCTTACCTGCTTCTCAGATGTAATATACATAATGTTTGTTAGTAAAAATAAGTATTAAAATATTTAATACATGACAAATATGACTCATGTAATTTTAAAATTTTATTATCTTGATTTGAAAATGATAAGAGCTTCCAAGATGCTTTTGTGGAATTGATGCATTGCTGCTGATGATTTCTTGATGATGGCACTGTTGCAGGCAGATGATATTTTAGGCCTTTACAATCAGCTTAGGGTTTTATGGTTTGGCGAGATAAGATTATGAGGAAGAAGATGGAAGTGGAATGTATTTAGTGAGTAATGTTGTCATTATGGAAAAGGATATTTCCATGCCTGAGAAGAGTATTGTTTGAGGTAAGATGCCATCTGCTATACAGGATTGAATGGAGGTACAATTAGATCAAATGGTATATGGTGGTAGCATTTTCAGAAAATGTGGAACAAGTAGCCAGTGTAGCTTGTTCAAGGATAAGGGGGCACTCAGTGGAGTGCATATTTTGAAAGATGGTAGTAATGAATTGAATAATGTATTTAACAGTGTGAGCCAAATGTTGAGCTGTTAGTATGGAGTGATATTTTCTTGGGATCATAGTGAACATTTAATTCACATTTCATGTGAGGACTAATTGCTTTACGTTTGTACAATGTGAGCTGGTGCCAATGCCATAGAGACTCATCACTTGTGCCAGTTCTACCAGCACCACAGGCAGTGCTGAGGGTGAAGATATTGACTTCACCACAGCCAACTGCTGGCCAAGTACAATCCACCAATGACCACGCAACAACAGACAGAAGGGTACTCAAAAGATAGTAGAGCAGTGCTCACCCACTCGGTTATAGATCATCATCCAGGGCTGACTTTGACAGGGAACATTGTTTAGTGAACTCTTGGACATGAACAGACAGTTGTTATAAATTGCATTTGCTATGTACTGTGAAGTTTACATACGATTACTTGCATTTAGCCATTGAGGGCCGTTTTTGTGTTATATTACAAGCACTGTTGCAGACTTAATTATTCAACAAGTCACAAAGATAAGCAAACTTTTTCACTCATTTGTGTAACTGTGTGACTAATTTGTTGGAGTGTTGTAGAACCTTTGTTCTCCTATCCTGTTACCTGACCCTGGGACATAGCTGTGTAATAGTGGCAGGGAGAAATTGTCTTAGCAGTGTATTGCACCAGAAGCCATTTCACGAACTCCCAAACTCAGCTTACCATAACAACAGTGACAACTCGGCCTCCACAGCAGTAGTGATGAGGCCTTTACAAAACTGGCAATGAATGTTTACAAAACGTATTGTTCAGCTGTGGCATTTGACTCTGAAGGTGGGGTGGGGGAATTGAGTTTGAGTCCATTTAATGTACAGGAATCCCAATCATCTCAAGACCAAAGTAATTAAAGACATATAGCCTATCATCTCAGTTCATTTCAGCCAGCTTGTGCTGACAGATATAGTTCTTGTGGGCCACTGAAGGATGGCTGACATATGGAACTGTCTGCATTACACCCATCTATGAGCTGGTGAAGTTCTAAAGAAATTGAAATGTATCCTTTGTAGATTATCTTATTAGAGTGCTTAGGATAATCAATCAATGCATGTATAAGTTGTAGTAAGAAGCAAGTACTAGTATGAAATGCCAGGGAAATACTACTGTGTCAACACATGTGGCATTTGCAATGATACATTTGCATATGTAGGCATGAAGGGTTATACATTGTGTCTGCATCACGCTGCTCATCATTGTCCTTGTTTGAATTTCAGTGTAGTTCTTTAGCTACTTAGTGTGCACAATGTGCTGTCTCATCTCCTCTATTCACCTACATCCACATCTATATGGATACTCCGCAAATCACGTTTAAGTGCCTGGCAGAGGGTTCATCAAACCACCTTCACAATTATTCTCTATTATGCCAATCTCAAACAGTGCTCAGAAAAAATGAACACCTATATCTTTCTGTGTAAGCTCTCATATCCCTTATTTTATTATGATAATCATTTTCACATTCGGAGGAGAAAGTTGGTGATTGAAGTTTTCTGAGGAGATTCTGCCATAATGAAAAACACCTCTATTTTAATGATGTCCACCCCAAGTCTTATATCATTTCAGTGACACTCTGTCCCCTATTCTGCGACAATACAAAATGTGCTGCCCTTCTTTGAACATTCTTGATGTACTCCAGCAGTCCTATCTGGTAAGGATCCCACACCGTGCAGCAGTACTCTAAAAGAGAACAGACATGTGTAGTGTAGGCAGTCACTTTAGTAGATCTGTTATGTTTTCTAAGTGTCCTGCCAATAAAATTTAGTTTTTGGTTTGCCTTCCCCACAATATTTTCTATGTGTTCTTTCCAATTTAAGTTGTTCATAATTGTAATACCTAGGTATTTAGCTGAATTTACAGCCTTTAGATTTGACTGATTTATTGTGTACCTGAAGTTTAACGGATTCCTTTTAGCACACATGTATATGACCTCACACTTTTCGTTATTTAGGGTCAATTGCCAATTTCTGCACCATACAGATATCTTTTCTAAATCATTTTGCAATTTTTTTTTGATCTTCTGATGACTTTACTGGTCCATAAATGACAGCATCATCTGCAAACAACCTAATATGGCTGCTCAGATTGTCTCCTAAATCATTTATAGAGATATGGAACAGCAAAGGGCCTATAACACTACCTTAGTGCAGAATTTCATATATTGGCGCATTTATGCTATATGTGTATGCTTTTCAGCAATACTCGCTTTTTCTTCCAAGAGATATCTACTTTCTTTACCTGCACACAACTCTCCTCACAGGAAAAGAGGAGACTGGGAGAATATGAAACAAAATTAAGTTTGTCTGAGGTGAAGAAGGCCCCCTTACATACTTCTGTTATTTGTTTAAATGCTGTGAACTACTGTTGACCCATCTGCACTTGTTGCAGCAAAGCATGTGAGTTTTCTCAAAATGTTCTCAGATTCCAGCTTATGTGATCAAATAGTGAACTCCTATAATAGAAATTTGTGTGATGTAAAGTAGTGTTCTCTTTTGTCCTACATTCAGGTGTTGGGATAAATCTTGCAGCAACTGTAAAGCTATACATGTTTCTAGATATTGGTGAGCAAGGTGGCACACTGATTAAGACATTGGACCTGTATTTAAAGGGCAAAGTCAGGACATGCGGGGACCAAGCAGCAATCGGTATTGTAATTGTAAACTGTCGAAGCTGCGTTGGTAAAGTACCAGAACTTCAAGCGCTGATAGAAAGCACCAAAGCTGAAATCATTATAGGTACAGAAAGCTGGCTGAAGCCAGAGATAAATTCTGCTGAAATTTTTACCAATGCACAGACGGTGTTGAGAAAGTATAGATTGCATGCAACCGGTGGTGGCACGTTTGTCGCTGTTAGTAGTAGTTTATCCTGTAGTGAAGTAGAAGTGGATAGTTCCTGTGAATTATTATGGATGGAGGTTACACTCAACAACTGAGCTAGGTTAATAATTGGCTCCTTTTACCGACCTCCAGAGTCAGCAGAATTAGTGGCAGAACAACTGAGAGAAAATCTGGAATACATTTCACATAAATTTCCTCAGCATGTTATAGTCTTAGGTGGAGATTTCAATTTACCAGATATAGACTGGGACACTCAGATGTTTAGGACGGGTGGTAGAGACAGAGCATCGAGTGACATTATACTGAGTGCACTATCTGAAAATTACCTCGAGCAATTAAATAGAGAACTGACTCATGGAGATAACATCTTGGTCCTACTGATAACAAACAGACCTGAACTTTTTCACTCTGTAAGCGCAGAACAGGGAATCAGTGATCATAATGCCACTGCAGAATCCCTGAATATGAAAGTAAATAGGAATATAAAAAAAGAGAGGAAGGTTTATCTGTTTAGCAAGAGTAATAGAAGGCAGATTTCAGACTACCTAACAGATCAAAACAAAAATATCTGTTCCAACACTGACAGTGTTGAGTGTTTATGGAAAAAGTTCAAGGCAATCATAAAATGCGTCTTAGACAGGTGCGTGCTGAGTAAAACTGTGAGGGACGGGAAAAACCCACCGTGGTTCAACAACAAAGTTAGGAAACTACTGCGAAAGCAAATAGAGCTTCACTGCAAGTTTAAATGCAGCCAAAACCTCTCAGACAAACAGAAGCTAAACGATGTCAAAGTTAGCATAAGGAGGGCTATGCGTGAAGCGTTCAGTGAATTCGAAAGTAAAATTCTATGTACCGACTTGACAGAAAATCCTAGGAAGTTCTGGTCTTATGTTAAATCAGTAACTAGCTCGAAACAGCATATCCAGACACTCTGGGATGATGATGGCATTGAAACAGTGGATGACATGCGTAAAGTTGAAATACTAAACACCTTTTTCCAAAGCTGTTTCACAGAGCAAGACCGCACTGCAGTTCCTTCTCTAAATCCTCACACAAATGAAAAAATGGCTGAGGTCGAAATAAGTGTCCAAGCAATAGAAAAGCAACTGAAATCACTCAACAGAGGAAAGTACTCTGGACCTGAGAGGATACCAATTTGATTGTACACAGAGTATGAAAAGAACTTGCCCCCATTCTAACAGCCATATACTGCATGTCTCTAGAGGAACGGAAGGTTCCAAATGATTGGAAAAGAGCACAGGTAGTCCCAGTCTTCCAGAAGGGTCATCAAGCAGATGCGCAAAGCTATAGACCTATATCTCTGACATCGATCTGTTGTAGAATTTTAGAACATGTTTTTTGCTCAAGTATCACATCATTTCTGGAAACCCAGACTCTACTCTGTAGAAATCAACATGGATTCCAGAAACAGCGATTGTGTGAGACCCAACTCACTTTATTTGTTCATGAGACCCAGAAAATATTAGATACAGGCTCCCAGGTAGATACCATTTCCCTTGACTTCTGGAAGGCGTTCGATACAGTTCCCCACTGTCGCCTGATAAACAAAATAAGAGCCTACGGAATATCAGACCAGCTGTGTGGCTGGATTGAAGAGTTTTTAACAAACAGAACAAAGCATATTGTTCTCAATGGAGAAACGTCTACAGACATTAAAGTAACCTCTAGCGTGCCACAGGGGAGTGTTATGGGACCACTGCTTTTCACAATATATATAAATGACCTAGTAGATAGTGTGGGAAGTTCCATGCGGCTTTTCGCGGATGATGCTGTAGTATACAGAGAAGTTTCAGCATTAGAAAATTGGAGTGAAATGCAGGAAGATCTGCAGCGGACAGGCACTTGGTGCAGGGAGTGGCCACTGACCCTTAACATAGACAAATGTAATGTATTGCGAATACATAGAAAGAAGGATCCTTTATTGCATGATTAAATGATAGAGGAACGAACACTGGTAGCAGTTACTTCTGTGAAATATCTGGGAGTATGCGTGCAGTACAATTCGAAGTGGAATGATCATATAAAATTAATTGTTGGTAAGGCGGGTTCCAGGTTGAGATTCATTGGGAGAGTCCTTAGAAAATGTAGTACATCAAGAAAGGAGGAAACTTACAAAACACTCATTCGGCCTATACTTGAGTATTGCTCATCAGTGTTGGATCCGTACCAGGTTGGGTTGACGGAGGAGATAGAGAAGATCCAAAGAAGAGTGGTGCGTTTTGTCACAGGGTTAATTGGTAAGCGTGATACCATTACAGAGATGTTTAGCAAACTCAAGTGGTAGACTCTGCAAGAGAGGCGCTCTGCATCACGGTGTAGCTTGCTGTCCAGGTTTCAAGATGGTGCGTTTCTAGGTGAGGTATCGAATATATTGCTTCCCCCTACTTATACCTCCCGAGGAGTTCATGAATGTAAAATAAGAGTGATCTGAGCACGCACGGAGGCTTTCCGGCAGTCGTTCTTCCCGCAAACCATACGCGACTGGAACAGGAAAGGGAGGTAATGACAGTGGTATGTAAAGTGCCCTCCGCCACACACCATTGGGTGGCTTGCGGAGTATAAATGTAGGTGTAGATGAACAGGCTTCAAATCCACATCCAACAATCTAGATTGAAGTTCTCTGTCGTTTTTATAAGTAAGGGGGCATAGCTTACCCACAGCAAATGCAATGATACTTGAAACCTTTAAAAGATAACCTTATACATCAAGGTGAGCCAGGTGCCAACATGGTGGACATCTGTTGGGGCAAAATAGTTGATAGTGGGCTACATCTGGGTCATTTGCACTCCTCAGTTATATAAGCCTTGCACATACTTGTGGGGGCGGTGCTCATGGGAATGGAATGATTAATGTTTCATTGGAGGTAAACTCTCCCAATGTGATGGGTTTGGCGCGTGGGGGCACTGACACTCATTCATTAATGAAAACATTTCACTTTCTTACAAGAACCCACAAATGGCTCCAAGTTCACTTGTTAATAGCCAATATCTATTTTTTCAGCCCCCACATAATTAATACATCTACCTGTTGAGAAGGGTAGGACGCAAGTTCTGTTTGTACAATTTTTTTCTGGGTGATGGGGGTTCAACTGCCCTCTCCTGATCCTAGGTGGGTACAGGCTTACCTTCTTATAACAATAAAGGTTTCTGTCAAGAATCTAGGGCTGCAAATTAATGTGGAATAACTGTATAAATCAAGCTATGGGGAAGACACATACTACATTGTGATATATTGGAAAAATTTGGTGGAAGTGCATTTCACCCACTGAAGGCATCGCTTATGGAACTGACATTAGACCAACGCTTGAGTGTTGTTTGGATAGTTTGTTATTGACACCGAGTTGGAATAACCACAGAGGTTTAGAAGGTGCAAAAAGGACCTGCATGATTCATCACAGATTTGTGTCAACAGTATGAGAACATAACATAAATAATCAATCAGCTTCTGTAGAGACACTGCAAGAAATAAATTGTGCACCATATGGGACCTTACTTTCAAAATTCCCTGAATATACTTTCCTCTGTGAGTCAAGAAACACATTACCCTTACATACAGACTGCATAGTGACCACAGTGGTCAAATTAAAGAAATTGAGGGCCATACAGAATGATACCAACAATGGTTCTTCCTACATAGCATCAGTGAATGAAATATAGAGGGGTAACATTGCCATTCTACTTTGACCACACACCATTCAATGACATGGGGAGCGATAATGTAAATGCATAGTACTGAGCAGTTACATTCCATAAGCTAAGAGACCTATAAACTTCTGTAAAAATGTGATTTATGGGGATACAATGTGGACTAAACTATGGTGGGACACACGAAAAGATGTGATGTAGATGACATGCTGTACAAGACTGCTTAGAGTGCTTGCAATAAGAGTCCATGTAAACAGAGGACTAAGATTAGAGTTTAATGTCCAGGCAATGTCAAGGTCATTACAGATAGAGCACAAGTTCAGACTGGTGAAGAAGATCAGCCATGACCTTCTCAAAGAAACAGTCCCAATGTTTGCCAATAAGCAATTAAGGGAAACTGTGGAAAATCGAAATCTGGATCATCTGACTGGCTACTGCATCCTAGTCATCCCACAGAATTATTTGGTGTAGTGATTCTTACTGTGCATTGTGTGCATTTGAAACACAGTATCTGAATCATATGGAAGCAAGATGGTGCAGTAAACACATTTTGATGACATAACTAGCAGCTGCATTATTGGCAGACACAGCCTGGAAATGTGGGCTGCAAGTATAAGGTTGACCATGTCATATTTCACAGCTGTGGAGAAGATTCCAGGATGAAGGAAACATTCAGTTACAGTATTGGTAATGGTGACTATGTGCTTCAGTTCAGTGCCAGGATCATTATCTTACCTTAAATGACCAGAGATATATAACTAGAATAGCACGTGTCCTAGCTAGAGCCCACTCGGCAGCTGATGGGTCACACATTTTCAGATACACTGGGTATTGTAGGCTTCGCAAGGTTGCTTTGTATTCTTGGTGACATGCTAGATGCATTTCAGTCACACAAATTCACTTTGTGACTCATGTTACCATTTTTCACCAAAATATTCCAGGATTGAAGAATAAAGTAGATGAGCTCCTGGTTCGTTTAGATGACATTGAATATGATAATGTAATAGATATACTATGCTTGTCTGAGCATCGCATTGTGTCTGATATGGAAAAGGTAAATATCAGTGGTTATAAACTAGCTGCACATATGAGTAGAGTGAATAAGGTGAGAGGAGGAGTTGCCATATATGTCAAAAGTTATCACTGTGTAAAAAGCTTGGATACAAAAAAGTTTTGTCTAGAGCAACACATTGAAGCACGTGCCTGTCAACTTAAACTGAAGGAGGGCTCTTTTATAATTGTAACAGTATATAGGTCCCCTTCAGGAAACTTTCATTTATTCCTGGAAAACTTGGATGCCCTGTTGTGCTATCTGTCAGATAGGGGAAAGCAAATTATTATTCGTGGGGACTTCAATGTTGATTCACTGAAAGAGTGTAATAGGAAGAATGACCTGGAAGTCTTGCTCAGTTCTTTCAATTTGACATCTGTCATTAATTTTCCTACTCGGGTAGTAAATGACAGCAGCACATTGATAGATAACACTTTTATAGACCAAGATAAGTTTAAAACCATAAATTCTTGTCCTGTTGAGAATGGCCTTTCTGATCATGGTGCTCAGCTAGTTATAGTATATGACATAGCTCCATTCAGTAATTCAAAACTACCCTCCAAAGCTGTGCATTCAATTAATGACTCAACAATTAGAAATTTCAGGGAAAATCTTCAGCAGTTAGACTGGGATGAGGTGTACAAGGAACCTGATGCTAATTTAAAATATAACTTATTTCATGATACACTGTAAGAGAATTTGAAAACTGTTTCCCCAAGAAAGTAGTTAAATCTAATTATAAGAAACCATGCAAAAAACCTTGGCTTACTAAAGGAATAAAAATATCTTGTAACCACAAAAGGGAACTGTATATAACAACAAGAAAGAGTAATGACCCAGAAACAGCCAAATATTATAAAAACTACTGTGCTACATTAAGAAAGGTTATTAAAAGGTCCAGAAGCATGTGCATCATGTCTGAGATTAATACCTCTGATAACAAAATCAAAACAATTTGGAATATTATTACATGGGAGACAGGGCAACCAGGAGTACAGAATGATGGCATTACCATCAAAGTGATGGAAACTTGACAAACAACAAGCTGGAAATCGAAAACATTGTTAATAATTATTTTTTACGTGTTGTAGAGAAAATAGGATCTAAATGTTCATTAGAAGAAGCAAGGTAGTTAATGGCAGATGCCTTACCCACACAATCTGATACAACTGAAATGCCACCCACCTCTCCTTCTGAAATTAGGAAGATAATAAACTCTCTCAAGAATAAAAGCTCACATGGAATTGATGGCATTTCCAGCAGGATGATAAAAGCTTGTTCCCAAGAGATAAGTGGGATTCTTAACCACCTATGTAATAGCTCTCTGAAGCAGGGTATTTTCCCAGATAGACTGAAGTATGCCACTGTTAAACCACTGCATAAAAAAGGGGATATGTCTGATGTCAACAACTACCACCCCCAATCTCTCTTCTGACTGCCTTATCCAAAATTCTTGAAAAGTAATGTATTGTACAGTAGTTTCACACCTTTGTAAAAATAAAGTTTTGACAAAATGTCAGTTTGGTTTCCAGAAAGGTTTTCAATGGAAAATGCTATATATACTTTCACTAGTGAAATATTAAATGCTCTGAGTAACCGGAAGTTACCTGTTGGGATTTTTTGTGATCTCTCAAAGGCTTTTGATTGTGTAAATCATGGAATACTTCCAGATAAACTCAAGTACAGTGGTATGAATGGGACAGTGCTCCAATGATTTAAATCATACCTAACTGGAAGAGTGCAGAAAGTTGAAATAAGCAGTTCACATTATATGCAAAAAACTGGTGATTTCTCAAACTGGGGAACTATCAGGAATGGGGTTCCACAAGGTTTGGTCTTGGGTCCTCTGCTGTTCTTAATATATATTAATGACTTGCCATTCTATATTCACAAAGATGCAAACCTGGTACTTTTTGCTGACGATACAAGTATAGCTTTCACACCCAACAGACAAGAATTAACTGATGAAATTATAAATGATGTTTTCAGAAAATCATTAAGTGGTTCTCTGCAAATGGGCTCTCATTACTGTGACAAAACATAGTATATACTGTTCCTCACAGTAAATGGAATGACACCATTAATAAATATAGACTTCGATCAGAAATCAGTAGCTAAGGTAGAATATTCAAAATTTCTAGGTGTATGCATTGATGAGGGATTGAACTGGAAAAAACACACTGAAGATCTGCTGAAACATTTTGAGTTCAGCTACTTCTGCTATTAGGGTCATTGCAAATTTTGGCGATCTACACCTCAGTAAATTAGCTTACCACACCTATTTCCATTCTCTGTTTTCATATGGCATCATATTCTGGGGTAACTCATCATTGACTAAAAGAGTGTTCATTGCACGATGTGTAATCAGAATAATTGCTGGAGCTCATCCAAGATCATCCTGCAGACACTTATTTCACTGTAGCCTCAAAAAATATATATTCACTTATGAAATTTGTTATTAAAAATCCGAACGAATTCAAAAGTAATAGCAGTGTACTTGGCTACAACACTAGGAGAAAAGATGATCTTCACTACTCAAGGTTAAATCTAACTTTGGTTCAGAAGGGGGTAAATTATGCTGCCACAAAAGTCTTTGGTCACTTACCTAATAGCATCAAAAGTCTGACAGATAGCCTTATAGCATTTAAAAGGAAATTAAAAGAATTTCTGAATGGCAACTCCTTCTACTCATAAGATGAGTTTTTGGATATAGTAAGTGGGTAATTTCCCCACTCCTCACAAAAAAAAATTGTTAAGTGTCATGTAATATTTTGTGTAATGTAATATCATGTATAGACCCCTTTTATTAACCTGACACATTCCACATCATTATGAAGTGTCGTATTCATGACCTATGGAACAAGTACTAATCTAATCTAATCTATAATCAGTCATGGTGTCTAGACCACCATGCATGGACAGAGGGATGGATGACCCACAGCTCGACCTGAGGAATGATTCTGGCAGTCTGTTCATCTGGAGCGCCCATGATGTAAGTTACAACACTACCAGCATTATGGAAACTGACCAGTATGGTGGTGCCAATTTTCTGATCTGGACTATCATCATGTTTTGAGCACATACACTATTGTTTGTGTTTGCTGGTATACTGTAACAGCTAGAACCTATGGGAATGACATCCTGCAATGGTAGTTTCAATATTATCTGCAACATGAGGGCATCACACATCTAGAATGGCAGACTTGATCTCCAGACTTCATACAATTTAATATGAGTCAAAGGACTGCATATATTCTGACCTCCAGAAGGCACTTGTATAGCGATGGGAGACATTACATAAAACCATGCTGGACAGCATCTTCCACAGTATTGGACCCCATTATAAACCTTGTATTGTCATATTCTGTATTGATGTTCTGTATACATCCAGAGGAGGGACATCTTCAGTCACTGCCCAGTTTTCCATTGTGCTTTGCAGATATTACAGTGGGTTATGCATCATAATGTTACCAGGGAACCCCTCCAGTGCACACATTGGCATCAAGTCTCATATTATAATGTGGTTCTGGAAGAGCCCTCAGCTTAGGGAACTGTATGTATACATAGTCTCTTGTTGGCAGAATTAGTTCTGTCATTTTCTCTGCATGCCCCACACGTTTATTAATACCTCTGCAGGATCTCAGTACAACAGGCAACAAATTGATCATACATGTATGTAGTAGTATTTCATTGTTATGTTTACATCTTATTTACAGGATGATTTCAAATTGTTATTCGGAAATGCACTTGACCATTCTCTGCATGTATAACCACACAATTTTCTTCATCCAATATGTTAACTTGTAACTCTGTACTCCCAAATCCATGAAGCAGTTCAGCAGTTTTTACAATAGCAGTATATCCTTTAGTACTTGAGTGCACTACTGACTTTTGTGTGGATTCTGAGATGCCAATGATTGCTCAAAACTGACAATATGTTTCCAAATTCATCCTTTCCTGGTGTCAAGCAATGAGTGTTGCTGTATTCTGTTGCAGCTTATGCAGCTCCTAATCCGAGCAATTGCAGAGTTCATCATCTATCCGAACCCAATTAGAAACATCAATATTTCCTCTACAAAATGTCCATTATGTGCCAACTCTCTCCATTTTGACATATTATTTAGCTTAAACTCAGTTCCCACATTTAATTGATTTCTGTATCGACTGCTGTTAATGACAGGGACATCATTTGACTATTATCCCATTTAGCACCACTGGACACTCCTGTCTGATTTCAAATTGCTTAACAGCAAACAAAGAAGTTATCATAGACAAAATGGTTTTGCTATGAAGAATAATCTCGTTCACAATGAAACATAGCCTGTTATTAATGTTTTGAAATTTTGTAACAAAATAATGCGATACTATACATAAACACTGTGATGTGCAGTGCAGTGTGAAGGCCTACTGAAAAACTGACTGTAATGCCTGTGAGAATATACTAGTGTGACATAAGAAGCCAACAACTTAAACACTGGTGATGGTCTGAAATAAAGCGAATTGTTTTGGACCAATCTAAACAGACTCATTACAATTGCAAAACCAACCACAACTAAAACAAACTGAGGTGACAAAAGTCATGGCATACCTCCTAATATCATGTTGGACTTTCTTCCACTTGGCATAGTGCAGCAGCTTGGCGTGGTGTGGGATAAATAAGTTGTTGGAAGACCCTGCAGAAGTATTGAGCCATGCTGTCTCTACAGCCGCCCATAACTGTGAAAGTGTTACCAGTGCCGGTTTTTGTGCACAAACTGACCTCTTGATTATGTCCAATAAATGTTCCATGAGATTCATGTTGTGCAATCCAGGTGGCCAAATCATTTGTTCGCATTGTCCAGAATGTTCTTCAAGCCAATCACAAACAAATGTGGCCTGGTGACATGGCTCACTATCATGCATAAAAATTCCATCGATGTTTGGGCACATGTATGGCTGCAAATGGCCTCCAGGTTGCTGAACATAACCATTTCCGCTCAATGATCGGTTCAGTTGGACCAGTGGTCCTAGTGCATGACATGTAAACATAGACCACATCATTATGGAACCACGACCAGCTTGCACAGTGCCTTGTTGACAACTTGGGTCCATTCCTTTTTGGAGTGTGCGCTACACTCAAACCCTACCACCAGCTCTTACCAACTGAAATTGGGACTCACGTGACCTGGCCACAGTTTTCTAGTCATCTAGGGTCCAAATGATATGGTCACGAGCCCAGAAGATGTGCTGCAGGTGTTGTCGTGCTGTTAGCAAAGGCATGCACGTCGGTCGTCTGCTGCCATAGTCCATTAATGCCAAATTTAGACGCACTGTTCGTCAAATGTCTCACATTGATTTCTGTGGTTATTTCTCTCTTTGTTGCTTGTCTGCTAGCACTGCCAACTCTATGCCAACGCCACTTCTCTCGATCGTTAAGTGGACGCTGTCGGCCACTGCGTTGACTGTGGTGAGAAACAATACTTGAAATCTGGTTTCTTGGCATGCTCTTGATACTGTGGATCTCGGGATTTTGAATTCCATAACGATTTCCGAAATGGAATTTCCCATGTGTCCAGCTCCAACTACCATTCCGCGTTGCGAGTTTGTTAATTTTCATCGTGCGGCTATAATTTCATCGGAAATCTTTTCACATGAATCAGCAGAGTACAAATGACAGCTCCGCCAATGCGCTGCTCTTGTATACCTTGCGTACGCGATACTACCGCCATTTGTATATATGCATATCGCTATCCCATGTCTGTTGTCACCTCAGTGTATTTACGAACTACAACTATGGACAGCAAGCCACTAAATTAAAGGGAACCTGTATCAATAATCACTTATACGGTGTAGTGCTACAAATGTTTTCCTAAGTTGTTATACATGTCCGCCGCTGAGTGGCTCGGTCGCTGTATCGAGTCCCGTTCGTCACTTTTTTACAGGCCGGCATCGCCGCCACGCAGTGCGGACGTGTTGTTTCCGCCTGCGGAGCGCGCGCGCTCGCTGTTGTTTACATTTCAGCGGCCGTCACTTACGTGTACTAGAAACATGGCCAACCGTTTTAGAAAATCAACACTACGATTCAGCTTCTGCAGCGACTACGCTCGACCAAAGGCCTTGGAAGTGAAACGCTTCCTACACGATGTTGCTAAGATCCCAGCTTCCGACATCTTGGGCATCCATTTGTCCATATTAAACAGTACAGTGTACGTCAAAGTCGTCAATGACACGGCATGTGAAAGAATAATTCGTGACACGAAACATGGATTACGTTTCCAGAATGAGATTTTCACTCTGCAGCGGAGTGTGCGCTGATATGAAACTTCCTGGCAGATTAAAACTGTGTGCCCGACCGAGACTCGAACTCGGGACCTTTGCCTTTCGCGGGCAAGTGCTCTACCAACTGAGCTACCGAAGCACGACTCACGCCCGGTACTCACAGCTTTACTTCTGCCAGTACCTCGTCTCCTACCTTCCAAACTTTACAGAAGCTCTCCTGCGAACCTTGCAGAACTAGCACTCCTGAAAGAAAGGATATTGCGGAGACATGGCTTAGCCACAGCCTGGGGGATGTTTCCAGAATGAGATTTTCACTCTGCAGCGGAGTGTGCGCTGATATGAAACTTCCTGGCAGATTAAAACTGTGTGCCCGACCGAGACTCGAACTCGGGACCTTTGCCTTTCGCGGGCAAGTGCTCTACCAACTGAGCTACCGAAGCACGACTCACGCCCGGTACTCACAGCTTTACTTCTGCCAGTACCTCGTCTCCTACCTTCCAAACTTTACAGAAGCTCTCCTGCGAACCTTGCAGAACTAGCACTCCTGAAAGAAAGGATATTGCGGAGACATGGCTTAGCCACAGCCTGGGGGATGTTTCCAGAATGAGATTTTCACTCTGCAGCGGAGTGTGCGCTGATATGAAACTTCCTGGCAGATTAAAACTGTGTGCCCGACCGAGACTCGAACTCGGGACCTTTGCCTTTCGCGGGCAAGTGCTCTACCAACTGAGCTACCGAAGCACGACTCACGCCCGGTACTCACAGCTTTACTTCTGCCAGTACCTCGTCTCCTACCTTCCAAACTTTACAGAAGCTCTCCTGCGAACCTTGCAGAACTAGCACTCCTGAAAGAAAGGATATAGCGGAGACATGGCTTAGCCACAGCCTGGGGGATGTTTCCAGAATGAGATTTTCACTCTGCAGCGGAGTGTGCGCTGATATGAAACTTCCTGGCAGATTAAAACTGTGTGCCCGACCGAGACTCGAACTCGGGACCTTTGCCTTTCGCGGGCAAGTGCTCTACCAACTGAGCTACCGAAGCACGACTCACGCCCGGTACTCACAGCTTTACTTCTGCCAGTACCTCGTCTCCTACCTTCCAAACTTTACAGAAGCTCTCCTGCGAACCTTGCAGAACTAGCACTCCTGAAAGAAAGGATATAGCGGAGACATGGCTTAGCCACAGCCTGGGGGATGTTTCCAGAATGAGATTTTCACTCTGCAGCGGAGTGTGCGCTGATATGAAACTTCCTGGCAGATTAAAACTGTGTGCCCGACCGAGACTCGAACTCGGGACCTTTGCCTTTCGCGGGCAAGTGCTCTACCAACTGAGCTACCGAAGCACGACTCACGCCCGGTACTCACAGCTTTACTTCTGCCAGTACCTCGTCTCCTACCTTCCAAACTTTACAGAAGCTCTCCTGCGAACCTTGCAGAACTAGCACTCCTGAAAGAAAGGATATTGCGGAGACATGGCTTAGCCACAGCCTGGGGGATGTTTCCAGAATGAGATTTTCACTCTGCAGCGGAGTGTGCGCTGATATGAAACTTCCTGGCAGATTAAAACTGTGTGCCCGACCGAGACTCGAACTCGGGACCTTTGCCTTTCGCGGGCAAGTGCTCTACCAACTGAGCTACCGAAGCACGACTCACGCCCGGTACTCACAGCTTTACTTCTGCCAGTACCTCGTCTCCTACCTTCCAAACTTTACAGAAGCTCTCCTGCGAACCTTGCAGAACTAGCACTCCTGAAAGAAAGGATATAGCGGAGACATGGCTTAGCCACAGCCTGGGGGATGTTTCCAGAATGAGATTTTCACTCTGCAGCGGAGTGTGCGCTGATATGAAACTTCCTGGCAGATTAAAACTGTGTGCCCGACCGAGACTCGAACTCGGGACCTTTGCCTTTCGCGGGCAAGTGCTCTACCAACTGAGCTACCGAAGCACGACTCACGCCCGGTACTCACAGCTTTACTTCTGCCAGTACCTCGTCTCCTACCTTCCAAACTTTACAGAAGCTCTCCTGCGAACCTTGCAGAACTAGCACTCCTGAAAGAAAGGATATTGCGGAGACATGGCTTAGCCACAGCCTGGGGGATGTTTCCAGAATGAGATTTTCACTCTGCAGCGGAGTGTGCGCTGATATGAAACTTCCTGGCAGATTAAAACTGTGTGCCCGACCGAGACTCGAACTCGGGACCTTTGCCTTTCGCGGGCAAGTGCTCTACCAACTGAGCTACCGAAGCACGACTCACGCCCGGTACTCACAGCTTTACTTCTGCCAGTACCTCGTCTCCTACCTTCCAAACTTTACAGAAGCTCTCCTGCGAACCTTGCAGAACTAGCACTCCTGAAAGAAAGGATATAGCGGAGACATGGCTTAGCCACAGCCTGGGGGATGTTTCCAGAATGAGATTTTCACTCTGCAGCGGAGTGTGCGCTGATATGAAACTTCCTGGCAGATTAAAACTGTGTGCCCGACCGAGACTCGAACTCGGGACCTTTGCCTTTCGCGGGCAAGTGCTCTACCAACTGAGCTACCGAAGCACGACTCACGCCCGGTACTCACAGCTTTACTTCTGCCAGTACCTCGTCTCCTACCTTCCAAACTTTACAGAAGCTCTCCTGCGAACCTTGCAGAACTAGCACTCCTGAAAGAAAGGATAATGCGGAGACATGGCTTAGCCACAGCCTGGGGGATGTTTCCAGAATGAGATTTTCACTCTGCAGCGGAGTGTGCGCTGATATGAAACTTCCTGGCAGATTAAAACTGTGTGCCCGACCGAGACTCGAACTCGGGACCTTTGCCTTTCGCGGGCAAGTGCTCTACCAACTGAGCTACCGAAGCACGACTCACGCCCGGTACTCACAGCTTTACTTCTGCCAGTACCTCGTCTCCTACCTTCCAAACTTTACAGAAGCTCTCCTGCGAACCTTGCAGAACTAGCACTCCTGAAAGAAAGGATATTGCGGAGACATGGCTTAGCCACAGCCTGGGGGATGTTTCCAGAATGAGATTTTCACTCTGCAGCGGAGTGTGCGCTGATATGAAACTTCCTGGCAGATTAAAACTGTGTGCCCGACCGAGACTCGAACTCGGGACCTTTGCCTTTCGCGGGCAAGTGCTCTACCAACTGAGCTACCGAAGCACGACTCACGCCCGGTACTCACAGCTTTACTTCTGCCAGTACCTCGTCTCCTACCTTCCAAACTTCTTTCAGGAGTGCTAGTTCTGCAAGGTTCGCAGGAGAGCTTCTGTAAAGTTTGGAAGGTAGGAGACGAGGTACTGGCAGAAGTAAAGCTGTGAGTACCGGGCGTGAGTCGTGCTTCGGTAGCTCAGTTGGTAGAGCACTTGCCCGCGAAAGGCAAAGGTCCCGAGTTCGAGTCTCGGTCGGGCACACAGTTTTAATCTGCCAGGAAGTTTCATATCAGCGCACACTCCGCTGCAGAGTGAAAATCTCATTCTGGAAACATCCCCCAGGCTGTGGCTAAGCCATGTCTCCGCAATATCCTTTCTTTCAGGAGTGCTAGTTCTGCAAGGTTCGCAGGAGAGCTTCTGTAAAGTTTGGAAGGTAGGAGACGAGGTACTGGCAGAAGTAAAGCTGTGAGTACCGGGCGTGAGTCGTGCTTCGGTAGCTCAGTTGGTAGAGCACTTGCCCGCGAAAGGCAAAGGTCCCGAGTTCGAGTCTCGGTCGGGCACACAGTTTTAATCTGCCAGGAAGTTTCATATCAGCGCACACTCCGCTGCAGAGTGAAAATCTCATTCTGGAAACATCCCCCAGGCTGTGGCTAAGCCATGTCTCCGCAATATCCTTTCTTTCAGGAGTGCTAGTTCTGCAAGGTTCGCAGGAGAGCTTCTGTAAAGTTTGGAAGGTAGGAGACGAGGTACTGGCAGAAGTAAAGCTGTGAGTACCGGGCGTGAGTCGTGCTTCGGTAGCTCAGTTGGTAGAGCACTTGCCCGCGAAAGGCAAAGGTCCCGAGTTCGAGTCTCGGTCGGGCACACAGTTTTAATCTGCCAGGAAGTTTCATGGATTACGTTTTTGCCACGCCGAAACAATGTCGGTGCGGTCACTGTCGACCATGCAGGCTTGGGAAAACGCACCCACCGAGTGAGGTGGCGCAGTGGTTAGACACTGGACTCGCATTTGGACTCGCATCCCGTGTCCGGCCATCCTGATTTAGGTTTTCCGTGATTTCCCTAAATCGCTCGAGGCAAATGCCGGGATGGTTCCTTTCAAAGGGCACGGCCGACTTCCTTCCCTGTCCTTCCCTAATCCGATGAGACCAATGACCTCGCTGTCTGATCTCCTTCCCCTAAAACAACAACAACAATACGCACCATACGAGTTTTCGAACTTCCATTCGAGCTCCCGGCGGAAGACGTTATCGCGGCTTTCCACCCCTATGGCACTGTACATGGCCACACTGCCGAACGCTGGGCGCAATTCCAAACGTACCGCGTTCTTAACGGTGTACGACAGATCACCATCGATCTCCATCGCCAAGTGCCATCTTACCTGCAAATTAGCGAGTGCCGCGCGGTTATCATATACGCCGGCCAACCCAAGACCTGTTCTGGGTACGGCAAAGAAGGCCACCTCAGATCTGAGTGTCTTCAGCGACGAATCACCCAATTTCCAGCCGCTACCATGGCACCTCCGGCTCCGATGACGGTTTTACCGATCACCTACGCATCGGCGCTCTCGTTCACCTAAGAGGCGCAAGAGGAGTCGCCGTACGGTCTCGGAATGAGACGGATCACCTCCCCCTGATGCTCCAGAGGCCGTCCGACCCGACGAGGCCTCAGAGAACCTGCACGACGATACGAATGACGACAACATGACGCCGACTGTGGCTATGTCGATTCCTTACTCTACTGGCTCGCCCAGCTGCTCCTGAACCAATGGACTCCACCGTTGCAACTGCCGCCGAGACGTTCTCCGCCCCTACGACCGAAGTGGAACGTACGACCATGACAACGACAGCACCTTCAATGGCGTGGAGTGAGGACGTCGATGAAAGCCCGGACCACACGCTGGGGACAGAGTTACCCCAGACGGAAGCCTCATTACATTGCTGATAATGCTGTCAAGTGGTGTACGGCACGACTCGCCGTTGCTTCGCCCCTCTTCATCCTCCCCTGGTGGAGTTCCCCTCCACAGCGGGGTACAGCTCCAAACCTACCGAGTAGCGACAATCAACACTAACACCATTACCACCTCACCCTTGAAACTTCAACTGCTGCAAGAGATGATATGGGCGTTGGACGTCGACATTGCACTACTACAGGAAATACACTTGGACATACTTCCAGACATCGCGGGATATACCACTTATCCTTCTCCTGGTGACCACCTGGGACGCGGCGTAGCCATCTATGCCCGAGAAGGCATTCCAGTGGCCGATATCACATACCTTCCATCCAACAGAGGTATGATTGTCATCGTCATAGGGATGCGTATTGTCAACATTTACGATCCGTCAGGCTCTACCCGCAGACGCGACAGGGCACTCATCTATTCAGAAGAAATCGCCCGTTTGTTTCTTGGACGCTGCGACCATTACTTGCTTGGGGGTGATTTTAATTGTGTCTTACACCCTAAGGATCAAGTGCCCCACTACAACACCTGTCATGAATAGCATCTTGTCATCCGAGATCTGTTGCTCTGCGACACTTGGGAAGTTCGGCATGGCGATGGGCCTGGACATACTTACCAGACGAGTCACTCCGCGAGCTGCCTTGATAGGATTTACATTTCTCGGGAACTCACACCTGCAGTCCAAGGTGCAGAACTTTGGTCCTTGGCCTTTTCGGACCACTGTGCCTACATCTGCAACATTCTCCTCCCCCAGCAAGTGGTCTGGCGTAGTTGTGCACCGTGGAAGCTAAACACCTCCCATCTTCATGATCCCAAATGTCTTCAACGTGTTACCGAGACATGGGCCACCTGTGAACGTCGCTTACCTAAGTACTGCACGAACTTGACCTGGTGGCTGCAATGTGCCAAACCTGCCATTCGACGTACTTTGATTCAGTATGGCAAGGAAGTTGCTACGTGGCGTCGGAACACTACAGACTAGTTCTACGCAGTTCTCCGCGACCTGGACGCCCAGCCGCCCACCCCCGACACCCAGAGGGAACGCAGCAGGATTAAGGCGCAAATTGTAGCGTTGACACGCTGTAGACTACAGGGAGCTATGGTGCGAACCCGGTGTCAAGATTCGGCGAAACAAGAACATCCCACCATGCATCATATACCCTCCGATAGGAAACATCGACGACAACGACTCATCACCGAGATCAACACCTGTCGCGCCCAGCACGTCACTTGCCAGGGCAAAATCGTCATTGCCTTTGTAGACCACTACCGCACAATGTACTAGTAGGAGACTACCAACAACCATGCTGAGGAGTCTGTGTTACCACATTTAACTCGCACCCTCGCCAGCGACGAAGCGGACGAGCTGATGGAGCCAATTACGCGTGACGAAGTCCACGATGCAATCAACAAAGGTGCTCTGAATAAGTCACCTGGTGTCGACGAATTGCCGATAGAATTTTATCGCGCTTTCGTCACACTAATGGCGTCACGGTGGACGACGATGTTTCATGAACTGATGACGATGGGGAACGCCGTACCGCCATTCTTTGTCACAGGAATTATTATCCCCATCCACAAACCGACACCGGGTGTGACGACAGCACATTACCGTCACCTGACTCTGCTTAACACAGACTATAAAATTTTTGGACGCCTACTGGCGACGCGATGCCGCAAGGTCCTGCCTAGCATTCTATCCCCGGAAAAGACAACTCCGGGTGGCTCAGTTAATATAAAAACGGCCACAGGAGAAAGTCGCGATTTAATTGCACTGTCAGCGGCGTGCAGACTCCGCGCCGCGGTGGTTGCTATTGACAGCGCATTCGACAAGGTGCAGCATCGTTTTCTGTTCTCAGTGATGAACCGCATGGGTTTTCCACCATCCTTTATCGATGTCATCCGGCGCCTGTACGGCACCGCCGAATCGCTGATTCAGGTTAATGGCCGTGTGGCGGGACTAGTGGCGATCCGGCGTTCCGTAAGGCAAGGTTGCCCACTTTCGACCCTACTCTATGCCATAAGCCTGGAGCCACTCATCGGGAGTCTGATGAGCCACCTTTCTGGTCTCACTTTGCGACAGCAGAGTTTTCGATGTCGTGCGTATGCGGACGACCCCCTCCTCTTGGTCCGCTCATGGAGTGAAACACAAACGGCACTTGATTTGATACCAACGTACGGAACTGCAGCGGGCAGTAACATGAATGTGGCTAAATCCAAGGCGATGTCCATTGGACGCGGCCTCTCACACGACGACTTAGCACCTCTCCCGTGTGTACAAAAACTACGATACCTTGGTATCATTTTCATCTCCACCGTCCGCCGCTCCGCTGCCATCAATTTTCGGCGTGCACTCCAAACTATCCGCACGATGGTGTGACAAAATCCACTCTGCCGGCTCGATTCTTTACAACGTGTCCAATACCTCAATCAACATGTGGCGTCCAGAATGGTCCACATCGCACAGGTCCTCCCGCTGCCATCGACTATAGGACGCAGCCTCCAGGCTGCTTTCGGATACTTTCTTACGCCCGGTACGCTCTTCAAGGTCAGCTACGACACGCTCACCCTTCCCCTGCGAGCAGGAGGCCTCGGCCTTGTCAGAGTCCGACTCCGAGCGGCATCCTTGTTCATGTCCACCATGCACAATCAGTGGCACAGGGGCACCTCCCTTATGCACAGCTTGCTGCAAATTCCTGTGCCCACGACCATAACACCACCAGTACCAGTCGGACACATCAAGCACCATCTGACGCACATTTCTAATTTAATCGTCAACTTCAGTTATGTTCACACACACTTACCGACCACGCGTTCTCCTCGACCTAAAGATTTTTACACCCCACTGCTTCGTTCCATATCCAGCAACAATATCGAACTCAGACATCCGTCCAAGTGGTGGCCCACGGTTTGGCGTCATATCCACCAGCCTTTTCTTCCCTCCAACGTCTGGGCAACATGGTACCACGTCGCAAGTGGAAAATTCGCCACAAATCGACGTCTTCACGCCATCGGACTAACGGACTCTCCACTTTCTTCCATTTGCCACGTCATGGATGACGATGTCCACCAACTGACTTGTGCTGCCACCAGTGACGTCTGGAAACTTGGCCGACAGTTCGTTCCCTGTTACCTCCACGTTCCACCAGTCTCGATTGACCCATGGACTTTTATCCATCCGGAGGATACTTATTTCCCCGACACCAAAAATCATGCGATTGTATGGGTCAAGGGATGGACGATCACCTATATGTATTGTGATGGTGACAGATCACGCCTTGATTTCTGGCAGTACTTACAAACCGCCCACAGTGAAGTCGAGCACCGACCGCGCTACCGCGCCTTCTTCGCCAATTACCTACACGCGATCTTTACGTCACGCCCGCTCAGTTGGATGGTGCCACACGCCTACAGCGCCCCCGCCCCCCCCCCCCCCCCCCCCCTGCTGACATCTGAGACTCTCTGCGCTACTTTCTATATTTTAACCCACAGTGGAGTAGGCGCATGGACACGCGCCTCCTTTCTTTTATGCACTATACCAGAACACGCTGGTATTTCCCCCACTCCACTGTCTATTGCTTCACACCTCTTAGCTTACATCAGTATTATTATTCTTTTTTTCTACACCTTGTTAATAAAAAAAAATTGCTCGTCTTGTACGAGTGTAATGTCTCGTGTTATTTCCGCCGGAAGGATGGCATTTCTGTTGTATTTAAGCTTGTACCAATGAAAGATACTTTGCCCATTTACCCTGTTCCTGGTAAATAAAAAAATAAAAAAGCTACTTTGAGGGAGTGATTCAGGGATGGGAGGGGGGAGGCATCGCGGCCAGGCCTCGGGTTCCGACCCTGCCCGCCTTGTCTGGTCTACCAGACGGGAGGCCTTAGCCACACCACCTTTCATTTCAGTTATTATATTATTTGTATCTACATAAATGTTATGTTCTTTGTTATCTGGTGAGCCTCGGAGTGGTATAAGGGTAAGCACGGTATGGGCGACGCCTTCAACGAGAAATCTAAGAGACCGTATTCTGGCCGCTATTGCCGCTTCTGCGACAACCATCCGCGCGTAGAAGCATGCGCCGAATGAATGATTTTAATAATGTTAAGTAAAGAAATAACAGAAAGCCGATTTACGTAATGTTTCATGTGATATGAAATGATTTAGTCCGGAATATGCTTCGTATGATATACCGTATATGTGAAATAATACATCCAAGATAGTTCAATGAATTTACGTGTTCGGAATTCCGAAGCGTGGATGAAACAATTACTTCTCGTTGACAAGTGGGTAGCATAATTTCAAAAAGATAGAGTTCAATGAACTTACTTTTTTCTTTTAATTTAGGGTGAAGTGAAAGAAAATATGTTTAATATCTTGAGAACCAAGTAATAAGTTTGACCTTTTTTTTACAAATTCAATGCTAAAATCTCTGATTTTTTTGCAGCTTTTAAAGGGAAAAAGGAATGGTTGAAAGCAGAATATCTTTCTCTGCGGAGTGAACCTTGTGAATTAAAAGGATTGAAGTTTGAAATATTATTGCACATACGTCTTGAGCTGTAAGTACCGATAGCGGCCGCAGGATTGTTGCACAAATTCTGTGACGTTTTATTTGAGGCACTGCACTTAAAGTGATGGGAGGTTATGTGCTGCTACAGCGATGATGATGAAGGGCAGGTATTTTCTGGTAATTGGACCTTAAGGATAATTAACTGATGGTTAAAGATTTATTCCAACACGTTGTTAGCATTCTGCAGTGCCGTTAATAGAGGGGAGTTTTACGATAGCTAATTAGTTCTTGGGATCAAGAATTCGGAAATTAACTCGAGACGTAAGCCCATGCAGCTGGCGTGCTCGGATCGAAAACAATACTTCAGTCGATTGTTTGATAGCGCAACGGTAGTAAACATTTCAGCAAGTGTACATCTTCAGTAAGTGGACGACACTGGAACTTCCTTTTAGATTACAACTATGTGCCAAATCAAGAACCGAACGCAAATATTCGTTTCGTGGGGAACGTTGTTACCATTTGAGCTACCGGACAATGCTCCACCGGTTCACTCAAAGTTCTCTGTCTGGCAGTTCCCCTCTCCAACCTGTAATCGCAAAATCACGGACCTATATATCGATCCGACGTTCAGTAGGAACCCCGTGAGGAATTTTCATTACAGTTAACAATCCACTGACGCGTGATAGAATTTTGCAAACGGTATGAAAACTAAGGGGTTTTGTTATAGAGCGTACGAGTGTACTTCTGCTGAAGAGGATGTAAATCTTTGTTACCTGTGTTCTCTCTAACGGAAGCTTCTCACTTGCAGGGCCGTACTGAGGGCACGGTGACACAGGCCCCCCACCAGGGGCCCAAACTGACCAGCAAAACAATCCAAGGACGGAATATCGTCGATGAAGAAACAATACCGCGTAACTGACAAATTGCCGATTTTTCGTTTTTCAGTCAGATTATGTGGTTGACCGTACGCACATCTGCTCTTAACGCCATAATGCCGGATTTTTAATTATTTACCGTGATAAAATTATCTAAAACAATACCACGTGTGTGACACAGCAAATAAATCGATGGCAATACCGCGGAACTGTAGAGAATTAAATACCGCGTATCTACAATCTATGGATACTGTAGACAATACCGCGTAAATACAAAAGCACGCGCAGCCACAGCACAATGTTACTGCCTTATTACGTATTTAACAGTGCTCAAAAGTGGTTCCATGCTTGTAGCTTCATTCGTGATAATGGACATCGATACAGACGACGATCTTTTTACTGAAGAAGAAATTGTTTCTCAGCTGAAATCAGCTTATGAAAGCGTAGAATCGTTCCTGAGAGTCACTTACAGCGGTAAGAAAATTGTTTTATTATTCACCTTTGAATGTTAGTAGCACCGCAAGTGTCTTATTATGGTATAAACCAGAACGCCCCCACTTGACTCGTTCTGTGCTTTATTCATTTCTGCCAAAGATTTCTAGACTGTCCAGTTTCTTGTAGGATCTCCCGTAAATGCAGAACGAACAACAGGCGAGTAAAGATGTAAGGCTGAAGTTACATTTACCGAAGAAGAATTAATTTCGTATGTGGGGTTCTCGGTTGCTGTTCCTGCAACATCTAATGACGCAGGTAAATTTTCTTGGGATTATTGTTAATAGTATTACTGATTCCGTCGTTCTCATAAATACATGAATTTGACCTTCATCTTTGTTTGCTTAAAATAATTTATAAATATTTTTCCATCTAGAAACTTAAGTGCCTGTATCCAACAATTCTCAAAATGAAACCACAGTCACAGTTTCCACTAGAAACTAAAGTACTTCACACTCATTGCTATGCGATGATGCTCGTTGTTTGCGAAACACTCTGGATAAATTATCGGAAGATCACGGGAGCAATAATGATGCTGACAGGGAAGGCCAAGAATTTTATGGTGACGTAATCAGTGACAGGAAAAGGAAGTCCAAACCACATCCTGAAGATTGGAAGAAAAATGCCAATAAAATTCTGAGAATGCATGGAGAGGCGTATATTGGATACAAAAGAAGTCGAATTGGTAAAATCACTCATGATACTCCAAGAGAGGCTATAAAATTAGGTCCAACATGTATTTCGAAGATGTGCCAGAAATCCGTTCAAAGGAAGTGTCATCAGTTTTCTGCTGCTGATAGGCAGGCAGTATTTAACACAGTTTGGGAAACGATTTCATGGGATCAGAAGAAGGTTTACGTTATCAAGCTTGTGGACGTAATTCTAACCAAACGTCCAGGGAAGAACACTGGCGAATCCAGGAGAAAAGGACTCTCATTTATCATTTGAAAAATGAGCTGGGGAAACATAAAGTTTGCAAAAAGATGTTTGTCGATACTCTTGGGGTTAAAGAATGGACTGTCCGATATTGGCTGGGTAATTCCACACACGGGATGAGTCCTGATACAGAATCGTCACGACGTCGAATCAAACAGACGAAGAAGCAAGATGAGAGAACCTTCATGAAAGAATTCCTGGACTTTCTTCCGAAACTTCCGTCGCATTACTGCAGGAAATCCTCCTAGAAGTTGTACCTTGAGCCTATTCTACAATCCAAACAACAGCTGTATGAACTCTATGTGGTAAAATGTCATGCAGAGAAGGTTTCACCATTAAGTCGGGCTACCTTTAACTTGATTTCAGAAGCTGGTGATATTAGCTTATTTTCCCCCAAGAAAGTCCAGTGCGACTTGTGTTGTAGTAACAGGCATGGTAACTTGAGTGAAGACGTGTGGAAGCAACACAGAACGGAAAGAGCAGGCAAGGATGCAAAGAAAATGCTGACAAGAAAGAAGCCCAGCAGAACCTCTGTTCAGTGTACACCATGGACCTACAGGCCGTGAAAGTAGCTCCATTTTTAAGTGCTAGTGCAGTTTATTATAAAACAAAGTTGGCTGTTCATAACTTTACAATGTATAATTTAGAAAGTCGTGATGCAGTATGTACTGGTTCAATGAAACGCAAGGTGATTTGGTTGCATAATGTTTTGCCTCATGCATTGTGGACATCCTATCCAGAACGATTAAGGCAAATCCCGTTCAAGTCATTCTGTATTCTGACGCCTGCACATATCAGAACAAAAATGTGATGTTATCAAATGCTCTTTTAAGATTAGCAATTGATACTGGAGTATCAATTACACAAAAGTTTTTGGAGAAAGGGCATACTCAGATGGAATGTGACTCAGTTCACGGTTCCATTGAGTGCAAGCTTAAAGGACGTGACGTTACACTTTCTAGCCAATACGCTATGATATCTAAAGAAGCGAGAAGAAAGCCACAGCCATACGAAGTCCATTACCTAGATTACTCCTTTTCCATCAACTACGCAGAGAAAAGTTTGTGGCTGTACGACTCAATTAGGCCTGGAAGAGCTTTAAAAAATGAGCCTACAGTTACCGATCTGAGGGCGCTAAAGTACCGCCCAAATGGTATTATTTACTACAAGTGCTCTTTCAACGAGGTGTGGCAAGAATAAGCGAGGCGTCCGAGGAAAATTCTTGGAGGTGTTTGCCTCCCCAAATTACACAAGGAAAGACTAAAAATCAAGAAATCCAAATGGGATCATTTACAACAACTTAAATCTGTTCTTCCTAAAAATTGTCGTAGTTATTATGACAACATTCCTTATGAATGAAAATTATCGAGGAGGTAACTGTGTGACGAGTGTCAGTGCAGTGTAATTCTGTGTTGCTGCTTTGAGTGACGTTTAGGATTTTTCTTGAAGAAATGTGCAGACATTATCGGAACTATGTAAACAGTATATTTATTTAAAATGTTTCTATGAAATCTTTCAATAAAAAATGATTAATGCTCCAAAACGTGTTCTTACTAGCCTTCTCTGCACCAGGTACCAACGTGAATGCGTCAAGTCGTGCCGGGAGACTGACAAACAAATACCGCGTAAGTAGCAGATCATGGCATAAATACCGAGACAATTCCGCGTGTGTGCCATAATTAAGCTTTCTAAAGCGTATCTTTTTTGTTTCATACTTTTATTTGATCCAATATTTCCTTGTAGTGCTACATGCAAATATAGCGCCGCTGTGAAATGTATTAGGCATTTTAGAGAGTTTTTTGTCTTTCACGTAAAATTCTTATTTTGATACTTACGCGGTATTGTTTCTTCACCGACGATATGGTTTAAGAATTAACCGGGAGAGGTATGCTAGTTCGCCTGTCTCTCACGTTCTTATCCTCTGACCACGAAAAGGAGCTTTACCCGTCAGCCCGCGACTGTAAACGCACACTGTTGTCGTATTGTTATTTCTACGGTGTCGCTTTGTCCAAGTAGCATCACAAAAGAACGATTACTACCGAAGAGACATCTGTCACTAACGTGGTTTAAGAGGCAACAGTGCGCTCGGTTGATACAACTGCCATCTACACAGTCCACCTACGTTCGACTGTGGAACTATTGCGCTACGGTATTTTAAGGTTTCAGAGTGGCGCGCTGGTGCCGAAGGATATATACTATTTGTCCTCCGAATGCTTCCGATTTTACCCTGTGTCTGCCTTCTGATGAGTGAAGCGAGACACGACAGTGGAGGAAAGAGGTAGGAAAGACCGAGAGTATATGTAGTCTATTAGTCCCCCTAACTAATATTTTCGCTTGAAACTTGAGCCTCTTCCGTATCGAATGTTCAAATAACTTACGGGTATGGAGCCAGGTAAGGGGCTCGACAACCACCAATATTTCGGCAGGTGGACAACCCGTCATTTTCAAGCCGCAACTGAAACGAGAGATCGGTGTGCATGGCAACTGATGCTAAGAATATTTTTGAACATGCTTCATTTTAATAAAATTTTTTTACAAAATTATTAAATTTTTAATTTGCTACATCTCTAGAAAAGATTACCGTAAGTTAATTTTACCGAAGGGGTGGGATGGGGGGGGGGAGGGAGGGGGCGCTTTGGTAGATCTGCTAACGGCGCAGGCGCAGGAGCATTCGGCACTGCTCTACTCACTTCTAGCTGCTTTTTTTTCTTGCGGAAGTGTTGGTGCCGGCCACAGTACTAACTGCATGTGTATGTTTATTAGTGTACAAGACCAGTTACACTGGCAACTGCAAACCATATATCCTGCCAGGCAGACAACAAGATTTCACGTCTTACATTTAATTCAACGCCACTCTAATTTCATAGACGTATACGCCAAATATTGTGTGCAACTTTTATTCAGTTTTTGTATGTTTCGTTTATCGCGAATGTACAGGGAATCCACAAAGTCTGGGTACATAGGGATTTCTAATAAATTGTAATAAATATTCTGTATTCTATAAATATTAATAAATAAGTAAATAATAATAAAATTAATTCTAATAATTCTAATAAATTTTGTTTTTTGAATGATGGCTCTGTCTAAAGAAGAAGAAGTGGAGCCGATACTCTTAAGTGGACGAGAAGGATGGTCGTATCGCAAAATTGCGGTGAGACTTGTCTGAATGCGCTGAGAGACAAATTGATGCCTCAAATTGAGCTTTTGGATGAGGGACTTCCAGACTGGTTTCAACACGATAGGGCCCGTGCCTATTTTGCTGCAGCTGTTAGAGATTGCTTGAATGACAATTTCCCTCACTAAATTGGGAGAAGTGGTCATGTGGCGTGGTCCCTCGTCCACCAGAAATTTCTCCCCTTGTTTCCTCTTTGTGGGGTATGCTGAAAGAGAAAGTTTACTAGAGGAAGATAAACCACCTGACAGAACGCATTACCAGTCAGCGTGCTAAAATTGACAGCAATTCAGACCTATTCGATTGCGTTCGCCTTAATTTTGCAAAGCGCATCAAATTATGCATTGAAACGCACGGAGTTCATGTTGAAAATATTATTTGTTAACATAAAAGTGGCTAAAATGTGCTTTATTATTTATTAGAATTCCCTATGTACCCAGACTCTATGGGCACACTACACTACGCGTTTAAAGGCCCACCATCGCAGACAATATTGATTTACTACTAGGGAATCTTCAGAAAAGTGTGTACTTTATGCAACATGTAAATAATGATGGTTCAGAGATGGATGTTGATATACTGGATCGTAGTTTGTGGACTGGTTTGCTGGCGTCCTCTATCTTATCCTGTTCGAGAACATCGAAGATTCGACAATCAAATCGAGTAACTAATGAAGAGGTACTGAATACACCGTAGGAGACAGGAGACTTATGACAGAATTTGACAAAATGAACGGACAGGTTGATATGACACAGTCTGACGCATCAAGGAATATTTAACTTGGTAATGGTAGGGAGTATAAGGGGTAAAAATTGTAAACGAAGATAAAGGCTTGGCAACAGATATCAAACTAGTCGTCGGACTCATGACAGCAACAACACTTATGCTTTCATCTTCACAGACGTGCTACAACTAACATCCTCATTAATTTGTTTATTGCATTTTAGATTTTGTACGATCCAGCAATTTTTCTCCTATTCCGCTCTTTTCAGCGCTGACTGTGTGTGAATGCCATAGCTGACACCACACTAACGAGGGACTTGTGGGTTCATCTATCCATTGTACCCATTCATTTCATCCTATACGGTATCTGTCCACTTCATTTTTAACATCGTTCAGTAGCGCCACATTTTAAATGTTTCTTCCGATTTCTTCTTCTCTTGATTTCGAACTGTCCGCGCTTCAATTCTGGGCGTACGTTTGCAGAAGCTCCTTTCTCAATTCCATGTCAACATTTGACATCTGGAGAGCTCTTTTGTCGAAGCAGGCTTTCTTCATCTGCACCAATCTATTTTTGATATCTTACCCGCTTCGGTCATTCTGTGTAATCTTGGTTCCTGGATAGGGGAATTATTGTTTCCTTTCTTCTACTACAGCCGGCCGATGTGGCCGAGCGGTTCTAGGCGCTACAGTCTGGAACCGCGCGACCGCTACGGTCGCAGGTTCGAATCCTGCCTCGGGCATGGATGTGTGTGATGTCCTCAGGTTAGTTAGGTTTAAGTAGTTCTAAGTTCTAGGGGACTGATGACCTCAGAAGTTAAGTCCCATAGTGCTCAGAGCCATTTGAACCATTCTTCTACTACAATATCTTCCTACTAAGCGTTGCCGTTAACAAATCGTTATTCTCCGTTCTACTACTCTTCATGATTTGAAATGGAAAGCATATATTGAGCAAATGAACAAAAAATTAAGTACTTCTTGTTTTGTGTTGCGTGCATTAAAAAATGTACCAGCTACAACACTCTTCAGTGTGTATATTATGCAGTCGTACAATCTCACCTCCGGCAAGGGATTACGTTCTGGGGAAATTCTGGAGATGCCATCAAAACATTAAAAATTAAAAAATAATAATAATAAAATTATAAGAGTAATGGAAGGGGCAGATAATTGCAAATCATGTAGACCATTGTTTCAAAAAAAGATGATCCTGCCTCTTCCTTGTGCATATATACTTGAAAATACAATGTATTTAAAACAAAACTTATACACAAAAAGACCACTCATCACCTAAAATTACACAATGATAAAAGACAAAAATTGGATGTTCATATTCAAATTGCCAACACAAAGTTATTTCGGAACAGTCTTATCCATCATAGTATCAAACTATACAATGCATTACCAGATAGCATTAAACACATACAGAACATTGGTCACTTCAAATCGAAATTGAAGTCGTACTTGGTTGATCACTGCTTAAACACAGTAAATGAATATCTACCAAAATAATTTGTTCTATGTTAACCCAATGTAGTCTCATACAAAAGAACATTTGCATATTATCACTCTGTATAAGCATAACAACATTTATTTAAGTATTCGTCATTAATTGATATATTATTGTGTGTTATTATGTACAAGGTTATAATTATATATAAAATTGTTAATATTAACATAAAAATCCAAATATCTCTTGCGCATTGTGCAGCTGTAGATGAAAATGAAATGGCTCTGAGCACTATGGGACTCAACTGCTGAGGTCATTAGTCCCCTAGAACTTAGAACTAGTTAACCCTAACTAACCTAAGGACATCACAAACATCCATGCCCGAGGCAGGATTCGAACCTGCGACCGAAGCGGTCTTGCGGTTCCAGACTGCAGCGCCTTTAACCGCACGGCCACTTCGGCCGGCTGTGTAGATGAAAATGGATCAATAAATCATCATCATTAATTTCGTTTAAGCTTCGATTATACTTATCCCATATTGTGTAGTAAATACGCTGTACATTCCACGTTACTGGGATTAAAAGCAATATTTGCAGAAGGAGGGAGCTGCAATAAGAACTATATAAATTGGCATCTAATCAGGTATGCGTTTCAGAGATCTTTCCTGCTACACACTATCAGTGTGCGTCCATAGTTTTGGGGGTGACATTTGCAGCGCTCCAGGATCATCAAGTGATATCAGACATGTTTCTAGTCGATAAAAAACGATTCAGTTTGAAAAAGTCTATGGCGCGTGTGAAAGAAGCGTCAAAAATTTGAAACCGAGCGAGGTAGCGCATTGGTTAGCACACTGGATCGCATTCGTGAGGGCGACGGTTCAAACCCGCGTCCGGCCATCCAGATTTAGGCTTTTCCTGGTTTCCCTAAATCGCCTAAGGCAAATGCCGGGACGGTTTCTTTGAAAGCGCACGGCCGACATCCTTCTACGTCCTTCCCTAATCCGAGCTTGTGCTCGTCGCTATTGACCCCGGTGTCGACGGGACATTAAACATTAATCTCCTCTTCCAAAAATTTGAACAAATTTTAATCCAAGAGAAGTATGAAAACCTGTCATTGCAAGGCAGTACATGTATTCTTGTGCTAATTGTAGCCTGAGGTGACGAATTTATGGTTGTTGTAAAGTTCGGCTATACTAACAATGCACATGACTCAGGACGTACCATGCTTTATCATCAATGATGACCGCTGGTTTTGTTGTTGGTACCCTCAGCAGCAACCACTGTTCCAAAGAAGTGGTAGTGGTAGAAGAAATAAAATAAAAAAAAAAAACCTACCGTCAGCATTCCCTTGGTGCTACACTTCAGCAAGATAATGCCCATCCACCTGGTGTTAACAGTAGCAACGTTTTCTTCGCAGCACAACAGGAACAAAAAGTAGAAAACCTCTTAGTAAACACATGGGTGTTTACCTTCTCGCACGTGTTGAAGAGTTTGCTAGAGCATCACATCAAATCGTAGTTTAGGTTCAAATGGCTCTGAGCACTATGGGACTTAACATCTGTGGTCATCAGTCCCCTAGAACTTAGAACTACTTAAACCTAACTAACCTAAGGACATCACACACATTCATGCCCGAGGCAGGATTCGAACCTGCGACCGTAGCGTGCTTTAGGACTAGGAAGATAATATCATATTATTGAGCAAAAAGCAATAATGTAGACTGCTGTCACTCGTAGTGCAAACCATTATTTCGATAAAATAGCGCACAAAACCTTGTTTTAAGGTACGATTATTTCCCAAAAAGTTTTTAGTCTCTCCAAATAGATCATCTTAGATTAATAAAGTGTTGGTAACGGATTCCAGTCTAGCCTTAGGGTTTAAATGTGATGCTACGGCGTGTGTGACAGCTACATACATTAGAATTTAATCGCAAAAACATATTGGATTGGAAATTGATTTGATGTATCCCATAAATACATTACAATGTAATTCGTAGAATACATTGGTTTTGAACTAATACCAAATGTCTGAGTACGCTGATTTGAACAACCTGCTGTCCTCTTGCAGTACTACATTTCACGACCGTCTGTGCACTCCATCTATCTACGAGCTGATATTTACAGTTTTGAAAGTAGATCGCAGACTATTGAAAAAAAAGTTGGCAATAATAACGGAGGTAATCACAGTAAGATCGGCAGTGAACTTCGCATAGGAGTTTTAAATTTTGCGGGTTACGGCTGGGAAGGAAACTCTATCTGAGAAGTATGAGCGAAAGTCGTTTCTCTTGTACTAGAGAGTGTAATCTATATTCACCTACGAGAAACTGAGAAGCCGCTTTTGAAACACTGTCTAGTGCTATGCCTTTCCCGACAGGATTAAGAGAACGGGATAGGAAAAACCACGACAGGCCCTTTCCATGAGGTATAGAATATCATAGTAATACCGTGAAACTAGACATATTCCATTTTACGGGCACGAAAATTAAAACAATGGTTACTTTTCTTTACGTTGACATAGTCGTTTGAGGAGCACCTATACAGCAAGAAATGTTTTGTTAAAGACATGTTCGGAGATTCCGCTATAAACTTATAGGAATTGTAAAACAGGTTAAAGTAGTTGCAGTTATTACTCAAAGATGATGAGACCTGCACAAAACAGACTAGCGCATAGAGCTACATTCAACTAGTGTCCACAATGAAGACCATAACTACAACAACGAAGTCGTGTACGCAGTCATTTCTGTGTGTGGGCAACACTGTCTCAGAATTTTGCCTTTATATCGAAGCTCCCAGTGTTCCTCTGGATAACTGATTTTATGAGTTCGTTGGAACGTCCAGGTGTTTAACGGTTGAGACGGAGACCATCGGCAGACCACTAAACACTGTGTTTGAACGTGTTTTGTTTTAAGGTAAGCTGATATTCAGTACATTAAGTTTCATCCAAGTCGTTCTGAATTTCTCTATCGTGATTCCACGTGGTTGGCCTCAACCATGTGCAAATTTATGAGCTAACAATTTAACGGAGTTGTTCGCCTTGTTCACATATAGTTTATACGTCTATATTGAGTACTGCAGGGTGCTATCACGGTTCCTAGATGCGCTCCCGACGTTATACTTCATTTTTCTCTCTCGAAAACAACATTAAAATGTCAGTGAAACATTTTTTATTATCACGTGCACATCATCTGTAGAATGTTCAGGACTGCAATTGAATATTAAATCGTGGATCACAAATAACAGTCGAAGTGATGGTTATTGTAGGCAGTGCTGCAACTACTGAACCGTGCAACGAAAACCCACCAGTCAGGATGGAATTAGGATACACGTCCTGAACTCCAAACTGTGTGCTACGCAGATAAAACATAGAGGTGGCCACAACTAGCGGCTGACCCTTTACTCTTCCACATCGAGGTAAGCATTTCATTCTTGTGGCGGTAAAACGTCAGAATCTTGGACTACAGCATTTGGCCGTTTCTACTGTGGAAACATGAAATTTCTCTTCCGGGCGTCCGGCCATCCTGATTTAGGTTTTCCGTGATTTCCCTAAATCGCTCCAGGGAAATGCCGGGATGGTTCCTTTGAAAGGCCTTCCCTAATCCAATGAGACCGAGGACCTCGCTGTTTGGTCTCCTCCTCCAAGCAACCCAACCCAATCTCTTCCTGGAAGCAAAATAAAGTATTTCTAACGTTAAAACAAACTTGTTAAACTATGTAGTGGCTCGATGGATCACTAGTTACGTAACACACAACAAAACTTCAAGATTAGATCACCAGTCTGCCCTTGGACTTGTTTCTATGTCTTTTCGTTTTTTTTTTTTTTTTAACCTTTGGCACTGATTTGTTAATGTGAAAAATTCCAAGTTATACCTTCATTCGGAGGTCGTATTAAACTGTAGGTCCCGATATAGCTTGCTGTGTAAGTTAATTTAGACGTCATAGAAATGCAAAAGCGTAGCATCCTCCATAGGACCATCCCTAGAAAAACTCTCCGGGGTTTAAACGAACCTCCAGGTTGAGAAATTATCCTGTATGTCGATGCACACTATTCGTAGCATATTCCTTGGGTAGATTCAACTCCTGAAGTGCGACTTTGTAATATGTTCAGAACATCCATATACGGGAACTGTACCATCTTCATTGGACTCAAACAATTTTATACTCACTAATTTTTTAGATGTGAGAAGGTGCCAAATATAACGAATGAGATGGATGTTCTAACAGTTCTCGCTTAAAATCTCTCAATTTCACCACTTTCAATGCATTTTTGTGGGCAAGTGCATTGTTCTGACGAAAGATAATTATTTTCTTTTGTAGTACAGGCTTCAAAAAAATGGTTCAAATGGCTCTGAGCACTATGGGACTTAACATCTGAGGTCATCAGTCCCCTAGAACTTAGAACTACTTACACCTAACTAACCTAAGGACATCACACACATCCATGCCCGAGGCAGGATTCGAACCTGCGACCGTAGCGGTCGCGCGGGTCCAGACTGAAGCGCCTAGAACCGCTCGGCCACACAGGCCGGCATTACAGGTTTCCTATCACGTATTTTTTCTCCCAGTTGGCCTAGAAGACTTGCATAGTATTTACCACCTATTGTTTTACTCTTTGCAAGGCAGTCAATCATCCCTTTTGCCTTTCTGATAAATGAAATACACTTCGCTTCGTCATTTTGGCGCGAGTTTAGTGGCTTTCACCGATTGCTTTATTTGCTGTTTCGTTTATGAGTGAAGTGCTGTACCGACGTCTCATCCAAACCAAAAAATAGACGCTCAAAATCAGTTGGATTGTCTATTGCTGAGACATGTACTTTCGTTTTTGCATTATTTCGGCATTTCACAGATGCCACATCCATCATGTATGAAGCTTTCTCGAGCACGACCACGTTTTAAAAATCGTGCAAAAAAACTATTCGGCAGTTAAGGTGAAACTTACCTACTTTTATCACTCTCGTACATTACCACCATTTTCATCTTGTCCCCGTATATAAATCGAAGCTTATGTTCACACCTTCTCGTTCACAATTCAGATTATATTTTACGTCTCCTATTTTTCATCTTTCATCGGAGTTGAAATCAGACTAGTGTCTGCCACATTGTTATTGTGGACTAGTACGTATTGGTTCAAAATGGTTCAAAGGGCTCTGAGCACTATGGGACTTAACACCTTAGGTCATCAGTCCCCTAGAACTTAGAACTACTTAAACCTAACTAACCTAAGGACATCACACACATCGATGCCCGAGGCAGGATTCGAACCTGCGACCGTAGCAGTCGCGTGGTTCCGGACTGAGCGCCTAGAACCGCGAGTACGTATTGGTTTCACCGTATGTGCTTGTCTGGTAGATGTACAAATCTTACAGCCTCTCCATGGTCCAGCAAAGTTCGTGATTCATTAGCCCATCGACCTTTGTCGCCCGTTTTATCGTTTGGAACTTTAGAACGAGCAGCACATGACGCCAGTCGTCGCAAAGAGGCCCTCTCCTTCTTGGAGAAAAATTCTCACTTAATATATTTAGCAAAGCGATAAATTAACCCACTCATTATTGAAAGGGATCTCGGCGGTCGTCTCAACTGTGGACAACTCCCTGCCCTCACAGTTGTGCTGAGTGTTTAGCGTCCTCCCTCGTTGATACCTACCTCGATACATGTGAAAACAGATGCCTTTAAATCGAAGAATCGAAGTACTGGTCCTCCAGATACCTATGATATGTCCTATATCAAATAACGACAGACCTTTTCACTTCTTGATCAGGGTCTAAGGTTTATTACCTGTTGAGTGACGGCTTTGTTGCGTGAAAAAGCCATCACTAGGGCATGCGGCTTATTCTTCAGACTTTGCTCCGTCCGATTATCATCTATTTGTATTTGCATCACTGCGACACCATCTCGCCGAACAATGCTTCAGTTCGTATGAAAATAGACGAAAATGGCTCGCTGACTGGCTCGCTTCAAAAGAAGAACTGATTTCTATTTTTTTTGACGTGGCATTCACAGCCTGCTAGAGAGGTGGAGGAATGTATGAATAGCGATGGAAATTATTTTGAATAACATATTGTTTATCAGTTTCAAACAATAGATGTGTAATTATTCCAACCAAATTCCGGTTTCATACTTCTACACCCGGTAATTGGAAAAAAAGTCGAAGCAACAACGTTTGCAGTGAGGAATGCTCTGTATGGTAGATGCGTCATTTCAGCAACAGTGACAGCTTGTAATATTTCTGGCTTTACTGCCATCATATTCAGGTACAAGAACCTTTTCTTAGAGCAGTTGAGAAGACAGTAGTGGGAAAATGACGTAATGTGGTGCGAGGTACCGGCGCCAGTTGGTTTATTCGGTATGTGTATCGTGAGAAAGACCGCCTAAATTGTGCTTCTACTCCGCTATTAGCTTCTGTGTTCGCAAACAGCGCGCCAGAATGATAAATTTCTGTTATTAATATTAGAAAAACTAAACAGTGAATTTACTTGCATTTAATATAAAAGCATATCTCAATAGCAGGCTATCATTCCATTATTTCAAATAATAAACAATTGCTAAACAAAAAGGCAGACGAAGCACTTCTGAGATCTTCGTGTCGCGTCTAACTTGGATGGCGGGCGATTTGGTTCGGCTGTCAGATCAGGGCTCGATCGGTACTCTCGGAGGACAAACATGTTGTCTGCCGCCGTTGGTTTTGGTTAAGAACTTAAATGGCAGTCTCTGGTTTTTGGACGTGTAACTGAGAACTAGTACAAGTAGTTCATTATTTTGTTTTTCTCTGTGAAAGTGTGAAGAACGGAAATTATTTGTAATTCATAAAGTGGACTATAATTGTGCAGTTTCTCGTATTCTGCTAATAAAAAACGAGTGGCATCCTGTTTAAATAAACCAACTCAAAATTTAATTATTTATACAATACCAGGTCCTCACTAACATTTTATTACAGCCTCAAGATAACGGTTTCATGACCTACGTGCTGTTTTCTGCGTCGCGGACAACTATGGAAGACTGGTGTTTGGTGAACATTATTCAGAACATACGCATTCCACTCAGGGCGTGTTCTGAAGTCTTAGTACAAATGAAATCAGACACACATCATAAAATAATATATAAAAATAAATAAATAAGTCATCTATGATAACATAGAGGATGTATGAAGGGAAAAAATTTCGAGGGAAGGGATTTATAATACACACGTAAATTCCTCTCGCTATCTCTCTCTTTCACTTGCCCTACAAACTTCGGAGGCTAAGTAAAATGTGAAAGCTTTTCTAAAATGTACAGCCTACGATGTTATAATCAACCAGTCTGTCCATTCAAGTGAAACGATTTACTGAAGCGCAAGACTCAGATATAAACGGGCAACCGAGTTTTTTTTCTCTCTACACTTCGTTTATCTAGCGTGCGTTGTTACTATTTTTATCGTTGCGTTGAGGCTACGTAGTGCTCTGTTGTAAGAGCCGATTGGTCGTACATAAGAGGATTAACAGTGTGCGTGATATTCTAACGTATTCCTTTGGACTGTAGGAGCTTAATGACACAGGAAGATAGCGCCCATTATACAATGAGTTGACAACAGGCATGGGATAGCGATATGCACATATACAAATGGCGTTAGTAGCGCGTACACAAGGTATAAAAGAGCAGCGCATTGGCGGAGCTCTCATTTGTACTCAGGTGATTCATGTGAAAAGTTTTCCAACGTGTTAATGGCCGTACGACGGGAATTAACAGACTTTGAACGCGGAATGGCAGTTGGAGCTAGACGCATGGTACATTCCATTTCCGAATCGTTATGGAATTCGATATTCCTAGATGCACAGTATCAAGAGTGTGCAGAGAATATAAAATTTCAGTCATTATCTCTCACCAAGGACACTGCAGAGATCGACGGCCTTCACTTAACGACCGAGAGCAGCGACGTTTACGTATAGAGCTGTCAGTGCTAACAGAGAACCAACACTGAATGAAACAACCTCAGAAATCAATGTGGGATGTAGAACGAACGTATTAATTAGGACAGTGTGGCGAAATTTGGTGTTAATGGGCTGTGGCAATAGACGACCGACGCGAGTGTCCTTGCTAACAGCAAGACAACGCCTGCAGCAGCCTCTCCTGGGCTCGTGACCATGTCGGTTAGACCCTAGACGATTGGAAAACCGTGGCCTGGTCAGATGAGTCCCGATTTCAGTTGGTAAGAGCTGATGGTAGGGTTTGAGCGTGGTACAACCCCACGAGGTCTTGGGCCCATATTGTCCATAATAGTGTGGGCTGTGTTTACGTGGAGTGGACTGGGTCCTCCGGTCCAACTGAGCCGATCATTGACTGGAAATGTCTGTGTTCGTTTACTTGGACACCATTTGCAGCCATTCATGGACTTAATGTTCCCCAAAGCCGGCCGAAGCGGCCGAGCGGTTCTAGGCGCTACAGTCTGGAACCGCGCGACCACTAGGTCGCAGGTTCAAATCCTGCCACGGGCATGGATGTGTGTGATGTCCTTAGGTTAGTTAGGTTTAAGTAGTTCTAAGTTCTAGGGGACTGATGACCTCAGAAGTTAAGTTCCTTAGTGCTCAGAGCCAGAGCCAATGTCCCCCAACAATGATGGAATTTCTATGGATGACAGTGTGAAATGTCACTGGGCCGCAGATGTTCATGATTGGTTTTAAGAACATTCTGGACAATTCGAGCGTATTACTTGGCCACTAGGTTCGCCCGACATGAATGCTATCGAACAATCGAGAGGCAACACTTTCGCAATGATGGACAGCTATAGAGGCAGATTGGCCCAGTATTTCTGCAGGGAACTTCCAACGACTTGTTGAGCTCATGCGACGCCGAACTGACGCACTACGCAGGACAAAAGGAGGCCCGACTCGATATTAGGATGTATCCCATGACTTTTGTCACCTCAGCGAACACTGAATGAACATTCAATATACACTACTGGTCATTAAAACTAACTGCATGAAAGTGGCACGCAGAAAATGTCAAACTGTCAAAATTGCATCTGCTAATGATTTCAGTGCAACCACATGAAGCGGGTAGGAACAGCGGCCCCACCCTACTAGCGCCCGAGAGGACAGACGCACTATTCGCTCGAACATGTAGGATCGTACAGCTTATCACGCACCTTAAATCAGGAAGTGTGCTTGTTCGCGCTGAGACAAGTATTCATCAGAACTGCGACAACGTCCGGAACTCCACTGACTGTCAGCATTGTTGCGGGTTCCCTTACGGCTAGGTGTCCACTGGATGCGTAAATATGCGACAGACCGTCGTACATTGTGCCTCACATTATAGCGCGGCAACTCCGTGTCCTTTGCTCACAATGAATTGCAACTAAACGAGTGCAGTCGGCCTTTTGGATAACGAGGATTCCATGTCTTTCTTCGATTTACTTTTTATATATGCGTAAGATACAACGGGGCTTCCTACATGAAGAAGTAAAAAACAGAAGCAAGAATGGATGAATGACATGTTATAGAAAAGAAGTAGGTATGGAGAATTTTGTCACTTACATAAGGACTTTCAAGAAACTGATGAGCACTACTTCATCTACCTTAGAATGAGTATGTGTACGTCCTGACCCATGTTGAGGATCGCGTCAAAAAATATAGCAACTTCAGAGAAACTGTTACGCCCGAAGAATGTCTGGCGCTTACTTCAAGTTAAGTGATTTATTCATTGCTATTACGAAACAAAAATTTCAAGCAAAATGTATACATAAGAAGTAGTTCACCCAGAGTAAAGTAAAACCGAGTTTGTAAAGAGGACGCTGAGGATTAAAATACTGTAGCACAAATCCGTAGTATCGTTGTCGTCTCTATTAATGTACACATGACATGAAAATTTCAGATGACGAACTTGAATGTTGTTGAATGAAGATCCGTTGCTCTTGTTCCTTAGGAGGCACGTATACTCACCTTCTTAATGTAGAGGAACCTTACACAGTAGTGGCAACTTAGTTATCAAAAACTGATAATTACTATACTAATTCTGTGCGGCCTGTTTTTGAAACAAGAAAACCTTCGTATTTTCAATTTCTCATCGTAATTTATCTACTGAATTTCATTTCTGGGCAAGCGCTTAAAACTCTTGTCTTGCGTTGCGGCCGTTGCATGATATTTAGGTTGTGATCCTTGTCTCTGAATATCATTTGCGAGTAAATGATCTTCATTATTTGTAATCTGCTCTACACTACGACAGGTTTCATTCTAGTCAACCTGATTCCTTATATCTCCGTTAGCAGAACCAGTGCTTTGCGTTTTACCGTTAATGTTGCTTTGGGTGTTGTTTGAACTGACGCTGTCCGTGAGGAAGGTCATCCGAAAGAAGAAAGGCCAGTGTTTGGATGCAGTCCCACCTTAGTCACATGTATTATCTTCATATTTTTCTTTTCTCCCCGAAAGCAATCTCTCAGACTTCGCCATCATTCCTTCACTTCAGTAACAACAACAAAACGATAATACCGTCTGATGGCTGGGGGTTGGGTTGTTTGGGGAAGGATACCATACAGCGAGGTCATCGGTCTCATTGGATTAGGGAAGGACGGGGAAGGAAGTCGGCCGTGCTCTTTCAAAGGAACCATCCCGGCATTTGCCTGGAGCGATTTAGGGAAATCACGGAAAACCTAAATCAGGATGGCCGGACGCGGGATTGAACCGTCGTCCTCCCGAATGCGAGTCCAGTGTCTAACCACTGCGCCACCTCGCTCGGTCGTCTGATGTCTGTTATTTATGTTATTGATACACTTTAAGACTTTTCCTGGTATCTCACAACCGACTTATCATTCAAGAATCTGGGTTATTTGTATAGGCTGTTCAATGTTACAGTTGGGAGGATCATTTACGAAATGTGTCGTGTGATGGGTGAAGTTTTACACAATCAGCACATGCCATTTCCATCATTAACGCGAGAAATTGAATGCATCGCGACAAAATTTTGGGGCAAATGAAAATTTCCTCATTGCATCGGCAAACATAATGTTATAGTCAAGTTTCCAAAGCATTCTGGACGTATGTACTATGACTACAATAAATAGTTCAGTTGTATTGCAGACTGGTAGAACATGTTACTCTGCAATTCAGCAGAGAGAAACAGGTTCCTGGAAGTGAAGAAAGATTACCAAATGTCTTGGTAGGAGTTATCCTTGAAGAAGTATCTCATGTGACCATATTCCATCAGAAACTTGATACATCAGCGTATGGTATTCTACAAACGATTGTCGCACGCAAGAGAAGTGGTCGAATGCGTTTTCTGATTAATGACAAATAAATCGCGTCTGTTACTTGAAAAATTAAAGTTGGCCCTTTCAAAGCATAAAACAATGTAACATGTAATAGTTTGGTACACAACATTAGTAATAGACCAAGAAGGCTCTGCAGGCATTAGATCGATTTTGGCTGAAACAAATAATCAGTACAGACATTTACCACTTCACATATCGCATAACAGAAGTGCGGTTGCGGCGTTAGAAGTGAGAGAAAAGCTTAGAACTTTTTTATCGAGATTACTATGAAACGAAAACAAAAATTATACTTCCAAATATCAGATACTTGACAATGTACTGTATTATTAAATAATACTGTCATCATTTACGTATGTATAGTAGCATAACGTGAACATGTTTGTCGATATATGAAATAAAATACTATGATGTGATACCTCAGAGGAAATTAGGAATGGTTTTACAAGGCTGTTAATTTTCTTTTTAGTTAAGTTACACAAGTAGTTTACTTATTTAAACTTATCTTCTAATCAAATGTAAAACCTTATTTTACTAATCTTCATTTTGTCATTACAGAAATCCTATGGTATTTGTGGTCCAGAAACAAATGGATTTAACACGACTCGAATATTCGTTTTCAGATTTGGCATGTGACGCTTATTTCCTGCCAGAGTTCATTTTTATTTAGGGTAGTTCACAGGGAAGGGGAAGAGAACGCGCTAGACTACACCTACTCCTTAACATGAGCAAAAATTGTTACCGTTATTATTGTTTAAATATAATACAAAATGCTTTTAAGAATTTGAGGCAAAATACACATATCAAAAAAAAGTTTTGCATCTCCTCGGTTCCGAGATTTCCGGAAACTGTACAGAAAATTGGAATAGAGATCTACATAAACATTATTTCCGCCCTTTTTATTGCTCATGAAAACCACACATTGCATGTTGTACCACCATACAGCGAGACGTTCAGAGGTGGTGGTCCAGATTGCTGTACAGAGCGATGCCTCTAATACCCAGTAGCACGTCCTCTTGCGTTGATGCATGCCTGTATTCGTCGTGGCGTACTATCCACAAGTTCATCAAGGCACTGTTGGTCCAGATTGTCCCACTCTTCAACGGCGATTCAGCATAGATCCCTCAGAGTGGTTGGTGGGTCACGTCGTCCGTAAACAGCCCTTTTCAATCTGTCCCAGGCATGTTCGATAGGGTTAATGCCCGGATAACGTGCTGGCCACTCTAGTCGAGCGATGTCGTTATCCTGAAGGAAGTCATTCAGAAGATGTGCACGATGGGGGCGCGAATTGTCGTCCATGAAGACGAATGCCTCGCCAATATGATGACGATATGGTTGTACTATCGGTCGGAGGATGGAATTCACGTGTCGTACACCCGTTACAGCGCCTTCCATGACCACCAGAGGCGTACGTCGGCCCCACATAATGCCACCCCAAAACAGCTGGGGACCTCCACCTTGCTGCACTCGCTGGACAGTGTGTCTAAGGCGTTCAGCCTGACCGGGTTGCCTCTAAACACGTCTCCGACGATTGTCTAGTTGAAGGCATATGCGACACTCATCGGTGAAGAGAACGTGATGTCAATTCTGAGCGGTCCATTAGGCATGTTGTTGGGCCCATCTGTACCGCGCTGCATGGTGTCGTGGTTGCAAAGATGGACCTCGCCATTGACGTCGGGAGTGAAGTTGCGCATCATGCAGCCTATAACACGACGTCCTGTGGCTGCACGAAAAGCATTATTCAACATGGTGGTGTTGCTGTCAGGGTTCCTCAGAGTCATAATCCGTAGGTAGCGGTCATTCACTGCAGTAGTAGCCCTTGGGCGGCCTGAGTGGGGCATGTCATCGACAGTTCCTGTGTATCTGTATCTCCTCCATGTCCGGACAACATCGCTTTGGTTGACTCCGGGACGCCTGGACACTTCCCTTGTTGAGAGCCCTTCCTGACACAAAGTAACAATGAGGACGCGATCGAACCGTGGTATTGACCCTCTAGGCATGGTTGAACTACATACAACACGAACCGTGTACCTCCTTCCTGGTGGAATGGCTGGAACTGATAGACTGTCGGACCCCCTCCGTCTAATAAGTGCTGCTGATGCATGGTTGTTTACATCTTTGGGCGGATTTAGTGACATCTCTGAACAGTCAAAGTGACTGTGTCTGTGATACAATATCCACAGTCAACGTCTATCTTCAGGATTTCTGGCAACCGGGATGATGCAAAACTTTTTTTGATGTGTGTAGGAAAAACACATTTATAATAACGTCTTCATTGCTCACTAACAAAAGAAAAAAAAGTTACCTGTCCCTTCTAATTCCATAGACACCTCCTCCCGCAACTTTATAATAACATTCGTCATCCGATGAGGCGTTTTTTGAGCCCATAAACATTTACGTGCTTACACAAGGCTGACTAGCTTCCCGCTAACCACCACCGTGTTGCACGACAGGCTCGGAAAATTCAAACTAATATGAAGCGAGACAATACTCAACAACGCACGACCAGTTCGCTCTCGCTAATAACGCCCACATTACTCTAGAAGTATTTTTTTTCTACACATTGTCGTGCAAAATCGTGCGACGCTTCATCGCAAGTTTACGCTGTTAGTGGACATTAGGCCTAAAGGGGAAGAGGAATGAGGCGCACCGACAAGTCTAGTCACAATGTCTTTTCAGGCAAGTCCCGGCTCAACATATAGCGTGACGATTGACGTACCTCTGGTTCATATAAACGGTCATTTAGGCAGCAACCGTTACATGACTGGAGTGTTGAGATCAGCGGCAGTTCGCTAACACGGAGTCTCCGTGACGTTATCTTTCGACAAGTAACGCAAGCCCGCATGTTACCCGTGCTCTGCTGACCTACCTGGATACAGAGGATGCTGGACTGTTGCTCAGGCCAGCACGTTCTCCATATCTACCACTCGCCAGCCGCGTCTTCTTCTTGAAAAGAGGGTCCTACAGCTGCCGCCGCATCCCCCATCTCTGTCGCCAATTACGTCGATCTCGCCATTTTTCATCATCCTCTTCCATTCCTCTTTTCTCCATCACTTCCTGGATACCACTCAGTCACATTTCCCGTGATCTTCTTCTTCTTCTCCTTCCAGGAGGTTGCCACGAAAGTAGTCTCTTATTATAACTTTTAAGCTCCTTTTTGAGAAACAAAGTACAGGATTTAATTTTTGGATAGCCGCCTTTCCCTACCTGATCTGTTGTTAAATATCTCTGTCATATCTCCCATTACGTGATAGTATACTACCCAGGTTCTTAAACTCTTCCAACAACTTCCTAAGATTGTGAGATATATCGTCTTCATCGTTTGCTGAAATGACCTGATCATTAGCATAGGAATGTGTGTACACTGGTTCCTACTTCAGTCCCCATGCCCGTGCACTTTCTTCGCCACATATCCAGTGCCTTCCGTCCATATATCGTAAAGAGTGTGACAGACAGACGGCATCCTTGCTTTAGTCCTTTAGTTTTTCTTTCCCTACTTGAAGGACACATTCTGCTGACTTGTAGAGGTTCTTACATTAATTTTTGACTGTTCCCTTGACCTCAGCACCTCGAACAGTAGCTTTAGTGGCACTGTGTCATGTGCTTTATCAAGACCCATGAAGATCAAATGACTGCTTAGATTCCTTTCCAGTCTCTTCCCCATGATGTGTCTTGGGAAAAGATGTTATCTGCCTCTTCTAAAGCCCCTTTGTTCTTCCACTTCATTTACTGACTTCTCCTTTCTTGATTTTAAAATTCTCCCGTACAGCCTGCTTATTGTACTTGTGACACTTATGCCACGATAATTGCTACAAACTTTCTTGGTTCCTTTTTTATGTATGGGGCTTCATACGATAAGTTCCATTCTGCTGGAATTTCCTCCCCACCCCACGTACGTTTATTAAATAACTTGCCTGGATATCTGTACAGAATGCCTGGGCCATACCTCACTAATTCTACTGGTACATTTCCTGGTGATTTCCCTATTTCCATCTGTGTAGCCGCAATCTGTACCCCTTTCGCAGTTATTTTCTCTACCTTTTCACCCTCCTAGTTCTCTCGTATCTCCAATTTTAGTTCCTTGTACTCTGTCCTTTCTTCTGTTAACAGCCTTCAAAATGGTTCGCCCACTCTGACTGCCACTACGATTTGTAAACTATGGCATAGAGATAAGCAGCACGAGAATGGCGTACCCTTATCTGTCATTTACATTCAGTTCGACTCGACGCTCAGTCTGATCGCAGCCTTCGCTGCAGCCAGAGGCTAGCTCTGACCGTCAAATTTCGCACCACGTATGCCTTAAGTAACATAAAACTTCAACCCTGTTTTCTTTCAACTTTATTATACTCAGTAAAATTGTCTTATTTGCTCTCCTTCCTAGTGTTGCAAAAGCATATACACGATTCACCGTCTTGCATATTCGCTGACAGTTTTACATATAATGATCCTACATATGGCAAAATGAACAGCATTTAGTTACGGTATTTGAGTGCGATATTAACTGAGTTCCCAGTAGATAGAACATTTCATCTTGAGTTTATGTTGACTTTGAATATTTGTGAATCCTCAGCTTAAGAATCTACGGGGAATATTACACCTCTGACAACACTGTACCTGATCACAGAAACTTCATGATTGTTCGAGATAATTAAAATACCAAACTGATTAACGTAGCTTCACGTTTAATTTTGGGAAGATGTGATTCATCTGTTAAGGAGACCGCTTATAAAACACTAATACGATCTATTATTGAGTACTGCTCGAGCCTTTGGGATCCCTATCAGGTCGGATTGAGGGAGGACATGGAAGCAATTCAGAGGCGGTCTGCTAGATTTGTTACTGGTAGGTTTGATCATCACGCGAGTGTTACGGAAATGCTTCAGGAACTCGGGTGGAAGTCTCTGGGGGAAAGGAGGCGTTCTTTTCGTTGAATCACTACTGAGGAAATTTAGAGAACCAGCATTTGAGGCTGACTGCAGTACAATTTTACTGCCGCCAACTTATATTTTGCGGAAAGACCACAAAGATAAGATAAGAGAGATTAGGACTCGTACAGAGGCATATAGGCAGTCATTTTTCCCTCGTTCTGTTTGGATGTGGAACAGGGAGATAAGATGCTAGTTGTGGTACGAGGTACCCTCCGCCAAGCACCGTATGGTGGATTGCGGAGTATGTATGTAGATGTAGATGTAGTCCTGCATCCGACAGGACAAAAGTGTGCTCGTTAATTTCAATGAGATACGAGAGTTGAAGACGCACAAGAGTGTCCCTGTGAAGGCCGACGTGTAGTGGACAGTCGTGAAATCGCTGGTGGTACTGTGGAGGGCAGGAAACAAGAGACATAATCAGATGAGTCACGACATCGACTGTTTAAAGCTGGCATTCGGATTCAAGAGTATCGCAGTCCACATCAGGTAATGGGCCCTTTGTGTCAATAAGGCACTGAACACTTGTATATCGTATCCTGCCAAGAGAAATGACAAAAGTCGAAAAGCGCAAATTTTAATTCCTCACTGAAAAATACATGTAAAATATCCCAACATGCACGAAAAATGTAATGGAATTTACTGCCAACAGTACTTTTTTTAAATTTAAGGAAGCTTATACTAACATAAGGTTTATGGACTTAATTGTTAAGTCGATTTTTCTCAAGTACAGGGTTTTTACAAATGATTGAAGCGATTTCACAGCTCTACAATAACTTTATTATTTGAGATATTTTCACAATGCTTTGCACACACATACAAAAACTCAAAAAGATTTTTTAGGCATTCACAAATGTTCGATATGTGCCCCTTTAGTGATTCGGCAGACATCAAGCCGATAATAAAGTTCCTCCCACACTCGGCGCAGCATGTCCCGATCAATGAGTTCGAGAGCATCGTTGATGCGAGCTCACAGTTCTGGCACGTTTCTTGGTAGAGGAGGTTTAAACACTGAATCTTTCACATAACCCCACAGAAAGAAATCGCATGGGGTTAAGTCGGGAGAGCGTGGAGGCCATGACATGAATTGCTGATCATGATCTCCACCACGACCGATCCATCGGTTTTCCAATCTCCTGTTTAAGAAATGCCAAACATCATGATGGAAGTGCGGTGGAGCACCATCCTGTTGAAACATGAAGTCGGCGCTGTCGGTCTCCAGTTGTGGCATGAGCCAATGTTCCAGCATGTCCAGATACACGTGTCCTGTAACGTTTTTTTCGCAGAAGAAAAAGGGGCCGTAAACTTTAAACCGCGAGATTGCACAAAACACGTTAACTTTTGGTGAATTGCGAATCTGCTGCACGAATGCGTGAGGATTCTCTACCGCCCAGATTCGCACATTGTGTCTGTTCACTTCACCATCAAGAAAAAATGTTGCTTCATCACTGAAAACAAGTTTCGCACTGAACGCATCCTCTTCCATGAGCTGTTGCAACCGCGCCGAAAATTCAAAGCGTTTGACTTGGTCATCGGGTGTCAGGGCTTGTAGCAATTGTAAACGGTAAGGCTTCTGCTTTAGCCTTTTCCGTAAGATTTTCCAAACCGTTGGCTGTGGTACGTTTAGCTCCCTGCTTGCTTTATTCGTCGACTTCCGCGGGCTACGCGTGAAACTTGCCCGCACGCGTTCAACCGTTTCTTCGCTCACTGCAGGCCGACCCGTTGATTTCCCCTTACAGAGGTATCTGTAAGGGGAAACTGCGCATACCATCGCCGAATGGAGTTAGCAGTTGGTGGATCTTTGTTGAACTTCGTCCTGAAGTGTCGTTGCACTGTTATGACTGACTGATGTGAGTGCATTTCAAGCACGTCATACACTTGCTCGGCTCCTGTCGCCATTTTGTCTCACTGCGCTCTCGAGCGCTCTGGCGGCAGGAACCTGAAGTGCGGCTTCAGCCAAACAAAACTTTATGAGTTTTTCTATGTATCTGTAGTGTGTCGTGACCATATGTCAATGAATGGAGCTACAGTGAATTTATGAAATCGCTTCAATCATTTGTAATAGCCCTGTACTGAGTTTTTGAGTTGTGTCACTCAGGTGCGATATGTAGCGTGTTTTCTTGTGACATTTATTGGTTCTATAATTCTTCCTACAAAGGTCAGTTGATCGTAATCTCCATGGTAGACTGTTTGGAGATTATTTGCACTCATTGATGTTCTTAACGTTTCCAGGAACGGGAAGAACACTTGACACGACGAGCACATCGATTTACACCCAAACATTTTTTGATGAGCGTTATGGAGAATTAAAATCAATAGCCTGGTTCCTTAATTTGCCAAACGCGAACTCAGTCGAGAGTTTATGGGACGTCAGAGAGAGGTCTGTTCCCATCAAAGACGCTCTCTATACGAATACAAAACTACACTCCTGGAAATTGAAATAAGAACACCGTGAATTCATTGTCCCAGGAAGGGGAAACTTTATTGACACATTCCTGGGGTCAGATACATCACATGATCACACTGACAGAACCACAGGCACATAGACACAGGCAACAGAGCATGCACAATGTCGGCACTAGTACAGTGTATATCCACCTTTCGCAGCAATGCAGGCTGCTATTCTCCCATGGAGACGATCGTAGAGATGCTGGATGTAGTCCTGTGGAACGGCTTGCCATGCCATTTCCACCTGGCGCCTCAGTTGGACCAGCGTTCGTGCTGGACGTGCAGACCGCGTGAGACGACGCTTCATCCAGTCCCAAACATGCTCAATGGGGGACAGATCCGGAGATCTTGCTGGCCAGGGTAGTTGACTTACACCTTCTAGAGCACGTTGGGTGGCACGGGATACATGCGGACGTGCATTGTCCTGTTGGAACAGCAAGTTCCCTTGCCGGTCTAGGAATGGTAGAACGATGGGTTCGATGACGGTTTGGATGTACCGTGCACTATTCAGTGTCCCCTCGACGATCACCAGTGGTGTACGGCCAGTGTAGGAGATCGCTCCCCACACCATGATGCCGGGTGTCGGCCCTGTGTGCCTCGGTCGTATGCAGTCCTGATTGTGGCGCTCACCTGCACGGCGCCAAACACGCATACGACCATCATTGGCACCAAGGCAGAAGCGCCTCTCATCGCTGAAGACGACACGTCTCCATTCGTCCCTCCATTCACGCCTGTCGCGACACCACTGGAGGCGGGCTGCACGATGTTGGGGCGTGAGCGGAAGACGGCCTAACGGTGTGCGGGACCGTAGCCCAGCTTCATGGAGACGGTTGCGAATGGTCCTCGCCGATACCCCAGGAGCAACAGTGTCCCTAATTTGCTGGGAAGTGGCGGTGCGGTCCCCTACGGCACTGCGTAGCACCTTACGGACTTGGCGTGCATCCGTGCGTCGCTGCGGTCCGGTCCCAGGTCGACGGGCACGTCCGCCGACCACTGGCGACAACATCGATGTACTGTGGAGACCTCACGCCCCACGTGTTGAGCAATTCGGCGGTACGTCCACCCGGCCTCCCGCATGCCCACTATACGCCCTCGCTCGAAGTCCGTCAACTGCACATACGGTTCACGTCCACGCTGTCGCGGCATGCTACCAGTGTTAAAGACTGCGATGGAGCTCCGTATGCCACGGCAAACTGGCTGACACTGACGGCGGCGGTGCACAAATGCTGCGCAGCTAGCGCCATTCGACGGCCAACACCGCGGTTCCTGGTGTGTCCGCTGTGCCGTGCGTGTGATCATTGCTTGTACAGCCCTCTCGCAGTGTCCGGAGCAAGTATGGTGGGTCTGACACACCGGTGTCAATGTGTTCTTTTTTCCATTTCCAGGAGTGTATCTGTACGAATACAAAACTACATGTTACATCGTTTGTAACACTAAAGTGCCTTTTGCGAGTATTACGTAGATATTTGTATTCTATTTTGTAATTTTTAAAATCGTTTCTCTTAATGGAAATTTTCACTGTATCCTGGTTATGTAACTTACAAATCACGCGGTATGTGGCGCAGTATTTTCGCGTGGTTCGCTATTGTTTTAATGGAGTTTGAGCCGATTAAAACTAAAACGTGGTTTTATTTTATTTTATTTGTCATTGTGTAATTTGTAATGCTATCATTACAATAGAAGAACGTTTGTTTCGATAACAAACAATTGGGTCGTTGGTGCTCACGGCTGGTAGCGGCCTCTGGCACCTTAACCTGCTACCTGCTGGTGTCTTCTCTCTGTACTGTTCACCACGGGTTGTTTATTGTGTCTTCAACTATGTATACTGCTATTCCGGATCAGCTTCTATGGCTATTTCCAAGCATGCACCTTTGACTGTGTTTTAATTATTTACGAAGGTGGTATGTAATCTTTCATGTAACAAGAACTAATGCCTAAATTGATGCCTCATTATTGTAACATCCATTGTAGCTTTGTTTTTACAGGATGGTTTGAAAATGGTCATAATGTCCGAAACTAGTCACTACCAATAAATAGTGGATAGCCCTTACTTCTTAAAGCGACTTTCGATGGAATTCCAGTCATTTGTTTCAAATATCAGAGAGCTCTTGGCAGGAACGAAAGCTGCATGTCCAAGTATTCCTCTAGAGCGGATGCCGTTGACCCGTCGACGCAGACAGGTCCACATGTGTTCCGGCATTGATCGGACAAACAGTAATTACACGATTTGCTGCGCTCCTGTAGACAACATGGCCATCGTTCCCAACTGTGGTCACATTACGTTCTCCAGTACCATTTCGTCGCAGGGGACGAGGTTCTTCTATTCACTGATTCCATAAATGCATCTCTGCTGTAGCGTCTTATCCTTTGCACTCATGAGAAATCCTTTCCCATAGACCGACCATTGTACCCCATCCATTTTCTCATTTAGACTGATGTTGTGCGCCGGCCGTTGTGGCCGAGCGGTTCTAGGCGCTTCAGTCTGGAACCGGGCTGCTGCTACGGTCGCAGGTTCGAATCCTGCCTCGGGCATGGACGTGTGTGATGTCCTTAGGTTAGTTAGGCTTAAGTAGTTCTAAGTCTAGGGGACTGATGACCACAGATGTTAAGTCCCATAGTGCTCAGAGCCATTTGAACCATTTTTTTGATGTTGTGCCCTTGGACATCGACGAATCATTTTTTCCACTTCTTTTTCCGGTTCGTTCGCGGCTGAGCTTCATATAGCACTAATTTTTCCGTCACATACGTGAAGTGTTTGCTAGTCCTCCGTGTATGCCATTTCTCTTCATACCCTTAGAGTTTGTGTTCACCCACTCGTACTTCTGGATGTTCCAATCTTAAGAAACGTTTGTAAATTTATAGCATTTTTCATCGACTGTCACGGTCGGTGTAATTCAGCGAAGTAACGTTTTTCTCGTTATTACATACTTCAGTTAGTGTTTGGGTTCAGCTGTGTCACAGACCACGTGGGGACATTCATTCCTTTTGTCAAAAAGGCATTCAACCCTTGCATGTGCTCCGTGTTTTCTTCATACTGATGTCAGTTGAGGGTTGCCACAGTAGTAGTTCAGAGCTCGAAGGAAGTAAAATTACTGTTGTGAGTTCAAAAACTAAGTGTGATGACAATTACCGAAAAATGACTGTTCTTCTTGCTCTCAGAGACGTCTCTCCAACCCGCATCGTGTGAGACGCTGCTTGAAGTTAGGTACTGTACGAGAGAAATACTTGCATTTGAAGCTGTAAGTTGGTCTCGAATGGTTCTGTTGGGAAAGCGTTGTCGCAAAAGGCGAGGAGCGGGGTTCGAGTCCCGAATCGGTGCTCAGATTTTCCTCTAGGAGAGTCGTAATCGGCGTAAATCTCACAACAGTGAAGATACTTCAGTCCAGGTACCGCTGAAACGTTTATTCGAGGCTGAGGTCTGCAGGCGCCGACGTGGTGTTGTTTTCCGCGATACGGCGCGACAGGGAGTTTGGAGAAAGGAGAAATGCGACCGAGAGGGGAACAGCTGCCAGCGATAGAGAAAGCCGTCAAGGTCAGTGGCCGGCCCGCTGGCACAGTTGCGGTCCGGTGTCCGTTGCACTCGTCCTCACCGAAACCGAACTAAACGCCAGGAAGAGTTGTTCAGTCTACACGAGTAGTGCTGGGCAATGTTGAGTACCACACACATGGACGCAGCCTGAAAGATCTTATGTTCGAAATAAACCTGCCTGTGGCAGCTTTCAACAGCGAGAGCATTTTCACGTCAGTCGACATCACTTTGGTCTAAAGCGAACAGTGTACTGAAACTGTGATTAAGAGTGTTTCCTATATGAATTCGAAACGTAGAAAACTTGTTAGAGGGGAAGAGAAGAATGGATGCTTTTGAGATACGGTGCGTATCACTAAGGCATGAAGTGACTCCTGGGTGCCGCGCGGGATAGCCGCTCGGTCAAGAGTGCCTTGTCACGAACCGTGCGGCTCCCCCGTCGGAGGTTCGAGTCCTCACTCGGGCATGGGTGCGTGTGTTGTCCTTAGCGTAAATTAGTTTAAGTTAGATTAAGTAGTGCGTAAGTTTAGGGACCGACGACCTCCGCAGTTTGGTCCCGTAAGACGTTACCACAAATTTCCAATTGACTCCTGGGTGGCCGGCCGGTGTGGCCGAGCGGTTCTAGGCGCTTCAGTCTGGAACCGCGCGACCGCTACGGTCGCAGGTTCGAATCCTGCCTCGGGCATGGATGTTTCTGATATCCTTAGGTTAGTTAGGTTTAAGTAGTTCTAACTTCTAGGGGACAGATGACCTCAGATGTTAAGTCCCTTAGTGCTCAGAGCCATTTGAACCATTTTGACTCCGGGGTGGGTCGTATACTGAGGCGGGGGAATCTATTACAAAGTAGAGTGTTCTCCAGATGGACAGAATGCAATAGGTAGACAGGGTGATGTATACTGAGAATGTTAAAGAAGGCCTTTCGCGGTCTTCGTAGCCAGAATCGAAAAGAATGGCGTAGGACTGGAGAGAATAGTGAAGAAAAACCCTTGCAAACCAACTCACGCATCGAAAATTAACAAAGATATAAATGTTGTTGCACACACTTACAATAGTACAGAAATCCACGTCTCTGTACTAAGAATGTAGGCTAGAGGATGAAGATTGGCGTTTAACGTCCTGTTTGCGATGAGGTAATTAGAGAGCAACAAGAAGCCTGGATTCGACAAAAGTGGTGAAAGAAATCGGCCTCGTCCTTTTCGAGCGAAAAATCTGGGTATCTGTCACAAACGATTTACAGTAGCCGCAGTAACCTACTTGTGGTTGTGCGGACTGGGTTTAGACCCTGACTGGTTCTCACACACGCATTGTACACGGTGGTCAGAAACATTCTGAAAAGGTTGTAAGGTTGTTTCAGGGTAGGTTGTGCTGAGAAATAACTGTTAAGGAAAAAAAATAGATACATTGCACTTTTGCCGCGTTAATAGGCATTGAAGTTAGCTGATCAGGCCATTGCGTGCGCAAATTCAACCTGCCCGCTACATACAATTCGTGTCAGTTGTTCTCGTAGCATAGATGATGTCCAATTTTTGTATCGCTCGGTTTTAGGAAACCAAACGAATTTGCACGAATTCGCGCACGCAGCTGCTTCATCCACTAACTTCAATGTTAATTAACTCGGAAAAGGCGCAACGTACAGAATTTTTTTCTTAACAATTAATTCTCAGCACAATCTACCCTGCAACACTCTTACAAGATTTTCAGCCCGTTCTGATCACCCTGCGTATGCCATTCTACATGTGGAAGTCCTTGTAAGTCTTGTTGGAACACAGAGACTCGGATGAAGCTTTCTTGCGTCTTACTCGTTAGGTAATTTTCTTGGTATTGTAACAGTATCTCATAGACTGATCCGTTAACTACGCGTGCCCACAAATGTAGTGTGTTATTGACTCCATCGGCCATCAATTAGCCCTGAATAAGTCTTCTCTTCCTCCCAGCCTGTACTGTCCCTCTATTACCTTAGGACTCACTATTTTCCGAAGGATTTTGCACAAACGCCTCGGCTTCTCTCAGTCCGGCCGTTCTTGTTATTTTGGGGCATTCACTTGCGTATAGACATTCGGTTTTAATCATAGTGTTATGGTTCCTGAGTTTAGCTTTTACTGAGATTGCCTTTTTCTTGTATGCTGTATACATGCTACGAAAAACGGCGGCTATCTTCTGTCTAGTGATATTACTAGCTTCTATTTCGCTAGCTATACTGTATCTGAAACCGTCTCTTCTTTTTTTCTTTGTTTTACCGTATTCTGCTGTTGGACGATGAGGCGCTGTTTGGGTGTTGATTATGTACTTTGTTTTCTTAGAAACAAATTTGGAGGCCACCATTTTCTCCTTATTCCTTCTAGTGTGTTTATCTATTCTACAGCTGTCTGTTTCCTGACAGAATCACCATATCGTCAGCATATGCAAGGTCGTTGATACACCGCCATGTGAGCCTCGGATTTGAATATTGTTTAGTAACTTTTCCTGGCTAATTGCTTTTCCCATTCTCGGATAACCTTCACTAACACGCAGATGAAGAGAACTGGATACAGTCTATGACATTGTCGGACCACAGCTTTCATTGCAAGCTATTTGGGGAGTTTTACGATGGATTTTATACTTAACTATGTCCGTGTGAGAGTTTGCTTGAAAATTTGCACTGCTTTTGGGCCCACTCTGCATTCTATTAATATGCCACCAAATACTTCCCGATCGACCGAATCGTACGCTTTCTTAAGGTGGAGGAAGACAACTACCAGACCCTTAGGAACGTAATCTTCCAGTACTCTTTTCAGACACCGTATCTGCTTGACGATTCCCACTTTGATGGTCTGCTTTTTCCGTCAGCCTAGCATGCATTGCTTTGGAAGTTACCTTGTAAATTTGAGGTATGACGGAAGTGGCAAGACCACTGTGATTCCTCTAATATGATACAACCACTAATAATACTAACTTAAAACACAAGGAGAAGCTGCTGTGTCCGCCTTTTGTCGCCAATTATGTAAGTTCTGATATGTATGTTACTTGTTAAATTGTCTGAATACTCTGTGTCCGAAGCGAAAATAGACAAATAGCGCCAATATTCAACTGCTCGTGCCTCGATGGCCGAAGTTGCTGAAGTGCGACGATTCACTGGAGCTCGATCCAGAGAAAGCTTATTGTTGTCCGACTAGTCGAAAAAATTTTCTTGTCAAGAAAAGATGACGTGGCGATATATAACTCCTGACCATCCGAGTGAGCGTCAGGGCCCCATGTTAACTGCAAACCTTTCCTCAGTGTCTACTGGAGCCAGTGCTTAAATAAATGTTTTGAGGAGCTTGAGATCGACAGCTCTTTTGGTGCTTTCGAGAGGAGTAGACTGCCGACATTGGGTTTAATCTTCTCGCTTTCTGATATTCAATATTTGTAGGTAGCAACACAGTTAGAACTTCGCCCTGCAGAATCACCAACTACGATCATCAGCCCGATACTGTTACGTATCTGATCTATGATGCACAGTTTGGAGGAAGGAAATGGAAATTAACTTGCTGTATGTCTTTGTCCAAACAGCAGCACCTGGGGTAAAAGCGCGGTCTAAGGGCGCCTTGCCACGGTCCGCGCGACTGCCCCCGTCGGAGGTTCGAGTCCTCCCTCGGGCATGGGTGTGTGTGTTGTCCTTAGCGTAAGCTATTTTAAGTTAGATTAAATAGTACGTAAGCTTAGGGACCGATGACCTCAGCAGTTTGGTCCCATAAGACCTTACCACAAATTTCCAGCAGCACCGGGGTCACGTGGTACCCAGATATCATTGGCCGATTGAAACTGTGTGTCGACCCGGGACTCGAACCCGGAATCTTTGCCTTTCACGTGAAATTGCTCACCGACTGCGTTACCCAGGTAGGACTCACGATCAGCTGTCATAGCTTCAGCTCCACCACTACCTTTCTTCCCATCTTCCAAACTTGACAAAAGTTCTGTTGCATATCTTGCGAGACCAGCAATCCTTTCTTCCAGGAGTGCTGCTAGTCCCACAAGCTATGCAGAACTCCTGTGAAGTCTGGAAGGTAGGAGAAGAGTACATGGCGGAACACAAGCGACGAGGGCGGGTCGTGAGTCTTAAATGGGTAGGTCAGTCAGTGAAAGGCAAAGATTCCGGCTTCGAGTCTCTGACTGAAAATTCATTCTGGAATGCTATTTTTGTTTTGACAGTCAAAAAATGGTTCAAATGGCTCTGAGGACTATGGGACTTAACATCTAAGGTCATCAGTCCCCTAGAACTTGGAACTACTTAAACCTAACTAACCTAAGGACTGAAGCGCCTAGAACCGCTCGGCCACACTGGTCAGCTTTGACAGTCATGAAGATTAGTTATTTACCGAACATCCCATTAATAACAAACTCGGTTGCAGTAAAATGCTGAGGCTGCGATATGACGATAATCAGCTTAGGAATATTATCAACTGGGTGGCTCGTATCGAAAGGGGGCTGCGTGTCAATTTGGAACTTTTACTGAGAAAGAGGAAATAACCCAAACCCACGCGTAAGACTGTCGAAGTAGAAGACTGGGGTAACACATAGTAGCAGCTGTTATTTGTAGCCATGCACCTGAGTTCAGCGTCGGTAGGGAAGTCTCGTAACCTGCATCACTTACATACCTTATTACAAAAGTGGAGGAAACGTGTAAACTAACTTTTGTGACATCCCTTACCGTCCATATCTTTATTATCATGTATCCATATAACTTGTGTTGTTCAGTTATTTCTTTTTATGTGATTCCATGAAGTGTTGGAGTCCTTGATTGTTGTTGATTAACACGTTGTCAGTCTCCTTTACCAAATAGATGACCTGAGGCGTTTACGAACCATCCACCTGTTTACTCTCCTCGCTCCTTGTCATGTGTGATGTCAAAATATGTGAAAGGACAGTTTCTTCAAACCGTTAGACGCCGTGTTTATAACAGCGCGGCGAGCATGCGTTGTTCGTGTCTGCTAGTGGTTTACTGGTCTTCTGAATGTGGAAACCAGGACACACAAATATGAACTATCCTTCAGGTCTGCTCTCGCTCCATGGTGAGTAACAATGACATAAAATCCGTTCAGGCTACGCCTTACTGCTTATTGGAATCTTACAAGTTTGCCATGTTTTAAGTAATATGATAACGCTCTTGAGTTACTCTCGCCAGTGATGCCGCAACGAGCTGAATAAAAGAATTCGGTCACTTCGCTTTAGCGCTTCTCTTGCAAGTGTGTACCTCCGAAAATATCGAGCAAAATTTAACGAAATTCTCCGAAGTGAAAATAAAAACGGACAGTAAGTGACAAAATGTTTTACATTACCTAATACACACCTCATACGAGGCGCCAAGTCCAATAACACGTAAAAGGACAGTTTGTTTTAAAAAAATGGAGAACGAACAAATGAATAGTTGAAGAGACGTGAAACGTGTGCCTAAGGTAGAATGCTAGGCAGCACAGATAAATTCTCTGTCTAACAATGGGGGACTCTTTTCTAAATATATTAATTTTTCGATTTATTCCCCCTTTAGACCAATGCACTTTTGCCAACCTTTTATCCATGAGTAGTTGTCATCCCTGTGCTATGATAATGGAAGATCTAAAAAAAAAAAAAAAAAAAAAAGTCCCTCTGCGACTGGCTTAAGTTGAAAGCGCCTTACAACTACCAGTTTCTTTAGACGTCCGGATAGGGGAAAGCCATAGAATGCGAAAATTTCCAGTTGTCAAAGCATCATTGTGACGATGGTGCACTATCCTGAACAACAATGGTAATTGTAGTCCAAGCCTTTTTCCACATACTTCTTCATACAGCTTGCCCAGAATATGTGCTTAGTATTAGCCAGTTATTATTTTACCATTTATAAGGCAATCTACATGAAAATGTGTAGTTTCAGTTTTGGGACGTGCTACACGTGGATCCTCTTCAAGTAAAGTTTACCACTTTGATAATCAGCCGATCATTTGTGAGTAACATACTCATTAAACATTTTCGCTTAGTTTTGATAAAATTCCGTTGATGATAAACTGTCCGAAAGAAAGAATTTTATGAGCAAGCGGTATTCCAGTCTATTCATTTAAAAGGAACACAAACAACACGATTACTTATAAAGGTTACCATACCTCGCGACACTTCACCAAGAGCCTGTTTGTCTGACGTACGTTTCTGGATAATTATGTCAACAGATTCCATTTAAGGATGTACTGGCGAGGCGTTCTATACAAATTATTTACGTCTTCCCAGTCTCCACAATACAGGCCTTCACGAGAGAAAATTCGCAGTTCGTCGGCTCACTTGCACGACAGTCTCGGCCAAGAGAGGAAAACAGTGATAAAACTGATACGAAAGCTCCCGGGTCTAACTCGAGTTATTATGATGAAATTACTGTCACAGTCCTGAGCCACTGTTCACGGACTTGGACGGGAGAAAAGTTATCAACTAGCTTAAGGTACGAAGTCTTTAAACGTTCTGTGATCTACATCCAATGTATATAAAGCACATACGTCACCTTATTCCTCAAACCGAGTTCTTCTTGTACCCGATAGATGAGCGATGCAGAAATTCACAAAACACTTTTGTAACATATATTATTTACACAGGTAAATACTGTCCTAGTTATTAAATAGTATCAGACCTAGTACAAGGTGTGGTTTCCTTAAATTCCGCCACGAGAATCCCGGGATGTCTCCTTCAACAATACTACAGGTAAATCCTCGACGCCGAACGCCGACGGAAAGCGTCAGTCTGTTTCACATTACAAGCAAAAAGATTCTTAAATCGGAATTCTGCGTGTCCGTTCGATAGAGCGGTCCCAGATTAGTCCAGTGCGATATTCGTTTTTTCTATATGTATTAACAGGGACACTAAAACGCGAATAATAATCAGTACTCCCGTAGCGACTGAGCTACCCTTCTGCATGGTGGTAGCCGTCAGCACGGGCCCGGCCAGTGCTGTAGTACTGATTATTCTTCATGTTTTATTTCCCTGTTAACACACATAAATAAAACTAATATCGCACTAGAATAAATTGGGACTGATCTGTCGAATGGGCATGTAAAATTCCTATTTAAAAATCATTCCGTTTGTAAAGGGGAATAAAGAGACGCATTCCATCGACGCTGAGCATTGCATGAAAAGGGTGAGGATTTGTTAGCTACTCATTGTAAAAACGAAATTGCAAGTATCTGCGGAAACAACAGAGAAAATGTGCAGTACGACTCTTAGAAGAGACGCCCTGTGTATTAACAGAGTCAGAATTACACTTTCAATTCAGAATAACACACTGTTCCCCTTTGAAATGCATTCTACGTATTTGAGCTACCGTTCTGATATCAGTACCAAAGTCTTCGTGTACTGGTGTAATATTAGGTGTACAAATCTTAGAAGCATATAAAAAACAGAAAAACTAGCTTCTTTAAGTTACTATAAGGGGCTGATATGAAACAAATACCATTATTACTTCCACTGAAATATTTCAGCAAGGAAGCCGAATATCATCAGTGGAGTTGTGACATAGGAACATAGGCTTTTGCAGCCGTTGTCGACGATATTAAATGTTTTTGGTTATTGGCACCGCGTCTTTCTTATAGAACTTCTGATCTGACGTTTGTGCCTTTTTGATAAGGCCTTCTTCCGAGAACTGGCTGCACAGTTCAATGCAGTGTAAAACTTGCTCTTGTGTAAGGACAGCATTTTGCGCATTTGTTGCAACCGATGTTGACAATAGCTTTTGCAATGACAGTGGGATGTTTCCGAGTGCCGATTTTCGATGTCTTACACGCTATTAGACCTGTGTAAACTTGCAGAATATTTTTAGATGATTTTAGCCTGAAGTGATTTAGAAAAACTTCGCAGGGGATTTGGGCCTTGCTCTTATCTATAACGAAAGCAGTGATTTACGCACGGCGCCACTCCGATAGGCAGCGGTAGGAAACAAACTTTCGGTAAACAAAGCAGAAGAAAATTATCTGCCTTGTACTTTTTTCTCCTGTTCTTGATTTTCTTACCTCGGCGTATTTCGGTGACATATTCCCCGTGTCCATAAGTACCTCTTTCTAAATAATGCCATCCTGACACATACTTAGAAGTTTGATTAAAAAATCTCGAAAGCGGGAGGGAGGCTATAATAAGACGGCGCTCAGCGGAAGACAGATAAATCAGTACCTCTTGAAGATGGCAACAAGTCAGCCTGCCGAAATATCGCATCATTTGGACGACACCGCGTGGCTAAATACCCGAGAACTCTCATCCATCCTCTCTGCGGCTTCAGCTGAACTGCGCTCCCTGTCTTATCTCTGACTCTGGAGATCAGTGCGGTTTCAACTTTCATTTCCAATGGGACAATCCTGTGGTTGCAACGAAGAATACTTACTTTTTCCAGATCCTGCTGGATTGACTGGCGGCGCTTAAGGTTTCTGTATCGTCCTAAAGTCAACGCAGTTGCAAGTCATTCGATACTGTGGCCAAGACTATTAACAGTTCGTCTCACGGAATTTATAGAAACAGGACGCATTTTTATTTCCTTAATATTCAGTACGATGATAAATACCACACCGCATACAGATCAGTAACTGTTCTCATTATCATTTATAATGGAAGAACGAAATTGTCTTCCAGTACGCGAATGTTACAGATAAATGGAATCCTCCAAGTTGCGGAAGACGACGACGATTAAACCCATGCTGCAGTGTCCGAAATAGACATGTCGTTTGCCTAATGAAACAGGCATAGAAAAGGCAACAGACCACATAGTCGTCAAATGCGACCCGAGCGATGGGACGTATAGATAAATCATTGGACTCGTATTTGGAAGTAGCTCGCTCCAAGTTCCTGTTCTCTTATCCTGAGCTGAGCTATTTAAACTAAAAAAAGGTAAAATTCTATACAGTTGCCCCCCGTCCGCTACCGTATCAAGCTGAGATAAGAGCTCCGTCTCCAATGACTGTCGACGGAGCGTCCAACGCAGAAGAAGTAATTGAGCTCTATTTATTTCCAGTGAGTAATCGGGGCGTTTCTAAACCAAGCTAACATATTAAAAGAAATTTTTTTCTTTGTTAAATTTTAGGTACACTGTTGTCGCTGTCTCCTGGATTTGATCTTGATCATATTTGAAAAAAGGAAGAATACAGTTTTTCTTTTATGGCCACGAACAGGATATGAGCACGGCAAACTCAACCAACTAGACGGCACAGTGGTAAAGACGTTGGGCTCGTAATAAGGAGCAGGTTTAAATTCTTGTCCAACGGTCAAATTGTAGGATTTTCGTGGCTTCCATAATTCGCACCAGACAAACTGCGGGCTTCGCGCTTAAACTGGTCACTGGTGCTCTCTTCCTCATCTTTCCCCAACTGAGCTAGCTCTCCTAACTTAAACCTTCCTTCCTTTTCCGAACATCCCATAGCGCTAGTGAGCTGACAGTTTGTAAACCAGAAATGCTACACAATTCTGTTGCCTTAGAATGCGGTTTTTGTCTGATAAGAGATATACATTTTTTCCCGAAATAGCGGTTAACACTTAATTATGGAGGAGCTTACTACCTCAACGGGATGATCGAGTATGTATTCTTTATCGAATCGTCTACAAAGGCAAACCCACTAACGTTCGCATATAAGGGTTGTAACCGGAAGTACGCCTACTCGCCATTTCTCAAAATACGTGCTTCTGGATAGTGTCGGCAAAGTTTAGCTTGAGGTTGATTGGTTGATTGATTTGGGGACCAAACAGCGAAGTCATGGGTCCCATCGGATTAAGGAAGGAAGGGGAAAGAAGTCAGCCGTGCCCTTTCAGAGGAACCATCTCGGCATTTGCTGAAGCGATTTAGGGAAATCAGGATGGCCGAATGCGGGTTTGAACCGTCGTCCTCCCGAATGCGAGTCCAGTGTGCTAACCACTGCGCCACCTCGTTCGGTTTAACGCGAGGCCAAGACATATGCTGCGTGGACAAATGAACGGCAGTACTACACTGCACGCTGCAAGTAGACCAAGACTGCACCTGACTCACTAATTCGAATCAAAGTTGTTGGTTCTGAACTGCCTCCGTGGCCTTGGTCGCTAAATTATAGTGCTGAGATGACTCTCAATGCGAGACTAGTTGTTTCAGTTTATATGGTGAAATGAATTTTCATCGTCGAAGTTGGGCCGCCTTGTTAGGATACAAGGTGACGTGTAGCTCATTGTCACTAGACTGGGCCCATACGTACAGAGCTATTAAGCTACCAACGACATTATTCAGAGGGAAGGAAGGGAGATTAAGGTTTTACGCCTCCTTGACGTTGAAGTTATTAGAGACAGAACATTAGCTGGGATCGGATAAGTAAAGTGGAGGAAATCGGCCCTGTCGAAGGAACCACCACGGCATTTACCTTAAGCGATGTCGTAGCTCAAAAACCCAAAATTCCAAGTTCTGGACATCAAAGCAGGGGCGGCGCTCCACAGCGTTTGACTCAGTCAATAGCATTCTTGTCTCGTCGACAGCTGGACAAACTGAGATAAAGAAACAGCTCTGTTTAAACAAGGATTGGACATGGAACCTGCCGCGCCATTGATTGTGCCACAGACTAGGTATTCTACTAGAGCACTTTACGGAAACCTTAGTGCAGACGACCAGACAGGAAGTAGCTGGTTTCGACTATAACGTATTTTCGCAAATAATACTGAGAAGATCGCTTAATGAAGCAATTTAGATAACATTATTCATAAAATTTCATAGTTGCCCATTTTCAAGGATTCATTTCCTTTATTAATAACAAAATTTCGTTGTGACAGCTCGATCGATAGACCCCCATTCGTGACTTCGTCTGCCTCATCGTCATTACCCATAGTTTCAAGCCCTTCGGTTTTTCTCTAATTCATACAGATCACTATGTTTTAGATGTCATGCGACATATATAGTTTTTGACATTAATTGAGTTTACACTATTTTTAATTCGGAAAGTTGAATCATCAGAGTTCACCCCTCCGTCAAACGTATGGCTCAGTACCCGCACTGTCTTCCTGTTTCTACACGAGTCTGTGACTGATGTTAATGAATTAGTTGACTGGCAGATAGCTATCGACCTACCAGCTTGGCTAAATGTTAATCTCGTACTCTCTTCCATAGTCTTCTACACGAATACTGGGCTGTTCCCGAGTTCCACCTCAACCGGTCTGTTCGTAAATAAAATTAAATCGAGATCTCTCTATTCATGTCATTGCGAACAGAATTTTACACCCAAAGCAAAAACAGCCGTTAACTATGCTTCAGAAGTATAATGCCAAGACAGCTGAGACTGTAGCCTATTCATTTCGCGTTACGTACAAAACAGTAAGAAGTTTGACAGCGGCAATACTAATAATCCTCTCCGCGCCAGTTTGTAGAAGTTGCAACGGCAATGTAGAGATATTTCTATCGCGCTACGTGAGGTTCATGCTTTTCGTATTGGCCAAAAATTTTATTACTGTTGAGAATGTGTGGTGCATGCAAAAAAAGATGCACATGTGCCACGATTCACGTCTGAAAGATTTTTAACTATCTATCTACCTCTCAGCGAAACATTAATAGCAGCTGTTTAGAAACTGAGACAGGAAAAATACGTTATTCAACACATTTGCTGCGAAGAAAGTGGCGTCTTGGTCACAGAGTGGAGTTACTTTCAATTCGAGTTAGAGCCCGCTCGTCCTCATTTTCGTTTCCTTAATCAACTGCACCGAAAGCCACATTAATTCCTTTAGCGACAGCAAGACCACGAACGATTCTCCCATTATTTATGCACGTGATGGAACTGCTGTTATTGGAATGTCAAACGCTAACTCTGTTAACGGAATTGGCTTCTCGCATGCGCTTCATTCATGCGTGTTGCAGTATTGATGCGAACTCAACTGATAGTCATGCTTTGGAGCATTACAAGGAGAAATGAACAGTGGTCTCATTAAAGTAATTGTTCAGTGTCAACCTCCAAATTTTCGACAAACGGTAAAACGACGTTTCATAGTCTGTCGCAAACGCACGACGATTCCGCGGAGATAGAAGTGATCAGTGATAACAGTAGTTATAGAAGCAGTAATGGTGAGGCACACAGTAGTAAGTGTTGCTGCTGTAGTAGGCGTACGAATTGTAAATAGTAATAGTCGTTTTATTATTTGTGCAACAATGTTATCAAAATAATGTAACAGTGGCAGCACAGCCAATTTAAAGAAGACAGCAGAAATGAGAACAGCGAGAAACTTAAGATCATAATTTGTGATCACGAAGTATATGGAGTTAGGAATTCTGCTACCTAGGCAACAAAATAACCTATGACGGACGGAGCAAGGAGGGAATAAAAAGCAGGCTAGCACTGGCAAAACGAACACTCATACCCAAGAGAAGTCGACTAGAATCAAACATAGGTCTTAATTTGAGGAAGAAATTTCTGAGAATGTGCGTTTTGAGCACAGCATTGTATGGTACTGAGACACGGACTGAGGGAAAGCCGGAACAGAAGAGAATAGAAGCATTGGAGAAGTGGTGTTGCAGAAGAATGTTGAAAACTAGGTGGGCTGATGAGGGAAGGAATGGGGAAGTTCTCCGCAGAATCGTCGAGGAAAGGAATGTATGGAAAACACTGACAAGAAGGGACAGGATGATAAGACACCTGTTAAGACATCACGGAGTAACTTCCATTGTACTGGAGGGAGCTGTAGAGGGTAAAAGCTGTAGAGCAAAACAGAGGTTGGGACACGTCCAGCAAATAATGAGGACATATGTTGCAAGTGCTACTCTGATATGAAAAGATTGGCACAGGAGAGGAATTGCCGGCCGGTGTGGCCGAGCGGTTCTAGGCACTTCAGTGTGGAACCGGGCGACGCTACGGACGCAGGTTAGAATCCTGCCTCGGGCGTGGTTGTGTGTGATGTTCTTAGGCTACTTAGGTTTAAGTAGTTCTAAGTTCTAGGGGACTGATGACCTCAGATGTTAAGACCCATAGTGCTCAGAGCCATTTGAACCATTTTTTGGATAGGAATTCGCAACGGAATTAGTGTGCAGAATGTATCACAATTAGTAGTGGCAATTGTCACTGCGTATGTGTGGTTACGAGCTGCCACTGACTTCAGTATATAATATTTTCACAGTTTGTATAAATTTATTTGAAGTGTCAATTTTTCGATTAAGTCCCCATCTAATTGGACTCAAATTTCACTCAAGGACTTCCTTAACAAGAAATATAATATACTGCAGCATGTTACATCTGTTCCACTTTTCCGATGGTAAGTGAAAGAATTTATAAATTATAGAATTATACAATTCCAGTATTAAACCAGAAACGGCAACAGACATTTTATATTTTCATTCTTTCCACTTGGCTTAATAGATAGCACATTTTTATTGAAGCTAGAGTAATACAGTAGGTCTAATTCTTTCCGCTTCTCCTCTTGCAGATCTCAGGTTTTACAATGGCAATGAATTTTCGTGTTTTAATATTTAGCACTGGAATAAGTTTCAGTAATTTACCAGGGGGAATTTTATTGGTGGCAGCTGCTGTACGTATTTACAACTTATACAAAATAGATCCATGATTCATAGTTTCACTGTCCTTTAAAATATTCACGAAGATTTTTTATAACCCGTTGCCAGCGATGTGGAAGTTGTAGGATATCCTTAGTAGCGTCAATTGTTGGTAGTTCGAGTGGAGCGGCCTATTGCCCGATGAATCTCCATAACAGTTCAGAAGGGAATATCGTGCATGCTACCTTCAATTTAGTAATTAAGTTGACGTCATAAAGGCTTAAATCTGTGGAGTGTGTAGACGGTACAACACTTCCCAGCCACATCGATCGAATAAATCGTTCACAACAGCGCCCGAGGATTGTCATGCAAAATGACAGACGAGTCCTGCAGAAAGCATCAGCGCTGCTTTCTCTAAGCTGTTCATTTTTGGAACACAGCTTGTGACCAGCTTAGAGAAAGAAGCAGCGACGCTTTCTGCAGGGCTTGTCCATCATTTTGCAGGACAATGTTCGGGCGCTTATGGCGCACGTCGCGACTGATTTGCTCGGTCGATGGGGCTGGTAAGTCTTTTACCACCCACCTCACTCCCCGGAATTAAGGACGAGTGATGTAAAACTTATTTCTAAATTGAAGGAGTCACTTAATGGTATTCTCTTCAGGACTCTTACTGAGATTGGTCGGACAGTAACCTCTCCACTCACTATCAACACAACTGGCACTGCTAAGTGTATCCTACGACTTACACAATGCTGTCAAGTTGGTGACTTCTTTGAAGTGCAGTAAAACTTTCAAACATGTATCTGTTTTGTATAAATAATAAATAAATACTTGATACTATTAAAGTCCCAATCCTCGTATTTCTGTTACATAGGAATGTCTATGTAGAGCTTAAATTTAAAGGAAAAACAACGTATTTCCACGATCACGACATTTAAATTTATTTTTGAATGTCATACCAAGAGCTCAAGGAAAGGCAACTGATGCGTTATGGAGGGGATTGGGAGAGACGTAAAATGATATGTCGCTTGTGTGGAAAAATTTTCTCGAGCCGACACCGAGTATAGAATAACTAAGTGAACAATACATATATTATGACCCGTCTTTAATAGATTTTAGCACAGTACTATCAAGTAACTCAACAATAAGGGGCTGAAGACGTTAATTGCTCACATGGAAGGCATTCAGCCGACATACTTCAACACAGCGTCCGACACTGATTGTCGAGTTCGGTCTTTCCTGTACATAATACATATTTCGGAGCAGTGTCCGTTTTAGTCGCTGCAGTACTGTTACACTAGTTCTCTCAAGGCGTTGATCGGAGCTGATATCTACTTAACAGTGACTAAGGTGTCAAACAATGTAGATTAACTTCACGGAGAAGCACAACACATAACGGTGCTGCTCTCCTTGAATATGTTGCTGTCACATCGTTACAAATGCGTCACCGAAGCTATTAGACAGTTATGTTGTTGACGACTCAGGCCCACTGTAACTGTTTGCACTCGCTCTGTGGTTATCGAAAGAGTACTGCGACCTTATCATAATTGTACTATTACTTGTCTATATATCTAGAATACCTATAATTCCTGCTCTGTTTGAGGCAGGAACGCGAATCAGCCGTGAGCTCTGCCTAAAATGATTTTGAAAAGTCTTAGGATTGTTAAAAAACGACCAACTAAATTATTTGAATCACCGCTAACTCAGCTTCTTGCTCTCGAAATCTCAGCATTAACATTCTCAGATGTGAGTATATATTATAATGACGAAATATCTGATAGAGGCGCGATTAAACTATTTACAAAAGATAAATGCTGATATTTTACCTGCCCATTGTCCCATTGTCTTCAAGTTTGGCGGCCTGTGAGTAAGCCTGTAGGCGGTGTACGCCACTACGATGACCGCGGCCACCAGGCACGACACGCCGATCTTCACGTAAGGCACGCTAGCGTCTTCACCATCAGTCGCCACAGACGCGTCCATTTCGAAGTCAAAATTCAGTAGGCGCGTCGCGTCGCAACAATGAGACGTACGAATACACCGCGGGCACGCTAACCGCCAGAGAAAGCTTCGCGCTGCGCATGCGCAGCTCGGCCAATTTCTCTTCGCATCATTGGCTGCTGGGAGCTGCCTCTGCCCCCTCCCTGGCGCCGCGCTTTCGCAGTCCTAAATAACACTCAGACGAGCCGCGAAGCACACGTGTGTTTTGCATTAACACGTAATTAATCGTCACTTTACATTAGCAGACTTCTCTTCGTAGACGAACTGTATCTACTCATGTTCATCTATATTTACGGCTCACCAAAATGAGCAGTGAGATAGGAGTGCCCAGTGGTTGGAAGAAAGCATAGACTACACATGTCTACAAGAAGAGCAGCAGGAATGATCTGTTGTAGAATCCTAGAAAACATTCTGAGCCCAAACATAATGAGGCATCACGAACTGAATGACCTCGTCCGTACCAACCAGCACGGATTTCTTAAAATCGGTCTTGCGATTACCAACTCGAGTTTTTCTCATATGAACTGAAAACCACGGATCAAACTATGCAGTTGAATATAACATTTTTTAACTATGAAAAGATTTTTACTCTGTACGACACCAACGTTTATTAACAAACAGGAAGAATTATTAGCGCCCGGATTAAAGGGTACACAACAATAAGTGACAGTAATCCCTCCACCTCTGCTGCATACTTAAAAGACGCCAACTACAAAACACCGAGTATTAATAAATCACAGTGGATCCTGCATAAAATACAGAAAGAAAAAATCATTGACGTGATGGAAGAGACTGAACTTTACATCCATCTAAACGAATCCTCTGACAGAGTTTTAAACGAACAAAGAGAACTACGCAATGAGAAATTTGTGGACAATTTTCCGCCAATTCTACGACTAAACGTCGCAGAGCCATAGAAACCACAATCATTGTTATAATCGTGAACATGTAGAGCCACATTACGATGAAGATTACGCAAACATATAATAAATCATGGCAGTCTTATTCTGATTCCACAATTTTTAATTCATTTTTCATTGTACGACTATAAATGCTCTAATGGTAAACTTTGTACCTTGATTTTCTTTTAATGTAATTAATCTTACTACTTTTACGTCCATATGACAGAATAACCTGTGTTGTTCACAATCTTTGGACGTTCAATACATCAGCTTCGTATATCAGTGTATATTTAGAATAAGATCTCTACAACTAATGATAACGACATGCTTCCATAAATAACTGAGCTAACATTTCCAAATTTATGATAGTTGCGTATAGTCATAAGCACAACAACTATGAACGCTAATTAACTACACACAGAAGCAAATACTTGTATGGCATATGTAATAGTAATTTTCGTACCACATCTTGACATGAGACATAGTTTGCGTTTAATTCTTAACTGATGCCAACACATTGTGTATGTGATGCTTCTATTTTAGATACGTAAAAATGATCTAGGACCGAAATTGTACAATAGTCCAACCAATAAATAAAAATGACAGCTGGAGGCGGTACGAAATCATTTTAAAAAATATGATCGTATAGGTCTTATATTATTAGGTATCAAACAGAATTTTTAAGTGGATTATGGATTTCTTGGTAAGGAGGGCGCAGCGTATTACCTCGCTTGGAGAGTCATCAACAAAAGATGAATTAACTTCGGACGCGTCGCAGGGAAGTGTACTGCGACTCTTGTCGTTCACATGAAATGTATTCCCAGTTCCGAATATGGACTATAGCGGTATAACGGAATGACGACGGTGAAAATTTGTGCCAGACATGGACTCGAACTCATAGTCCATATTCGCAACTGCGAATACATTTCGTGTATTTCATAACACTTGTAGTCGCCGCAGTGCCTGTTCCTTCAGATATGCATGCATGCATGAACATCGTAATTAGGAATCACACAGGCACTGAAATATCATATCTTGCTCTCCAGACAAAAGTGTAGCAAGCGAGGTGGCGCAGTGGTTAGCACACTGGGCTCGCATTCTGGTGGAAGATGGTTCAAACCCGCGTCCGGCCATACTGATTTAGGTTTTCCGTGATTTCCCTAAGTCGCTTCAGGCAAATGTCCGGACGGTTCCTTTGAAATGACACGGCCGACTTCGTTCCCCATCCTTTCCTAATCAGATGAGACCGATGACCTCGCTGTTTGGTCCTCTCCCCCAAACCAACCAACGAACCAACAAAAATAATAGTAAATAATGACAGTAGATTTTTCTCAGATAATGCAGTTATCTGTAATGATGTGTTGACTGAAAAAGGCTGCACACATATCAAAGGTAGATCTTGATAAAATTTCAAAGTGGTGCGAAAACTGACAACGTGATTTAAATGGGACCCCGAGTCGAAAGGTACAAGCGAAAATCTACTCAAGTTCCGCCTTTGTCTCGAACCGCGATTTAAGGTTCAAAAATGGTTCAAATGGCTCAGCACTATGGGACTTAACTTCTGAGGTCATCAGTCCCCTAGAACTTAGAACTACTTAAACCTAACTAACCTAAGGACGCCACACACATCCATGCCCGAGGCAAGATTCGAACCTGCGACCGTAGCGGTCGCGCGGTTCCAGACTGTAGCGCCTAGAACCGCTCGGCCACTTTGGCCGGCCGCGATTTAAGGGCCCGTGATCATGACCTACCGAATTCCCGCTGAATGCTCCCGAATACCGTCAGATGATTGATGGATTAGTAATGGTGCATGTAACTTGATGTCAGAGAGACCAAAAATTCTAAATCCGTGGTACTGTAATAATGTAAAACTGGCAGAAGTAAAGCTGTGAGGACCGGGCGTGAGTCGTGCTTCGGTACCTCAGATGGTAGAGCACTTGCCCGCGAAAGGCAAAGGTCCCGAGTTCGAGTCTCGGTCGGGCACACAGTTTTAATCTGCCAGGAAGTTTCATATCAGCGTACACTCCGCTGCAGAGTGAAAATCTCATACTGTAATAATGTATTCCATCTACGAGGTGCATTCAAGTTCTAAGGCCTCCGATTTTTTTTCTAATTAACTACTCACCCGAAATCGATGAAACTGGCGTTACTTCTCGACGTAATCGCCCTGCAGACGTACACATTTTTCACAACGCTGACGCGATGATTACATGGCAGCGGCGAAGGCTTCTTTAGGAATCTGTTTTGACCACTGGAAAATCGCTGAGGCAATAGCAGCACGGCTGGTGAATGTGCGGCCACGGAGAGTGTCTTTCATTGTTGGAAAAAGCCAAAAGTCACTAGGAGCCAGGTCAGGTGAGTAGGGAGCATGAGGAATCACTTCAAAGTTGTTATCACGAAGAAACTGTTGCGTAACGTTAGCTCGATGTGCGGGTGCATTGTCTTGGTGAAACAGCACACGCGCAGGCCTTCCTGGACGTTTTCGTTGCAATGCAGGAAGGAATTTGTTCTTCAAAACATTTTCGTAGGATGCACCTGTTACCGTAGTGCCCTTTGGAACACAATGGGTAAGGATTACGTCCTCGCTGTCCCAGAACATGGACACCGTCATTTTTTCAGCACTGGCGGTTACCCGAATTTTTTTTGGTGGCTGTGAATCTGTGTGCTTCCATTGAGCTGACTGGCGCTTTGTTTCTGGATTGAAAAATGGCATCCACGTCTCATCCATTGTCACAACCGACAAAAGAAAGTCCCATTCATGCTGTCGTTGCGCGTCAACATTGCTTGGCAACATGCCACACAGGCAGCCATGTGGTCGTCCGTCAGCATTCGTGGCACCCACCTGGATGACACTTTTCGCATTTTCAGGTCGTCATGCAGGATTGTGTACACAGAACCCACAGAAATGCCAACTCTGGAGGCGATCTGTTCAACAGTCATTCGGCGATCCCCCAAAACAATTCTCTCCACTTTCTCGATCATGTCGTCAGACTGGCTTGTGCGAGCCCGAGATTGTTTCGGTTTGTTGTCACACGATGTTCTGCCTTCACTGAACTGTCGCACCCACGAATGCACTTTCGACACATCTATAACTCCATCACCACATGTCTCCTTCAACTGTCGATGAATTTCAATTGGTTTCACACCACGCAAATTCAGAAAACGAATAATTGCACGCTGTTCAAGTAAGGAAAACGTCGCCATTTTAAGTATTTAAAACAGTTCTCATTCTCGCCACTGGCGGTAAAATTTCATCTGTCGTACGGTGCTGCCATCTCTGGGACGTACTGACAATGAATGCGGCCTCATTTTAAAACAATGCGCATGTTTCTATCTCTTTCCAGTCCGGAGAAAAAAAATCGGAGGCGTTAGAACTTGAATGCACCTCGTACATACTCAAGTATCGCAAGCTGCTACATTGAAAAAAGTTGTTCAAAATGACGTCCCCCAGCGACAATGCAGGCATGGCGTCGTCGCAAAAAGTTCTGTCGTGCCAATTGTAATAATCCTGGGCCCGTTTGATGAGTGCTGGAAGCAGTGAGAATTCTTGCCAGGAGATCCTCTTCAGTCTCGTACACGTGACTTCTCATACGGCCCCACAAGTGGGGTGAGATGAGGTTAACATGCTGGCCACGAAACAGGGCCTCTCCTGCCTATTCACTTCACAGGGAATGTCTGATACAGGTGTTCACAAACCCTCAGTCCAAAGCGAGGTGGGGCTCTATCATGTTGGAACCGCATACGGTGACGAGTAACAATAGGAGAATGTTCCAGGGACCTGAGTAGTATGTCTCTGATAAATACTATGTACATTGCTGCATTTGAGTGGGAAGGAAGAAGAAACGTATCCAGTACGTAATCATGGCTATAAATGCCCACACACTGACTGATAATCTGTGTTGATGACTCTTCAGAACTGTAGGATGGGGATTCTCTTTGGTCCAAATACGACTATTGCGACTATTTTGCATTCCAGACTTCGTCCGTGGAAAGTACATACGCAGGGAAGTGAGGATCGACTGTAAGGCGCTAGAACAACCGTTCGCTGAACGTGACATGATGTCCGAAGTCAGCATCCACTTTATGTGAATGGTAGGGATGTAGCTGCATTTCCTATAGTAAACACCATACCAGGGATACGCGGGCATATTTTCGTGGATTTCATTTCTGAATTTTTAAATTTTTTGGTTAGATTAATCGTGTTTAAAATTATTTAGTCTTATAACTCGGTTATTAAAGCATAACTTGGTATATATAATTATAACTCAACATTAAATTTAAGAATTCAAAATAAGTTTATATAGACTCAAGTCGAGTGCATTAATGTGCCCCCAGGTACGGGGCAGGTTTACGCGCCTATCGAGGCACTTTAACGCGCCACAGAATACAATAATGAGTAACCAAAACAGGCTAATAAAATTATGAAAATGTGTTTCATAAGCAGTAAACAAAATTACAGGCTTATTTACACCAATTAACTTGGTAAAATACAAAAATTTCACTGGCACACTAAACAAATTTTTTGGCGAACTTCCACCTGTTAGCATAACACAGCCTACATAGAAGTTTAATTTTAAAGGCCTATTCATTATTTCCGAGCTGCAATTTATGCACACAAAAAGAATGCATTTCCTGTGTGACAATCGTCGTGAGCCCACGTTTTAATGCTATGGTACTGGACTCATTCTCGCGTTCTTTTTCTGTTGTTTCAAGAGTAAAGACAAAGGCAATTTTCATCCTCTTAATCGGACTGTTGTAGCTTATGAGAGAAAGGAAGAATAACTGGATGGGACATTCGTTGAAACAGGAGTGCTTGCCACCGAATGCTTCGGAGGGACTAGTTTGTGAGAGGCCATTGAGAGAAAAGAGGAGATACAAGATGATGGTCGACATAAAGGAAAGCGGAAATTACGCGGGTCTGAAGAGAATGACTGAAGATAAGAGAGCATGGAGAGCTACCATGTGAAAACATGCGTTTGGGTAAACGCTAATGGCGATATTAGAAGTAAGCATGTCTCGAGCATAATTCTTTGTGTTTCAGATTCATTAGATTCAAATAGCTTTCTTAGCCATTTTTATATTGTATTCACCTGTGTCTCGAATTTTTTAGATTGCGTTTACAATTGCTGTTGTCTTAAAGTTTCCTCGACGGGAGTGTCAGTCCGTATGGCAAGCAAAGTAGTGCGTAAACGCGTCCCAACAGAAATGCGTAACAGTGCCCTATCACCACGTTTGAATTAGTTTTGAAACTACAGTAATAGCTTTCAGGGTTTCAAACTGTGCTAATATACCTTGTAAAGTAAAATATTCTCCTGTAAACGAACTTACGTTTATTTACTCTCAGTTCTAAAATTATGCTCCCTAGGAGCCTCGATATTTGAGTAATAAAATTTACTTACCTTTCACAAAAATACACATATGTTCTTCGCAATTAACTGGTGCCTCAGTGGATGGCAGTATTAATCTTGCATTGTCGGTAGCGCTCTAGCAAGGACGGTTCCCGAGAAAAGTGCTCTGCGTAAACGTGCCCCGGGCATAAACGTACCCTGTCCTTCCCTACTCTGTGAAAAATGAATTTCGCATGCTGATTGCAGGCGCCTGATCCACTAGAGCAAGCGTCGCATCTTCCAAGTCGGGAGTCCGTGTAGATCATCGTCTCCTCGGCCGTTGTAGTGTGGCACCAATTACCCCGCTTCACTTAACCGTTGGAACAGTCTTGGAAACATGATATGAGCCGGATGTTTTCTTCTCGAATATTTGGTCCTATACAACCTTGCCACTTCCCTGATTCTTCAATTTGTTTGCCCAGTTCCGTCACCGGCTACAACTCCATTTGGTTAGGGCTGGTCGACGTTATTATTTCAGCTTGTATACACAGATTGCAGTCTGCTACAGTACGGATATTGTATTCCAGTACGACATTCGCTTTGGATTAGTCGAGTTACCATCCCAGCCTCAACACGTAAGTGCTCTTACAGTCTTAGCAACAGTACCAGTACACGTACTCCACTGTCAGAGGTAGTAGAACATTTTCGCTTATAACTTACGACTCGGTCGTTTCCGGACCAGGGTCCTTTACCTCAGATTGATACACGTTGCTCAATCATCTCTTGAAGTTTGTAACATCACAAAATCACCCTGTATACAGTTTTGCATTTTACAAAACGCAGAGAAGTATGGGTACATTATCAATAAGTCACTGTTGGAGTCAGTCAGTTTGTTTGTGTTTGAAATACACTCCTGGAAATGGAAAAAAGAACACATTGACACCGGTGTGTCAGACCCACCATACTTGCTCCGGACACTGCGAGAGGGCTGTACAAGCAATGATCACACGCACGGCACAGCGGACACACCAGGAACCACGGTGTTGGCCGTCGAATGGCGCTAGCTGCGCAGCATTTGTGCACCGCCGCCGTCAGTGTCAGCCAGTTTGCCGTGGCATACGGAGCTCCATCGCAGTCTTTAACACTGGTAGCATGCCGCGACAGCGTGGACGTGAACCGTATGTGCAGTTGACGGACTTTGAGCGAGGGCGTATAGTGGGCATGCGGGAGGCCGGGTGGACGTACCGCCGAATTGCTCAACACGTGGGGCGTGAGGTCTCCACAGTACATCGATGTTGTCGCCAGTGATCGGCGGAAGGTGCACGTGCCCGTCGACCTGGGACCGGACCGCAGCGACGCACGGATGCACGACAAGACCGCAGGATCCTACGCAGTGCCGTAGGGGACCGCACCGCCACTTCCCAGCAAATTATGGACACTGTTGCTCCTGGGGTATCGGCGAGGACCATTCGCAACCGTCTCCATGAAGCTGGGCTACGGTCCCGCACACCGTTAGGCCGTCTTCCGCTCACGCCCCAACATCGTGCAGCCCGCCTCCAGTGGTGTCGCGACAGGCGTGAATGGAGGGACGAATGGAGACGTATCGTCTTCAGCGATGAGAGTCGCTTCTGCCTTGGTGCCAATGGTGGTCGTATGCGTGTTTGGCGCCGTGCAGGTGAGCGCCACAATCAGGACTGCATACGACCGAGGCACACAGGGCCAACACCCGGCATCATGGTGTGGGGAGCGATCTCCTACACTGGCCGTACACCACTGGTGATCGTCGAGGGGACACTGAATAGTGCACGGTACATCCAAACCGTCATCGAACCCATCGTTCTACCATTCCTAGACCGGCAAGGGAACTTGCTGTTCCAACAGGACAATGCACGTCCGCATGTATCCCGTGCCACCCAACGTGCTCTAGAAGGTGTAAGTCAACTACCCTGGCCAGCAAGATCTCCGGATCTGTCCCCCATTGAGCATGTTTGGGACTGGATGAAGCGTCGTCTCACGCGGTCTGCACGTCCAGCACGAACGCTGGTCCAACTGAGGCGCCAGGTGGTAATGGCATGGCAAGCCGTTCCACAGGACTACATCCAGCATCTCTACGATCGTCTCCATGGGAGAATAGCAGCCTGCATTGCTGCGAAAGGTGGATATACACTGTACTAGTGGCGACATTGTGCATGCTCTGTTGCCTGTGTCTATGTGCCTGTGGTTCTGTCAGTGTGATCATGTGATGTATCTGACCCCAGGAATGTGTCAATAAAGTTTCCCCTTCCTGGGACAATGAATTCACGGTGTTCTTATTTCAATTTCCAGGAGTGTAGAGCGATCACATAGACTTAGTGACATATGAAGCTCGATATTTTAAACTGCGGGCAACCGCAGCCAAACTTCCACATTTTGAAGGAAATAATCCGCACGGACTGCAGATACTTTTTATTAAGTCACTATCGGTTTCGCGCCATCCTCGGCTGATAAATATTCTTTTTTATAAGTCATCGCCGAAAGGTAACTGCCTTAGAGCCACTCCCCACCAATCACGTCATGTTGTAAACAAATAGCGCGCTAAGAGCGGTAATCCTTAATTAAAGCCGAGGGGATAGCAGAATCGCGCCACAAGCAGGACGGTGGCTGAGCGGCAGCAGGCAAGGCAGTACTGACCGCTGTGCAATGAGGGCGTGAAGCGTGGGGGACGGCTGCACATGTACTAAACTACTTAAAAATGTAAAAATACTGAATACCATTTAAAAAATACTGAAAGTGGACATTAAAATGCAACGCATCAATAAAATCTGAGCGATAATACAAATTCCCTCTTTAACAAATACAATTTATAAAATACTGAAAATGGATAATTAAAACGTAAAATATTACAACTACAATACCATATTAATGGACAAAAGCACAGGGCTAGTCTGGGGAACTAAAGACTTGTGTTAATGAAATTGTGGGCTATAGGAGTAATGCCTCTCTGTTTAGACAGCCAACATTTGCCAGAGGACCCATTTGTCACAGAGCTATTGTGCATTCACGGTAGACTGAGGCAATCTTTTAGAGCACGGTAAATCTCGACTTCAGTAAAATATTAAGGGTATTGCCTTTGTTTTCGAGATGTAGTACCTGCATATGCTTTCGAATGTCGATGATAAGATGACCAGCTTCGCGCAAATGAGCGCTTAGTGACGACTTTGAGCTGGAATCGTTGACGCGGTCTCTAAAGCGGGTTCCGAAGTTTTTTCGAGTCTGATCTGCGTATCTAGTACTAAAATCACCACAAGTACTATATATCCCGGATCACTTACATTTAACCAGTGCTGCAGTCTCCCTATGCCTGAATTTATGCCTATTATTCTTTGGGATGTAAAAACCTGGCGTTACAACTTTCGCAGTCAAACATTTGCCGATACTACGAAATTTATTATTAACAAACGATCTGCTTGATCTTTATCACCTGAGGATACGTCTTCTAATGGCACGAAACCGGTCGTGACTTACATAAAAAAAAGTGTTCTACAGCCACTGCAGTTCATTTCTTTCAAATATGTAAAGCAGGTGGCTGACTTCAGTTCATTGGCAGGATACTGGGAGAATGCAGCCAGTCTACAAAGGAGAGTGCTTACAGATGAGTTACGTATTTCATTCTAGAATATTCCTCAAGTATGTAGGACCCATAGTGAATAGAATTCACGGCCAATGTTGAACGTCTACAGAAAGCGCAGCACGAATGGTAACAGGTTTGTTTCACTCACGAGAGAGCGTCACGGAAACGTTGAAAAAACTATATAGGCAGACGCAAACTATACCGTGAAAGCCGACTTACAGAATTTCAAGAACAAGTGAAGGATCTAGAAATATTCTTCAGCACCCTACGTGTAGCTCCCATAGGGACCACAGTTACATGGTCTGACTTAACTGCAGCCCACACTGAGGCATTCAAGAGGTCATTCTTCCGGAAGAAAGGTACAATGCTAAGTACCCTCCGCTACACATTTCATAATCGTTTTCAGAGTATTTGTGTAGAAGTAGAAGGAATAAGCAGCTCTTTCCACAACTGGGACGATTGTTGTTAGTATTCCAATTCGGCCATCCCATCTACCCAAGCAGTGATCTTTACCTGTGAAAAACAAACATTTATGTCTAATGCATTCGACGGTAACTGTAAAGCGACCCCAAACCTGTCTGAAACGGAAACTCGGATTTCAATGAAGAACTTCATCGATTCTCAAGTTATTTCTTTCTGTATTCCCATATTACAGAAGGGAAGAAATGGTTCAAATGGCTCTGAGCACTATGGGACTTAACTGCTGAGGCCATCAGTCCCCTAGAACTTGGAACTACTTAAACCTAACTACCCTAAGGACATCACACACATCCATACCCGAAGCAGGATTCGAACCTGCGACCGTAGCGGTCGCGAGGTTCAGACTGAAGCACCTGGAACCGCTCGGCCACATCGGCAGGCGAAGGGAAGAAAGATTAGGTTCAATGTGTCATAGACAACTAATTCATTAAATACGAATCTTGGCTGGCCGGTGGCCGAGCGGTTCTAGGCGCTTCAGTCCGGAACCGCGCGACTGCTACGGTCGCAGGTTCGAATCCCGCCTCGGGCTTGGATGTGTGTGATGTCCTTAGGTTAGTTAGGTTCAAGTAGTTCTAAGTTCTAGGGGACTGATGACCTCAGGTGCTAAGTCTCATAGTGCTCAGAGCCATTGCAACCACCATAATTACCTGGAAAAAATTATTGGTCCAGATAAAGGAATCATTGAACCACATCCCAAGATACAGAACATTAGAAATAATCCCAGTAGGATCTACGTCTTTTGTAGTTCTATGACGAACATTTTCTCGCCTGGATATAAAACAAATGCTGAATATCGGCGGTATCTGTTCGTTACTTTATTGGCCAGAGAGAATTATCTCAGGCTTCATACGAAGAAATAAATCTGCGGGAGCAAGTTCAGGACTACAGGATCGGTGAAACCTCACAACGGAGTTCTCCAGAGCAACTGTTCTACGTTTGTCGCCTTTTGTTCTGAATGGCTCCTCGCAGTTTTGCAGATGAATCACTACACAAGTAATGATCGTGTTGCTGACCATGTCCTTCTCTTCTGACACCTGAAGAAGTTCCTGCCCAGCTAACGTATCAACAGGAACGAAAAGGTGCTGACATTTATCACACATTGATTCCCATCCCAGATGACAATCTTGTATGCCACAGGAAAAGAAAATTTCATTCTGTGATAGGAGAGGTGTTTCAGTCCCAGTATGAGTATCCCGAGAAGCAGCTCATCTGTTCCAGTACATACATTACCTGACAAAAAGGTGAAGTACCCAGAAGACATGACTGGATGCCACTGTGACTTTGTACACGTACACACCATAGGTGGGTATCTAAATGATAGCATTTCAATTCTCCGTGACAAGTAGAACGGCCAATAGAGTGCATCAGTTTTGTTCGTGTTTAGTGTTTTTGCCAGGCCTAGTAAGGTATCAGAAACGAGGGTATCGTCAGGAGTGCCCCAGGGAAGTGTGGTAGGACCGCTGTTGTTCTCTGTATACACTGAAGAGCCAAAGAAACTGGTACACCTGCCTAATATCGCATAGGGACCCCGGAATTAACACCATGAATCCTACAGGGCTGTCCATAAATTCGTAAGAGTACGAGGGGGGTGGAGGTCTCTTCTGAACAGCACGTTGCAAGACATTCCAGATGTGCTTAATAATCTTCATGTCTGGGGACTCTAGTGGCCAGCGGAAATGTTTAAACTCAGAAGAGTGTTCCTGAAGCAACTCTGTAGCAATTCTGGACGTATAGGGTGTCGCAGTGTCCTGTTGGAATTGCCCAAGTCCCTCGCAATGCACAATGGACATGAGTGGATGCAAGTGATCAGACAGGGTGCACACGTATGTGTCACCTTTCAGAATCGTATGTAGACGTATCAGGGCTCCCATATCACTCCAACTGCACACGCCCCACACTATTACAAAGCCTCCAACAGCTTGAACAGTCCCAGCTGACATGCAGGGTCCATAGATTCATGAGGTTGTCTCCTTACCCGTACAAGTCCACCCGATCGATGAAATTTGAAACGGGACTCGTCCGACCAGGCAACAGGTTTCCAGTCATCAACAGTCCAGTGTCGTGCAGTCATCAAGAGTACACGAGTGGGCCTTCGGCTCCGAAACCCCATATCGATGATGTCTCGTTGAATGGTTCGCACGCTGACACTTGTCTGTGGGCCAGCATTGAAAGCAGCAGCAATTTGCGGAAGGTTTGCACTTCTTCACGCTGAACGATTCTCTTCAGTCGTCGTTGGCCCCGTTCTTGCAGGATCTCTTTCCGGCCGCAGCGATGTCGGAGATTTGATGTTTTACCGGATTCCCGATATTCCCGGTACACCCATGAAATGGTCGTACGGGAAAATCCCCACTTCATCGCTACCTTGGAGATGCTGTGTCCCATGGCTCGTGCGCCGACTATATCACCACGTTCAAACTCACTTAAATCTTGGTAACCTGCGATTGTAGCAGCAGTAACTGTTCGAACAACTGCGCCAGAAACTATTTGTCTTATACAGGGTGTTACAAAAACGTACGGCCAAACTTTCAGGAAACATTCCTCACACACAAAGAAAGAAAATATGTTATGTGGACATGAGTCCGGAAACGCTTACTTTCCATGTTAGAGCTCATTTTATTACTTCTCTTCAAGTCACATTAATCATGGAATGGAAACACACAGCAACAGATCGTAACAGCGTGACTTCACTTTGTTACAGGAAATGTTCAAAATGTCCTCCGTTAGCGAGGATACATGCATCCACCCTCCGTCGCATGGAATCCCTGATGCGCTGATGGAGCCCTGGAGAATGGCGTATTGTATCACAGCCGTCCACAATACGAGCACGAAGAGTCTCTACATTTGGTACCGGGGTTGCGTAGACAAGAGCTTTCAAATGCCCCCATAAATGAAAGTCAAGAGGGTTGAGGTCAGGAGAGCGTGGAGGCCATGGAATTGGTCCGCCTCTACCAATCCATCGGTCACCGAATCTGTTGTTGAGAAGCGTACGAACACTTCGACTGAAATGTGCAGGAGCTCCATCGTGCATCGTTGTGTCGTACTTGTAAAGGCACATGTTCTAGCAGCACAGGTAGAGTATCCCGTATGAAATCATGGCGGTGAATCGAGGAAGTACAGTACATACTGACGAAACTAAAATGAGCTCTAACATGGAAATTAAGCGTTTCCGGACACATGTCCATATAACATCTTTTCTTTATTTGTGTGTGTGGAATGTTTCCTGAAAGTTTGGCCTTACCTTTTTGTTACACCCTGTATAGGCGTTGCCGACCGCAGCGCCGTATTCTGCATGCTTACATATCACTGTATTTAAAACGCTTGCCTATACCAGTTTCTTTCGTGGTTCAGTGTACATTAGTGATTTGGCGGACAGAGTTAGGAGCAATCTGCGGTTGTTTGCTGATTATGCCGTCGCATACGGTAAGGTGGTTCAAATGGCTCTGAGCACTATGGGACTTAACTTCTAAGGTCATCAGTCCCCTAGAACTTAGAACTACTTAAACCTAACTAACCTAAGGACATCACACACATCCATGCCCGAGGCAGGATTCGAACCTGCGACCGTAGCGGTCACGCGGTTCCAGACTGTAGCGCCTTTAACCGCTTGGCCACCCCGGCCGGCGGTAAGGTGTCGAAGTTGAGTGACTGTAGGAAGAGGCATGACGACGCAGACAAAATTTCCAGTTGGTGTGATGAGTAGCAATTCTCCGCAGCTGGTGGTCTCGCGGTCGCGTTCTCGCTTCCAGATCACGGGGTCCCGGGTTCCATTCCCGGTGGGGTCAGGGATATTCACCTGCCTCGAGATGACTGGGTGTTTGTATTGTCCTCATTATTTCATCATCATTCATGAAAGTGGCGAGATTGGGCTGAGCAAAGGTTCGGAATTTCTATGGGCGCTGACAACCGCGCAATTGAGCGCCGCACAAACCAAACATCATCATCATCATCATGAGTAGCAATTAACCCTATATGTGGAAAAATGCAGATGAGTAGGAAGGTAAAACGTGTAATATTCGAATACAGTATTACTAGTGTCCTGCTTGACACAGTCAAGTCGTTTAAATATCTGGGCGTAACGTTGCAAAGCGATATGGAACGAGCATGTGAGAACTGTGCGAATGGTCGACTTTGGTTTATTGGGAGAATTTTAGGAAAGAGTGGTTCACCTGTATAGGAGACCGCATATAAGACACTGGTGCGACCTGTTCTTGAGTACTGCTCGAGTGTTTGGGATCCATACCACGTCGGATTGAATGAAGATATCAAACCAGTTCTGAAGCGGGCTGCTAGATTTGTTACCGGTAATTTCGAACAACACACAAGTGTTACAGAGATGCTTCGGGAACTGAAATGGGAATCCCTGGAGGGATGGCGACGTTCATTTCGAGAAACACTAATGAGAAAATTTAGAGAACCGATATTTAAAGCTGACTGCCGAACGATCCTACTGCCACAAACATACATTGCACATAAGGACCATGAAGATAAGATACGAGAAATTTGGGGTGATACGGAGGCATACAGATAGTCGTTTCTCCCTCTAGCTATTTGAGAGTGGAACAGGAAAGGAAGTGACAAGCAGTAGGGTTTCCTCCGCCACGCACCGTATTTCAGTTTGCGAAGTATCTATGTAGATGCAGACGTAGATGTAAGTAAGGGCCGTGAAAATCCGTAGATGTTAAGGGGCTCTCCGGAAAGGCTCAAAATCATGAAAAGTTCAATTTTTACTTTTTTGCGTTTTCTGAATCTGCAGACTATTACCTTTTAATAGATATATAATTTATTCAATTCCGAAGACTACAACTATTTTTAATTTTTTTTTGAAATGTGTTCTACATGGGCGTGACCCACTGTGGCGCTGTTAAACTGCTGTCAAATGGTGTTGTTATTAACGTCCGTGTTCATCAGGTACAAAAAATGGTTCAAATGGCTCTGAGCACTATGAGACTCAACATCTTAGGGCATAAGTCCCCTAGAACTTAGAACTACTTAAACCTAACTAACCTAAGGACATCACACACACCCATGCCCGAGGCAGGATTCGAACCTGCGACCGTAGCAGTCCCGCGGTTCCGGACTGCAGCGCCAGAACCGCTACCACCGCGGCCGGCTCATCAGGTACATTTTAGTGATGTGAGATAAGGTATGTGTTGTGGTTAACTTATTTTCAGAGACTTAGCAGCACCTGAACTGTTGAAAAAGTGTATTCACGGAAAAACTCAAAACCCCAATGAAAGTGTAAATAGTGTTATATGGTCGAGAATCCCCAAGACTGTATTTGTTGGAATAGAAACACTTCACTTTGGTGTGTATGATGCTGTTGCGACTTTCAATGATGGCAACATTGTAAGGTGCAAGGTATTTAGAAATATGGGAATGAAGATAGGTTCTAACATGGTACGAGCGATGCTTGCTTTAAACAAGGAACGCCTTCGGGCTGCAGACAGGGCTGTAAAGAGTCTAGAAATACAAGCAAGAGTAAACAGGAGGAGGAACAAGAGGAAGCTGGAGGAGGAGTTTGCAGAGGATGAAGATAATCTATCCTATGGACCTGGAATGCACTAAAAAGTTAATCCAATCTTTGTCGCTCGATTCCCAAAAATTTTATTTTCTTATACTAATTACATGTTTTCTAAGGATCTTCCAAACATATTTGTTTCAAACTTTCAGTAAATGTTACACAGTACCTTCTGCATAATTTAACACAGCCTTTTTCCAAAAAACTGTATATTTTTGAATATATAAATAAAAAATTGCAAAAAAAGTTGTGAATTTTCATTACAATTGAAAAAAATCATCTTTAATAACTGAACTAAAATTTTGTAAAATCCCTGTGTTAAGTTGTAGCCCATATTCCAATAAATAATCTGTAAAAAGTTCAACTTCCTACCTCAAATACTTTGTGAGGAAAGATGTAATTTATAAGCGTTATTTTAACATTGCAAGTATAGGGCGTTCCGGAGCCCCTTAAGCGCTCACTGCGAAGGGCATGGAGATAGCGCTTACTTGTGCGAGACAGTGCTATCAGCACCTAACGGAGTATGAAAGAAGCCTCACTGTGGGTCTCCAATTGGTCTGCTTGTCGAATCGTGCAGTATCCAGATTTTTGGTGCATTCGGATAGGACAGTGTCCAGATATTGGACTGTACGGCGATCTGAAGGCAGGAATTGTCGTCGTCTAGGTTCCCCGTCGACTACGTCTGAACGTCACGAGGAAGAACCGCCATATTGTGCACCGAGCACTTCGTAACCCCCTCACTTCTGCGCCTGCTACGCACAATACGTAGTGAGTTCTATACAACATTCTGTGTCATCCTGCACCACTGATAGGAGACCAGCAGCAGGCTGCCATTAATACTCTGATACAACGGTTACATTTTGAATGGTGCCGTGACCGGGAAGCATGGATTTCTGCTGACTGGTGTCGCATTGTCTTCAACTGTGAATCGCGGTTCTTCACTACCCTGGACGACCATCGTCGCGAGTCTGTGGAGGTCCCATTCTTACAATGTTTTGGTGGACCTCCTTACATCACGGTTGGGGGGGCCATCGGGTGTGACTTCAGATCACAGCTGGACGGCTAGTAGTGACTGAGGAAACTCTGATGACACAACACTACATCTGTGTCCTCATCTGTCACCTCTCATAAAACAGAGTTGCGGTGCCACTTTTCAACAGGACAGTGCTCGTTCACCCACGGCACGTGCATCTATAAACCCTCTGCATTATATATATATATATATATATATATATATATATATATATATATATATATATATACTCCTGGAAATGGAAAAAAGAACACATTGACACCGGTGTGTCAGACCCACCATACTTGCTCCGGACACTGCGAGAGGGCTGTACAAGCAATGATCACACGCACGGCACAGCGGACACACCAGGAACCGCGGTGTTGGCCGTCGAATGGCGCTAGCTGCGCAGCATTTGTGCACCGCCGCCGTCAGTGTCAGCCAGTTTGCCGTGGCATACGGAGCTCCATCGCAGTCTTTAACACTGGTAGCATGCCACGACAGCGTGGACGTGAACCGTATGTGCAGTTGACGGACTTTGAGCGAGGGCGTATAGTGGGCATGCGGGAGGCCGGGTGGACGTACCGCCGAATTGATCAACACGTGGGGCGTGAGGTCTCCACAGTACATCGATGTTGTCGCCAGTGGTCGGCGGAAGGTGCACGTGCCCGTCGACCTGGGACCGGACCGCAGCGACGCACGGATGCACGCCAAGACCGTAGGATCCTACGCAGTGCCGTAGGGGACCGCACCGCCACTTCCCAGCAAATTAGGGACACTGTTGCTCCTGGGGTATCGGCGAGGACCATTCGCAACCGTCTCCATGAAGCTGGGCTACGGTCCCGCACACCGTTAGGCCGTCTTCCGCTCACGCCCCAACATCGTGCAGCCCGCCTCCAGTGGTGTCGCGACAGGCGTGAATGGAGGGACGAATGGAGACGTGTCGTCTTCAGCGATGAGAGTCGCTTCTGCGTTGGTGCCAATGATGGTCGTATGCGTGTTTGGCGCCGTGCAGGTGAGCGCCACAATCAGGACTGCATACGACCGAGGCACACAGGGCCAACACCCGGCATCATGGTGTGGGGAGCGATCTCCTACACTGGCCGTACACCACTGGTGATCGTCGAGGGGACACTGAATAGTGCACGGTACATCCAAACCGTCATCGAACCCATCGTTCTACCATTCCTAGACGGGCAAGGGAACTTGCTGTTCCAACAGGACAATGCACGTCCGCATGTATCCCGTGCCACCCAACGTGCTCTAGAAGGTGTAAGTCAACTACTCTGGCCAGCAAGATCTCCGGATCTGTCCCCCATTGAGCATGTTTGGGACTGGATGAAGCGTCGTCTCACGCGGTCTGCACGTCCAGCACGAACGCTGGTCCAACTGAGACGCCAGGTGGAAATGGCATGGCAAGCCGTTCCACAGGACTACATCCAGCATCTCTACGATCGTCTCCATGGGAGAATAGCAGCCTGCATTGCTGCGAAAGGTGGATATACACTGTACTAGTGCCGACGTTGTGCATGCTCTGTTGCCTGTGTCTATGTGCGTGTGGTTCTGTCAGTGTGATCATGTGATGTATCTGACCCCAGGAATGTGTCAATAAAGTTTCCCCTTCCTGGGACAATGAATTCACGGTGTTCTTATTTCAATTTCCAGGAGTGTATATATTTATATGGTGAGTCACCTAACGTTACCGCTGGATATATTTCGTAAACCACATCAAATACTGACAAACCGATTCCACAGACCGAACGTGAGGAGAGGGGCTAGTGTAATTGTTTAATACAAACCATACAAAAATGCACGGAAGTATGTTTTATAACACAAACCTACGTGTTTTTAAATGGAACCATGTTAGTTTTGTTAGCACATCTGAACATATAAACAAATACGTAATCAGTGCCGTTTGATGCATTGTAAAATGTTAATTACATCCGGAGATATTGTAACCTAAAGCTGACGCTTGAGTACCACTCCTCCGCTGTTCGATCGTGTGTATCGGAGAGCACTGAATTACGTAGGGATCCAAAGGGAGAGACTGGAACAGCACATTACGTCCACATGCTAACACCTTTTTATTGGTCTTTTTCACTGACGCACATGTACATTACCATTCAGCATTGCCAGCATTCAGAAAGCACAGAACTGTACAAAACTTAGATTAGGCGTCCGTTTTATTTTCGTTCATCTCTGTAAACTTCTCTCCAGCAGATATAGAAAAATAGCATATTTTCATTGCCAAAGCAACCGTCTTTGTACACTGAGTAGTCAAAATAGCGCTCGCTTCGAAGTTTTAACAGAACCCACTTTTCAGATGATATGTTTTACTTTAGCGAAAGTGGCGGATATTGATGTATACATGCTAATGAGACAAACGTAGAAATTTGATTTATTTGCATTCATGCTGTGTACCCTGTCGTACGGTGGGCGATGCTGCTTACTTGGCTTTTTTTTTTTTTTGCGGGTCTAATGTTAACGAATACGAGAAAAAGAAAACACTGCCTACACTCTATTACGTGTGTCGTAAATTTATGAATATCGCCTTTACTCAATATAGTGGGTGGAGACATATGGCAGTAGATTTTTCTGTAAACACATCCTAAGAATTTGAAGTGTAACCTCTCGTAGGGAGCATTAAACCTTTCTTGTAGGCTTCCACAAAGAAGTTTGTTAGGAATCTGTGACGATATCGCAATCCGTCGCGATTGATAAAGTTCTTGTTTGAATGTATTCATACTGATTTCGTGAGGATGTCATATAAACCAACAATATTCAAAATATCTTCTGCTAGATGAGCCGACATCAAATAGCTGATGAGAAAGATATGTACCTTACTCTACCAAATTAGCGTTCTAGCCCCACTTTCAGGCGCAAACGGCCAGTGGTATATTTGAACTGTTAATATAATTTCTCTTAAGGATAACATTCCAGCTGTTATTGTTTCTCTCTTATACTCTGCAAGCCATTAAAACTGCGCCACGAGGAAACAAAGAAAATAACACTTTTCATTTATTCATATGCAGTAACGTAGGAGGAACACATGATAGAAGTTTGTAGGTTATTTGACGGAATACAGAAGGCGAAATTTAGTATACATAGCTGCCGCACTTCTGACAGTTGCAGTGGCTCCAACCCGACTCGGCATAGAGACGAATTGAGATTGGTTCCAGGCTCTTGAGTCCGGAACCGCAAGACTGCTACGGTCGCAGGTTCGAATCCTGCCTCCGGCATGGATGTGTGTGATGTCCTTAGGTTAGTTAGGCTGAAGTAGTTCTAAGTTCTAGGGGACTGATGACCTCAGATGTTAAGTCCCATAGTGCTCAGAGCCATTTTTTGTGATTGGATGATAGAGTAAGTACATCATCTATGCTGCTTAAACTCCATGCTACAGTACATCAATCGTACTGACTATTGAGTCGTGAAGTGTCCGTGTCTCAGCAACCCACGATCGAACGTTTTCAGTGGTTGAGAGATTTGGAGATATTTCTTGTCAGGGCAACCCTCTGTACTGAGATAGGTCAGGACAAAAGAATGGTTCAAATGGCTCTGAGCACTATGGGACTTAACTTCTGAGGTCATCAGTCCCCTAGAACTTAGAACTACTTAAACCTAACTAACCTAAAGACATCACACACATCCACGCCCGAGGCAGGATTCGAACCTGCGACCGTAGCGGTCGCGCGGTTCCAGACTGTAGCGCCTAGAACCGCTCAGCCCCCCCGGCCGGCGGGTCAGGACAGTACGGCAACATGTGGTATTGCGTTATCTTGCTGAAGGATAACGGCACGGAGACATCGACGATAGGACAGAGGCACCAGCCTTAACACACCAGAAATGTACCGTATATTGCCCAAATTACTAGATATGTGAACCAGAGATGGTCGTGTTATGTATCCAATGGATCCTCATACCATCATACCAGGTGACGGGCCCGTATGTCGGTGACGAATGCAGACCAGCAACGTTCGTTCTCCTCAGAGCCTTTACACAGTGACACGACCATTGTTATGCTGTATGCTCAATTGGGACTGGTTTGAAAATACAGTGTGGTGGCACTCCTACGACCAGTGTCGTGTCTGGGTGCACCAGTGTCAGTGTGCCTCTCTCTGCTACCGCATCGAGAGAAGCCACAATAGTCACTGTGCTGACATTCTGTGGCGTTCCAGAAGTCATCACACTGTCGGTGCAAATGCTCGTCTCGGTGCAAATGACCCCTGTGGTATCATGTATCGATACCACACTGCAGGCGTCAACATAGGTAACGGAATAGTAAGTTTCCATCAGACACCGATAGTGGTTGTGCAGGATTCGACGGACCCAATGGAGCTCACCCCCTGAGTCACGCCTCCAGCAACTCTGTACAGGAGTGCCCTCAGCTGCCACTGGCAGCGACTCACCTACTTGTGCGTGGAGCCACTTCGCCACGGGACACTAGACGGGAGCCACCTAGTCACTGCTCTGCCTCTGTTGCTGTTGTAATAGCTGCAATCTGTTCCTTGCTGCAATATTTGTTTGAGTTTTCGTTTGCTTGGAGAAGTAAAAGTTAAGTAAATCTTCTGTTTGTCGTGTTATATTGTTTTCTAATCATTTCTCCTCCTGTCCAGCTTTCCTACGGCGACAGCTGCCTTACCACTCTGTAGTCTACCTCTCCTTACCGCTGCGTATGAGGCTGACAACTACCCCATTTCCTCACTCAAGGTATGTGACATCTCTGTACAATCCTGCATGGTAAAGTGAGCAATATGTTTGTCCTCTCAGGCGATACTCACGTGGGGCTGTAGAGATTCTATATGGCTATTTTAGTTCGCTATTCCGTCATCTACAGGACGACACGGTTGTCAGCTACATTCCTACACCCCAAAGGCCTCTCCATTTGGAGAGCCGCTACCGTTAGTTGGAAACGTAAATCATTCCCGCCACAGGTCTCCGGTGCTGCATGCCAAGCACGCATATACATAATCGTCCGAGGAAAAAAACCGGCCTCATATATATTTTATTCCTGTACTTGCAATTAAATATTACTATCGCTGTCTCAGTTGGATGACATTCGACAATGAGCAAAGTATCGGAAATACACCCTGCTGGCGGCTGTGGCTCTGGAAATAGAAATATCTGTACCGTTCTTATGACTTGACATACCCTTCCCTTTGCTACTCCGCAAGCCACCGTACGGTTCATGGCGGAGCGTACCTTGTACCACTACTTGTCATTTCTGCTTAAACTTTGCGAGGGAAAAATGACTATCTGTATGCCTTCATATGACCCCTAATTTCTCGTATCTTATCTTCGTGGTCCTTACGCGCAGTGTATGTTGGCGGCAGTAGAATTGTTCGGCAGTCAGCTTCAATTGCCGGATTCTCTAAATTTTCTCAATAGTGTTTCTCGAAATGAGCGTCGCCCTCCCTCCATGAATTGCACTTTGTGTTTCCGAAGCGTCCCTGTAACACTTACGTGTTGTTCAAACCCACCGGTAACATATCTAGCAGCCTGCCTCGGAACTGCTCCCATGTCTTCCTTCAATCCGACCTGGTACGGATCCCAGACACTCGAGCAATACTCAAAACTAGGTCGCACCAGCGTCTAAATGCGGTGTCCTGCACAAGTGAACCGCTCTTTCCTAAGGTTCTCCCAATATACCGAAGTCAACCATTCGCCTTCCCTCCTACAGTTCTCACGTGCTAGTTCCATCTCATATCGCTTTGCAACATTATGCCCAGATATTTAAACGACTTGACTGTGTCAATCACGACACAAGTAATACTGTATCCGAACTTTGCAGGTTTGATCTTACTACTCATCGCCATTAACTTACATTTTTCCACATTTAGGGCTAGTTACCATTCATCACACCAACTGGAAATTTTGTCTAAGTCGTCTTCTATCTTCAGTGAAATGTAAAAGTTCAACTTTCGTTTTGTTATCTACAACTGCCACACCAGATTAGTCAACAATAACCTGAATGGAAGCCTTACACCCGCTTAGCGATTTTATATACGACCAGAATTTTCTCGGGTTCTCTGACAGATCTTTTGCTAAGGTGTGACGGTGGTAGTTGATGTATGCTTCGCGCATCGATCTTTTCACAGACTCACGAATCTGTACTAACCGTCGCTTGTCGTCATTTATGCGTTCCCTTTTGAACCGAGAGTGCAGCAGCCTCTGTTTCCTCAGCATCTTATGAATTTCGTTATTAAACCATGGTGGGTCTTTTCCATCCTTTTTCCACTTATAGGCAAGTAACTCTCCAGACCACAAGTTACAATCTGCTTAAACTTTGCCCATAATTCCTATACATCCATCTTACTGGGACTAAGTGATGCCAATTCCCTGTCTACTGTAAGTGAGATGTTAGTAACGTCTTATCTGCTCTACGTAGCAGAAATACTCTCCTAGCCTTCTTGACTGATTTTTTTTCTTTCGCAATCATAGTTGCTATAATGAATCATTATCACTAATCCCCGTTTCTATAATGACACTGTCGATAAGGTCTGCCCTATTTGTAGCTACGAGGTCTAAGGTATTTCCATTGCGTGTCTGCTGCCGAGCTAGCTGCTCAAGACAATTTCCAGATAACGTGTTCAGAAGTATTTCGCATGTCTGTCTGCCTGTACTCCCCGCAATGAATCGATAGACATCCCAGTCTATACTCGGCAGGTTAAAGTCACCTCCACCCAGTATTGCATGATCTGGGTAATTACGCGCTATTGACCTAATTCTTTTAATGACTCTAGAGCTGTCACAGCAGAATCGGGTGGCCGATAAAAACATCCAACAATCAACTTAATTTTACCTACACGTGTTACACATGACCAGATAACTTCACTGCAATGAATACTCTCCGTCCTAAGGGCTCTAATCTGTCTTTCCGATACACATTCCACGACTCGCTAAATATCTCAGAGCTTTCCACTTCAGGTTTCAGTGAACTCTCAGTGCCAAGAATAATTTGAGCGCGAGAACTTTCCTGGAGGGCAGAACATTCGGGAACTTGATTACGAATACTTCGACGGTTTACTGATAAAATTATGACAATAGAGGTGTCTTTATTCTGAACGCTGTAGTGCGCGTCCCTCATAGAGCACTAGCACCATTTAGTACTCGGCGGTTAGGTCACAAATGTCATAATCATCAACTTTCTCGTCTTTCTGTTAACGCATAGCTACGACTAATTGCAATTCTGCGCGCTATTTGCGAGCGGATAGGGAAATTTCATCACAAACCACAGGTCACGAATCTGCTAAGCGTTCTCGCCTCCTCTTCCGTATAAAGATTACGGTTTGTCAGCAATCTTACTTTCGAAACAGAAAGTCACGATTACTTTCTTAAGGTACAAGTGCCGTCTTGAGACTACGGCCTTCGCAATGCAGCCGCAGATTTAAAAATGGCGTTGTAAGAAATACCTGCCTGTTTGATTCAAATTACTGTTGCAGTACAAAGATAACAGTATCCTCACATCAGTTAAAATACTTATTTTAACCATAGAACACTAAGGGGAGTTAAATGTTACACTGTTACTAAGCCACCGTAAATTTTACTAATTCATATTTTATTCAAAGGAAGTCATAATTTATAGTTTAGACACTAGTTAATTACACAGTAGTTATAAGGTCTCCGATTGTGTGTCACATGCAAAATAGGTACAAAATGTTCCGTTTTACATCCAATACTGACAGTGCCAGATTGGAGGGAACCGCAAATTGGTACTGACTGCATTTGTAAATTTTGCTAGGGTTTCGTAATCTAGGGTTTAGCAATATGTGTTTATATCGCTGCACTACTGGAAAAGTGATACAGCGCGTAAGAGCCATCTGCAGAAGTATGACAGGAACAAAAAATGAGATGAGTCTCACCTCAGTTCCAAATAAGGTGCACCAGGAACTAGTACCGAACCCGCAATACATTTCTGATGATAAACATACTCATAAAGTACTAGAGGACGAACAAAACAAAAAGTATTGGGCCCAGAGTATAATATCAGATTGTTTATAAGCAAATTGTCCGACATAACACTCCTAGATGAATGCAACGCTGCGCATGTCTCTCAGACGTCGTGCTTCCCAGTAGCAATATCAACTTACACGTGAAGCAACTGTGGTATATAAATAAATATGCTGAACTGACAGAACTAACACAGAGACAGTGTTGTATTTCATGTGTTCGTACAATACCAATGAGCCAATACCGCCCCGCCCGGCGTGGTATCTCGGGGAATTGCTTCCACGACTGACGGGGCGGGGGCACCGAACGTATTAATCATAGGAATCATACCTCATACACCACACAAACGCCGAAGGAATTGGGTGTCCCGTGAAAGCCTACTTAGTAAATTTCAAGAACGAACTTAAAGTGATTGATCCAGGAGTAGACTACAACCGCCCACGTATAATTCGTGTAGGGATCGGAAGACAAGATTATACTAACTACAGCTCGCACAGAGGCGTTTAAACAATCATTCTTCAGCGTGAATGAAACGGGAAAAAGTACCAATAACTGATCAAATTGGGAAGTACCATTTACCATGCGCTTCACAGTGGTCTGCAGAGTATGGATGTAACTGTAGATATAGATTTAGGTATTCCAGCAGAGATTGATGCATAAAGCTGTGGTACGTGCTTCCACAAGGACAACGACGAAATTAGGGAAGCGGAAATTAAAAGTGAAAATATGGTGCCTTAGTATTCACCGATTTTTGTGTTACAATCTACTATAAATTATATAGTCATCGGCGAAATTAGAATATAAACGCAATATTCACATATACTGAAGCGGCAAAGAAACTGGTATAGACATGCGTATTCAAATACAGAGATATGCAAACAGGCAGAATACGGCGCTGCGGTCAGCAACGCCTATATGAGAGAAAAAGTGCGTGACGCAGTTGTTCGATGGGTTACTGCTGCTACAATGGCAGGTTATCAAGACTTAAGTGAGTTTGAAGATGGTGTTGTAGTTGGTGCACGAGCCACCTTCGAGGTAGCGACGAAGTGGGGATTTTCCCGTACGACCATTTCACGAGTGTACCGTGAATATCAGGAATCCGATAAAAGATCAAATCTCCGACATCGCTGCGGCCGGAAAAAGATCCTGCAAGAACGGGACCAACGACGACTGAAGAGAATTGTTCAACGTGACAGAAGTGCCACCCTTCCGTAAATTTCTGCAGATTGCAATACTGAGCCATCAACAAGTGTCAGCCTGCCAACCGTTCAACGAAACATCATCGATATGGGCTTTCAGAGCCGAAGGCCCACTTCTGTACCCTTGAAGACTGCACGACACAAAGCTTTTTATACGCCTCGTCTGGGCCCGTCAACACCGACATTTGACTGTTGATGACTAGAAACGTGTTGTAAGGTCGGATGAGCCTCGTTTTACATTGTCGAGCGGATGGGCGTGTACGGGTATGAAGACAACCTCATGAATCAATGGAGCCTGCATGTCAGCAGGGGACTGTTCTAGTTGGTGCAGGCTCTGCAATGGCGTAGGGAGTTCGCAGTTGGAGTGGAATGGCACCCCTGATACGTCTAGATACGACTCTGAGCGGTGACACGTACGTAAGCATCCTGTCTGATCACCTGCATCCACTCATGTCCATTGTGCATTCCTAGGGACTTGGGCATTCCGGCAGGACAATGCAACGCCCCACACGTCAAAAAGTGCTACAGAGTGGCTCCAGGAACACTCTTCTGAGTTTAAACACTTCCGCTGGGCATCGTACTCCCCAGAGATGAATATTATTGAGCGCATCTGGGATGTCTTGCAACGTGCTGTTCAGAAGAGATCTCCACCCCCTCGTACTCTTACGGACTTATGCTCAGCGCTGCAGGATTCATGGTGTCGGTTCCCTCCAGCACTACTTCAGACATTAGTCGAATCCATGCCACGTCGTGTTGGGGCACAGATAGTTGATCATTGCTGCGGTTGACTTTTAGAACTGCATCGTGTAAATATCTACGACGAGTGGTTGTGCAGCTTTATGTTGTAAAAAGTCTCACGCACATGCTAATAAAGAACAGGATAAAACCCACCAGATTATTCCGTTCATAGCTTTCGACATTTCTGTTCGCGACTACTCTGCTGTGCACCGTAATTGGCAATAGCATAAGACACAGCCGTCCACAGGAACAGAAAGTGAAAAAATAACAAAAACAAATATATTTTTTTAAATTTTCAAACCAATCTGGTTTCGGATGAGGCACCTATCGTCATTACTTCCACTTTTTTAGACTGACATTTGAACATCGCTGTCCGACTATCCAGAGCAGTCATAACATCATTCTCAATCCTTGCAAGTATACATTTCATTAACTACGGTTGATCATTAGGACAATTTTGTGAAAGGAAATATACTGTGACCTATTCAGTGGGGCCATCCCAGCATTCACGTGGAGTGACTTGAGGAAACCACGGAAAACGTAAATCTCGATGGCTCAACGGATATATAAAACTCGATAACACCGAATACGAGCCAGTGCTACGATCATTGCAGTTAGCTTACTTCCACAGTAGTTCAGTGTAAAACTGTTGTGATTTTAACGCACCGTGCTTTATAACAACTTTTAACAATATACTTGCACGTCATCACATGTACAACGTCACAAAAAAAATGAACAGAAAAGAAAAAGTTGCGTGGCACTGTACCCTCACAACTAGAGAGTGTTGACTCCCCCGAATAAAACGGATTTCTTCCTTCGGGAACATTGGCATTTCACTTCAAGGTTTGTGAATATTATATCTTAGGCGTGTCTGTTTAGCGTAGATGTTTGTGGTAAGTGCATTGCGGTTGTTGTATTATTTATGTCATCGATTACGAAGGAAAGGGCGGAACCCTGTCCTTGCACACAGTTTTCTGTTCTCGAACAACACGAAATAGGTCGCCGAATTTAATGTCCGCACCCGACTAACGAAATATCATTAACAGTGTATTATTGTCTTATCTTATAAGTCGCTGTGAAGAGGTTTCCAATTTAACCCAGGGTGATTTCGGACGAACGTGTGCTCGCGAACAGCTCGTTAACAAGCCTCCAACCCGTACCGATCAGTTTCTTGCAGTACCGTGCTTGCAAGTAGCAGCCTCCGCATCCCAGCGCCTCCGTATTGCTAGTGACCTTACGCACGGAAAGGCTGATGCTGTTATCATAAAACACGAACATTCCTCCTGGTGGGCACCACAACCAAAAATTTATCGAATGTAATCGACATTTTCTACTCAGTCTCTAATATTTACTACGAGCTCTTCTCGGTTACGTCATATACACAATGTGAACAGTAGTATGAGGCCACCCCTGTATAATGCATTTGTAACGAGAGGCGGAGCCGCCAGTACAAAAGTAGAGAAGCATTAACACCAGAATGAGCTCAGCGACTTCGCACGTGGATGTCGGTTGAGTAACAAATGCGCCAGGGGAATTTTAATGTTTCTAAAGCTGCTCTAGCGGACAGTTTGTGATACGACTGTGAAGTGAAAAGGCGAAGGAACAACCACACCTAAACGACGACTAGACGGAATCATGTTCTGACGGACAAGGACCACCGAGTATTGACGAGGATGGTTGCAAAAAGTCGCGTCAAATCGGTGGAAGGAATTATCCGTGAGTTCCAAAGTGCTATCAGCAGCCCCGCTAGCACAATGAGTGCGCGTAGGGAGTTAAAAAGAATGGACTACAACGGTGGAGCAGCTCCTCCTAAGCCACACATTTATGTAAGCGACGCTTGAGGTGGTGTACAGAGCGACGCCACTGGACAGTGGATGACTGGAAACAAATTTGGAGCGACGAATGAAGCTACACACTTTGGCAATCCGATGGAAGTGTTTGGCTTCGCCGAGTGCCTGGAGAACGTTATCTGCCAACACGAATAATGCAAGCAGTAAAATACAGTATGAGGGTGATTTTCGTAGTGGTCCCCATAGTGATATATATATATATATATATATATATATATATATATACTCCTGGGAATGGAAAAAAGAACACATTGACACCGGTGTGTCAGACCCACCATACTTGCTCCGGACACTGCGAGAGGGCTGTACAAGCAATGATCACACGCACGGCACAGCGGACACACCAGGAACCGCGGTGTTGGCCGTCGAATGGCGCTAGCTGCGCAGCATTTGTGCACCGCCGCCGTCAGTGTCAGCCAGTTTGCCGTGGCATACGGAGCTCCATCGCAGTCTTTAACACTGGTAGCATGCCGCGACAGCGTGGACGTGAACCGTATGTGCAGTTGACGGACTTTGAGCGAGGGCGTATAGTGGGCATGCGGGAGGCCGTGGTGACTGTGGTGCAGGTGGCAGCCGGGGGACACAGCAATACTTCCCCACTGAGGGAGAAATAGTGTAGCCATCTCGAAGAAGGGAGGAAGCAGCCCAGAATCGGGTAGGTGAGCCCTGGGATGTGAGATAGTGACAGCTGAGGTCTGGACCTAGGGAGCATTGGCCTAAGGCAGGAGGCTCTGACACAGCCACATTAAATGGGTGTGACCTGGACGAATACAGTCGGGAGTGGTCTGGAAAAAGAGAAATGTACAGTGTCACTGTCTGGGAAGGTAGACCTGGCGGCCGGGAGCAGAGACAGAGACGCGATGCCATTGTTGTGGAAGGTCAATCGGTCCACTGAAGGCAGCAACGGAGGCAGGACCCTGTGTGGCCCGAGGTTGTGTCGAAGTTTTCAGGAATACGCAACTGGAGGCAGTGCAAAGTCCAGCTGGGCGCCCGACGTGTGTGTGAAGACGAGGAACAGCTGGAAGCTGATGGTCAGCTGTGGTGGGGTCGGTTGTGGTGGCGCTGGCCGCCGTTGTACTAGTTGAAATGGAGCCAGCTGCAGTTGGGCCAGCTGTGGAGGAACTGCTGGTGTGTGCGTAAAGACTATGGACAGGCAGGGAGCCAAGGGGTGGCGCAGAGAGGGATGCAGAGTGTTTTGTTTGTCAAAAAATACATAAAAGTGGAGAGATAGGTAGTACAAAGAACGAGTTCTGTTTTATATGGCATTGAGGGATACGCCTTGAAATGGTGAGTGTGCATTGAAGCACAGAAATTGTCATACTGGGTGTGAGTTGGTTCTGTAAGTGGACATAGGACAGGGTAGAAAGATCTGCACCTTGGTTAAGGAACCGAAGAGCACGATAGATAGAAGCATCTAAGTAGATGAGGAGAAAAACATTAATGTCTGAACGTTATCGTGAATCACAGAGGTCTTGAAACACTGTTCCAGCCATGTGGGGAAGACAGGCCATGGCACGAACTCCTCATTGAATTCCTGGGGTATCAATGACAGCATCATCAGTGTTGGGGTGAAGGCAACTTGTGGTTGGGTTAACTTCTATAAGAGAAGCTGGGAATTGTGTTGTAAGCACTGTAAGTGAAGCAGGACCTGTGTCGATACATGTGAGGGCTGTGGTGCTGTACTGAAAGGAGACAGTGAGCACTGAAAACACACGCCTGTGGCGAGTAATCAGCAACAGTTCGAAGTACTGCATAGGGGTGGAAGGGTACACAGGGCAAATACAAGATCACGAAAAATCTGACAGTCTGTACGCTACTCACTATTGGGATGTAGTCCCTACGTGAATGATCCTCATCGCCATTGTTGTGTTCATGACTGAGGGAAACAACGCCTCCATTTCAGGCGTCCAGATAGCAAAGAGCAATTGTACATTTACTAAGTCTAAGGAACGGAATACAATAACAGTTTCCTTGAGATGTCCGCCAGCCCTACTTTGTTAATTCTGAAATTCAATCATTTATGCTGCACTGGCATGTTCTTACACAAACGAAACCCATGAGACTGTGGTCGGCAGACAGTGGTAGACTGCAGATTGCTCAAGATAGTCCAAGGCGGTGAGCTCGAGAATGGTGAAGCTGAGGTCCAGCCAGGTGGTATCACAAGGACAGCTGAAATGTGTTCTAGCAAGGCAGTAGCTAAAGTACAATTGGGATGAGGTCCAGCGATGCAGCAGCTCGAGGATGGTTGAAGTAAGTGGCAGCTGCCGTCAAATATTGTTTGCTGGCTCTGTGATGTGAACTCTGATTGAGGGGCTGCTAGGCACAGCGAACATAAGCCCGACTGTGAATTGGCTACAGAGCACTGGGGCGACAACCTAAACACTCGCCCTTTGGAAGGATACTGGTAGAGGCATGTGCCTCGTGAAAGCGATGTAGTGCCACGATGGCAGCGCTGTTTGTAGTGATGCTTCTGTCTGTGACGGCGTGTCTGGCGCCACACAAAATTTTTTGGCGTCTGGAGGTTCGGTTGACAAGAACCTGACATGTAGATTGTTTTTGTCTGATTTTCAGAGGAAGTGTCGTTAGTGGGCTGAAGTTGTGGCAACCGCAGTACACAACTGTACGAGGTGCATTCAAGTTCTAAGGCCTCCGATTTTTTTTCTAATTAACTACTCACCCGAAATCGATGAAACTGGCGTTACTTCTCGACGTAATCGCCCTGCAGACGTACACATTTTTCACAACGCTGACGCCATGATTCCATGGCAGCGGCGAAGGCTTCTTTAGGAGTCTGTTTTGACCACTGGAAAATCGCTGAGGCAATAGCAGCACGGCTGGTGAATGTGCGGCCACGGAGAGTGTCTTTCATTGTTGGAAAAAGCCAAAAGTCACTAGGAGCCAGGTCAGGTGAGTACGGAGCACGAGGAATCACTTCAAAGTTGTTATCACGAAGAAACTGTTGCGTTATATTATCTCGATGTGCGGGTGCGTTGTCTTGGTGAAACAGCACACGCACAGCCCTTCCCGGACGTTTTCGGTGCAGTGCAGGAAGGTATTTGTTCTTCAAAACATTTTCCTAGGATGCACCTGTTACCGTAGTGCCCTTTGGAACGCAATGGGTAAGGATTACGCCCTCGCTGTCCCAGAACATGGACACCATCATTTTTTCAGCACTGGCGGTTACCCGAAATTTTTTTGGTGGCTGTGAATCTGTGTGCTTCCATTGAGCTGACTGGCGCTTTGTTTCTGGATTGAAAAATGGCATCCACGTCTCATCCATTGTCACAATCGACGGAAAGAAAGTCCCATTCATGCTGTCGTTGCGTGTCAACATTGCTTGGCAACATGCCACACGGGCAGCCATGTGGTCGTCCGTCAGCATTCGTGGCACCCACCTGGATGACACTTTTCGCATTTTCAGGTCGTCGTGCAGGATTGTGTGCACAGAACCCACAGAAATGCCAACTCTGGAGGCGATCTGTTCAACAGTCATTCGGCGATCCCCCAAAACAATTCTCTCCACTTTTTCGTTCATGTCGTCAGACCGGCTTGTGGGAGCCTGAGGTTGTTTCGGTTTGTTGTCACACGATGTTCTGCCTTCATTAAACTGTCGCACTCACAAACGCACTTTCGACACATCCCTAACTCCATCACCACATGTCTCCTTCAACTGTCGATGAATTTCAATTGGTTTCACACCACGCAAATTCAGAAAACGAATGATCGCACGCTGTTCAAGTAAGGAAAACGTCGTCATTTTAAGTATTTAAAACTGTTCTCATTCTCGCCGCTGGCAGTAAAATTCCATCTGCCGTACGGTGCTGCCATCTCTGCGACGTATTGACAATGAACGCGGCCTCATTTTAAAACAATGCGCATGTTTCTATCTTTTTCCAGTCCGGAGAAAAAAAATCGTAGGCCTTAGAACTTGAATGCACCTCGTACAGTTGGTGCCTGTGGTGCAAGAGGTAACCAGGGGACACAATAGAGTCGGTGCTTGTGTGACAGTAAATACACCACTACCATTGGTATTCAATCCATCTTTCCAATATACTGTGTAAATCAGAAAAAAATGTGTATCTGTACAGATACTGAGAATATCTTGTTCACATGAAGCCAATGAGGAAATATTATTTAAACATATGCCCAGAAGTGTGTGGTTTACCAGCTAGATGTAAGAATGTCCAACAGCAACAATGTAACAGAGTTTTAAAATTATGTACAGAGCACTTACCATCAGAATAAAACATCTATTCAACTATGGCAATGAATCACATAAAATGTTCAAAACTGGTTCCATTGTATACGAAATGTTGTGCTCTTTCGAAAATCACAAGCTAATAGCAAATGGTTTCACCAGAATTCATGATATTGAAGTATTTCCTCCTTGTCACTCACTCAACCTTATGTTAAGGACTTCAAATATCCCCAAAAGATTGATTTTAGGTCTCACGACCTTGAACCATTTAGTATAGTCCGGACACTGCAACTGGACCCCATTCCTCACAAGCCACGCAGTTGTTGGTTTTCAAAAGAACAAGGAGAGTGAGACTCAGGAAGTCCCTTACATTGCCTGTAAGATGATGTGTTCAAACTGAACATCATGCAGGATGTCACGCAACTAGCACGCAAGAGGTCAGAGAAGCTGTTCACTCGGTTGAGCACGATCGTGCACTCACGGCACGTACCTTGTGTAATATTATTTTCTTTGTCGTGATGTTTTGTGTTGTGTTTCAATAATATTTGGACGAGATTTTTGTTTGTACTGTTAGTTTTCAAGTGATGTACTGTTAACTAAATTCGTCTTTTGCGTAATATGTTGAGCGAGGAAATCTCGGTAAAGCGCTGTTAACGCTATTTAACTGCGAGTTCTTGAGTCTAAAGAATCGCCGCGTGATTGCAGGTTCGTTCGCCACGACTCCAGCGTCTCTCCAAATGCACGTGAGCGTAGATATCTGGTACTCTCTAGATATTTATGAATGTGTAACTGTAGAAGAATAATTAATTTCGGGTCTCACCTATTAATTAGCTGAGATGAGCATTTTTATTTCTTCTGATACAATACAATATATTTATAGAACTGTAGTAGTTTCAAGATGATCTTAACGAGAACAATAGTCCGAAGGACAACAGTCAGACCGAGCGAGGTGGCGCAGTGGTTAGCACACTGGACTCGCATTCGGGAAGACGACGGTGCAAACACGCGTCCGGCCATCCTGATTGAGGTTTTCCGAAATTTCCCTAAATCACTTACGGCAAATGCCGGGATGGCTCATTTGAAAGGGCAAGGCCGATTACCTTTCCCATTCTTTCTTAATCTGATGGAACCGATAACCTCGCTGTATGGTCCCCTCCCTCCAACCAACCAACAATAGTCAGAATAATAACATTCCAGATAACGGCAAAAATTATATATATAAGTCAAATATGATAGTATTGTTCATATCTCTCTGCAAGGGTATAGCGTCTTTGATTCCTAGATACGTCGCACGTTGTCAAGCAGTCATTTCACTATTAAAATTGTTCGTATTAAATTGTGACATTACAGTTCAGTGAGGACCTTGAACTTTATCCAGAGGGATAGTGTAACGTCGTCTGGAACACCACCGACTGCCATCACTGCAACCATTGTTGCTGAAGCGGGAGCAGAGAGAAGTTGAACAGCACCGGACACACGAGTGGCAACATGCCGTCTTGTCAGACGAGTGGCGGTCCTGCGTACAGCATAACCGTGGACAAGAACCTGTATGGAGGCTGCGAGGAGAACCAATGTCGTCACATTGCATTCGTCATCGACATACGGGCCCAGTACTTGGTTTGGAGGAATGGGAAGGCATTGAGTACGTAAGACGATCTCCTCTGATTCACATAGCCACTAATTTCGACAGCATCCGTCACATTTATGACGTGTTAAGGCTGGTTACTGCGCTGTATCTCCGTGATTCCCGTAACATATTCTTTCAGCAAGATAACGGGAGACCGAACGTTGCCCGTGCTAGACTGCCGTACATCGACACGTAGTGTGTCCGGCTTGGTCCCTCACCAGCACTTCATGCAGATCTCTCACTCGCTGAAAAGCTGTGGTCACGTGTTGCCGAGATACTGCCACTACGACTGATCAACTCTGGCGCAGAGTTGAAGTAACGTGGAATGACGTTCACGTATCTGTCATCCAAGTTCATTTCCACTCGATGCTCAGCCGGGTTGAATCCACTGTTGCTGCCAGAGGTGTCAGCTCTCTGTACTAAATTTGGCCCTGTATACTCAAAGTTGTCCACGTATCTACTCGTGAATTCTTCCTACTACACTGACGAAAAAAAAAATCGCATCACCAAGGAGTTGTGCGACATAAACGAAAGTTGGTAGGCGTGTTTCTACATCTGAAAAATAACGTCTGTCCAAATTTCGCTCCAGCAGCATAAGAGTGCACCACTCTGAGGATGCGATTCAGGGTTGCTTTAAATACACATTGTAAAGGTCGTGAGCGTTAGTTACCTTTGAGATTGAACTTCGTGAGTTGATGTGGTTCGAGAGCGCCTTTAAGGCGACGAAGACGTCATTATCGACATCTCAGTGAGTTTGAATGAGGTCGTGTAATAGGGCAACGAGAAGCTGTATGTTCCCTCGTCGATACTGCATAAGACTTAGCAGGAATGTAGCCACTGCACGTGATTGCTGGCAGCAGTGGTCACGAGAATGTATTGTCGCAAGAAGACCGGCCCCGGACAGCCACGTGACACTACCGAGAGGGACAACCATCGTGTTCGGCGTGGGGCTGTGGCACAGCATACTGCATCTACAGCAGCAATTTGAGCAGCAGTTGGTACCACACTGACACAACGAACTATTACAAATTGGTTACTTCAAGGACAGTTCCGAGCCAGACGCCCAGTAGCGTGCATTACACTGACCTCAAACCACCGCTTTTTGCGACTTCAGTGGTGTCATGCGAGAGCTCATTGGAGGGCAGGGTGAAGGTCTGATGTGTCTTCTGATGAAAGCTTGTTCTGCCTAGGTGCTAAAGACGGCCGTGTGTTGGTTACAAGGAGGCTAGTTGATGACCTCCAACAAAACTGTAAGTGTGCTAGACACACTGCACTTTCTATACGTGGAGTTACGCTCTGGGTACGATTTCGTGTGATAGCAGGAGCATTCTCATGGTCATCCCACGCACGCTGACTGAAAATTTGTCCGTCAGCCTGATGATTCCACCTGTTGTGCTTCCATTCATGAACAGCGTTCCAGGGGGTGTTTTCCAACAAGATAACGCTCACTCATATACCACTGTTGTACCCCAACACGCTCTACATTGTGTTGACGTGTTGCCTTGCCGTGCTCAATCATCAGGTCCGTCTCCAACCGACATATGGGACATCATCGGACACAACTCCAGCGTCATTCACAAACAGAACTAACCGTAATTGTTTTGACCGACCAAGTGCAACAGGCATGGAAGTCCATCCCACAAACTCACGGCTGGCAGATGAACAACACAATGCATGAACGTCTGCATGCCTGCATGTAACGTTCTGGCGGTTACAGCGGTTATTAATGTACCAGCATTTCAAATTTGTACTTACATACCTCACGCTTACATTAACCAATGATGTTGCAATGTAAATCACTTAAATATGTCACCTAGACAAATGTATTCCCGACATTTCATTAGTATACATTAACTGTTTTTTAGTGTTGCAATTTTCTACAGTCAGTGTATATTTTACACGCAGAGCTGCATTATCTCGTTACTGGCTATCCTTTGTGGATTTACTATTTTAATGGCCAGGAGTGTATATGGTCAGGGGCATGGAAAGCAAAACGCTACGGTAAAATTCCTTCTGGGACGATGCACTTTAATGCTAGGTTTCCGTGTAGAGACATCGATGTAAACCTTCTTGAGAGACAGTTTGAGGCAGCTCGGAAGTTGATCAGTACATTCATTTGAAGTACAATAATCGTCTGCGGGTCGTAGCTAGTAAACACCAGGTTGGTTACAGCCAACAGATATGCGCTACTTGCTGCATCCATGCCGTCTGTCGGCAGAGCTGTCGATAGACGGAATGCCGCGTGGCAAGTGACATGCACTTCAGCGCTCGTGCCACAGTGCTCTGAGTAAAAATAATAACCCAGGAAAGCGACTCTGACAGTTATCATTTATGTAAGGAGCACATTATAGTTTTAGTATTTCTATACTAGTGTTTTGTAATTCTATTTTGTAATGCGTAAGTAAAATTTGTTTGCCGCGTTACAAAGTAGAGCATTTTAAACAAATAAAACGTTATAAGGTTTTCTGTTTGCATTCTTGCAGTTGGTGCTCCTAATTCTTTTATTTGTTATTAATGTAATCAGGTTTAAGTAACTCAACAATGCGAAAAACTTTACCTAACTAAGACCTATCGCTGTAACAATACAACGATCAGACACTTACCTCGATGGGTCGTTTTAAAAAATTCAATTTATGTAGGACACAGATATTGCCATGAAAGACGTGTGAATGACATAGTAAATAGGGTAGCGGGGAACAATAGCTCAGCTCTTATATGACGGGTAGTTGTAAAGTAATACACTGAGGTGATGAAAGGCATGTGATACCTCTTAATATCATGTTTTTCCCGGTGAGTGCAGCAGCTCGACGTGACATGGACTTAACAAGTCGCTGGAAGTCCGCTGCCTCTATAGCCGTCCACAGTTGTGAAGCTGTTGCAGTGCAGGATTTTGTGCACGAAGTAACCTCTCGGTTTTGTTCCATTAATGTTCGATGGCATTTATGTCAGGCGATCTGGGTGGCCAAACCATTCGGTCAAATTGTCCACAATGGTTTTCAAACCAATCACTAACAACTGCGGTCCGGTGACATTGTCATCCATAAAAGTTCCATCGTTGTTTGGGAACATAAAGCTCAATGGGCTCTCATCGCCGGATGTAACCATTTCCAGTCAATGACCGTTTCAGTTGTACCAGAATTCTCAGTCTATTCCATGTAAATGCAGTCCACAGCATTATAGAGTCACCACCAGATTGCACAGCGTCTTGTTGACAACTCGGGTCCATGGCTTCGTGGGGTCTGCATTACACTCGAATCTTACCATCAGCTCTTACCAGCTGAAATCGGGACTCATCTGACCAAGCCACGATTTTCCAGCCGTCTAGAGTCCAACCAGTCGCCTAGAGTCCAACTGATTAGATAAGAGCCCAAGAGAGGCGCTGCAGGCGACGTCTTGCTGTTAGCAGAGCCACTCGCGTCGGTCGTCTGCTGCCATAGCCCATTAACGCCACTGTTCCAGCGAATACATTCGTCTTACGTCTCACATTGATTTCTGCGTTTAATCTGGCGCAGTGTTGCTTGGTGTTAGCACTGACAGCTTTACGCAAACGCCGCTGCTCTCTGTCGTTAAGTGAAGGACGTCGGCCACTGCGTTGTCCGTGGTGACAGTTAATGCCTAAAATGTGGTATTCTCGGCACACCCTTGACACTGTGGATAGCGAAATATTAACTTCCCTAACGATTCCCGAAATGGAATGTCCCATGCGGCTAGCTCCAACTACCATTCCGCGTTCAAAGTCTGTCATTTCTCGTCGTGCGGGCTTAAACACGTTGGAAACATTTTCACATGAATCACCTGAGTAGAAATGTCAGCACCGCCAATGCACTGCCCTTTAATACTTTGTATACGCGATACGACCACCATCTATTTATGTGCATATCGTCATCGCATGACTTCTGTCAACTCAGTAAAAATCACGCAGTTAATTTTTGTTTTTATATATTTTTGGTGTATGTATACGCATTGACGGCAAGTTGTATGTAGTGCGCGACATATAGGAATTTGGGTTGGATGAGAAGCGTGCGCTAACAGCCAAGTTGTTAAAGCGACCGCTCGCGATAAGCGGGATATCCGGGTTCGATTCTCGGTCTGGCACAAATTTTCACTTGTCACACTGGATTTAATTCAGTGCCCGATTGCAGCCAGCACACAAGCTTTCAGTGTAGTCAAATCGAAGAAGGAAACAGCAGATCGTCTCTGTATGAAGATCAGGGAATCCGAAAAGAAGTGGAGGCCCTGATGTTCGCAGATGTGTGACAATCGAGGTGATAGTGGAAAGAGTGACATCAGTCGCGGATCAGTTTTAAACATCTTGCTGGACAATTTGAATACGACACATGTCGCTGCCCGCTGGATTCCGCGACTGACCAGAGGCAGCGGTGGTAATGTTGCAGCTGTGTTAGGCCAGTCCAGATGGATTCTTCAGCACGGACGAGTGCTGAGTATATCAGTATAACGCGAGACAAGCAGTGGGGACGTGAGGATTCTCACCGCCGGAAGAGGCGGCCACCCAACCATCATCGGGCGAGGTGATTCAGAGCGCTTTTTGGGGCTGCCACAATGTGACACTAACGGATTATGTTCGTAACGAATAAACCGTCGAAAGAGCACACTATCAAAATCCTGTTACAAAGTTACGGGGTACTGTCAGGACGAAACGTCGCGGGAAGATGTCGGGGTTGGAACATTTGCACGCAGTGACACTTGCACGGATCCTGGGGCTGTTGCCTGGCTAACCGGCTTTTCACAAGTACAGGCGCACTAACATCTAAGAAGTCTAGCAGTTCAGCACGTGCGAGCTGGCTCGCGCTCACACCGTAGCAATGAGCAACCATGTATCGCTTTAGGCTGGCTCATTAACGTGTTTCGTGGTGAATTTATTTTTAAGACTGCTGTATTAATGAGAAATGAAAATGAAATTCAACATAATGAGAATTGACAATGAAATTCAACATCTCTTAATATATTTTGATGATGCAAAGAACGGTGGCCAGCTAACTGAGAAAGAAGATATTTCTTAAGACTGTTGCAGCCTTATGATGACTGACGTTTTAGGACGAAATTAATTTACACTTCGTTATCATTTTATTTAAACGTTAAACATAAAAACACAGAATGTCAATGAATATTACTTAGGCTTATTTTGCCTTTCATTAGATGATCAATGTTTAGTACCACTTTTCGAGTAATACTAATTCGAGGACAAGCTCTTAAGTTGAAGTCTGCCAGTGAACTTCTGTGGGTGGATTTCGTTCTCTTCATTGCGTAAAAAAGCAGGATGTATATGGAATTCTAAACATCGACATAATCGTAGCTGCAGACTTGTAAAGTTTTGAAAATTTACATTGAAGAAACAGAAGTCTACGAGATTAATTTTGCTGTGAAACTAATCACGCAAACGTTACACTGCAGGTGTATATGTTCTAGCTGTAGCCGAGTTCCCACATTGTCAACATAACCCGAAAATCAGTGAAACTGCGCAATCCTTTGTTTCACATCGCTGTTCGCCTTCGAAGTGTCCATAATCTTTTGCGTGTAGTCTATTGTACTATTGCTGTAAACAGAATATTTTAGTTATGTTCAACGTTTTGAAGCACACTAAGCGTATCAAGACACCATTACATATAATAAATCTATAGACTAGGCATCCTGCACTGATACGTTGATGTCGATGTGTCTGATGTTCCTGACCTGAGCATCATGCTACTTTTCGTCCGCTTAAAAACAGCTACCCTGCATTTTAAGGGGAGACCACACCCTAAAACTTCAATTTTTTCGAAAAAGATTTAATGGCTATTTCATCTTTGGAGGGTTTACCTTTAGATCCCAGAATGATATGGAAGTATTCGAATTAGAAGTACTTCTAAGAAATGTTTGAAATACGGATTACTTAAGGAGCTGTGGCACAATGAAAGATGCCAAATATAGTTTTTCATTTCTATCACCATCAAACAGAACCATGTTTATTCCGAACTTAGCATAAACTCAAACTGGAAAAAACAAGTTGCAAGATTTCCAGGAAAACTGAAGCGCAACAACTGACAGCCAGTCGTTGGAAATCAATTACTTTGCCTGTTGTCTGTAAATATAAGTTTACGGAATATACTGAAGTCCAGTTCAGTCAACAAGCTCCAAGGAAACAGACATTGGCTTACAAAAATGGTTCGCCGGCCGGAGTGGCCGAGCGGTTAAAGGCGCTACAGTCTGGAACCGCACGACCGCTACGGTCGCAGGTTCGAATCCTGCCTCGGGCATGGATGTGTGTGATGTCCTTAGGTTAGTTAGGTTTAAGTACTTCTAAGTTCTGGGGGACTTATGACCACAGCAGTTGAGTCCCATAGTGCTCAGAGCCATTTGAACCATTTTTTTTTTTTTACAAAAATGGTTCAAATGGCTCTGAGCACTATGGGACTTAACATCTATGGTCATCAGTCCCATAGAACTCAGAACTACTTAAACCTAAGGACATCACACACATCCATGCCCGAGGCAGGATTCGAACCTGCGACCGTAGCAGTCGCGCGGCTCCGGACTGAGCGCCTAGAACCGCTAGACCACCGCGGCCGGCATTGGCTTACAAGCAGATGTCACTACCACTGCACCTCCTCAAGAAGACTGGGAGATTTTTATCTAGTAAATTCAAGACAAAGCTTGCCCTATCTTGAGATTACAAGAAGCAGGAAACACTTTATGATGTCATTGACTTTTAATCGGTATGTGTCTTGTAGTAACGATCATTTTTTGATATAATGTTGAAAGCTATTTTATCATGAGTTTGTTTTTCTAAGCTTAGAGACAACTTTTTTATCATAAATATTAACCAATCAGAAAGAAATTTTAGCAGGATGTAGTCCTGATGTGTTTGCATTCTTCTATGCATTAATATTATCGAAAATATAATTTATTTATTTTATCATCACGTTTATGTACCGATAATTAAAGAAAATTTAAGACTGAAATTTGAAATAAACACTGAAAGCAAATTACTAATATTCGTTATTAAACGAATGCACAGAACCCTTGAACTTCGACTTGTGAATGTACCTATAAAATCTGACATGTGAAAATTGCGGTGTAAGTACCAAAATTTGATTTTCAAATATACCATCAAAATCATATTAACAATTCAAAGCCGGCCGCTGGTGGCCGAGCGGTTCTCGGCGCTTCAGTCTGGAACCGCGCGACCGCTACGGTCGCAGGTTCGAATCCTGACTCGGGCATGGATGTGTGTGATGTCCTTTAGGTTAGTTAGGTTTAGTAGTTCTAAGTTCTAAGAGACTGATGACCTCAGATGTTAAGTCCCATATTGCTCAGAGCCATTTGAACCATTTTGAACAATTCAAAACTCGAAAACCAGTGAAGTTATGGACTGGACTTCAAAACTTGTGTATCGCCACAGCTTTACATAATAGATGCGATTTTAAAATCTGGTTGCTATCGTAAAAGTAGAAGAAAAAGTTAAATTTTTGGGTTTAATCTCCTATTAACCCTTTCAGACCAGAATTTTTCCTGGAGGAAGGAGAATTTTTCTTTATGCTGTAATGCTCTTAGGTGATTTTTTAATGTTTTTAGATGGAAGATTTATACAAAAATATGTACCCATTTTCAAAATATACTTCATATACTTGCCTTCTATTTATTGAGGAAAAGAACGAATTTTGAAATATTCGTTCTTGTAATAAACTGATCATTCAATAATTACCGTGCAATATAAAATTTTCAAAATATGTATCTACTTCAGGGGCGGATCCAGGATCTCGATCGGGGGGGGGGGGGGGGGGAATTTTTTGGTACCTGCCTTCCAAAAAATTAATTCCAAATAAAACCATTAATACTCTATAAGCGCACGCACACACACACACACACACATACACACACACACACACACACACACACATATATATATATATATATATATATATATATATATATATATATATATATACCCTAGCCGAGCCTCAGGTACAGGGCGGGTCGCAGGTGGCGGATAGCGAACGATCCATCAGATATGGTGGACAGCTGCGAATAAGGGGAAACCCAAATAAGCAGTCCCGGACCGAGGCGGCAGCATCACGAGGGTGTGGGAGGGTGACTTTTGGCAAGGGTCACACTCATTCAAAAACCACAGAACCCGAAGACGTTGCTGTGTCATGGCGAGTAAGTGCCGCCATTACAATAAGCATTGTCAACACCCAAATCCAGGACGCGTCTGAAGTGGGAACCATCGGCATCCTGGTCAGCGTCTGTTCACACAATGTGCGGCTGGTCATAATGTGCCAGGAACTAACAATCCCTGGTTCTAAACACCCAGTGGAAACACTGGACCAACTTGATTACAAGCAAGTATGACTCGTGCAAGTAATAACAACATTACCCCAGGTGGTAACCAATCCACCCATCAACAGATGGCAACCAGGAATTCGGATTCTGGGGAACCTGGACTTACACGATTACATCAGAGAAAGTCGGAGCTCTCTGGCAAACTTCCACTCAAAACACCTACATACATTGGAACCTTTAACATAAATACATTAATCCAACCAGGAAAACTTCTAAACCTTACAACAGAACTTGAAAAGCAAAAGATAGTAATACTAGCTTTACAGGAGACGCGTTTTACAGATGAAGAAACATCAGATTATGGCAACTATCGCATCTTTAAGAGCAAGACGGATAAACGAATCGGAAGAGGAGCCCCCCATCTCGGGATGGCGTTTGTCATACACAAGAGCGTGCTCAGCTCCATCAAGGAAGTTACTCCCGTAAATAATAGGATAATGACGATGCGCTTACAATGTGCCAACAAAACATACACAATGGTTAATGTTCATGCTCCCACAAACGGAGACAACAAGAAAAACCCCATAGAAACAGAAAAGTTCTGGGAAAATTTGGAGAATATAATGGCCAAGATTCCAAAAGATGATACAAAAGTTCTACTCGGCGATTTTAATGCCCAAATTGGTAGAGAGAAAATCCACCAAAAGACCGTAGGCAAATATCCTGCACATAAATTTACCAATAAAAATGGTACAAGGCTCGTCGAACTATGTAAGCAGAATAACCTGAAGATAATGTCAACATCTCTAAGAAAATGTCCAAGAAAACAAAAGACATGGAGATCTCCTATACAACAAATTGGCGAGTTTCAAATAGATCATGTGGCGATTTCATACCCAGTACAAAAAGAAATTTACGACGTCCAAGTACGCAGAGGAGCAAACATTGATTCAGACCATTACCTAACTAGAATTAAAATCAAGTTTACAGCACGAAGAAGTCATCAGAAGAAAACAGAAATACAGAAATATGACACCAAGAAGATTAAAGAATCTAAAGTAAAAGAAGAATGGGAGAAGGAAAAGGCAAACACATGGGAAGAATTTCATTCTAAAATCACGCGAATAGCTAAGGAAACTATTCCCTTGAAAAAGATATTCAAACACCCTTGGTGGGATTCAGACTGTGAAAATGCATTGGAAAGGAGAAAAAAGGCATTTCAAGAATATAACAGTAAAAAATCACAAGAAGTCTACAGTTATTTAACGAGGTTAGAAAACAGGTTTCAAAATCTATTAGGCAAGCAAAAAGGAAGTACACAAAGGCACAACTGGATGTCATAGAAGAAAATTTCCAAAACTATAATACAAGAGACTTCTACAGAACTTTCGCAGATAAAATACGAGGATATATCCCTCAAAATTTATGTTTCAGAAAACCAGATGGTAAATTAGCCCTAACAAACCAGGAAAACTGTCAAGTATTGGCTCAATATTTTTCTAACCTACTAAATTGCCCAGAACCTAGTTTAAGGTTTCCCAAAGAAATCAGTGCCAACGCTCAACCGGATTCATTACCACCAACACAGGAAGAAATCAAATGTCACATTAAAAACTTAAAAAATAATAGAACATCTGGCGAAGATGGCATTGTTGCAGAGCTATTAAAAAACCTAGGACCAAAGACGTTGCAAGAGCTCACAAAAATAATAACAAAAATATGGGAAACAGAAAAATTACCAGAGGATTGGAAATGTGCCCTTATTCACCCGTTACATAAAAAAGGAGACAGAACAAATGTCAATAACTACAGGGGAATCTCACTTTTACAAGTCACCTACAAAATTCTCTCAACATGCCTGCTGAAAAGAACACAAGAGCAGCTGGAACGCCAAATTGGTGATTATCAAGCAGGCTTCCGCCCCGGTCGCTCATGCATAGAACAAATATTTAATTTAAAGACAATATTAAAACACAAAGCAATTAGAAATGCCCCCATAATTTGTACATTTGTAGATTTTAAGAAAGCCTATGACTCAATAGACCGGCAATCTTTGTTTAACATTTTAGAGGAACTTGGACTTGACTCCAAAACACTAAGGCTTATCAAAGAATCACTGACAGACACTGTATCTAAAGTTAAATTCAGGGGAGAAATCTCTGAACCTTTTCTCATAAAAACTGGAGTACGTCAAGGTGACGGGCTATCTCCACTTCTGTTTAATATAGTCCTGGATAAAGTCATTAAGGAATGGGAAAAAGAATTAAAAAATCAATCCTACTGGAAACCAATCCATCTTGGTAGAACCAAAGACAACGTGGAGATATCTTGTTTAGCATTCGCGGACGACTTGGCCATACTTGCAGATGATGAAGAAATCGCCACCAAACAAATAGAGATCCTTAAGGAATGCGCAGATAAAGTAGGTTTACAAATTTCGTTTCAAAAGACAGAATTTTTCTGTACAAAATTACATATACACAGTTTGAACACAAAATATGGAAAAATAAATAGAGTAAAACATTTTAAATACCTAGGTGAAATTTTGGAGCCAACCGGAGGAGAGAAAGTTGCACAGAAGATCAGACAACAGAAAATGAAGAGAGCATATGGTATGACACATGAAATATACAATAAAAAATGCATCTCCTCGAACACAAAAATCAGACACTACTGCGCAGTAATTAAGCCAGCAGCACTATATGCTAGTGAAACGCTCACACTCCACACAAAATGTGATTTAGAAAAAATACTAAAAGAAGAACGCAAAATTATGAGAAAGATTTTAGGTCCAAAATTAACAGAAGAAGGATATCGGATACAATCAAGAAGAACCACAGAAACTATATCAAACCTGGCAGCAGACATAAGAAGGCGAAGATTAAAATTTTATGGACATGTCACTAGACTTCCCCCCACACGACTCACCAACAGAATTCTCACTTACATAGAAAAAGTCAAATCAACAACACCATGGATTAGCCAAGTAAAATTAGATTTACAAAAAGCAAATATTGAACTTAAAGATGTCAAAGACAGAAAAACTTTTAGAAATAAGGTGGAAAAGTGGATTGTATTGTCGGAGAAGGAAGCACTAAAGAGACCAGGAACAAAATGGACAGAAGAAAGAAAAAGAAAACATGGAGAACGGATGAAAGAAGTATGGAAGAAACGACGTCAGAAAGCTTTGCGTGATCCTTCTGGGTCCATTCGCGATAAGTAAGTAAGTATATATATATATATATATATATATATACTGCTGGCCACCGTAAATGCAACACCCTGAAGGAAGCATACGAATCAAGTTAAATTTACACCATGAGTTTGTAGCGATGAGATATGCAACTGATTAGAATTGCAGCGCAGACGCACATCACGCGCGCCTGTGGCGCCATTTAAGGCTTGGCGATTTCGACGAGTGTACGTTCGGCACGTGTGTTTACCTTGTGGTTGTTTCACAAGACGATCAGTTATGCCTCGTAGACAACAGCGAACATCTTTTGATCAAGTATTCGAGTTCGACAGAGGAAGGATAGTGGCTTACCGAGATTGTGGATTATCATACCGTCGCCAATGGTGTGATGACAGACGGATGTGGACGGCAGAATGGTATGACGTTGTCTTTACTGACGAGGCACGCTTCTGTCTGCAGCACCACGATGGTCGGATTCGAGTGTGGAGACACCGTGGAGAGAGGATGCTGGACAGCTGCATTATGCACCGCCACACTGGTCTTGCACCAGGTATTATGGTATGGGGCGGTATTGGATATGACTCTCGCACGCCTTTAGTACGCATTGCCGGTACTTTAAATAGCCTGCGCTACATATCCCAGGTGTTGGAGCCAGTTGTCCTTCCTTACATTCAGAGCTCGGCCACAGCCATATTTCAACAGGATAATGCGCGACCACACGTGGCACGCATTGTCCAAAGGTTCTTCGTCAATAACCAGATTGAATTGCTTCCCTGGCCGGCTCGCTCTCCGGATCTTTCGCCGATAGAAAACATGTGGTCCATGGTTGCTCAACGAGTGACCCAGATTACATCCCCAGCTGCCACACCAGATGATATTTGGCAACGTGTGGAAGCTGCTTGGGCTGCTGTACCCCAGGAACACATCCAACGTCTCTTTGACTCAATGCCGAGACGAATGGCAGCGGTGATCCTACTCTGGCTACTGATTCTGGCAGGAACCACATGTCACAGACGTCTGTAAACGTAATCATTTGATACTTGGTCAACATGTTATCTACAAAATAAATTTTGTTGTGCTACCTCTTGTCTTTCTTGGTGTTGCATTTACGGTGGCCAGCAGAGTATATATATATATATATATATATATATATATATATATATATATATATATATATATATATATATATATGATAATGATGTATATATATCATTTAGTAATCGCGAAAGCGTTACGGAGATGATACATAAACTCCAGTGAAAGACTCTGCAGGAGAGACGCTCAGTAGCTCGGTACGGGCTTTTGTTGAAGTTTCGAGAACATACCTTCACCGAAGAGTCAAGCAGTATATTGCTCCCTCCTACGTATATCTCGCGAAGAGACCATGAGGATAAAATCAGAGAGATTAGAGCCCACACAGAAGCATACCGACAATCCTTCTTTCCACGAACAATACGAGACTGGAATAGAAGGGAGAACCGATAGAGGTACTCAAGGTACCCTCTGCCACACACCGTCAGGTGGCTTGCGGAGTATATATATATATATATATATATATATATATATATATATATATATATATAAGTCTGTTTTTAGTTGTGTATCGCTATGTGTTAAGTGTGTTTAATGAAATAACTTACTGCATTACCTAAAAAATATTCTTCAAATACTACACGTGCACTTGAAAAACTCTGTGTTTGTCTGCTAATGTAAAATAATCTATAAAAATGCTAATGTTCATTTGTTTCCATTCTTAAATCTTCGAAATTAGTTCACCAATTTCTTTCATTTGACAGAATGTTGCCATCGAATTCGCGCAAATGTTTATACGCAGCAATGACGATACGACTGCGATAAGTTATAATAGGATATTTGTATTGTTAATTACGTCATTTTATGCTCATAATAATCTGTTTTTCCTCATGAATGTAAATATTAATAATAAGAAATTTCTTTCTTTCTTCTTGTAAAAAAAAAAAAAAAAGAAATAAAATAAAAATGCAAAAGTATAAATGTGGCGCCCTGCACATTTCGAGCTGCCATTCACCTCGATGACAGCGTTTGTGGAGATGACTATCGACCTAGTGTACCAAAAATGTGATTCACCCGAAGAGCCGACATGTTTCCACTGAGCGTCGGTCGAGTCCCGATGATCCCATGCCCACTGCAGTGGTAATTGACGGTGTCGTTGGGTCAACATCTGAACACATAGGGGTGGTCTGCCGCTGAGCACCATGTTCAACGAATGGTGTACTCCGAAACACTTGTGTGTGCACCAGCTCTTTCTGCAAAGATGTCACAGATCGGCATTTATCCTACTTCACAGAACAGACAAGCCTCGAAACCCCACGTTCTGTGAAGAGTCGTGGACGTCCAACCATTTAGCGCCTCTATCTCTTTCCGCAGATGCTAACGACAGTAGCACGTGAACATTCGACCAGCTTCTCCGTTTTCGAGATACTCGTTCACAGGCTCCGCTTAGTAATAATTTGCCTTCTGTCAAAGTCGCTTATATCAAGGGATGTCCCCATTTGCAGTCCGTGTCTTCGCTAGGGTGATCCCCCGTCCATGTCTGCTCCACTTACATACATTTGTCACCGCGTCACGTGGCCACATCGTCGCGGTGGGCAGTGGTCATAATGTTTTGGCTTATCAGTGTATATGCTGTATGTTCGTATCTAAGGCTGCGCTGAACCCAGCTGTGTTCATTCTTCTGAAGGCTGCGCTGTTGGGCCTTGCTGCGCTGTGTAATGACGTCTGATCGTCCCGTTAAACAGTGAGCGCTAGTAACCCAGGCGGCGAGAGAGCTCAAGTGCTCTTGCCCGCCTAGCCGCATCCTCAACAGGCCTGCTGTAGTCTACAAGTGTTGCTAGAAATTAGTTATAACTGTTGTGGCGTAACAAGACAGCCACGCCACTCGGAAGTAGCCGAAATGCACGCGTTACGCTCACGCAGATGGGCGTGAGGTCTGAAACAGGATACGTAATGAATGATATAAAGAAAAGTACGTAGCTCCAAGAATACTTAACTTTAATCCATCATTGTGGTACATCGCTCTTGACGATACAAATGAGACTCTTTAAATACAAGCACTGTAAGGCTAATGGCGCCTTGCTAGGTCGTAGCCATGGACTTAGCTGAAGGCTATTCTAACTGTCTCTCGGCAAATGAGAGAAAGGCTTCGTCAGTGTAGTCGCTAGCAAGCTCGTCGTACAACTGGGCCGAGTCCTAGTACGTCTCTCTAGATCTGCCGTGTGGTGGCTCTCGGTCTGCAATTACTGACAGAGGCGACACGCGGGTCCGACATGTACTAATGGACCGCGGCCGATTTAAAGCTACCACCTAGCAAGTGTGGTGTCTGGCGGTGACACCACAATAACCTATGTTGAAAGGTTGCAAAACTGAAAACCAGTCACTTTTTTATGACATTTTATTTTGTTTCTACCAATTTCATTCTGGCCTACGATCTTCTAACGGAGGGAGAAAGTATGGATTTTATTGCATGTCATTTGCCTGCGTTTGCGCTGCAAAGATTTTGTTTCGGTGTCCGCCCATGCAAATCTTGATTCTAAGAACCTCTCAAGGCGAATGCTGCGATTATTTCCTAGAAAAGTCTTGACCTTTGAAATAGTCTTGTCAGTCCTCATTAGGGTATATTTTGCAAATTTCAAAAGACGTTTAGGCGACTTTGTGTCGTTTCTAGGGAACACCACGAGGAGGTAGTCTCTTTTCGTCACCCATTAAATTTATTTAGAGTATTTATAAGATTGCCAATGACTGTATTAAACTACTTTTCAATATTTACAAATTTTTCAGTGATTCTCACTTTTCTTCGTCATTGTAACTTCTGTGCGTAGGCCACGCAAGTCAGAAATGATTTTAAGTTCCCATCAGTTTGGAATTTCTTTAAAGCCTTTCCAGTCATTTCGTCAATCTTCATTGCGACTTTTCTTCTTCTCCCATCAAAGTTGAAAATTAGTCGGTCAAACTGGTGGCCGTGGTACTCTACATCTTCTCGAAGATTTTTCACTAATGAGTAAACATTCAGATGAACTTTTGATATGAATGTATTTATTGTTCGGTTCCATCCTTCGGAGACGTTATTAATGCAATTTCGTCCTCCACTGCAATTCCACATCCCAGCATATTTTCGTTATTAAGTCACTGGCCCACAAAATTGTCATCAAACATTTCCAGAGGAAGATGTTCCAGAGCGGAACACATTTCTATTTGACAGCGTATTTCCTCGTTTCCTTATAAGAGGGAACGAGGCTGCAACACTGAACTTGTTTCCACAAACGTTGATTAAAATGATAATTGCAATCAGTAATCTCTGTTCCAGGAAACAAACTGTTAGCTGCTTGGACGATGGTAATTTCGAAGTGCATCATCAGAGATGCAGGGTTCCATCCAGACACGTTAGTTTTAATAGTTTTTTAAAAAGTGGTTCATGTGTTTTTCGCTTTTTATTTGTCAGCAAAGCATAAACAACTGGAATGGTGTTTGTTTCCTCCAAAGAACTATTAAACTCGGCGTGGAGGATAAACAACTGTCCAAACTGCTTGCTCGAACTCTTGAACGTTCCATCCACAAAGAATGATTCGCATTCTTAGAAACGCGCTTTTCCCTTTTCGCTATCATTGTATCCTCTGTTATCATCTGGAAGTAAAAAGTTACTACCATTATTCACCAGTAAATTATTTTCTTGCAAGAATATTCCTCCAGATACCAGTGTTCTGTCATTCGGTCCCCTGTTAACTTCTGGAAGTAAAAAGTTGCTACCATCATTATTTCCTTAGAAGAATGTTCCTCCAGAATCGGTGGGATCCTGTCCACTTCCCAGATGTTTTTGCCTAATACGATGTAACGGCCGGCCGCGGTGGCCGAGAGGTTCTAGGCGCTTCAGTCTGGAACCGCGCGACTGCTACGGTCGTAGGTTCGAATCCCGCCTCGGGCATAGATGTATGTGATGTCCTTAGGTTAGTTAGGCTTAAGTAGTTCTAAGTTCTAGGGGACTGATGAACTCAGACGTTAAGTCCCATAGTACTCAGAGCCATCTGAGCCATTTTTTTCGATGTAACGGTTGTTTCGCACTTCTGTATGATGGTACGATGTCATTAAGTCGTAACATCGATTGAAGAGTTGCCCTACTTCTTCAACGTAAACTGACGAAACTGTAGCGTCTGTTTCTTTTTCCCGCTTCTTTGTGCTGGCAAAAGGGTTTCGCACTTCATCTGGAAAACAAACATGCTGCCTTCCCTTAAAACTTTTTTTTAGATAGCCTTCTTTTGCATTTATTCTTTTTTAAGTTTACACAACGCCAGTAAGTCACTTCTTGAATGTTTGTGTAGTCCACTATATACTGGTGCCCGTTGTAAATCAGTAACGGCTTCCCTTTGGTGGTCTTCGTGAACTCCATTACCTCAGCACTAAAACACGAAACGCTCCTTGCCAGTCAGAGGTCAGCTGCGGTACTGAATTCTGGGAGAAAGCTACGCACGCTATGAACTGGTGCAGGGACGGGGAACCTTGTGCAGGAAAAGGGCTTTGGCCTTCCCAGAATACGCCGCAGATAGCGGCGGACAGGGCGGTGTGTCCTACTTCCGCAACACCCTGTCCACTACCTAGCGTCCTGGGCTCCCTGCAAAAGTCAACACATTCTCTCGCCGTATGTGGCACTCTGTGCAACTGTCACAAACTCTAAGATGTCCAAGGAGGTATTTTAATGCAATGGTGACGCCTCAACTCAGTCGCAGATGCTCCTTGTCTGTGCTGCCAAATGTTGACAGAAACCGCCGCCGCTGCCCTCGTATTTTCCAGACGTGCGAGTATCACCCAGCGACGTCTTCCTCTTTCCTCGGATGAAGGAACTATGGCAGGCATTTCCAAAATGACGACGAGGTACACCGTCCCGGAACAGCCAAACTGCATTCTGTGGTGTCACCGCCAGACACCACACTTGCTAAATGGTAGCCTTTAAATCGGCCGCGGTCCGTTAGTATACGTCGGACCCGCGTGTCGCCACTATCAGTGATTGCAGACCGAGCGCCGCCACACGGCAGGTCTAGAGAGACTTCCTAGCACCCGCCCCAGTTGTACAGCCGACTTTGCTAGCGATGGTTCACTGACAAATTACGCTCTCATTTGCCGAGACGATAGTTAGCATAGCCTTCAGCTACGTCATTTGCTACGACCTAGCAAGGCGCCATTACCAGTTACTATTGATGCTGTAAAACATGTACCGTCAAGAGCGATGTGCAGCAATTATTGATTAAAGTTAAGTATTCCAGCAGCTCCGTACTTTTTTTACTAGTCTCAATTCCTTTAACTGTTCCAGACCTCACACCAGCCTGCGTGAGCTTAAACGCGTGCCTTTCGGCTTCCTCCTAGTGGATTGGCTGTCTTGCCAGTCCACAACACATTCTTCTACAACCACGGTTTCCACCAAGTCATTCATCGACGGAAAAAAATGTGCCGCGTTAAAGGGTGAATATTTAGAGACATAGTAGCAAGGTTCATGGACGCAGCTTGATTGTTTCGATGCAGTAATTAAAACTATGTCAATACCCCTCACTGTAGTACAACAAAACAAAGTGCGTACAGTTTCTAAGATAGAACGCCCATAAAAGCGAAGTTGTACTGTCACACCACGATCAGATTAACAGCGAAGGCGAAGATAAACGAAACACTTTCTTAAAAGTATGACTTCCGTAGATTATACAGGGTGATTCTTATTAACGTCTGAAAACCTGCGAAGCGACGAATATGACGCTGAGACAAGTAACTTAATATAAGACACGTGCTCGCAAATATCGGGAAATACCCCAAAAATGGATGAGAAATGTTGAACATGTGACGTCACCAGATGACGTACACCGCCGCACGTGCAGCGGTTGGGCTTGGGCGCGAAGGGATGATAGAGTGACGCAATACTTGCATTCCAACGAAAGTTGCAACTTTCGAAGTGAATATTTAGTTTTTTATTGAAATAAACAACTTACAAATGTATCAACAACGTAAGCGAAAAACAGCTCTACAAAAATCTCTGTTGAACGCTACACTCTAAAGACCTATTTCTCTTCGGTTTCTGACGGAGTTTTATTCCCCAACGATTTCATGTAATCCTTTAGGAGAGATATCCGTCGATCTTGCTGACAATGGAATAGGCACTTCTCTAATGTAACCGTTTTTTAGGTGCTCGCGAACCCTGATATCGAAGTAGGATGCTGCACCGACGTCTTGAAACGACTTCCTCTTGCAGACCACAAGAAGCGCAGTTTCCAACAAGTGTGAGAGCGCGTATCATGTCCGAGAAAAATTTCAGTAAAAGTGTTTGTACACTGCTCAAAAGTATTAGGGAAACATGAATTTGGGCGCCTGCCGTACTCCACTGAACAATAATTGAGGACTTCGTATGTTACAAAATTATACTTTTCTTTTTCACAGATTAAGTACACAACAAAAAGTTCATTACATTTACATTTGTTTACATAAAAAGGGCTATGCCCTACACATGTCGAAAAAGAAAGTGGAAACAGTTACTCATCCCATTATCCTGTGTGCTTTTCATTGGGTTTTGAGGGCTTGAGTAATGTGTACGCCACCATGAGGATTTATCACTATCTGACACCTACAGTATGAGTCTACAGGGGTCACCCTGTGGAATCCGTTCACATTTTTTAATGGGAGCTAAAAAGAGTGCTTGGAGATTCTGTGGTGGTACAAGACAACCATGAACACGTCTGTCAAGCATGTCCCAGATATACACGATGGTGTTTAGTTCAGGATTCACTGCCAGCCATTCCATTACTTCAATGTCCGGGCTTCACAAGACATCCCTGCTGACGTCCGGCACATAGGCCGTGAGGCCGTGGCGTTAGAAGGAATTCAGGGCCACCGTATGTAGCAGCTACCACATGGTCCAACAGCATCTCTTCGATGTACTGCCTGGCGGTAAGGTGACCGTGGACAACAAGAGACGTATAGATGTCAACACTGAAGCCTCCCCACATCTACAGAGCCGTGGAAATTTATATTCTTCCTGGACAACATTTGGCACGAAGCGCTGACCAGAGGTCTCCTTACACAAACACGGCCATCAGCTTGCGTCAGAGAGTATTAGGACTCGTCTGTGAATAACACGCTTCGACAGTGACGAGGTTGCCAGTTGACATAGGAACGGCAGAGTTGAAGTCGAGCTACAAGATGTTGTCGTGTCAAGCAGGGTACTCGAACACGATATCTGGGTGGTAATATCCTTTCTCGTAACCTGTTCATTACAGTCTGATCGGACACAGCGGCTCCAGTGGCCCTTCTGAAATCATCTTGCAGTGCTCTGGCGGTATTTATACGATGTTGCATCGCAGAGATGGCCAGATATCGGTCTTCACGGGGGTTTTAAGGCGTCGGAGACCTTGCCCAACTCTGACCTATCTCCCTGTAGTGTGTCCACAACCTATGGATGACACATAGAGAAGCATTGGCATCTGCAGCAACACGACCGAAAGACCATCCTTTTTTGCTCAAACAGACCACCCTTGCCACCTGCACTGCAATAATATGTCACACTGCAAGTTCTCGGTTGGATACAACGTCCTTAAAAAACAACTGCCATCTGTGTATCTCGCTAGAAAACACTGGGACACCAATAGTCGCTTCCTTCTGAGGTGTCGCCCGACTCCGTAATCCACAACACAGCCACTAGATGACGAATGATTTTAATTGTTGTTTACACTGAAAGCGACGATCTCAAGTCATGCAGTAAGACTAAGGTACCGCCTGTACCAAAATAGATTTAACATACCGGAGGTTGATACACATATTCCCCTAATTCTTTTGAACAGTGTGTTATTACAGACACAAATTCCAACTGTTTGAGCTAGGAGCGTAAAAATTAAGAGTTTCGAAAATAACAAGCTACTTTTCAGTCTGTGGATGGGCTTGCGTCATGACCGGCTGTAAAGAACGTTCCATCCAGGAAAAGGCGCCCATTCACGGGCTCAGTGTCCCTGTCGTTGACAATGAATCCGACATGGTTCCAGAGTTCTCGGCCAGGACGATAAATCACGGGAAATTGAGTAAGCAGAGAGAGAAATGGAAAGGTCGGCGTCCCATTAAATGACAGAACGACCGGCTTCCGGGACGTATGCGGAAATCACTGCAGGACCCTCATTTAAACGCTCGCATTGTCGTAGTCTGCAGAACTGTGCGAAGTGAAACGTTTCTAATGGTGAATCAATAATTTGATTTTACATTGTTTAAATTCTGACGTTGTCGAAATTGTGAGAATTTGTTGCTATTATAACTATTAAATCAACTGCGTAACACGTGTACTTCTAAAACGTTTGGACGAATGCTTTTCAAATGTTGTACAGCCATATGGCTACTCGGCAAATCACATTTAAGTGCCTGGCAGAGGTTTCATTGAACTGCCTTCACAATAATGTTCTGTTATTTCAATTTCGAACAGCGCGCGGAAGAAAAGAACACTTATATCTTTCCCAGCGAGTTCTGATTTCCCTTATGTTATTGTGATGATCGTTTCTCCCTATGTAGGTCGGTGTGAACAAAGTACAGAGTCCGCCAGCAAAATGTATACACTCTTTGTTAGGCTCTATGCAGACGTCGATATTGTCTTTCAATTTCACTTAAAAGTGTGTTGTAGTATGGCCTTTGGCTCAACAGATGTTAGTACTTTCATCTCGGTATTGAGAAAACAAGATGGCTGGAGCACGATTGACATTCCAGCAACGAAAATGTATTGTGAGGTGGTTTTTCAAGTTTGATAATGCCACTGAAGTGCAACGTCAGTGGAGGCGGGAGTTTGAAACAGAACGGCCAACCCGCATAACAATTAAACGCATCATTAACAAGTTTGAATTGCATGGAACTACTCGTGATATTCACAAAGGAAGATCAGGAAGACAACGTACAGGTACATGTCCTGCTGCGTCAGCTCTCGTGTTCGAAACGTTTGTTAATTCCCCACAGAAGTCTGCTACGCAATGTGCACGTGAAGTGGGGGTTAGCAGTACAAGCATACGAAGATTTCCGAAAGCTACAAAGTGGAAAGTTTACATTCCACAATTACCGCACGCGATTAATGATGACGATCCTGATCGCCAAATGCGAATGGTATCAGCACATGGTAACTGATGACGAACAATTTGTGACGAAGGTAGGGTGGAGTGACGAGGCACAATTTAAACTTAGTGGAACCGTGAATTGGCATAACAGTGTGTACTGGGCACCGGAAAAGCCCCATGTTAATGTGGATAAAGCAGTCAATCTACCAGGGGTTCATGTGTGGTGTGGACTATCTATCATCTAGGGGCTTAGAAGGACCCTTTTTCTTTGATGCTACTGTCACTGGAGAAGTGTACCTGGAAATGTTACGCACATCAATTTTGCCAGGTATACGTGCGCTTTATGGAACTGACGAAGACGTCTTCTACCAACAGGACAGGGCGCCACCACACTACCACCTAACCGTACGAGTTTCCTGGATGACAATTTTCTGTGGCATTGGATTGGACGAAGAGAACCCATTGAGTTTCCTCCACGGTCGCCAGGTCTAACACCTATGGACTTCACTTATGGGGAACTGTGAAAGATAACGTCTACCGACGTAAGCCACGTGCACTGGAGGAAGTTCGCCACGAGATTACACCGACATGTGTAGCGATCTCCACTGTAACATTGACTGACGTAGTTGCGGCGAGCGCTCCTCGCTCTGTTATGTGTATAGCCGCCAACGGTGAACATTCTGAACATTTAAAGTAACCATGCGCTAAACTGAAGGTTGCACAACATGTGTGATCAATTATTAAATGTAAAATAAACACATAAGTAGTACCTTTCGTTCCTTAAAGTGTGCGTATATTTTTCTGGCGGACTCTGTATTTTCGCATAGGAAGTTGGTGATTGAAATTTCGTGAGAAGATCCCGCCACAACGAGGAAAGCTTTTGTTTTAGTGACGCGATAGTATAAAACGTGCTGCGCTTCTTTGAACTTTCTCTTTGTATTCCGTTAATCGTAACTGGTAAGGATCCCACACTGCGCAGCAGTACTCCAAAACAGGACGGATAGCCCTAGCGTAGGCAGTCTCTTTAGTAGATCTGTTACATCTTCTAAGTGTTCTGCCAATAAAACGAAGTCTTTTGTTCGCCTTCCCCACAACATTTTCTGTGTGTTCTTCCCAATTTAAGTTGTTCATAATTGTAATTCCTAGGTACTTAGTTGAGTTTATGACCTTTAGATTTGACTGATTTATAGTCTAACCGAAGTTTAACGGATTCCTTTTAGTACTCATGTGGATGACCTCATACTTTTCATTATTTACGATCAACTGCCAATTTTCACACCATACAGATATCTTATCTCAATCGCTTTGCAGTTGGGTTTGATCACCTGATGACTTTACTATTCGATAAACGACAGCTTCATCTGCAAACAACCTAAGGTGGCTGCTCAGATTGTTTCCAAAATCGTTCAAGTAGAGGAGGAACAACACAGGGCCTATAACACTACCTAGGGGAACGCAAGAAACGACTTCTGTTTTACTCGATGACTTTCCGTCAGATAGGGTACCCGTGGTCGAGGGGTAGCGTCTTTGATTCATAATCAAAACGTCTTCGGTCCCGGGTTCTATCCCCGCCACTGCCTAAATTTTGAGAAATAATCAGCATTGGCGGCCGAAGACTTCCGGCATAAGAAGTCAGCCTCATTCTGCCAACGGCCTTGTCAAAGAGGGCGGAGGAGCGGATAGAGGTTCAGGGCACTCTCTTGTCCTAGGAGGCGGAAGAATCAGCAATGATCAACGACATGAGGATTCAGAAGGCAATGGAAACCACTGCATTAAAGACACGTAACGTGTATCCACAGGACATGTGGCCTGTATTTGAAGAAGTGTCATGATGATCTCTCCATTGGCAAAAGATTCCGGAATAGTCCCCCATTCGGATCTCCGGGAGGGGACTGCCAAGGGGGAGGTTACCATGAGAAAAAGATTGAATAATCAACGAAAGGATAACGTTCTACGAGTCGGGGCGTGGAATGTCAGAAGCTTGAACGTGGTAGGAAAACTAGAAAATCTGAAAAGGGAAATGCAAAGGCTCAATCTAGATATAGTAGGGGTCAGTGAAGTGAAGTGGAAGGAAGACAAGGATTTCTGGTCAGATGAGTATTGGGTAATATCAACAGCAGCAGAAAATGGTATAACAGGTGTAGGATTCGTTATGAATAGGAAGGTAGGGCAGAGGGTGTGTTACTGTGAACAGTTCAGTGACCGGGTTGTTCTAATCAGAATCGACAGCAGACCAACACCGACAACGATAGTTCAGGTATACATGCCGACGTCGCAAGCTGAAGATGAACAGATAGAGAAAGTGTATGAGGATATTGAAAGGGTAATGCAGTATGTAAAGGGGGACGAAAATCTAATAGTCATGGGCGACTGGAATGCAGTTGTAAGGGAAGGAGTAGAAGAAAAGGTTACAGGAGAATATGGGCTTGGGACAAGGAATGAAAGAGGAGAAAGACTAATTGAGTTCTGTAACAAGTTTCAGCTAGTAATAGCGAATACCCTGTTCAAGAATCACAAGAGGAGGAGGTATACTTGGAAAAGGCCGGGAGATACGGGAAGATTTCAATTAGATTACATCATGGTCAGACAGAGATTCCGAAATCAGATACTGGATTGTAAGGCGTACCCAGGAGCAGATATAGACTCAGATCACAATATAGTAGTGATGAAGAGTAGGCTGAAGTTCAAGACATTAGTCAGGAAGAATCAATACGCAAAGAAGTGGGATACGGAAGTACTAAGGAATGACGAGCTACGCTTGAAGTTCTCTAACGCTATAGATACAGCAATAAGGAATAGCGCAGTAGGCAGTACAGTTGAAGAGGAATGGACATCTCTAAAAAGGGCCATCACAGAAGTTGGGAAGGAAAACATAGGTACAAAGAAGGTAGCTGCGAAGAAACCATGGGTAGCAGATGAAATACTTCAGTTGATTGATGAAAGGAGGAAGTACAAACATGTTCCGGGAAAATCAGGAATACAGAAATACAAGTCGCTGAGGAATGAAATAAATAGGAAGTGCAGGGAAGCTAAGACGAAATGGCTGCAGGAAAAATGTGAAGACATCGAAAAAGATATGATTGTCGGAAGGACAGACTCAGCATACAGGAAAGTCAAAACAACCTTTGGTGACATTAAAAACAACGGTGGTAACATTAAGAGTGCAACGGGAATTCCACTGTTAAATGCAGAGGAGAGAGCAGATAGGTGGAAAGAATACGTTGAAAGCCTCTATGAGGGTGAAGATTTGTTTGATGTGATAGAAGAAGAAACAGGAGTCGATTTAGAAGAGATAGGGGATCCAGTATTAGGATCGGAATTTAAAAGAGCTTTGGTCAAATAAGGCAGAAGGGATAGATAACATTCCATCAGAATTTCTAAAATCATTGGGGGAAGTGGCAACAAAACGACTATTCACGTTGGTGTGTAGAATATATGAGTCTGGTGATATACCATCTGATTTTCGGAAAAGCATCATCCACACAATTCCGAAGACGGCAAGAGCTGACAAGTGCGAGAATTATCGCACAATCAGCTTAACAGCTCATGCATCGAAGCTGCTTACAAGAATAATATACAGAAGAATGGAAAAGAAAATTGAGAATGCGCTAGGTGACGATCAGTTTGGCTTTAGGAAAAGTAAAGGGACGAGAGAGGCAATTCTGACGTTACGGCTAATAATGGAAGCAAGGCTAAAGAAAAATCAAGACACTTTCATAGGATTTGTCGACCTGGAAAAAGCGTTCGACAATATAAAATGGTGCAAGCTGTTCGAGATTCTGAAAAAAGTAGGGGTAAGCTATAGGGAGAGACGGGTCACATACAATATGTACAACAACCAAGAGGGAATAATACGAGTGGACGATCAAGAACGAAGTGCTCGTATTAAGAAGGGTGTAAGACAAGGCTGTAGTCATTCGCCCCTACTCTTCAATCTGTACATCGAGGAAGCAATGATGGGAATAAAAGAAAGGTTCAGGAGTGGAATTAAAATACCAGGTGAAAGGATATCAATGATACGATTCGCTGATGACATTGCTATCCTGAGTGAAAGTGAAGAAGAATTAAATGATCTGCTGAACGGAATGAACAGTCTAATGAGTACACAGTATGGTTTGAGAGTAAATCGGAGAAAGACGAAGGTAATGAGAAGTAGTAGAAATGAGAACAGCGAGAAACTTAACATCAGGATTGATGGTCACGAAGTCAATGAAGTTAAGGAATTCTGCTACCTAGGCAGTAAAATAACCAATGACGGACGGAGCAAGGAGGACATCAAAAGCAGACTCGCTATGGCAAAAAAGGCATTTCTGGCCAAGAGAAGTCTACTAATATCAAATACCGGCCTTAAATTGAGGAAGAAATTTCTGAGGATGTACGTCTGGAGTACAGCATTGTATGGTAGTGAAACATGGACTGTGGGAAAACCGGAACAGAAGAGAATCGAAGCATTTGAGATGTGGTGCTATAGACGAATGTTTAAAATTAGGTGGACTGATAAGGCAAGGAATGAGGAGGTTCTACGCAGAATCGGAGAGGAAAGGAATATGTGGAAAACACTGATAAGGAGAAGGGACAGGATAATAGGACATCTGCTAAGACATGAGGGGATGACTTCCATGGTACTAGATAAAGCTGTAGAGGGCAAAAACTGTAGAGGAAGACAGAGATTGGAATACGTTAAGCAAATAATTGAGGACGTAGGTTGCAAGTGCTACTCTGAGATGAAGAGGTTAGCACAGGAAAGGAATTCGTGGTGGGCCGCATCAAACCAGTCAGTAGACTGATAAAAAAAAAAAAAAAAAAAAAAAAAAAAAAAAAAAAAAAAAAAGCGATGGATGCAAAACTGAGACGATATTCCATAAGCACGCAATTTGATTACACGCCACTTGTGAGGTACGATTTCAAAAGCCTCCTAGAAATCTAGAAATACGGAATCGATTTGAAATCCCCCGTCGACAGCACTCAAAACTTTGTGTCAGTAAAGAGCTAGTTGTGTTTCTCAAGTACTATGTTTCCTAAATCTGTGTTGACTATGTGTCAATAGACTGTTCTCTTTGAGGTTATCCATAATGTTCAAACACAATATAGGTTCTAAAATTTTGCTGTACATCGATGTGAATTATAAGGGCCTGTAATTTAGTGGATTACTCCTATCACCTTTCTCGAATATTTGTGTGACCTGCTCAACTTACCAGTCTTTGGATACAGATCACTTGTCGAGCAAGTGGTTGTATGTGATAATAGTCAGGCAACAGGGGTATCGCACCACATTGCGGATTGCATACATCCAGGGGCAAGCATACATCCAGGAGCAAACTTGATTGATTTATGACCCCCTACCCCTTCCCTTAACATATTGCTCTGTTAATTGATTTATGACCACACAGGGGTTGATTTATGTCCCCCTGTGGATAATCTGTCCTGAGAAACACCCACACCCCTCCCCATCCTCCTCCTCCACCTCCACCTCCACCTCTCTGGAAAGCTCCAACCCTCCTCCCTCCCTCTCTCCGATACAAGCATACATTCAGGCCTGACTTGTTCGAATAGCCGCTTCCCACTATATCAATTTGATTGACTAAGTAATTAAATCAATAAATTAATTAACCTCTCCCCTTCTGGTGAATTCCCCACCCCTCCTTCCATCTCCCACTGGGTAACTGGTGGCAAAAGGATTCAGTTTGTGCTGGAGAGGAAGGACCTCATGACAGGAAATTCAAATCAATATCAATTACATAGCAAAAGATATACTGTTTATTTATAAAATACAATTTGCTGGGGTTGGATCTCTTTTTTACAGGGTGTTTCAAAAATGACCGGTATATTTGAAATGGCAATAAAAACTAAACGAGCAGCGATAGAAATACACTGTTTGTTGCAATATGCTTGGGACAACAGTACATTTTCAGGCGGACAAACTTTCGAAATTACAGTAGTTACAATTTTCAACAACAGATGGCGCTGCAAGTGATGTGAAAGATATAGAAGACAACGCAGTCTGTGGGTGCGCCATTCTGTACGTCGTCTTTCTGCTGTAAGCGTGTGCTGTTCACAACGTGCAAGTGTGCTGTAGACAACATGGTTTATTCCTTAGAACAGAGGATTTTTCTGGTGTTGGAATTCCACCGCCTAGAACACAGTGTTGTTGCAACAAGACGAAGTTTTCAACGGAGGTTTAATGTAACCAAAGGACCGAAAAGCGATACAATAAAGGATCTGTTTGAAAAATTTCAACGGACTGGGAACGTGACTGATGAACGTGCTGGAAAGGTAGGGCGACTGCGTACGGCAAGCACAGAGGGCAACACGCAGCTAGTGCAGCAGGTGATCCGACAGCGGCCTCGGGTTTCCGTTCGCCGTGTTGCAGCTGCGGTCCAAATGACGCCAACGTCCACGTATCGTCTCATGCGCCAGAGTTTACACCTCTATCCATACAAAATTCAAACGCGGCAAACCCTCAGCGCCGCTACCATTGCTGCACGAGAGACATTCGCTAACGATATAGTGCACAGGATTGATGACGGCGATATGCATGTGGGCAGCATTTGGTTTACTGACGAAGCTTATTTTTACCTGGACGGCTTCGTCAATAAACAGAACTGGCGCATACGGGGAACCGAAAAGCCCCATGTTGCAGTCCCATCGTCCCTGCATCCTCAAAAAGTACTGGTCTGGGCCGCCATTTCTTCCAAAGGAATCATTGGCCCATTTTTCAGATCCGAAACGATTACTGCATCACGCTATCTGGACATTCTTCGTGAATTTGTGGCGGTACAAACTGCCTTAGACGACACTGCGAACACCTCGTGGTTTATGCAAGATGGTGCCCGGCCACATCGCACGGTCGACGTCTTTAATTTCCTGAATGAATATTTCGATGATCGTGTGATTGCTTTGGGCTATCCGAAACATACAGGAGGCGGCGTGGATTGGCCTCCCTATTCGCCAGACATGAACCCCTGTGACTTCTTTCTGTGGGGACACTTGAAAGACCAGGTGTACCGCCAGAATCCAGAAACAATTGAACAGCTGAAGCAGTACATCTCATCTGCATGTGAAGCCATTCCGCCAGACACGTTGTCAAAGGTTTCGGGTAATTTCATTCAGAGACTACGCCATATTATTGCTACGCATGGTGGATATGTGGAAAATATCGTACTATAGAGTTTCCCAGACCGCAGCGCCATCTGTTGTTGAAAATTGTAACTACTGTAATTTCGAAAGTTTGTCTGCCTGAAAATGAACTGTTGTCCCAAGCATATTGCAACAAACGGTGTATTTCTATCGCTGCTCGTTTAGTTTTTATTGCCGTTTCAAATATACCGGTCATTTTCGAAACACCCTGTATATGGTGGGAAAAGCTCATCATTCTCTGCTGTATTGGAAGATGCGGTTCTTGTGAAACACATTGAAAAGAATTAAATAGCTCGCTTTTTCTCTGAACATGCAAAGAATACCGTAACGAAATCGGTGCCAACATATCTCACCACATGTAATTACACTGTTAAAAATCTTACGACCGCGTGCACGGCGCATGTGCTCGGGCACTGTGACGGCGCACCGCTGGCCGTCTAGCGGAATTAACACACCCCGAGTGACTGCTTCCTGTTGCGTGTCACTCTTTGGGGGGATTCCGACCTGCCTGTCCAAACCAGCAGACCATAGTGGCTCACAATACTGCGCTCATTTTTTTGTGGCCATCTGACAGCCCGGTCAGCCCCACAATCCTGGTCCTCTTTGTTCGCGGTGGTGTCCTTTGCCATCTCGAGTGGCTACTTCTGGTTGCAGCACCTGTACAATCTGCTCCCAAACACACACTTTCCATACCAGGTCAATGGAAGCAGCTGCTCTATGTGCTCGCACTGCTGTGCACATACTGACTGAGTTAGTTCACAATACCACCAGCAGAGGACCCCCGCCTCTCCTCCCTCCAATTCCCTCCTCTCCTCGCCGGCCGCGGTTGCCGAGCGGCTCTAGGCGCTTCAGTCCGGAACCGTGTGGCTGCTACGGTCGCAGATTCGAATCCTGCCGCGGGCATGGATGTGTGTGATGTCCTTAGGTTAGTTAGGTTTAAGTAGTTCTAAGTCTAGAGGACTGATGACCTGAGATGTTAAGTCCCATAGTGCTTAGAGCCATTTGAACCCTCCTCTCCTCCCCCCCCCCCCCCACCCCTCCAGTTACTTCCAGTTGGACAATGCATCAGGTGGTGGCGACTCTTTGATACATGTGGTGGCAACTTTTTGATACCAATATCCGGGAAATTACTCTAGAAACATATGCACTCACTCTCTCTCTCTCAGGTGGCTGCTTCCTGCCCAGCGAGCATTTGTCACGTGGCACATTAACGAATTGTTTGTCATAAACAAAGTAGTGGACACCTGCTAAATCCCCAGCTGTGGCCGGCCAGTGTGGCCGAGTGGTTCTAGGCGCTTCAGTCTGGAACCGCGTGACCGCTACGGTCGGAGGTTCGAATCCTGCCTCGGGCATGGATGTGTGTGGTGTCCTTAGGTTAGTTAGGTTTAAGTAGTTCTAAGTTCTAGGGGACTGATGACCTCAGACGTTAAGTCCCATAGTGCTCAGAGCCATTTGAACCGTTTTGAACCCAGCTGTGAATGTCTTGGAAATATCCCCTCGCTCTATCAGACTGATTGACTAATTAATTAACTAAATCAATACCCTTTGTGTGTGGGCAAATTTTCCTTGCATCCTGTTGGTGGATACTAGGACTTGTATATGTGGCAGGATTCGATCCCACAACTGCCCAGTTTCCATATGCTTCCAGATTTTGCCCCCTTGCCTCTTGCTGGCGTATGATGGCACAGTTAGGTCATTTGGCTGGAGGTCCATTATGTTGGAGGTAGCTGAGAATTTCAAATTTCATCTCAGTTGCTCTCCTGCCTCGAGGTGGCCCACAACTGTTGTAACTGGTCCTCGATATCCTGGCAATGGGACAGAGTTGATATCTGAGATGTTTGTGACCAGATCTAGGAATCTTGCTGACCACAGCAGTACCTCTGCATCACAAAGAAAACTCGTAGACACACTTGCCTTTTGTGAACGAGCTCTGTCCTGTCGCAAAATGGCACCACAATACTGGTGTACGAGTGGTAACACACGAGGAAACAGAACATCCCTGACGTGCCGTTACGTTTGCAGAATTTCCTCAGTCACGAACAGCCATGACCTGAAGTCGTACTCGATGGCTCCCCACACTGTGACTCCTGGAGAAACACCACTCTGCCTCTAAAAAACCATTGGCATAATGGGACCTTTCATCAGGTCGCCACCGTACTCTCCAATGGTGGTCATCTGGGACAGTGGAGAATGTGATTCATTGCTGAACACAATGCAACACCATTCATCAGCATTCCACGCTTCCCAGTTATGGAACCTCTCCAAACGCATCAGCTTGTATTGTAGTGTTAACGGCAAGCCTATGCACGGGAGAGTAAATTCGTGTCTGGTTGCTGCTAGTCTCTGACTAATGGTGTAGAATGACACAGAATATTGCAGGGAGCTAATTTCTTGTTCTCAGATAGCAGGACAGATGTGAAGGAGTTACGTTTTGGTTGGCACACAATACATCGATCCTCCCTTGTCGTGATTAGATGCAGTCCACTGGAATCTTGGCGATGAGTATTCCTGCAATCACTTTCCCGTGCTGTTCGACAGTGGGCCACTCACGTGCAAATTTCTCACAGATACTCGTCGGCACTGTGTGGGTTCTTAGATTTACATCTGGACGAGGCCGAGTGGGTGTTACAACATCACACACACAAAATATTAGCTCACTTTATTGTAACTTGAACAAGACGAAATACTTAACTTTGAAACAACACATGTCCACAGGACTGTCTATGTATAGTTGTTACTGTCACTGAATGCTAACGTAACAGTTGATACAGTACAGAATAATAGTCATTTCTCTCAAATTAAAACTGACTATAAACTTTGCTACATAGTTCTACCTAATACATCTGTCACGCTGCTGACTCTGTAGTGAGACGATGCTGTCATCATCAGCGATTATTGCAGCGTAGGCTGAGCGGCACTCTGTTATGACGTTAGTCAGCCTAGAGCAGCGGCGGCCTACGAAAACTCTTGAGGGCTGCCTACGCTGACGTCTCTCATTCGTTGCTGCGCCTGGCAGTGACTGTGGTACCCGTGGTTCTGTGAAGAGGCACCAACATTGTCACCGTACCTTGTTCTTCGGACGACCTGCCTTCCAAATGGAGAGCCACAATGGAGCCCCTTTCAACAGATGATAACATTGTCTCACATCTCTGTGACCTCCACCGTGATCACTCAACACCAGACACTGCTCGCGCTCCTTCTACAAGGAGTATTAAAAGGTATTACCAGGCGTGCTTGTTGGTAGATGGATATTTTGCTAGTAAACTGATGTTCCTAAACGCTTCGTTTGTGTGCTAGCATCTCTTAAATGTGGAGTATGTTGGCAGATTGGACCACACAAGGTAGACATGGAGTAAAAGAGACATGTTATTTACTGCCATTAGATACCAGTTTAATTCACGCCCAGGTGGTGCTCAATATGACCACCCACAACTGCGATACTTTTGTGTATCGGCTGATGATGGCTTGCCGAACCTGTGGCCCCTTCGCTCACCGGACCAGACACCAATGGATTTTTATTTCGGAGAGTACGTGAAAACCATGGTGTAGAGAAACCCGTGAAGTCACCACAAGACCTTGTGGCAGGAATACAAGTAGCAGGTGGAGTCAGCCGTGACATGCCGGGAATCTTTGCAAGGGTTCAGCAAGACATCGTCAGGAGATACACAAAACGTATCCAAGTTCGTGGCAGTCTACTGTACATCTTCTGTAAGTGACTTAGAGTGGTGTTTATTGACATTAATATATATTGTCTTCTTTACATCTTGCGTAGCTTGTGAGGTCCAAACTCCCTACATCTTGCTACACATTTCAGAGACGCTGTTGCGCAAAAGAAACGTTCTCGAACATAAGTTTATTAGCACAATATGCTTGCATGGTACCCATATACAAACACCACGCCTTGTATCATACTTTTTGATACACCGTGTGCATCCTACCAGTGCTGTTAACAATACTAAACACGAACAACTCTAACGCTAACTGGCGGCCGTTCTACCTGCCACACAGGACTGCAGCTCAAATCACTTACGTACCCGCCGATAGTGTATATGTGTATGAAGTTACATTGACATCCGACAATGTGTTCTTGGTTCTTCATTTTTCTTAGCAGGCTGCATACATCGAGATGCTATTTTCAATAAGTAATAGCGTACGATGTGGGTAATTTGTAATTTTTAACGTTTATACCGACTTTGATTTTTTCATGAAACTATACAGTTTTTTTCTGTGGCGCTGGAAAGAGACAGCCAAGATGACTGCAGCGACATAACGTGTGTTTGTGTTTATCAAACAGTAACAAGATAACAGCGCTGCCAACTGCCGGCTCACCGTCACTAGAAAAGCTACCACAAACGTCCTAGATAATTGGAGGGGGGACTGGAGCACTCCCGTTGTGGAAGCTACTCGCAGACTTTTGCAAGCCCCAGTAACGAAGCGCCAAAAGGAAGGTAATAACACATAAAACTGGACAGGAGGTACCGCATACAGCTCAGAATCTGGATTCGAGCACTGCAAAACGGAAATACGGCTATGAAGCCTTGAGCCCATCGTTGACCCCGAGTGGCTAGGTGAAGTGAAGGCACCTGGAGCCAATTGTTCTCCATCGCCCATGGAAAACCAACCTTCCTGATACTGCCGAGAAAACAAAAGGAATTTCTAAGCTATCAATGGGGGTCATATGAAAGGAAGGTTGGGGTTTAACATTCCGTCAACAACGAGTTCGTGAGAGTGGAGCATAACCTCGGATTCTGGGAGTATGGGGAACCAAATCGACCACCTCGTTTTCAAAGGAACCATCGTGCCATTGGCTGTAAGTGGTGTATGGAAACCACAGATAACCTAAATCAGGATGGCCAGATTGGGTGTTTGACCTGCTGTCCTTCCAAAATCATATCCAGTGTCCTACTACCGCATCACCTCGCACATTGGAGTCGTATGTGACGTCTCCTGGGTTCTGGAGAAAGAAGAAGAAAACTGAAAACGGGATAGATACTAATAAATGTAAACGGAGGAAGATTAACGACAAGCACGCGGTCCAATCGAAACTGGCACAGTCTGCTCCTGAATGAGGCGTAGGCCAGGGTTCAACTGGGCAGAGAACAAATACGGTGGGAGGGAGAGACAACATCTTACACCAGGTCGCTAGGTGAACTGAAGGCACCTAGGGTCAATTGTTCTCCGTGGCCTGTGGAAAATCAATCAGCTGCAGTATAATTCACCCTCATCGGACACTCCATCGACTCTGGCGGTTAAGATCTCATCTCCCAGTTCCAGCGACAACTGTGTGTGAGGGGGTTACGTTCTGTTCATTTTTATCATCAGTATGTTACAACAATACTTATAGATATTAAAAAAAGAAAACGCTGACAGAATCAAAAGCAGTGTTCAGAGTGTTAAGCTAGGAACTGAGCGTCAGGATAGGAGGATTTATGGTTAATAAGGATGCATACTGAAGCACAACTGATTTCTTCACACAGGGTAAAGAGGCTCTACATAGGGGGAGACATGATGAAAGGCTTCAGTCTCTTAGGATTAGTCCATCGCGTGTAATAGCCAGGAACATGGAGAGCGAGCAGCTTCTCACGGCTGCTGCAGTAAACCTCAAGTGATAGGATCAGTGGACTGTGCTGCGTCGCACCATCAGGTCAGCGCTGGCGGTATGGCGAACAGGGCCCCGCTTCCCTGCTACAACCTGGAAAACAGGATGAATTTCTGATCTCTGTGCTTTTTTTCGCGTGTGTCGGCACCTTGCTGTATTAAGCGTCGCCAAGCTCGAGAGTGACGTCACAGGCCGCCACACTTTTGCACCATTACAGTGGAAGGTTGCAATCACCTCTGAGCCAAGTTTCAAACTTCTATATCGCAACAGGAGACAAGTAAGTGGTTTCAAAAAAACGATCCCTTAACTGTTGAGCAATGTACTATGGAGCAAAGCTTCACTTCGAGCAATGTGTAAAACTAATTATTCAATGGATTTAAAGCATTGTACAATTTGAGAATCAGCTCAAAACTCCATCAGTACTCACATTATCTTGAGCTCTGGAAGTACATTGAACGTTATATTTGATTAAAATAAATGAGAAAGGGATTAACTGTAAGTGGCAGGGTGCAAATAAAGCTTGTGTGGATTTACTACCGCTAGCTGATCTCTATCGAATGAAATCAAGGTACAGGCAATAACTGCAAGCTCTTGGAGGGCCACATAGAAAGTAGAAGTCGAAAGCGAGACATCAGTGCATGGGGATACAATAAACTAGAGTCAATTATAAAATCACAGTTGGGAGCAATAAAAAGCCAGTACCTGATTCATTGTGACATTATTTTAGAGAAAATATCAATGTAAAGAGGTAGTCATGTCACATCTCAAAAGGAACTTAAAAAACTTACCTCTGGGCAGGTACATGTAAAAGAATTATGGGTGAAGTCTAAAAGAATGTTTAACTAAGAGTAGTGGGACAAACTATTTTCTGAGCAATTCTTTAATGCCGGTTGCCTACATCAGGGGCAAGTATGCCCTGAGGGGCACTCCTATTGTTCTCTTTTGATTGACAGCTAATGACCTCTCGGGATAATCCAGCCTTTTGAATGACAGCCCCTTAACCTATTGTTTCCCCACCCCTCCCCCTCCCACTCTTCCTCCCAAACCCTCAGGAAACTTCCAAACCAACCCCTCCCCCTTGCTAATACAGGTACACTTTCAGGCCTGAGTTATTTGAGTAGCCCCCTCTCACTCTTTTAAATTTGATTGTCTACTTAATTAAATTGGTCACTTAATCAACCCATTCCCCTCCAGTAAATCTCCATCTCTCTCCCTTTCCTCTCCACCTCCCCTCCCCTACCTGGAAACACGTGGCTCTGTGGTGGAGAGGATGGACCTCATGACAGGAACTTAAAGGTTATATTGTTTATTTATAAAAAAATTTGGTTTGCAGGGGTGATTTCTCTTGTTCATCATTGTCTGCTGTTTGGGAAGATTCAGGTCTTGAAAGAAGTAATTACATAGATCTCTTTTTTTTTATTCCAATTACGCTAGGAATATCGTCATGAAAAAACCCACAACATGTAATTACGGTGTTAAAAATCGTTCAATCGCGAACCATGCACTGTCCACTGGACTGCACAGAATGCCACCGCACACACTGCCAGGAGTTGGGTTGCACCGATGAGAGACAAATTGAGGAGCTACTTGATTGAGAAGTAGTGGCTCCGGTCACGGTAACTGACATATGGCCAGGAGAGCAGTGTGCTGACCACATGCCTCTCCATATCTGCATCCAGTGTCGCCTGTGGGCTGAGGATGACACGGCGACCAGTCGGTACCGTTGGGCCTTTGTGGCCTGTTTGGCAGCAGTACCAGCAGCGACAGCAGGCCATGTCTAGATTGTTATACTGAATTTTTTTTGTTGATTATTCTACAGCGGCTGCATCAGGGGGACAATTCCCATAATATGCTGTGGCTCGGGTACTGGGGAGAGGAAGACTATAACATCTACACTCCTGGAAATGGAAAAAAGAACACATTGACACCGGTGTGTCAGACCCACCATACTTGCTCCGGACACTGCGAGAGGGCTGTACAAGCAATGATCACACGCACGGCACAGCGGACTCACCAGGAACCGCGGTGTTGGCCGTCGAATGGCGCTAGCTGCGCAGCATTTGTGCACCGCCGCCGTCAGTGTCAGCCAGTTTGCCGTGGCATACGGAGCTCCATCGCAGTCTTTAACGCTGATAGCATGCCGCGACAGCGTGGACGTGAACCGTATGTGCAGTTGACGGACTTTGAGCGAGGGCGTATAGTGGGCATGCGGGAGGCCGGGTGGACGTACCGCCGAATTGCTCAACACGTGGGGCGTGAGGTCTCCACAGTACATCGATGTTGTCGCCAGTGGTCGGCGGAAGGTGCACGTGCCCGTCGACCTGGGACCGGACCGCAGCGACGCACGGATGCACGCCAAGTCCGTAAGGTGCTACGCAGTGCCGTAGGGGACCGCACCGCCACTTCCCAGCAAATTAGGGACACTGTTGCTCCTGGGGTATCGGCGAGGACCATTCGCAACCGTCTCCATGAAGCTGGGCTACGGTCCCGCACACCGTTAGGCCGTCTTCCGCTCACGCCCCAACATCGTGCAGCCCGCCTCCAGTGGTGTCGCGACAGGCGTGAATGGAGGGACGAATGGAGACGTGTCGTCTTCAGCGATGAGAGGCGCTTCTGCCTTGGTGCCAATGATGGTCGTATGCGTGTTTGGCGCCGTGCAGGTGAGCGCCACAATCAGTACTGCATACGACCGAGGCACACAGGGCCGACACCCGGCATCATGGTGTGGGGAGCGATCTCCTACACTGGCCGTACACCACTGGTGATCGTCGAGGGGACACTGAATAGTGCACGGTACATCCAAACCGTCATCGAACCCATCGTTCTACCATTCCTAGACCGGCAAGGGAACTTGCTGTTCCAACAGGACAATGCACGTCCGCATGTATCCCGTGCCACCCAACGTGCTCTAGAAGGTGTAAGTCAACTACCCTGGCCAGCAAGATCTCCGGATCTGTCCCCCATTGAGCATGTTTGGGACTGGATGAAGCGTCGTCTCACGCGGTCTGCACGTCCAGCACGAACGCTGGTCCAACTGAGGCGCCAGGTGGAAATGGCATGGCAAGCCGTTCCACAGGACTACATCCAGCATCTCTACGATCGTCTCCATGGGAGAATAGCAGCCTGCATTGCTGCGAAAGGTGGATATACACTGTACTAGTGGCGACATTGTGCATGCTCTGTTGCCTGTGTCTATGTGCCTGTGGTTCTGTCAGTGTGATCATGTGATGTATCTGACCCCAGGAATGTGTCAATAAAGTTTCCCCTTCCTGGGACAATGAATTCACGGTGTTCTTATTTCAATTTCCAGGAGTGTAAATGAGGTCCCGTGTGTCGTGCTTCGCCGGCAAGAGCCCCACTAGTTGCCGCACGGGAAGCTGCCACTGCCGCATCCGCTGTCGCCACCATCCCTAACCCCGCCACCCTCGCAGCGGCCACCACAGCACCGCTCTGGCATCCATGGACTGCCATCCCTCAGGCCAGGGGGTCAGGGCTGCAGCAAATAGGCTGCTCGCAGCGGACCGAATGCGCAGCATTTCCTCCTCCTCCTCCTCTTATGCCGTCACGTCCTCGCTGAACATGTGAGGCACAGCACATACCTCTGTCCACCTCGCCAGCTCCATCGACTAGTTATAGTTACAGTAGTAGTAATAGCAACAATCCTGTGGCTAGTGGTAGTTCCCACTCCTGTCCTTTTAGTGAAGGACATCAGGTCAGTGATACCATACCGCACTGAGAATACTCGGTGATTGCAAACGCCCTTGAGGAGCGAATATTGTTCATGAGGATAGAGAATCCAGGAGGAGGATACTGCAAACGTATCGGTTCTCTAAGGGTGTGCCTTTCTGTTGTGGAAAAGGAGCTGCTCGAGGTAGTCAATGATCTGCAGTATCCCACCATTAAATGCAGTGCCGGTGCTCTGCATCAAACTGTGGCACCCCCCCCCCCCCCCCAAAGTTGATTCTGCCATTGAAGAGACAGTTCGTCATTATCTTTGGGGGGGAAATGGCGTGATAACGCGGAACGCGCCAATTGCTGAGTAGTTTCGTAAATCCACCTGGACTGCTATACTGGCCCGGATTTCCGAGATAGAGGGTCAGCTAAAGCATTCAGCTGAATACTACATCTGGACATCCATACGATCCAGTACATGGAGGTTCCAGCTGTATAAAGCTACCAAACGATATAGCTAATAAACATGCATGTATTAGTGTCGAAAATAACACCGATCAGGATTGTTTTGCACAGTCAATCCTGGCTCGCGAGATAAATTACAATGTACATCCAGAGAGTGCATCCAAATACAGTAGGTACCTTAGGTACCTTGACATTCATAAGTGTTATAACTTTGATGGTATCCAGTTGCCTGTCAAGATCCAGAACATATCTAAATTTAAGGCGCCGAAAACAGGAATGTCGGTTCATGTTTATGCTGTGGAGAAGGTTCAAATGGTTCTGAGCACTATGGGACTTAACATCTGTGGTCATCAGTCCCCTAGAACTTAGAACTACTTAAACCTAACTAACCTAAGGACATCACACACATCCATGCCCGAGGCAGGATTCGAACCTGCGACCGTAGCAGTCGCGCAGTTCCGGACTGAGCGCCTGAACCGCTAGACCACCGCGGCCGGCGCTGTGCAGAAGGGAAGCAAGTCAGATGAGAAGTACAAACATATTGTTGTTGGCCCCATCCATTTCTCAAAATTTTCCAGTGAGCGTAAGATGCATGTAAACATGCTACTTTTCTATAAAGGTGATAATTATCACTATTTCTGAATCACAGACATTTCCTGACTCCTTCCCTCCCAACTATAAACCGTGTAAAGCATATTTGTTTAAGGTGCCTGAATTATTTTTCCTGAGACAAGTTATAGCGGCGCATCTAGAAGACTGCGCTTCCAAGGATCGAGTCAGTACATGTTATTATGCCTACTGAGCAAAACAAATTCATAAAGTTTAAAAATGCACACCACCAGGAGCGATGCCCGTTTGTTGTGTACGCCGACTTTGAATGCCTCCTCGCCCCTTTTTACCCTCTGTGAAGGTGACCCTACAGCCTTAAATACACTATGTGATCAAAAGTATCTGGACGCTTGGCTGAAAATGACTTACAAGTTCGTGGTGCCCTCCGTCGGTAATACTGATATTCAGTATGATGTTGACCCACCCTTAGCCTTGTTGACAGCTTCCACTCTCGCAGGCATACTTTCAATCAGGTGCTCGAAGGTTTCTTGGGAAATGGCAGCCTATTCGTCACGGAGTTCTGCACTGAGGAGAGGTATCGATGTCGGTTGGTGAGGTGTGGCACGAAGTCGGCGATCCAAAGCATCCCAAAGGTGTTCTATAGGATTCAGGTCAGGACTCTGTACAGGCCAGTCCATTACAGGAATGTTATCGTCGTGTAACCACTGCGCCACAGGTCGTGTATTATGAACAGGTTCTCGATCGCGTTGAAAGATGCAGTCGCCATCCCCAAACTGCTCTTCAACAGTGGGAAGCAACATCAATGTAGGCCTGTGCTGTGATAGTACCACTCAAAACAACATGGGGTGCAAGCCCCCTCCATGAAAAACGCGACCATACCATAACACCACTGCCTCTGGATTTTACTGTTGGCACTATACACATTGGCAGATGACGTTCACCGGGCATACGCCATACCCACACCCTGACATCGGATCGCCATATTTTATACCGTGATTCGTCAGTCCACACAACGTTTTTCCACTGTTCAGTCGTCCAATATTTATTCTCCTTACAACATGCGGGGCGTTGTTTGCATTTACTGGCATGATGTGTGGCTTACGAGCAGCCACTTGAGGATGAAATCCTAGTTTTCTCACCTCCTGCCTAACTGTCAGAGTACTTGCAGTGGATCCTGATGTAGTTTGGAATTCTTGTGTGACGGTCTGGATAGATGTCTACCTATTACACATTACGACCCTCTTCAACTGTCGGCGGTCTCTGCCAGTCAACAGACGAGGTCGGCCTGTATGCTTTTGTGCTGTACGTGTCCCTTCACGTTTCTATTTCACTATCACATCGGAAACAGTGGACCTAGGGATGTTTAGGAGTGTGGAAATCTCGCGTACAGACGTATGACACAAGTGACACCCAATCACCTGACCACGTTCGAAGTCCGTGAGTTCCGCGGAACGCCTCATTCTACTCTCTCACGATGTCTAATGACTACTGAGGTCGCTGATTTGGAGTACCTGGCAGTAGGTGGCAGCACAATGCACCTATATGAAAAACGTATTTTCTTGGGGGTGTCTGGATACTTTTGATCACATAGTGTACCACCTTTATAGAAAAACACATACCATATGTGACAGCGTACCAAATTGTATCGTCCTATGATTCCAGTATTAACCATTACAAATCATATGTCGGGTATATTCCTGCAGTTTGGCTGCTCACTGAGGTCGAAAAACTTTATGGTAGGTTGATAACCTTTACAGAGACAACGTTTCCATGACCAAACAAAAGGAGAATGAAGGTTTGCATATTAACGCGGTTCACTGTCATACTTGTGGGCTGCCGTTACACAGAAAAGCGGAACTCGTCGTAGGACCATTGTCATTTTACGGGGAAGTTCTTTGGCACAGCTCGCAGTACATGCAATTTGAAATCCAGCTACCAAGGCACATACCCGTTTTCTTCCATAATTTAAACGGGCATGATGCTCATTTTCTATTTAAGCACTTGACTGATTTCAACACAGAGAAAGGCCTACCTCAGAGCGTCGAGAAATACATTTCATTCTCCAAACAAATGACGCCAAGAGTATTGCGCTCCGCTTCTTGATACACTACCTTTTATGCAGGCACTACTCCAGAAACTTGTTGAAACTCTACCTTGTGAGCCGACCGCAGTGGCCGAGCGGTTCTAGGCGCTTCAGTCCGGAACCGCACGACTGCTACGGTCGCAGGTTCGAATCCTACCTTAGGCACAGATGTGTGTGATGTCATTAGGTTAGTTAGGTTTAAGTAGTTCTAAGTTCTAGGGAACTGATGACCTCAGATGTTATTCCCATAGTGCTCAGAGCCATTTAAACCATTTCTACCTTGGGAGAATATGCATATCGCTTGAGCTGCATTTCCTGACGAGGAAAGATTTCAACTTGTGACTTGGAAGGGGTTTTTCCCATACCAGTATGTGGATAATATGGCGAAACTCAACAAAATGAGGCTACCCGACATAACTGCATTCTCCATCAACCTTAGCGGCGATGCCATAATGGATGCAGAGTATGAGCATGCTGTGAATGTCTGGTGGGAATTCAACATCTTGACTTTAGGATAGTACACACAGCTTTACATGGACACAGACGTGTGCTTGCTTGCGGACGTTTTAGAGAAATTCTGGAGTCTATGCATGACCACATATTTTCTGGATCCTCCCTTTTACTGCATGGCACCTGGGTTCTCTTGCGATGCAATGCTCAAGAAAATTAAGTGCAGCATCGAATTACTGACTGATGTTGACGTGCTTCTTTTCTTTGAGCGAGGGATCCGTGGCGGACTTTGCAAATGTATCCATAGGCATGTTAAGGCAAATAACCCGCAACTCCGTGACAGGTTCAACGCATCCCTTGTTTCGAGTTACATAATGTACCTGGACGTAAATAACTTAAACGGGCACACCATGCAGCAATCACTGCCGATTGGTGAGTTTCGATGGCTGCCCAAAGACGAATGCAAGGGATTAGATAGAAAAATCATGGTGGGTATGGTGGCTGATTCTGATATAGGGTACGTGGTGGAGGCAGAACTCACATACCCTATTATTTTGCAGGATGCACACGCCGGTTTGCCACTGTGTCAAGAGCAAAAATTCAAATGGCTCTGAGCACTATGGGACTTAACTTCTAAGGTCATCAGTCCCCTAGAACTTAGAACTACTTAAACCTAACTAACCTAAGGACATCACACACATCCATGCCCGAGGCAGGATTCGAACCTGCGACCGTAGCGGTCACGCGGTTCCAGACTGTAGCGCCTTTAACCGATTGGCCACACCGGCCGGCTGTCAAGAGCAAGTAGTTCCACTGAGAGACTCCATCGCAAAAGTGATGATAATGGTGGGGAATAAGTGGACATACGTTATTCATTATCGTAATCTCCAACAGTGTCTCAGCTTGGGGATGAAACAGTCCCCCTGGTTGAAGGACTATACTGATCTGAATACGAGACAGAGAACTTCCATGATGTGTGGCCTGGAAATGATTATTACAAATAAATGAATAATTCAATTTTATGGTAAAAGAATGGACAATTTGAGGGAACGGCGTGAAATTTTGATTAGAACCGAATGAGATGGGCATTATGGTGCAAGAAAGTGCACTGCCAGAACAAATTGTAAGCGGGTCAAAATATTCAATAAGAACTTTGTTGCTGTGGAGATGCCGAAGACTGCAGTAGAGTTTACGAAACCTATTTATGTGGGGATGTTCGTGCCAGACGTATCCAAACTCCACACGTACCGCTCTCATTATGAGTCAGCGAAAACTCATTTTGCAGATTCTAAATTACTTTATATGGATATAGATAGCTTCATCTACTCAGTGAAGAACTGCGGTCTATATGAGGTAAGGAGGTACCACAGTAATGAATTCGACATGTCCTCACACATGGTCGATAACCCTTATGGTATTGTTCCACAGAACGAGAAGATTGTCGGCCTTATAAATGACGAGGCGAATGGATTGCCGATTGTGGAGTTTATAGGACTATGCTCAAAAATGTATGCTTACCGCAGTCAGTCCTTGTGAGGCAAACTGAGGGGCTACTTGGTTGAGAAGCAGCGGCTCCGGTCTCGTAAACTCTCATACGGCCGGGAGAGCGGTGTGCTGACCACATGCTCCTCCATATCCGCATCCAGTGACGCCTGTGGGCTGTGGATGGCACGTCGGCCGGTCGGTACCGTTCCCCTGCTGACGCCGAATGTCCTGTCTATCTGACCAGGGACATGACGAACAATGAATTCGTCAATGGCAACACCATACTTCTCGTGTAGTTTTGTTTTAGCTGAGAGCTACTTCAGAGATTCAGTAAGCGGCTTAGAAGTCTCTCTCTCACTATTTGCTGTCGATCCATGTGCCTTAATCTTAGCAACAGTAATTTGTGTCGAGTGGCTCTCGGCGCCTGAATGACTTTCGGTTTCGTTGACATCTCGGTAGCGCGCCAATTAGCCATTGTCACCTTTTCCCCTCCCCAGAGACACTTTTCTTTCAAACAAAAGCACACTGGCTTTGACATAACATCTATTTCTTACATTGTCCCTAACAACTGTCAAATTTACATCAACATGAACAGTTTATACACACAAATATTTTTACATGCAAAAGTCATCAGAAAATTATTTAACGTAATAAACAATTAATATAGATTTACTCACATACAATGCAAAGAATTTTAAACTCCCATATAGCACACTTAACTTTACATCTACAGAAAATATACTAATCAGACGTCTCTGCATCTGATGTTTTATATATTCGCTCTTCCTGTTCTTATTCAGTGCCTGGTGCCCCTTCTCAACACCGAGTGAGGTGGCGCAGTGGTTAGACACTGGACTCGCATTCGGGAGGACGACGGTTCAATCCCGCGTCCGGCCATCCTGATTTAGGTTTTCCCTGATTTCCCTAAATCATTCCAGGCAAATGCCGGGATGGTTCCTCTGAAAGGGCACGGCCGACTTCCTTCCCTAATCCGATGAGACCGATGACCACGCTGTCTGGTCTCCTTCCCCAACCAACCAACCCCTTCTCAACATTAAGGGCCTCTACATCTATTTTCCCCTCAATAGTCTCGACCTTTTCAGTTAAGTCTGTTACTTTTCTACCGATTTCATTAACTAACTCATTTAATGGTTCAAATGGCTCTGAGCACTATGGGACTCAACTGCTGTGGTCATCAGTCCCCAAGAACTTAGAACTACTTAAACCTAACTAACCTAAGGTTCAAATGGTTCAAATGGCTCTGAGCACTATGCGACTTAACTTCTGAGGTCATCAGTCGCCTAGAGCTCAGAACTACTTAAACCTAACCAACCTAAGGACATCACACACACTCATGCCCGAGGCAGGATTCGAACCTGCGACCATAGCAGCAGCGCGGCTCCGGACTGGAGCGCCTAGAACCGCACGGCCACCGCGGCCGGCAACTCATTTAATACATTGATCATTCTCAGAAGAGTCTGGTAATACGTCTCTAGCTCCCTGCGCATACCTCCAACTTTATGCACGATAGCATCCATATACAAGTGAATATTTTGTCTATGCACACACATTCTCTCTGGTTGAGAGCTGAAAACGGGCGCAAATTTGTCCATGGAGCAGCGTATACAGATGTATTCATCTCGCTTACTGGTCTTTATACACAGAAACTCTTGGAAGTTTCGCCTGTACCTACCATAATTTAGTTTTCTTGTTTGATCAATAACGAGAAATCCATATGCGAATGATTCCAGCGATCGGCACATATCTTTACAAAATCATTGAACGACATTTCAATTCCAACATGTGCTTGGTAAATGTATTTTAAATTCAGACTGTCTTGTTTGAGGGCTATAATGAGGTTTGCATTATCTCTAACCAACTGTTTTGGGACTCTAGAATATTTTTGGTTTAGATAAAATACATTAGCACTCATATGACGACCGAAACAGAAATATTTTCGAATTTGATCTTGGTTTTCCACGGACATGAACACAGTGTTTGGCTTTACTTTTTCAGCTCGGCGGGGGGGATATCACTGCTTTCGCTGAATGTCGTGTATGTAACACCTTTTACATCGAACGAGCGAGGTGGTGCAGTGGTTAGCACACTGCACTCGCATTCGGGAGGACGACGTTTCAAACCTGCGTCCGGCGACCCTGATTTAGGTTTTCCATGATTTCCCTAAATCGCTCCTGGCAAATGCCAGGATGGTTCCTGTGAATGCGCGCGGTCGACTTCCTTCCCTGTACTTCCCTAATCCGATGAGACCGATGACCTCACTTGTTGGGTTTCTTCCCCCAAACAACCCAACCCCGTTTTACATCGTGCAATATCTCCGGTAATAGCTGATACTTCGCCTGAAACAGTGTTTTTGAAAATACGCAAACATGTTGAAATCGGACTCCATGTACGTGTGTTAGCAGCATCTTGAGGACATTAGTGTTGCCACAGTTGGATGGACCTACTTCATGTCTTCTTTTGCAGGACCAGTCACCGACAACAAAGTCCTGATGCTTCACCACCCTCCCCCAGGCCATGATACCAACTACATCAGGTTATGGTGTGCAGCGGGCTAAAAAAAAAAAAAAATGCTTGTAGTAATAATATCCATAATAATATATGTAGCCACTATAGTGCAATTATCCTATCCAGTGAGCTACAATGGTTACATCTCTTATTGTATAATGATGGGATAGTTAAACAAGAAAAACAACAAAGATTTGCTATTATACCTGTTTTATTTACATGTCAGCAATGATACACAGGCTGCATTACATCAATAACACGCGACTGCTACGGTCGCAGGTTCGAATCCTGCCTCAGGCATGGATGTGTGTGATGTCCTTAGGTTAGTTAGGTTTAAGTAGTTCTAAGTTCTAGGGGACTGATGACCACAGATGTTAAGTTCCATAGTGCTCAGAGCCGTTTGAACCATTTGAACATCAATAACAACAACAACAAAAAACTGATTCATTTTCTACAGTATTTCCTGAATAACTGTTTCTTGTATGCATTAAATTCCGCATGCATTTCTCTCAATCTGATGGGAGTTTCTTTTCTTTAGCTTCTTCTTTTGACACTGTATTGATGTATTGTTCTATATCATCTGCATGCGCACTATATACATGCAGAGATACTTCACAATGTCTTTGTACACAGTTTGAACACGAGGCAGCCCACGCTTCAGTCTTTCCAGCACAAGGGATAGCACTGTCCATGGACCAAACAAGTTTGTAACAGTGGAGTGTCGCCAATAAACGGTTCGATCTCCAGATCTCACCATGTGTGTTATAGACAATGGCACACCCGTGCAGTAAATTTCTGGAGATGGAAAATACTCAGAGGTCGTCTGTTCGTTGATGTACTGTTCTGCACGACACAGTTTATCCCATTCCAGCTCTGGTAACGGCACTTTAACACTTCTCAATCCATTTTCAATCTCTAACATAGCATTCCAGAGAATGTCCATTGATGCTTATACCAATACTTAGCGCTTTGAACCACTAGCTGCTAAATTATAAGTTGAACTGAAAAGCATTAGAGCACTGGGGGGAATCGGCAGCTTCTCATCCACCACATCAACATTCTGTCCTTGCAGTAATACCGGAATGTTCTGAGAGGATGCATTCGTCGGAGACCGGTACTGGCCCGCACCGTGCGGTCTAGGGCACCCAGCACAGTCCTGCTGGGTGGCTAAATCAATGAGTGGGACAGACAATAGCAGCTTGTTGTCCTGCTCCAGCAAGTGGGCTGCGTATGCTACAGGATCCCACGATACTGCTACCGCTGATGATCCTCACAGGCCAGAGTTCACAGCAAGTACCGACGAGGTGCTAGTTCAGACACCCCAGATGTCACTGAACAAAGAATAAGAGGAAGAGGAAAGAATAAGAATCCACAGACAGTGACATAGAGTTGAACAAAGAAATGAAACTGCTAGATGCAGTAATAGTATCAATGACATTGACGTCGGTTTGCAGTAGGGTTTTGGAACATATACTGTATTCAAACATAATGAATCACCTCGAGGGGAACGATCTATTGATACGTAATCAGCATGGTTTCAGGAAACGTCGTTCTTGTGCAACGCAGCTAGCTCTTTATTCGCACGAAGTAATGGCCGCTATCGACAGGGGATCTCAAGTTGATTCCGTATTTCTAGATTTCCGGAAAGCTTTTGACACCGTTCCTCACAAGCGACTTCTAATCAAGCTGCGGGCCTATGGGGTATCGTCTCAGTTGTGCGACTGCATTCGTGATTTCCTGTCAGGACGGTCGCAGTTCGTAGTAATAGACGGCAAATCATCGAGTAAAACTGAAGGGATATCAGGTGTTCCCCAGGGAAGCGTCCTGGGACCTCTGTTGTTCCTGATCTATATAAATGACGTTGGTGACAATCTGAGCAGTTCTCTTAGGTTGTTCGCAGATGATTCTGTAATTTACCGTCTAGTAAGGTCATCCGAAGACCAGTATCAGTTGCAAAGCGATTTAGAAAAGGTTGCTATATGGTGTGGCAGGTGGCTGCTGACGCTAAATAACGATAAGTGTGAGGTGATCCACGTGAGTTCCAAAAGAAATCCGTTGGAATTCGATTACTCGATAAATAGTAGAATTCTCAAGGCTGTCAATTCAACTAAGTACCTGGGTGTAAAAATTACGAACAATTTCAGTTGGAAAGACCACATAGATAATATTGTGGGGAAGGCGAGCCAAAGGTTGCGTTTCATTGGTAGGACACTTAGAAGATGCAACAAGTCCACTAAAGAGACGGCTTACACTACACTCGTTCGTCCTCTGTTAGAATATTGCTGCGCGGTGTGGGATCCTTACCAGGTGGGATTGACCGAGGACATCGAAAGGGTGCAAAAAAGGGCAGCTCGTTTTGTATTATCGCGTAATAGGGGAGAGAGTGTGGCAGATATGATACGCGAGTTGGGATGGAAGTCATTAAAACAAAGAAGTTTTTCGTCGCGGCGAGATCTATTTACGAAATTTCAGTCACCAACTTTCTCTTCCGAATGCGAAACTATTTTGTTGAGCCCAACCTACATAGGTAGGAATGATCATCAAAATAAAATAAGAGAAATCAGAGCTCGAACAGAAAGGTTTAGGTGTTCGTTCTTCCCACGCGCTGTTCGGGAGTGGAATGGTAGGGAGATAGTATGATTGTGGTTCGATGAACCCTCTGCCAAGCACTTAAATGTGAATTGCAGAGTAATCATGTAGATGCAGATGTAGATGTAGATGTAATGAATAGTTACTTTTACACTTCTTCTGCAATGGAGAGACAGATGAGGATCTCAACTGCTGGCGACGCTTCACGGTTCTTCTTCTGAGACTGACTGTGACTGGGAGCGGTGAGCTATCACGCTCGCCTTATATCCCCTACATCGTGGTCACTTGACCTGAAGTTAATTATTTATTGACTTCAGCAGCATTTGTGGAACGATTCTCAAACGCATTTTACTTGGAAGGATGGAGTTTGAGTTCTGTGCTTTGGTATTCCGCAGGCATTTACCGGGTAAACACTGCTTCATTTGTGGTGCAGCCCGACTGCGACCAATGGCGCGTGCAGGCCCGTCAGGACACGAGGAGAAACAGAGGGAGACCACGTGTTTCGACAGGAATTTCACGGATTCTTTTGTTTGAGGATTAGTGTAACACCTGTTATGTCAGTCGTGGGGCGCGAGCGGACACGTGCATGTGGCGGCCGCTTCTCAGGCGCTCGCCACTGCAACCCAACTCCTGGCAGTGTGTGAGATCGCATTCTATGCTGTCCAGTGGCCGGCACATGCTTTGTGATCGAACGATTTTTAACAGTGTAATTACGTGTGGTGGGTGTTTCATGATGGTATTCCTTGTGCAGTCGGAATAAAAAAAAGTTATCGATTTAATTACTTCTTACGAGACCTGCATCTTCCCAAACAGCAGAGAATGATGAGCAATAAAAATCCAACCCCTGCAGAATGAATTTTTTGTAAATAAATAATATACTTTTGAATTTCCTGTCATGCAATCATTCCTCTCCACCACAGAGCCGCCAATTTCCAGGTAGGAGATGGGAGGGGGAGGGGAGCTATTCGAATAACTCAGGCCTGAATGTCTACCTTTATCAGCGAGGGGAGGGGGCGGGTTGGAGGTTTCCTGAGGATTGTGAGGATTAGGGTTAGGGGGAGGGGTGGGAGAACAGTAGGTTAAGAACCTGTCAATCAAAAGGATGGATGATCTCCAGGGGGTCTTTAGCTGTCAATCAAAACAATGCATAGTTGCCCATGATGTAGGCAAGTCACACTAACAAACTGTCTCAGAACATAGTTTGTCCCAAATACTACCACGCTCTGGATAGATATTTTCAAGCTAAAATAGTTTATGATGGGAGGAAACCTCCATAGTACACAGTCATTGTAATGAAACTTCTAAAGCACGGAGATTACTGCATAATAAATGTACAACAAAGAAGGGGGATATGAATAGAGAGGTAGTGAATAAAACGCTTTGTCTGTTAGGAGGGCAACGAGTGAAACTTTCATTGACTATAGTAGCAACATCTTATCGAAAGCTCTCTCTTAATAAAAATTCTTGTCTTATCTTAATGATGTTGATGGCACCAAAGTTAGCTTCCAGGCACTCATGGATGACACAGGAACTGAAATTGAGTATAGGAAAGCCGGCCAGAGTGGCCGAGCGGTTCTAGGCGCTACAGTCTGGAACCGCGCGACCGCTGCGGTCGCAGGTTCGAATCCTGCCTCGGGCATGGATGTGTGTAATGTCCCTAGGTTAGCTAGGTTTAAGTAGTTCTAAGTCCTAGGGGACTGTTGACCTCAGAAGTTAAGTCCCATAGTGCTCAGAGCCATTTGAACCATTTTTGTCGCTGCTGGTGTAACAAACCCATATTCAACGTTCGTTTTCTCTAGAATATAACAGCGATAGGTGTCGGGTTGCAGCCCTGGGAAGGAAGAAATTAGTTTCGTCTCATCACTTCAGTTAAAACATCTAGCTACTGCCGAGAAAATCCGATATGCGCAGTTGATTGTGCTTCGATAACAATCTGATTAGTTTCTGGGTTCGAATCCCTGTCCAACACGAAGTTTTACCTCACGGCGTTTCACGTAATTTTCTTGTGAAGAAGCAATATTTAACATCTCTCGTAGTTCGTTAACAGGGGCAATAGTTGCTTGGTAGGAATTCCTGTCCGTTAAAAATGTTTACGTTATGTAATTTAAAGTTGATAATTGCCAACTGAAACTGTCTAAAATCGAGATATATCACTCTCTGTATGCATAGTCAGGAATGACTGTTAGTTTCCGTCAGTCACGAAATTTTTGCTTAGTCTGCATGACCTGGGTTTGAATCCGTATGCAGAACGAGACGGTTCGTCGTGTCATTTGAAGTTCATACATATTCTGAACTAGCTGCTCGTGAATAACTTAAAGTTTTAATGTCATTTTGTGTTAAATAATAAGCACGGTATGTTACTTTGAAGAGGAAGTCATGAATACGACGAACTTACTACGTGCATTACCTATCTGACGTAATAATGAGAGTAACAACATTTCAGGTATGTCATTTATTGTAATAAATGTGATCTTACAAACCTTAAGGTTAGGTTAGGTTAGTGTTGTTTAACGTCCCGTCGACAACGAGGTCATTAGAGACGGAGCGGAAGCTCGGGTTAGGGAAGGATGGGGAAGGAAATCGGCCGTGCCCTTTCAAAGGAACCATCCCGGCATTTGCCTGAAACGATTTAGGGAAATCACGGAAAACCTAAATCAGGATGGCTGGAGACGGGATTGAACCGTCGTCCTCCCGAATGCGAGTCCAGTGTGCTAACCACTGCGCCACCTCGCTCGGTACAAACCTTAAGGATAGTCTTATCTGTGATAAGGTGTTCCCTGATATTTGTAGTATCGTGGTATTACTTTACATCTTGAGTTATTGCGATACACAGCAGTGTTTTCTAGTGGTGACTTGTCGGAACCATTTTCAATAGTCAAACGACTGTACCGAGGAGCGATTAGAGGACCTGCTAGACAGCTGCGTTATGCGGGTTGCATGCGAATCGAGAGAAATGCAATTCAGGTCGTTCGGATACTTTTGAGCAAGACTGTACAATGATAAGTACCTATTACCATGCACTTCTCAGTTGTTTCCAAAATATACATGCAGATACAGAAAACTCACGTTATTAAACTGATATACTCAATGACTAAGAGCAAAACGCCTTAAGTTCAAGCATGTTCTCTTAGGGTGATGAGCCTGTTACCACAACCACTGAAATATAGAGCATGAGAGTCGCTAGATGGAACACGTTCGAACAACATGCCGACCAAACAACAAGTTGGCAATAGGGCCGCAAAATGCTCGAATCGAGCAGTTACGGGTTGTAGAGAGCCGCGTAGCGGCGTGTGTTTTCCTTGGGCGTCCTTGGGGGCACTGAGCGGAGACGACAGTGATTCGGCAATTTTAGAAGTGAAAGTTGTGGCCCAAAGAGATGGATTCACGATCCAGTTGTGTTTACACGGTTGCGTTTCTTTACGGATGCGATACTACTGTGAGGCAGCCCTGAATCTTAGTAACCAGCTTGAGGAGACTTTGGTTTGCAAAGAATGGATTTGACGATGTTGAATTAAATGACATAATTACGTTGTTTTAGGGTTTCGTTTCACAAGGCAGTTTTTATTATCCTGACAATTAAGCTGTGCACGTCCAGGGTGTTTCAGAAACCGTGTTACACACTTCTAGAAGTTGTAGAGGGGACTTAGAAGATCAAGTTTTACATAGGAACTATTGTCCGGAAATGTCATCCAACAGACAGAACGTCAATGTTATAGGCACCGGCGCCTGTATATCTGTTTCACAGTAAATTATTTTTCTTCTTCTTCTTCTTTCCATATTTTGGGAGATGGTTTTATGGATCAAAGCAAGAAAAAAATCCAATAAACATGGGTTCTAAGATGCATACCTTAATAGCTATGACCATTTGTTCAATAGAGATGTGTCTCACAGTAGTTGTCGTAGCTTGTCAGGTATAGATTTTAGAGCCCATGTTTCCTGGGCATTTTTTCCTTATTTTGGTCCATATTACCACCTCTGAATGTTGGCTACCCTACAAACTTATTTTAAGCAACAACAATACCAATACATGTATTCCATTTTCAGAGGTATAAGAAAGGTTTTCCCTTATAACTTCCGACTCATTCGTTCCCGGCACAGGGACATTTACTCCAAATTAATATATTTATCCTTTTCCATCATCCTAGAAAGTTCGTAACATCATCACAGAATCACCCTGTATGTACATATTTTTACAGGTGCCGGACCTATAGCTTTGACGCTCTGTAGCGTCGTTGAATGGAGTTTCTGGGCAAGGGTTCCTACGTACAACTTGATCTACTAAGTCCCCTCTACAACCACTGTAAGCGTGTAACATGAACTGTAAAACATCCTGTAGAATTTCCTTCCTGTCAGGGTGGTGTTGTGGGGTACTAGTAGGCGGCTCAGTAGAGATGGTAATAACACACGTTGCTTCATCTTCTAGTTCAGTTCTCGTATCTGTGGGGATTTGTGGCTGAAAGCCTCGAAACAATGCAGAGTAAGAAGCACAAAAATTTAACCTAAGTGAGCTGCTACAGGGTTGGGAAAATAAAAGTGGATAGGATGAGTGGATACCATTTGTGGCAGACTTAATGGCGGAGGTAAAGACCTACAGTTACTTCCACCAGGATGAAGCAACTGCCCATATATCCAGCCAAACCTTAGAGCGCATTTACACAGCCTTCACGCTGTCAGGTCACATGATCTGCCAGTGTGCGATTAATTTGTGTGGGGAGCCCTTAAGTCTAAGGCGTATTGTACCAACAACCTTCAAGAAAGGCAGCAGAGCGTTTGAGAGGAGATTACGGCAGTTCCAGCAGTCCAGCTTCGATCCCCCTTCATCAACTTGCTGACCAGGGCCCAAAAGTGCCAAGAGATGAACAGTGGTCACTTTCAGCATCTGATATAGCCACATTAGTACTGTATTTAAATTCCTCTGCTGTGTTTCTTTGTACACAGCAACTCTGTTCTCCAGGCCACTTTTATTTGCCCCACCCTGTAGTAAATAATGCGTAAGTGAAGGAGTGTGAAAAGTTATTCCGGCTGCGCCCATGACGGTGTAATTACATCTCAGGGCAAACTCGACAGTATCGCATCTTGAATGGAGTACTTGGTTTATGGATGAGAATGCATTCTCCTCGGCCATGTTGAGAAAAGCGGATTTTATAGAAACATTGTGGAAAGAAATCATGAAAACAGATAATAAACCGCTTCAGTTGTAAACAGTTTTGTCGATTCAATCACGGCCCGTCCCAGGCGATTATAAACAGATCTTCGGGTGAACAGGACCCTTGATGCTCATAACTGCCGCACACTGGACATCAGGCTGCGGGCAGGTGGCAGAAAGGTAAAGATAAGATCGGTGTCCAGTGTGCGGCGGCCACGCGCCTCATAGTTCTTTTCCACCTAAAGATCGGCTTATACTCTGAGGTGACGAAAGTCATTGGATAGCGATATGCACATACACAGATGGCAGTAGTATCGCGTACACAATGTATAGAAGGACAGTGCATTGACGGTGCTACCATTTGTACTCGGTGACTCACGTGAAGCCTGCCGCGGTGGCCGAGCAGTTCTAGGCGCTTCAGTCCGGAACCACGCGGTTGCTACAGTCGCAGGTTCGAATCCTGCCTCGGGCATGGATGTGTGTGATGTCCTTAGGTTTAAGTAGTTCTAAGCCTAGGGGACTGATGACCTCAGACGCTAAGTCCCATAGTGCTTAGAGACATTTGACTCACGTGAAAAGGTTCTGACGCGATTATGGCCGCACGAAGGGAATTAATATACTTTGAACGGGGACTGGTACTTGGAGCTGGAGTCGTGGGACATTCCATTTCGGAAATCGTTAGGGAATTCAATAACCTGAGATCCACATTGTGAAGAGTGTGCCGAGAATACGACGTTTCAGGCATTACCTCTCACTGTAGACAACACAGTAGCCACCACCCTTCACTTGACGACCGAGAGCAGCGCCGTTTGCGTGAAGTTGTCAGTGCTAACAGACTAGCAACACTGTGTGAAATAACCTCTGCAGTTAATATGGGACAAACGACGAACGCGTATCCGTTAGGACAGTGCGGTGAAATTTGGGGATAATGGGCTATGGCAGCAGATGACCGACGCGAGTGGCTTTGCTAACAGCACATCGCTAGCAGTGCCTGTCCTGAACTTGTGACCATATCGGTTGGACCCTAGACGACTGGTCAGAAAAGTCTCGATTTCAGTTGGTAAGAGATGATGGTGGGGTTCGAGTGTGGTGCAGACCACACGAAGCCATGGACCCAAGTTTTCAACAAGGCACTGTGCTAGCTGGTGGTGTCTCCACAATGGTGTGGGCTGTATTTACATGGAATGGACAGGGTCCTTTGGATGTTCGGCTATTTCGAGACTACTTGCAGCCATTCATGGACTTCGTATTCCCAAACAACGATAGAATTTTTATGGATGACAACGCGCCATGTCACCAGGCCACAATTGTTCGCAATTTTTTTGAAAAACATTCTGATCAATTCGAGCGAATGATTTGGCCACCCAGATCGCCCAACATGAACCCCATCAAACATTCATGGGACATTTGAGAGGTCAGTTTGTGTACAAAATCCAGCACCTGCAACACTTTCACAATTATGGACGGCTACAGGGACAGCATGGCTCAATATTTCTGCAGGAGACTTGCAACGACTTGTCGAGTCCATTCCACATCTAGTTGTTGCACTATGCCAGCGAAAAGGAGGTGTGACACGATATTAGGAGGCGTGCCAGGACTTTTGTCACCTCAGTGTAATCGCCGGAAACCGGTAGTGGCTCAAATGGCTCTGAGTACTATGCGACTTAACTTCTGAGGTCATCAGTCGCCTAGAACTTAGAACTAATTAAACCTAGCTAACCTAAGGACATCACACACATCCATGCCCAAGGCAGGATTCGAACCTGTGACCGTAGCGGTCGCTCGGCTCCAGACTGTAGCGCCTAGAACCGCACGGCCACTCCAGCCGGCAAACCGGTAGTGACTGACCCAATAAAACAGTTTACGATTGAAGCTGTTTATTATCTGATTCCACGATGCTCAGTTGCGGATGTCCTATTAACCAAATTTTATGCAGGAAAGAAATCAATTGGCAGTGGTGTTGTCACACTGTCGAAAGGCGTCATGTTGGATTCACATCTTCCACTAGTGGTGAGAGGAATGCTGTTAACTCTGAGAGGTGCAAACTCCGCCTACTGTAACAACATCTGCGACTTTTCAGAGGTACTGTTGGTTCAGATTTCTACACCTGCTACGACGCAATACATTCTTTGTTACACAGAAGATATAGATACATTATAATCACTTAATAGTTCACAGTTCCAGTCAGCACTGGGTAGTCGTAAATAGTAGAAAACACTTAGAGATTAATTACGATAGTCAGGGTCGACTAAATCCGCCTGTAGTCCGTAGAACAGTTGTCCAAAACGTATTATAATTGAAATCCAGTAAACAGCCACGACACGATAGTACGGCACGATTCGAAGTAACTTCAGCTAGCTGGCGACCGGGGCCACGTGAAGCCCTACTCACACCTCTTACCGGTCGCCAACAGAGTCATCGATGTTGGACATGGCAGGGTATCGGTCTCGCTGTTGGCTTTCTCTTTATGGGTGACAGTGCTCACTCCCATCGTTCTGCTCTAGTGGAAGTATTTTTGCAAATTTAGCTATCCACTGCACATATATATACCAGTGACAGCTCTGATTTTGAAGCCTATAGACGTTGTAAGTTTTGAGACAAATTGCAGACACAAACTACAGCTGCTCAGCCACTAGTATACTCTCTTTCCAGGCCTCCGTATTGGTATTTTCGAACAATGGGTAATGCCAACAGAGTTATTGAACCCCCACATAAAGTTTATACCGCGGCTTTGGCAGCGTATATTGTATGAAGAGGCAACCATAGTCGGTAGTATCGGTTTTGTTGGTGTGAACGAAATTTTCTGCTATTGCTATTTTTTTAAATGCTTATCTTCAGTGTCACAATGTTTCTAATTGCATGTTTTGTTCATTGTTCTGGTCAAACGATTTTTACTGAGAATTCTCATCACGAATCTATAACACTTTAGACACCTTCTCGAGGAAATCTCCATTATGATTAACTAGTGTAAACTGTTCCAAGGGTTTGATGTTCTCCTCCTCCTTATTCCTCGACGACTACCGATTTAATCTCTCAAACCACGTATAGACGTTCGTAACAAATGTTACAAATTTCAATCTATATGCATTTGACTATAATCAGCAGCTCTCTTTTTCTCGTTGTTATTAACAGTATATGTTTGTTTCTGACCAGTTATACTCTTGACATTCATTCAGCATACACTGATGAAGCCTTTATTTACGGTGTCATCGCAGTAATTTTCATGTTCTACTGAATATTGATCTTACTATTTTTATATGTCTGTTGATTTTCATTCCTGGGTTCAACTCATTAGCTATTTAACAACAAAAATAGTTATAGTCTCTTACCTTTTGACTTTTTCGTTTTAGAGTTTATGAGCAGCTTTGTTTTTCTTACGTTGATACTTAGACCCATCTGTCCTCCAGCTGACTCTAGCTGTTCCAAGAGGGGCTGTAAGTTTTAAAGTTGTTAGCAAGAATCACTTTGTCCCCCAAATATTTCCGCACATTAACTGATTCTCGGTTAAATCTTGGCGGTCTTTTATAATTATTGGCTAGTCAAAGTGACCCTTTTCCATGCTTCAAGCTCCCAATGGCGGTGCATCTCCGCCCACGCTTATCTCTGCTCTCTCCGACATACTGTGGCCAGAGGCACTCGTTTGTGGCAGTGACTCCTGTATCCCATAGCGAGAAGATGTTTTCGCCGGGTATGTGTGATCGCCACTTGTCCAGCATTGAATTAGAGATTGATATGCTGCACACTAGCCCGTCTATCGACTGATCGACAGAGACCGCTGTCGGCGACAGACTTTTGATTTTGGCGGCGGCGGCGGCGGCGGCTTCCCGCGTACCGACGTACTCACGACATTCGCTTGACGCGGTGCTGCATGACTAGCGATCGAATGCCCTTGTACATGAGTGTAAAGTATAATGTCCCACGTCGTTTGCTGTTGATGGGTTTCGAAGTTCTTTTGGTAGTGAGATTATTTGCGATGAAGCAGAACTTCACATACCTGTCAAAGAAGCTTGACTCCAGAGTAAACCTAACCCACAGAATAGCCGGAAACAACCGGGGAGCAGAGGCAGATACACTAACAAGCCTCTAATTTCACTGGTGTTTTCAGCTGCTGAATACTGTGCCCTTGCATGGGAAAACAGTGCTCATACAAATAATGAGGCGATGAGGACTACTACTTGCACTGTCAGATCAACTCCCATTGAGTGGCTGCCTATTCTAACAGACATTGCTCAGCTGGATCTCAGAACAAAAGACAGAGTCCGATAAGAACTCAGTTCTAAATAGTGCTTTTCAGTTGTACACCTGAAGTAAGGCATCCTGGGGTGACCTTTAGGTCACAGACTTTTACGATGCCACCGAGAAGTGAATAGAGCGCTAGAATGAACATCCATCAGTTAAACCAACTAGTTCAAAACCCAACGAAGAAGGCCGTAGAGTTTGATCTTCCCTGTCTCGAATGGTCGAGACACTACCCCATCCGACGGGACGAGGCAAATGTGGCCCGATCTTGACGAAGGGCGGTTATTGTGTAAGTGCTCACTGCGATTGTGGTGCAGAGGAACAGTCAATAACACATACCGTCAAGAACTGTTCTCCAGTCTTTTAGTAGTGGTCTGAAATACTTGCACGAAGTGATACCTAGTGCCTCGACCTGGTTATCAAATTTAAAGTGTTGGACCTCCCTTTGTCCAGTGTAGTGCAGCAGTTCGACTTGACACGGGCTCAACAAGTCGCTGGAAGTCTCCTGCAGAAATAATGAGCCAAACTGCCTCTATAGCCTAGCATAATTGCGAAAAGATTGCCAGTACGGGATTTTGTGCACGAACTGACTTCTCGATTATGTCTCATAAATGTTCGACAGCGTTCATGTCGGGCGAGCTAGGTGGCAAAGTCATTCGCTCGAATCGTCCAGAATGTTCTTCAAATCAATGGCGCACAGTTGTAGCCTGGTGACATCGCGCATCGTCATCCATAAAAATTCTATCATCGAATGGCTGCAAATAGCCTCCAAGTAGCCGAACATAACCATATTCAGTGAATTTTCGGTTCAGTTGGACCATAGGACCCAGTAGATTCCATGTAAACACGGCACACACCATTATAGAGCCATCACCAGCTTGCAAAGCGCCTTGTTGACAACTTGGGCCCGTGGCTTTATGAAGTCTGCGTCACACTCGAACCCTGCCGTCAGCTCTTACCGAATGAAATCGGGACTCATCTGACCAGCCCGAGGTTTTTCAGCCATCTAGGGTCACAAGCCCAGAGATGCGCCGCAGGCGATGTCGTGCTGTTAGCAAAGGCACTCGCGTCGGTCGTCTGCTGCCATACCGCCTTAACACCAGATTTCGCTTCACTGTCCTAATGGATACATTCATCGTAAGTCCTGCATTGATTTCAGCAGTTATTTCACGCAGTGTTGCTAGTCTGTTAGCACTGACAACTCTACACAAACGCCGCTGCTCTCGATCGTTAAGTCAAGATCGTCGGCCATTATGTTGCCGTGGTGTGAGGAAATGCCTGAAACTTCGTATCTTCGGCACACTCCTGACACTGTGGATCTCAGAATATCTAATTCCCTTACTACACTCCTGGAAATGGAAAAAAGAACACATTGACACCGGTGTGTCAGACCCACCATACTTGCTTCGGACACTGCGAGAGGGCTGTACAAGCAATGATCACACGCACGGCACAGCGGACACACCAGGAACCGCGGTGTTGGCCGTCGAATGGCGCTAGCTGCGCAGCATTTGTGCACCGCCGCCGTCAGTGTCAGCCAGTTTGCCGTGGCATACGGAGCTCCATCGCAGTCTTTAACACTGGTAGCATGCCGCGACAGCGTGGACGTGAACCGTATGTGCAGTTGACGGACTTTGAGCGAGGGCGTATAGTGGGCATGCGGGAGGCCGGGTGGACGTACCGCCGAATTGCTCAACACGTGGGGCGTGAGGTCTCCACAGTACATCGATGTTGTCGCCAGTGGTCGGCAGAAGGTGCACGTGCCCGTCGACCTGGGACCGGACCGCAGCGACGCACGGATGCACGCCAAGACCGTAGGATCCTACGCAGTGCCGTAGGGGACCGCACCGCCACTTCCCAGCAAATTAGGGACACTGTTGCTCCTGGGGTATCGGCGAGGACCATTCGCAACCGTCTCCATGAAGCTGGGCTACGGTCCCGCACACCGTTAGGCCGTCTTCCGCTCACGCCCCAACATCGTGCAGCCCGCCTCCAGTGGTGTCGCGACAGGCGTGAATGGAGGGACGAATGGAGACGTGTCGTCTTCAGCGATGAGAGTCGCTTCTGCCTTGGTGCCAATGATGGTCGTATGCGTGTTTGGCGCCGTGCAGGTGAGCGCCACAATCAGGACTGCATACGACCGAGGCACACAGGGCTAACACCCGGCATCATGGTGTGGGGAGCGAACTCCTACACTGGCCGTACACCACTGGTGATCGTCGAGGGGACACTGAATAGTGCACGGTACATCCAAACCGTCATCGAACCCATCGTTCTACCATTCCTAGACCGGCAAGGGAACTTGCTGTTCCAACAGGACAATGCACGTCCGCATGTATCCCGTGCCACCCAACGTGCTCTAGAAGGTGTAAGTCAACTACCCTGGCCAGCAAGATCTCCGGATCTGTCCCCCATTGAGCATGTTCGGGACTGGATGAAGCGTCGTCTCACGCGGTCTGCACGTCCAGCACGAACGCTGGTCCAACTGAGGCGCCAGGTGGAAATGGCATGGCAAGCCGTTCCACAGGACTACATCCAACATCTCTACGATCGTCTCCATGGGAGAATAGCAGCCTGCATTGCTGCGAAAGGTGGATATACACTGTACTAGTGCCGACATTGTGCATGCTCTGTTGCCTGTGTCTATGTGCCTGTGGTTCTGTCAGTGTGATCATGTGATGTATCTGACCCCAGGAATGTGTCAATAAAGTTTCCCCTTCCTGGGACAATGAATTCACGGTGTTCTTATTTCAATTTCCAGGAGTGTATTTCCGAAATGCAATGTCTCATTCGTCTACTATCAACTACCATTCCGCGTTCAAAGTCTTTCAATTCCTGCAGGGTACCCATAATAATGCCAGAAGCCTTTTCATATGAATCACTTGAGAACAATGACAGTCCTGGCCATGCACTACCTTTTTGTACCTTGTGTACCCAACACTACCCATCCGTAAATGTGCATATCGCTAGCCCACACCTTTCCTCACCTCAGTGTATAATGCCAAACGATAATAAGAAAAAAGGGGGATGAAGAACTATCTGCATTGGATAGTTAAAAAAAGCCTGTGATGAATTGGCAGCATACAGACGTCAGTTTATTGGCAGAATACTAGGAAAATGCAATCAATCTACGAAAGAGATTGCTTACAAACGCTCATGCAACCCACCCTTGAATAACGGTCAAGTGTATGGGACCTGTACCAAATAGGACTAACAGGAGATATTGAATGTGCACAAAGAAAGGCAGCACAAATGGTTACAGGTTTCTTTGACCCGTGAGATGACGTCACGGATATGCTGAAAAAATTGTACCAGTAAATGCATCAAGGTATAGACAAAATATCCTGTGAAAGTCTATTTACAAAGTTTCAACAACCAACTTTAAGGGCCGGCCCGAGTGGCCGAGCGGTTCTAGGTGCTACAGTCTGGAACCGCGCTACCGCTACGGTCGCAGGTTCGAATCCTGCCTCGGGCATGGATGTGTGAGATGTCCTCAGGTTACTTAGGTTTAAGTGGTTCTAAGTTTTAGGGGACTGATGACCTCAGACGTTAAGTCCCATAGTGCTCAGAGCCATTTGAACCAACTTTAAGTGAAAAATATAGTCTATACAGCCCCCAACGTATCTCTCCAATAGTGATCACGAGGACAAAATGGAATTAATTACAGCGCTCACAGAGGCGTTAAAGCAATCATTCCTCCTGCACTACATATGCGAATGAAACAGGAAGAAATCCTAATGGCAGATACAGTGGGAAACGCCCTCTGTTATGTACTTCACAGTGGTTTGCTGTGTGTGGCTGTAGATGTGTTTGTACCATCTGCTTGCAGGGTATCAAATCCGATGGGTTAACTTAAACTTGTTTCATTGCTAATATAGGTCACAGCTAGTTATTCGTCCATTATTAATTATTTTCGCAACTAAATAATTTGTGTCTCAAACTTAAGTGACCAGTAATATATTGAAAACTTAATGCCCTCATTACGCCACAAAGGTGATCATGTAATACAGGACAACAGCTACCAAATTTGCCAAGTTACACTACACAAGTAATATGCCCTGCCTATCGACATGCAAAATAACATTGACAGTGTAAATATACGAGGGTTGCCCAGAAAGTAATGCACCGTATTTTTTTCTTCAACAATTTTTTTATTGGACTTCATGAGAATTACATACACGAAAGAATGTGTTTTATCTACACACCCTATTTTTCCATGTAACATCCATCCCATTCTATGGCCTTCCTCGAGCGCGAAACAAGGGCGTATACAGGGTGGTCCATTGATAGTGACTGGGCCAAATATCTCACGAAATAAGCATCTAACATAAAAACTACAAAGAACGAAACTCGTCTAGCTTGAAGGGGGAAACCAGATGGTGCTATGGTTGACCCTCTAGATCGCGCTGCCATAGGTCAAACGGATATCAACTGCGATTTTTAAAATAGGTGAGAGGTGGCATGAGCCCCCTCTCATATTTCTATCTTACGATTTTCCTCTCTAATTGCATGCGGTGAAAAGTTGCTATTCCTTCACACGCGGACTTCCCACGCAGCGTCTCTCGACACCCGCGTGGTCTGGTGACAGGTGGGCTCCGCTGATCTTGAAAGGGTAAGCCGACGGGTGTGAGGGAGTTGAGTGAATGCTTTCCAGACGCCGACATTGTAGAATAGCGGCAGAGACACGCTCGCAGGGGCCTGAAGTAGCGGCTGGCCTAGAGGTTCCGTTACTTCGCAGACGGGCTACCAGCGAGGTGTGGGAATGACTTGTGTACCCAGGCAGTTGTGGCAGGCAAATTCCCGCGCTTTCTGCAAAATCGTAACTGTGATTGGCTTCCTCAGGGCATAGCTCTGTGACGTAGCAAAATCAGCGCAGAAATTGGCGCCAAGAATCTCCATTGGTGGAATGGTAGTGCTCCGGCAATGGAGTGGAATTTTCCGCCGGTTTTCGAGTTGCTGATTGGAACAGTTAACCACGGCCACTGTCGTGGGGGTGGGAATGTTCTGTGTTCGGTTTGTACGGGTGCTCTTGTGGGGAGTCGGCTCTCGCCTTTTGGTCAAAGTAGGTTACAAGACTGAGCTCTCGCTGCTCTGGACAGCCTGCCTTCCGTTGGCTATCTAACATACTTTTATTTAATTGTAACTATTTGACGAAGTTGCTGAAGTTTCGACTTCAACGTAACTTTCCAAGTACAGTTGGCAATTGAGTGTTCTGCGTACAAGAGGCCTATGTTGTCTGTCTTGAGCAGTTTTGGCTAAAGTTGACTGTATCGGAGTTACTGTGTGACTTCGCTTGTTAAAATCAATCACTGTACCATCAGTGATTATGTGGCGAGCCTTCTTCGTCTCCCTCAGAGGCGCATTTGTATTGCAAGGAAGTCTTTAGTCTGGAACAACCAGGCCAGGATAATTTGTTTCGGGCTATACTCGCGACATTATCATCACCACAACGGGACGTCGAAGCAACCAGCCATCGCCTCCGGTATGCCAAATCGTGTCCATGCAGTTAAGAAGACAGCTTGGTAATGTACGTCCGCAGCACCAGCAAAGCAGGCAATTTTGCTTGGTGATAATCCGAGCTCAGCAGAGCACGCCTATTTGTCTTCTCTAACTTTGATCTGTCTTGGGTGTTCATTGTCTGAGTTCTCACTAATGTAGCAGCAATTAATGCTGGGTTGGCTGTGTGTCTCTCTTAAGACTTGAGTTGCAAGGAATTGGCTCCACATACCACTTCGTCATAAGTGTCACAATCTAGTTTAGGGACAACTTCACCTTCACAGCATTTATTTGAGTAACCAATTTGATGTATTGTAAATGTTTCATGTGTTTTTGTTTATTATTTTGAGTTATAATAAATCATATTGTTATTTTGGACAGAACTTTCATTCTGTTAATCGGTAGAGCAACCCTATCATTTCTCACTACATTAATGAAACTTTCCTTTATTTAACTTATTTATCAAATGAAATTATTGCAGGTGCCAAACTCTTTTCTACTCCACTTGCAGGGTCGATTACAGTCAGTTCGCGTTTCTTTTTAATCCGTGTGCAACAGCTAAAGTCGGAGTTAGAATGGGGCGGGGGGCTTAGAGCATCATTTACGTATGCAGGTTCTAGAAGAATTTAGTGTTAAATACACTGCTAGCCCCGGCACCTCGCATAGGAACCCCCATTTTTATTACATATTCGTGTAGTACGTAAAGAAATATAAATATTTTAGTTGGACCACTTTTTTTGCTTTGTGATAGATGGCGCTGTAATAGTCACAAACACATGGCTCACAATTTTAGACCAACAGTTGGCAACAGGTAAGTTTTTTAAATTGTATTTAGCGACGAAGCGTCATTCACCAACAGCGGCAATGTAAACCAGCATAATAAACGGAAAATTCACGATGGCTGCGACAAGTGCAGCATCAGCGACCTTGTCGGGTTAATGTATGGTGCGGCATTATGGGAGGAAGGATAATTGGCCCCCATTTTATCGATGGCAATCTAAATGGTGCAATGTATGCCGATTTCCTACGTAATGTTCTACCGATGTTAATACAAGATGTTTCACTGCATGACAGAATGGCGATGTACTTCCACCATGATGGATGTACGGCACATAGCTCGTGTGCGGTTGAAGCGGTATTGAATAGCATATTTCATGACAGGTAGATTGGTCGTCGAAGCACCATACCATGTCCTGCACGTTCACCGGATCTGATGTCCCCGGATTTCTTTCTGTGGGGAAAGTTGACGGATATTTGCTATCGTGATCCACCGACAACGCCTGACAACATGCGTCAGTGCATTGTCAATGCATGTGCGAACATTACGGAAGGCGAACTACTCGCTGTTGAGAGGAATCTCGTTACACGTATTGACAAATGCATTGAGGTTCATAGACATCATTTTCAGAATTTATTGCATTAATGTGGTATTTACAGATAATCACGCTGTAACAGCATGCGTTCTCAGAAATGATAAGTTCACAGAGGTATGTGTATCACACCGGAACAACCGAAATAAAATGTTCAAACGTACCTACATTGTATATTTTAATTTAAGGAACCTACCTGTTACCAACTGTTCGTCTAAAATTGTGAGCCATATGTTTGTGATTATTACAGCGCCATCTATCACAAAGCGAAAAATGTGGTCCAACTAAAACATTCATATTTCTTTACGTACTACACGAATATGTAATAAAAAAATGGGGGTTTCTATTTTTAAAAAAACGCAGTTGATATCCGTTTGACCTATGGCAGCGCCATCTAGCGGGCCAACCACAGCACCATCTGGTTTCCCCCTTCAAGCTAGACAAGTTTCGTTCTTTATAGTTTTTTCGTTTGACTCTTATTTCGTGAGATATTTGGCCTGGTCACTATCAAAGGACCATCCTGTATGCCCTGTCGATACCAATCCTTGTCCTGGTGGCGGGGCCAATGCTTCACTATGTGAATCACATCATCCTCAAAATGTCTTCCACAAATGGCATCCTTTAATGGCCCAAACAAGTGGAAGTCTTAGGAGGCTACGCAGGGCTGTAGGGTGGTTGGGGTAACACTGTCCAACCCTGTTTTGCGATGTGTTCGGCACTCATCTGACTTGTGTGGGGCCGAGCGTTTTCGTGTTGCAGCAAAACATCTCCTCGGTTGCTGTGGCGCCGAAGTCACCTGAAGTGAGTCTCGAGTTTTGTTAATGTGTTAATATATGCTTCTGAATTAATAGTGCCACTTCTTGGCATCACATCAATGAGAATCACACCTTCACAGTCTCAGAACACTGTGACCATGACCTTACTGGCAGGAGCAGTAATTTCGAATTTTTTCTTCTGTGGGGAGTGGGAATGGCGCCATTCCATTGACTGTCGTTTTATTTTGGGCTCAAAATGGTGAACCCAGGTTTCTTCACCTGTCACAATCCAGCACAAGAAGGCCTCCCCGTCAGATTAAAAAGTTGCAAAAAATCAAGACAACTGTTTTTTTGTGCAATTTGTGATCCACCGTTAGACACCACACGATCCATCTTGCACACACTTTTGAATATCCAAGGGTGAGGATAATTGCATCCACACTTCCTTTGCCGATTGACAGATGCAGCACCAATTGTCAAATCGTAATGAGTCTGTCCTCGCGAATGACAATATGAGCTCGCTGCAACATATCAAGTGTGACAGCCGTGGATGGTCTCCCCGACCGCTACAATTCGTGAAGCTCCGCCGAACCGCCTTCTGATGACCTCACCCTCCGTGCCCAGCGACTAACTGTACTTCTGTCGACAGCAGATGCTGCATAGGCTTTGCACAAGCGTTTGTGAGTATTCCCCACAGTGTCTCTCCCTGCAGTGAGAAATTCGATGACGGCACGTTGCTTGTAACGTACATCACCAACAGACGCCATTTTGAAACTGTCCTGCAGCTACGCAATCTGTCGGAAGTGACGGAAATTTTGCCCACTTACTCAGGAGACTTCAAATAATTCATACGTAACGTTTCCCATTCGTAGCATTGTTTTCGGCTGAGAAAGAAAATGCGGTGCGTTACTTTCTGGGCAACCCTCGTATTTTACAGGGCTTTATGAATCCTTATACAGAACTGCTAGAAATTCCATCAAAGTGCGGTTTTTTCCAGTTTTACTCTCAGAAATGGAGAGGGAATTACAATGTGTCTCTCTTTCATTGTTTGTGACGCGACCTTGAAGATCGGGACGACTGAAGTTTGTGCCGAGGAGCGGAGAAAGGTTAACGGAGATGTGTGTGACGCCCACGTATTCGCACCAGCGCGGAGAAAGGGAGAGCTTACTTTCACCGCACTCGCATGGTGGCCGCAGAAAAAAGAAAAATATCCCGCTCCAAGAAAGTGCTCCGTGGCTGTGGGAGAGAGACCTCGTGCCACGCGATGCCTATTTTTCACTCTTCCCGGAATACATTAACAGCCGCGAATTCGTAACACGGTATCTTTTTGAGCAGCTATAGACGGTCTCAGTATTTGTAGAGAGTTTTACTTATTAAAAATTTCTTTATAATTAGAACGCAACATACACGAATGGTGTTAATCGGCAGGGAGGTTTTAAGTACTCGCATTAGCAGCCTGTATAATATGTAGCCTACACAAGGCGAAACACAATCAGATTGTTCACACATGACACTTATCGATAAGTAGGCTTCACAGCTGGAAACCCACATATAGTTTCAGAGCAAAACTAAAATGGAATTTTGGTTACTGTACTGAACAGTCGTTCGCTTTCGACGACGATAAATCGAAGTAATGTTCATCATAAGCCGCAAGATTCCATAGCTTTCCTTTAGCGCAGGAAAATGTTGATCAAGATTCAGTTGTATCAACCGTACACTAACCGTATACACCGATCGACAAGCAGATTTCTGCACATGCAATCGGTCAACGCGTATCTTGTATGTTCACACTCATGATACACGACCCAGTTTGTTGTAAGCTTTACACTTTTCGCTCTAGGAGAGGATTTCCAGCAGCAAGTAGCTACGCTCTCGGAAATGATATTTAATGTTCAATGTGGGACATCAATTCGTAATGGAAGTAATTGTTTTATGTCCAGTGTTCGCAACTTGCCTTGCAGAAAAAGGGTACCTGTGTCAGAGGCGCAAAGAACGATCAGGATGGTCAAGACAGTGTCTCTTTAGGCGAAGGTAGTTTTCCCACATTAATTTATTTGGCGCGCTGCACGGCGGACCCGAAGTCTGGTCGGACTATCGCATAATACGTGTATGAGGAAAGCAGTTTCACCTCATGAGGGTCTAATAGCGACGTTAAAATTCATGGCAACGGGAATAAATTTTAAAGAACTGGAATTTTCGACTGCACTGTCCAAGCAAGCACTGAGCGCTATCATACTGAATGCTAGAAAAGCTTTTAATACGTTCATTTCAAGACGGATTTCGTAAAGGCAAGAATTCTTCAGATCGAATAGAATTCGTTACTTTGACTCTTTGAGGTAAATAGTCAGCAATCAATTTTTTTATTAGTGTTTCCTTGTTTGCTACGTGTCGAATTGCTCTCATTTTCTCTATTAAAGAATTATTTTAGGCTGCATTCTAATCCAAATCTCTGTATTCCTTGCTTTTTACTTTCCACATACATGTGTGACTCATACTCCAGTGAATTCCGCGTTGAATTCTCTGGAGCACTGACGCATATCTGTCATTTTACAATTAACCTCACGCGCAAAGGCGGTAACCACTGGACTGAACAAACATGCGAGTGAGACGCATTACGACGTTACGTTTCCAGTCCACACACTATCATTAGCCTGAGCGGATGTGATCTGTACCTTCAAATTTGAGCTGTTTTGGGTAAATTTGTGATTGAAACTTCCAGCCTTACGAATATTTCAAGTCTGAGCAGATATAATGTGTGTGCCTCATGCTGTTTACCTGTAGAAGAGACTAAGTTCGAGATGCCAAATTAGAGCCTACGCAAGTGAAGTGTTGAAGGAAATCTGTACATTCTGAAACTATTGTAAGACAACTATGCCCAGGACATATTTATGCCTCGGCCATTTGCATTCGTTCACGTTAGAGAAGAATGACGAGGCCTATCGTTGCTTATACTTAATGGTCTATTGCTGATCTGGCTACAGTACACGAAAAACTTCGTGTCTTCCTTCGTGTGCACAACAGACCACACTGTGGCTCTCTTCAACTGTCCCAGTTGCACGTGAGGCTTGCGGAGGAAGACTGAGGTTTAACTTCCGTCGGCGTCGATGTCATTAGAGAAGGAACACAAGCACGGATAGGATTAGCAAATCGGCCTTTTCCTTGTGCATTTTAGAGAATGTGCATATAGTTGGACAGGGAACTACACTCCAGGTACTCGAAAAACAGAGTCTGTTATCTTAACCACTACATCACGTCGTTGAGTGCATATTCTGAAACGATTCATCAGATAGGGTCAGCACTTCTCTCAGATACTGTCAGTAGGAAAATATCGTCACTGGATGTTTATCAGATAGGCAAAACGCTTTCGACAGTATTTTGGTGTATTGAGTGGTATGTGTACCTCATTTTATGTGGATAACAGGTAGGACTTGTCGATAAGAAAGCAAAAGAATTAGCACCTGCTAAAAATTCCTTCTGGAGCATGGCAGAGTGCATAAATACCAGTGAGCTATACCACACGGTCTAGTCACATTAATGTGACCATAGCCCATGTTCGACTTCAACGTGCAATAACCAGTCACAGAAGGCAGATGGCAACACTTGCGCGGGAAACAGTACAGTTGTCATAATGCAGATACGGAGCGATTTACCTGACATCCAAAACGGCACGATCATTGGCTTTATGCCCAAGGGTGGAAGAATTTCCGAAACGGCTAAGTTTGTAACTGTGCACTTGCCACAAGGCAAAATAATGGTGCTATCCAAAACAGAGCCGAGGCAACGGTCGTGCACCAGGGGCCGTAGATGACGAGGATCAACGACATCTGCGGAGATGAGTACGGGTGAACAGATGTGCAACTACTGAGCAACTGACGACCCAGATGAACCGAGGAGCTACCGACAGTCTCCCCTCAGTGACCATTCACCGAACATTGCTGCGTATAATACAAAACGTGCTGCCCTTCTTTGAACTCTCTCCATGTACTCCGTTAATCCTTTCTAGTTAGAATTCCACGCTGTGCAACAGTACTGTATGAGGGGATGGACAAGGGTGGTGTAGGCAGTCTGTTCAGTAGATCTGTTACAAATCAGTTACTTCAAGGACAACTCTGAGCCAGAAGTCCTGTAATGTGCATTCCTCCGACCCCAAACCACCACGATTTGCGACTTCGGTGGTGTCGTGCGAGAGCTCATTGGAAGAAAGCGTGGAGGTCTGTTGTGTTTTCTGATGGAAGCTGGTTCTACCTGGTGCCAGTGACGGCTGTGTGTTGGATAGTAGGAGGCCAGCTGAGAGCCTGCAACCAGTCGGTCTGCATGCTAGACACACTGCACCTACACCTGGAGTTACGGTCCGAGATGCAATTTCATATGACGGTAGGAGCACTCTTGTGGTTATCCTACACACCGTGACTGCAAATCTGTACATCAGTCTTGTGATTCGACCGGTTGTGCAGCCATTCATGAACAGCATTACAGTTGTTTTAACGGGATAACGCTCGCCCACATACCGCTGTTGTAACCCAATATGTTCTACAGAGTGTCCACATGTTGCCTTGGCCTGTTTGATCACAAGATCTGTCTCCATTCGAGCGCATATGGGACATCATCGCATGACAACTGCAGCATCATCCACAAACAACGGTAACAGATCGTGTATTGACTGGCCAAATGCAACAGGCTCGGAACTCCATGCCACAAACTGATTTCCAGCACCTGTGCAACACAACGCATACGGTTCTGGCGATTGCATCAGTTATTTATGTACCAACATTTCACATATGGAATGGCTTATGTCGCACTTACGTTAACCTGTGATCTTGCAATGTTGTGATCTTAAGCATGTTACCTAGACAAATGTATTCCCGAAATTTTGCTATTCTACATTAATTTTTTGATGCTGTGATATTTTATCTGTCATTATATAAAAAACGGTAACCACACAGACCTGTTCGTCAGCTGAGCTTGGGAAGTGATGTCATACACGTCGGCTTTAAATGGTCAGTCATCAGTGCTCAGTGTGAATTACTTCCCACCAATCGAACGTGGCAAAAAGGTTGGAGTATGGTGCTGATAGGTTTAGAAACGTACAACACAATTTCAAATATCACTGTATCAAACTGCACCCACATCTGGGAACTGGTGAAGTTGGGCGAGTACATCACGGCAGATACAACATTGATGATTTCATCGAATATTTAAAACAGGCAGTTCCAGATTGCGAGTTACACGCGGTCATCAGCACACTTAAAACTGAAATGAAAATGACTGAGCACGTAATAGACTTTACAAAGGAAAATTCAGGCAGATCATTATTTGATTTCCCAAAGAATCGAATTCTGCATAAAGGCCAGAAAAAAATTGACGAGTCAGCTCATTCAGCGGATATACTACTAGTTAGCACAATTCGAGTCGAGTTTAATATTGCAACGAATTTATTTCCCAATGACAAACTAATTCATATCACCTACAGCTTCTTACAGGATATAGCATTGTGGAGACACCAAGTAACGGAATTTTCTCTCTCAGTTACTGTTCTGAGGCTGAGGATTGTGGACTAGAGTGACAGTCTTGTCGATGTTCATGGTGAAGAGATCATAATATTCCTTCATTTAAAGCAGAATGGCCATTCATTATAAAACCACCATACACATCAAGCAGCACTTCACTAAGCAACTGAAACACAACGTGTTAACACTGAAGAATGATAAGTTTCTTTAATATTTAGGCTTGAAACTGTGCAAGAACAATGTCACCACTCTACATAACTCCAGTTGGGTATGAAGAATTAATCATTCGTCAAGAATACTGCTCAAGCAAACGTTTTTGCATCATCAGCATTCAAGAGCAATGATGAAATCGGCAATGTGATCCAACATTAGGATTCCTTGACCATTCCAAGCAAGAATTTCCTGTAGGCCCTACTCGGAAGGTGAAATCACAAAAAACGATGGGACTCCCACAACAGTATCTCATCGGAGATGCAGCACATTTGTGTTCCTATTTCAGGAGATAAGATACAAGTTGAATAGTGTAGAAACTGACTGCAGTAGGAATGTATATATGACTTCAACCTTAATAACATACATTTCAGTATCATATTCCGACTTGAACAGTTTAGAAAACGCAGAATGTTTTATGGATATACCACCATCAGCAAACAGGTACAACCAATTTGTGCATGCATACCTCTCAGAATTGTTACAGTGTAGTTTGAGGATCTGAAGATGAGTCTATATAATGTGAAGCAGGAACTTATATTAGTAAGAAGTGGAACAGACAGTAATGCTTATAACCAAGGTGCCAATGGAGAAGAGACCAAAATTTTACTCAAGAAATTAATTTACATGGTGCCTCATGTCTCTGTAAATGCTTGAAACTTTTAGAAGTACTTTAATGAGGGATTCACCTGCTTTTAAATTTCAGGTCATGGAAGCTGTTTGAATATCCTCTTCCTTGAAGCTCATCTTGTCATTCGTTGACCGTTAATATATCTCCTGAGTTAGAAATGACTCAGTTTATCATTCTCGCATTTCAAGCTGATAGGAAGGAGAACATCAAATGTGCTTCAAGTGAATTTGACAATTGTAGTTTAAGAAACGCTTAGGTATACTTAAATGCTGAATTTTACCCATATGACAACTTACAGCAAGATTGGTCTGACATACAGCCTGCTTTTTGATCAGTATGCTATGTTTTGTCCTGCATACTATGAGAATGAGGAATCCAAAAGAGTTTAAGGAGTTAGCTCCAATTTTCATGATAGACTGCTCCAAATGCAATGAATCGGTGAAGGGTGGTCCTTTTCCTGTTCATATTGAATTTGAAGCCTCTATAAACTTCCCAGAAAACACCGCAGTGTTCACATTAATTCTACATGATTGGATCACCAACTACTGCCCTCTTACTGGAGTTGTGTAGAGACTTGTAAAAATTGACAGGTGCAGCATAAGCAGCAGACCATTTCATGATGTAATCTCAAACTGCTAACACTGTAATCGATGTCCAAGGCTGTCATGGTGAAAATGTACATTCCACATTTAAAGATGTTGCATTTTTCACCTTTATGAAGGAGGGGCAGGTTACCTCAACATTTTCAATAATCATAGTTTCAAGTGAACTCTTCAGGAACATGTACTGCCTCAAGACATATAAAAGTGTATCATAGTTGAGCCAATATTATCATGGCATCAATTGGGAAGAAGACGGAATGATTTTTGAAGATCTAGTGACATTACTTCAAAATTGTGATCATAAAGACTCAATTGTTTACATAAAAGGTGGTGAGAAATCTTTACGTATATGAGATATTTACAAGACGTCACTGTTAGAGATCTGAAAACATATGGATGTCCCCCATTGCATCACCTTAGTCTGGAAAAGAAGAAGAATCATTACATATGTGCAATGGATAATGTAAAAGTACTATTTAATTGGGTTATAAATAAATTATTTTAAGACTGTCATGTTTTCTTGTTTCACAAAAACCCTTCCTCTTTAGGGGCTGTGATGACATGCATCCACTCCTGGTGAAAGCTACAAACATACTGACTTAACCTTTCTCTCTACTTTCCAATCCTCATATGCTGCGATGCCTTTATTACTACATCCCACTGACCTTACACGTACACACCCTCCACATACTCTTCCAAAGAAACTTCGACCATCTCCCCATCCCAAATCATGAACTTTGCCCTGACATTTACCCATCCTATCAGCCATAAGTCCATCCAACCATTCCCCCCTCATCAGAGCTGCCTGTCCCTTCCCTCCCTAAATTTCCTTATCCTCCTTTCTTTCTCTGTCTGCCTTTCTTTCCCCATTCCCCCCTTCTGAACAACTATTAGCCTCAACAATACCCCCTCCCCCACTACTCCACTCCCTCTTCTGTCTCAACAGCCACCCTTACCTCATTGATACTATGCACCAGTCCTCCATCCTTATGCCACAACATTTGTACCCTCACCCCCTCCCCCCTCCCTCCCCAGCCAACCTTTCTCTCTTCAACAGTAGACTCCCCATCCCAATGCAGGTACTTCCAGGTTTTAGTGTCAGAAAAATTCTTCTATTAAATATCAGTGTTTCAGCACCATGTTTTAAATGTTTTTAAATGTGCTCTTATTGTGTTTCGTTCTACCCTTCATTATTACTTTTTTTAACTACAGGTGCAAGGAGTCCCTTCTCTTACATGTACAAAAACTGACATTTTATTTTCACCTATAAAAAGTTTTAAAGTAATTGCTACATCTCACCTTTCTGTTACTTGCTTTTCTTTCATCTAGTTTAATTTTTATTGCCAATTGCCTGAAGAGGGCGTTGCTATACCACTAATAGCCCCCCAACACCACACGCAAGGGGGTATGGGGTTATTAAATAACAATAAAGAAAAATAATTATCAATGTGAGGACTGAAGAGGCAGTCTTTTTGGAAGTCAGGAATGCAAACATAGTTGCAGAGCAGAGTAGCGAAGGCAGGTGGGTGAGCAGGTGCAGGGTACATGGAACTTCATGCAAAATTTGCAGATGTGCAAAGTGCATTGCATGCGAACTGCAGTCAAGTCTCTCTCCCATTAAAGTGGAACGGTGTGGGAGAGAGAGGATGCTAGGGGTGAGGAGTGCTTCATGTAAAATTTGCAGAAGTGCAGTCAGGATTATTGTCTTGCTTTTTTAGGGCACAAAAAACAACTGAGGTCATATGCGCCCAAGTCAAAACTATACAACACAAACACACAGGTGAGGGAAACGACTATATGTCAGTTCTAAGGGGCAGAATAGGAGAGAGCTAAAAAAGGCATGTGGAAAAAGGGCTGAAAAAAACACCATACAAAAATGGAAGTCCAAAACTAAAAATTAAATGGCCTTTGCCATATTGCTTGGGCAGACAAGTAAAATGCGGGCAACAGCCCGTACGGTATTCACAAACAGCTGATACATCAGATGGCAAACCCAAGCTGTAATGTAAATTGTTAAAAACAGGGCATTCCAGCAGGAAGTGGCGGACAGTTAAAATTTGGGTGCAGTGTGTACAAAGTGGTGGGGCAGCACCACTGAAAAGGGAACCTCCCCATCGCACCCCCCTCAGATTTAGTTATAAGTTGGCCCAGTGGATAGGCCTTGAAAAACTGAACACAGATCAATGGAGAAAACAGGAAGAAATTGTGTGGAACTAGGAAAAAAATAAGCATAATATACAAACTGAGTAGTCCATGGGCAAGATAGGCAGCATCGAGGATAATGTGAGCTCAGGAGCACTGTGGTCTCGTGGTTAGCATGAGCAGCTGCGGAATGAGAGGTCCTTGAGTGAAAATTTTAATTTTTTATTTTCAGACAATTATCAAAGTTCAGGCACTCACACAAAATCAACTTCGCTCTCCAAAATTCCAGGACATGTTCATATTTGCTTAGACATATGCAGGATTTGACGGTCTACACACAGAAAAATTTGAAAACGTTAAAAACATATGTTTTGTCAGAGCACAGGGAAAACTGAGCGACTGTGAAACTGTTGCATTCATTTGTTGCAGTTTATGTGACAAACTCTTATGTTTTCATCATTTTTTTGGGAGTGATTATCACATCCACAAGAAAACCTAAATCGGGCAAGGTAGAAGAATCTTTTTACCCATTCGCCAAGTGTACAAGTTAGGTGGGTCGACAACATATTCCTGTCACGTGACGCACATACCATCACCAGTGTCGTATAGAATATTTCAGACGTGTTTTCCTGTGGAGGAATCGGTTGACCTATGACCTTGCGATCAAATGTTTTCGGTTCCCATTGGAGAGGCACGTCCTTTTGTCTACTGATCGCACGGTTGTTTTGCGGTGTAGTCACAAAACACAGACACTAAACTTATTATAGTGAACAGAGAAGTCAATGAACGAACGGACAGATCATAACTTTGTGAAAATAAAGAAAGTAAAATTTTCACTCGAGGGAAGACTTGAACCAAAAACCTTTTGTTCCGCAGCTGCCCACGCTAACCACGGGACCACGCCAATCCTGAGCTCATACTATCCTTGATGTTGCCTATCTTATGGATGAACTAGTCAGTTTGTGTATTTTGCTTATTTTTTTCATAGTTCCATACAACTTCTTCCTGTTTTCTCGAGTGATCTGTGTTCAGTGTTTCAAGGCCTATCCACTGCGCCAACTTATAACTAAATCTGAGGGGGGTGAGATGGGGATTTTCCCTTGTGAGCAAATGACGATGGCTAAAAAGGCAGTGCCCAATACACAGCCGAGTTAAAAGAATCTCCTCCCAGCGGGAGGGCCGAGAGGAGGTTGTCCAAGGAGCTGGGACAGGCTTAATAAGCCAAAGCTTATTCCCATGAAGGGAGGACCATTGGCAATGCCAAAGGGACACCACCTCCTGACAGACGGCAATGCAGAGATCATCGGAGGGAACAGAGGTACTCAAAGGCTGTGGTACGAGGACTGCAACCTTGGCAGCAGTGTCAGCAGCCTCCTTTCCTGGAAGACCGGCATGACCAGGGACCCACAGAAACATAACATTGTCTCCACCAAGACTGAACAAGTCACAGTTTTCCTGGACCTGCTGCACTAAGGGATGAGCAGTGTACAGTCCACAGAGACTTTGGAGGACACTGAGTGAGTCTGAGCAGAGGACACAATTGGGAAGGCTGTGTCGCCGGATGTACTCCGTGGCCTGATACAAAGCGAAACACTCGAATGTAAATACTGAGGAGTGTACTGGAAGCCTATATCGAAAGACACAGGTGCCAATGACGAAGGCACACCCGACCCCATGGTCAGTCCGAGATACATCAGTGTATACAATGGTACTAGCGCTAAGTGCCATGCAAAGGTCGTGAAACTGAAGGTGATAGACCAAGGCTGGAGTAGTGTCCTTACGAAACGAATGAAAGCCAAGGTGGTGAAGGGTTCATACCCACAGGGAAAGTTGCAGGTAGCACAAAGTTATGCCTCCATAGCAAGTGATGAAAACGGACTCCAGCAGATAACAGAAAGAGGGACAATCCCCATACATCTAAGGAATCATCAAAGAAGGAGGCATAGCGAAGGTGGCCACGCATGGCAGACAAACGGCATGAATACCTGCTGAGGAGAAAGTCATGATGGTAGGACAGTGGTAGTTCAGCAGCTTCAGCATAAAGACTCTCAACTGGGCTGGTGTAAAAGGTGCCCGTGGCCAAACGTATGCCATGATAATGGATAGTGTTGAGACTGCGTAAAAGGGATGGGCGTGCAGATGCATAAACAAAGCTCCCGTAGTCGAGTTTCGAATGGACAAGGGACCGGTACAAATGGAGGAGGGTGGTTCGATTGGCACCACAAGAAGTACCATTGAGGACACTGCATATAGCGGGCTGCCAAGTAAGAGACATGGGAGGACCAAGAGTGTTTCTTATCGAGCATGAGCCACAGGAATTTCGTAGTGTCAATGAATGGAAGGGCAACAGACCCAAGATGAAGAGATGGTGGGAGAAACCATTTGTATCGCCAGAAATTCATACAGACGGAAAAGTCAGTGGAAAAGCAAAAGCCATTGGCGATACTCCAGGAGTGAAGATGTTCAAGACAGCACTGAAGACCCCGCTCAGTGAGACAGGTCCATGGAGAACTGCAATAGATGGCAAAATCATCGACAAAGAGGGTGCCAGAGACACCTGGCAGGAGAAAGGCCATTATAGGGTTAATGGCAATAGCAAAGAGGATGACGCTCAGGACGGAACCCTGAGGCACACCATTTTCCTGAATAAAGGTGTCCAACTAGGCAAAACCCACACACCTTGAAAACTCAGATTTGTAAAAATGGCAGAAGAAAACAAGCAGGCGCCCATGGAAGCCCCATGTGTACAGAGTACGGAGGATACTAGTTCTGCAGCAGGTGTCGTAGGCCTTCTCCAAATCGAAAAACACAGCCACAGTCTGGGATTTCCACAGGAAACCATTCATGACATCGGTGGACAAAGTAACAAGGTGGTCTACTGCAGAATGCTGCGCTCGAAATTCATACTGTGCATTCGTGAGTAAATGGCAAGACTCAGGCCACCACACCAGCCGGGCATGAATCATATGTTCCATCACCTTGCAAATGCAGCTGGTAAGAGAGATGGGGCGGTAGCTGGAGGGAAGGTTTTTGTCCTTACCGGGCTTAGGTATGGGAATGATGGTGGCTTCACGCCAGTGTCTAGGAAATGTGCACTCAGCCCAGATGAAGTTGTATGTGTTAAGCACAAAGTGCCTGCCTGCAAGAGAGAGGTGCAGCAACATCTGAATGTGGATAGTGTCTGGCCCTGGGGCAGAGGACTGGGATGAACTGACAGCATGATTTAGCTCCTTCATAGCGAAGGCAGCATTGTAGCACTCACGATTTGGAGAAGAGAAAGGTATCACCGAAGCCTCCTCTACCCATTACCGATGGTAGAAGGCAAGGTGATAGTGGGAAGAGCTAGAAACTTCCGCAAAATGGCAGCCCGAGGTGTTGCAGATGGCAATGGGATCCACAATGACATCGGCACCTACTGTCAGGCCAGAAATGGGGGAATGGATCTTGGTTCCAGAGAGCCATTGGAGGTTGGCCCACATGACAAAGGAAGGTGTGGAACTGTTAAGAGAACTTGTGAATGAAATCCAACTAGCTCTTTTGCTATCCTGAAGAACTCGATGACACTTTGCACGCATCTGTCTATAATGAATGCAGTTTTTCAGCATAGGGTGGCAGTTAAAAATGTGGAGAGCACGTCTCCGTGTGCAAATTGCATCGCAACATGCCTCGGTCCACCAAGGGACTGGGACACGATGTGGTAAAGAGGAAGTGTGAGGAATAGAACGTTCTGCAGCAGTAAGGATAACGTTGGTGAGATAGCCCACCTGGTCATCGCAACTGAGGAAATCTTGTTCTGCAAAGGTTGCCAGAGAGGAGTAAAGCTGCCAGTCAGCCTTAGTAATCTGCCATTTGGACATGCATGTGGATGGGGTAGGAAGCAGCAGACGGGGAGCACATGGGAAATGGTCACGTGAGCAGGCATCAGAAAGAACGGACTACTCAAGACGATGGGCAAGCTGGGCAGTGGAGAAGGATGGGTCCAAATGGGAACAAGTGTGCGAGGAGTCAGAAAGGAAAGTGGGTTAAGGCAGAAGAGGTGTTAATGCACAAGAGGTCGAATTGGTTAAGAAGGTCAGCCAAGAGGGCACGTCTCTGTCAGGTCCTGGGAGAACCCCAAAGGGGGTGATGCACATTAAAGTCACTGAGTAGCAAAAATGGGGGAAGTAGCTGCCCAATAAGCTGAAAGAAGTCTGCCCTGCTGACATCAAAGGATGGAGGTACATAAATGGCACAAAGGGAGAAAGTCAGGTGGGGAAGGAAAAGGCAAATGGCAACAGCTTGAAGATGGGTTGACTATGAATGTCATCCTGTATGAACAGCATAACACCCACATGAGATGGGATGCCGACCTCAGGGGGAAGGTCAAATTGAATTGGTAAGTAATGTGAAAGCTCAAAGCTGTCTTGAGGGCTCAATTTCGTTTCCTGAAGGCAGAATACAAGAGCATGCTGCGATGTTAGAAGCAGCCGTAAATCCTCTTTGTGAGACCAAAGGCCGTGAATGTTCCATTGGAGGACAGTCATGAAGAGGAAGAGATGTAGGAGTGTCAACTCGGTGGCTGCCGAGACACAGCTGGTGGAAAGTCACTACTACAGAGCACTAAAGGAGTATCCTGCTCCATGGGGTCCACAGAAGCATCGGCATGTTTGTGGAGTCCAGCGCTGAAAAACGGTTGGTGGTGCACACCGGAGAGACAGAGGCTGGCCGGGCTAAGTGACCACATGGCAACATTGTCGAGCAGGATCTTAGCGGACTTTTTCGAGCCCTTCTGGTTAGAGGAAGACTTGAGTGTTGTTTGGCTGGAGGGACAGAGGAAGTTGTCGGGAGTACCCCTTCTCTCCTTTCCTGCCTGGTGGTTGTGTAGTGGGTAGCTTCGCCTCTTTAGGCGAGAGGTTGACAGTTTGTTGCACAGTGGGACAGGGGGATGGTGATGCTACCTTGACACTGGGCGACTAAACAACCTCAGAGCCAAATTTGAGGTCTCACATCTGCGTGACTATATCCTTCATTGAGTGAGGCGTAACAAGAAGTGAACTATAGGTGCCTGATGGGAGAACCCAGGGTTTGCGACTAGCCAGTAACTTGTGAGCTATTGGGTAAGGCACTTTTTCCTTTACCCAAATCTCTTGAACAGCCCACTCATCTTGATACATGGAACAATTCTGGGAGGTTGCGGCATGGGGAGAAGGAGGTGGACATTAGCCCTCATGTGTATCCCTGCCGCAGGTTACACATGTGGCTGGGTGTCGACAAGACATTCTAGTGAGATTAAACCGATGACACTGGTAGCAGTGCATCGGATTCAGAATGTATGGCCAGACTGTGATGATTTCATAGCCTGCTTTAATCTTGGACGGCACCATCACCCTATCAAAGGTGAGGAAAAGAGTGTGGGTGGGCACCAAGGAGGAATCTACCTTTTCCGTTACGTGATGGACAGGAATGACACCCTGATCAGAGAGTTAAGACTGTATTTCAGTCTCGGTTAGACTGTCAAGCAGCCTGGTGTAAACTACACTACGGGAAGAACTCAAAGTTCTATGTGCCTTGACACGAACAGGATAGCCGTGGAGAAGCAGGGCAGGAAGTAGTAGTTGTGCTTGAGAATCAGAAGCCGTCTCCAAAAGCAAAGTGCCATTCCGTAAATGAGAGCAGGATTTCACAGGGCCAGCAATGGCATTAACACCTTTCTGAATAATAAACGGATTGACCTCGGCGAAGGACTGACCGTGATCAGTACGTGATACCACAAGGAACTGCGGTGCAGCGGGAAGGGTCTTCGAATCAGTAGCCTCATCAACGTCGACGTCGATGGAGAGGATGATTGACTCATCATGAGGAAATCCCCCATGATTGCCAGCGTCTCTGATGGCGCGCTCCTTCCAACTGGGGCCCCCTTCACAAGGAAGTGCACCACCACCACCACAACCACCACCACCTAGAGAGAAGGCTGTGGCACACACTTGTGGGGTCACGCAAAGTGGGTCAGGGTTGGCGTGGTGCTGCGCTGAAATAATCTAGACGCATGGCCTGCAATCTTTGTGAAACAGTTTTACAGAATCCGTTCCAAAAAGAAATAATTGATTTCTGAAATATATGTAGCTTTATATGTCAGCTTTATTCTGAAGTGCTCATCATTTCTATACTGGTCATAACTAGTGTGATATTTCACATATGAGTATCAAATTCGAGAGCATTGCAATCAAAAATAGGGGTCGCTATGAATTTGTGTTTGGTGGATATTATACATTCTGTTGCTGAGCATAAGATACAGATGAGATTTTGAAATTTTCATAAAACTTGGGATCAATATCTGCCTCAAATCTTAAAAGAATTGAGCATCTGCAGCAAGTTAACTTCCGATCGCCGGCATGCGGGGATGAATATTCATAACACCTCTCATATCTCGTAAACCACTGGAGATATCAAAACGAGCTTTTGGCAAGTGGTACCATGTGAAGAGGAGAGTATTTTGCCGTATGGTTAAAGTATGGAACTTTATCTATCGCAATATAGCAGAAGCTATAGTTTATAATTCTTTTTATCAGTAATGTAATTGCTTATGACTTACCAATGGCAAGTGAAAACGTACAAGTGCAGGATGTAAATAATATTGCAATACGTATGATAAAACATGGTACATTTGTGAAAAATACTCTGTGATAAACTATGGTCTTTCTGAATAAGATGACTATTATTTGCACTCACTTGGAAAATTCTGCACTAATACTGTGTATAATATTAAATTCCTCTCCCTCCAGTATCCTAAATCAAATATTGTTTCATTTCGCACATTTACATTTGAGAGTTTAGTATAAGTTAGGATATAAAAGTTAGCATCCAAGCCTATGGACATAAAAATTGTATTGCTCAACAGTTTACATTCCCGAAGCAAACAGTAACTTTTAACTCACCTGTTCTCAGAAACAAAAATAATCATGCTTTGTTATTGTAATGTAAATTTGCTTCCCTGTAATAGTACAGCAGATTCTGAGCATGTAATGAGCTGATTGCAGTTGTTGACTTTCTCACAAGAGTTGCAAAGAACTTTACAAGCCTGATTGACAATACTCTGCAGGTAAAAGAACTAGCAACATATGTGTAAGTGAAATTTTAGATGTCTTCCTGACCATGATTGTCAGCTGTTCAAAATGCAAACAACAGTATTTTTATCAATATCACCTGTATATAAGTCAACACTGAAAATCTACAAACCTTCAGTAGACACTTGCAGCAGTTGGAATAGGCCAATGTATCAAGCTAAAAGCATCAATAATAAATTTAACCTACTTCTAGATTAATTTGTTCTATTGTTTGAAGCTGTATTTCCCAAGAGAATTTCATTAAGTGTCTACCTAAGTGACTGTAGGAGACAGTGACTCACTAAGGGAATCAAGCTATTCTGTAAAACAAAGGGAATGCTGTATACGATATGAAGAATTCTATTAAACTTCAGGACAAGGGACACTACAATTCACATTTGCACTTTAGTAACTCCATGGATAGATCAGAAATCACAGCTGGTGACTACAGCAAGTTTAATTCTTTGTAATATGTAGACAGATTACTATAACATGAGAAATGCAGTCCTAAACATGCTTAAAATAATATAATTGTTAATAGTTTATGTTAATGTAGGATGTATAAAACACTGGAAGTAATGAACAATAATTTATTTAAGTCGGACATATGTACATCTACTTCCTGAAAAAGCTGTTACAAAATCCAGGGAACAACCTGGTTCCATTACAGAAATACAATTGTCACAATTTCCATCTTAAAAGGCAGTAAGCCTTTTCTACATTCAGTTGAATTACACAGAATGATTGATTTGTTGTACACATTAGATATATTTTATTTCTTGAAAAAGGTCGCTATTGCAAAACATGTCAGAAGCATATAACAGGTTACATTACCAGTCTTATTGTCCATAAAATTTAATAATTGTGACTAAAGATGACTTATGTTTCTGACAAATGTAGTAATTCAGACAGAGTAATAGAGCAACAAAGATTTGTTAGAATGTATGCAACAAAGATTTGTTGGAACATATGCACCATGATGTGAAGGTGTCACTGGGATGATGCACTACCGAAGGACATTCAACAAAGTGAAAATGTAGCTAGTCATTGGAAACTAATAATTAATGGTAATACTGAGTATGACAACATATCAGAGAAACCTCATATTGCAGCTGAATACCTGATCCACAACTGAAACAACTCTTTTATATTGTTACTGCACAGCTATACAACATTTGTTGAAAACCCTGCCATAAGCTAGAAGCAGATCAGTTTCCTTGTAATGAACGTATGTGTAAACAAAATAAATCAGAGAAACTAATTCTGGGATTAACTAAAGATGTACAACATAAATCAAAACTGTAATGATTTTACATTGATTCCAAATTAAACTGAATGGTGTATGATATAATGCAGAGACAAAACACTCCTTAATGTTTACAAGAATACTCTCCATGTAAATGGGTAGTAAGAACTTTAGCTTAATTACTATATACACACACACCACCTTAAGAAAAGAAATTATAGCACTCTTTCACTTTATTCCTGCCATAGAATAAATTGTATTTTAATACTTTCACTTTGCATTCTAATAAAAGAGTGTCTCTTAAAACTAAGAGAGTGACGAACTTTACACGAATATGACAATTCAAGAACAAATTTTTCACTCGGTGCTGAAGAGTGTGCTGTTACGAAATTTTCTAGCAGATTAAACCTATGTGTCCTCCAAGTCTGGCACACAGCCTCACACTGCCAAGGGGTTTTATGAGTTAGTAACAAATTAAGAGTCACAGTCTGGATGAGATGAAGATTTGGGAATGGAGACCAACTACTGTGTCTGATATTGAGCTATTCCAAACTGTGAGTGGAATAAGCAACTACTAGAATGTAACTGTGTCTCAGTAAAATAATATGGGCAAGGCAATAACTAATTGTTACACGTATGCAACAATACTGTCAGCCTGTATAAAAATTTAGATGGACAGCTGTTGTGACACATAACTACATGAGGAAACACCCTGGTATCATTCTGATTCAGGAAAATGGGAGCAATGCATTTTGGGCTTTCCCTATGTAGTATTGTAATATGCTACTGTAAGTTTTGTGTGTCTGCATGCCAAAATAATAACCTCTAATTGTGTACATAGTTGTAATGAACTACGTGAGGTTTAATACAGAATTACTTAACAGATTTCTTCTTGTTGGGCAGCACAGGCTCAACAAATCAAAAGGAAGATGTAAATATTTTTGCACAGAATAGCTTTAAGACATAAAGACTTTACTAGGAAAAACTGGCCCAGTTTCAACCTTAGGCCAATATCAGGTGCACAGATGGGTGTGTATACAATATAACATTTGACAATGATGAGGTTGAAACTAACCATTAGTGCTGGACAAAGTATTTACTTCAGCTGAATAGCCTGCATGGAAACAGTTATGACTTTTTGACATCTGAAACTGTTGGAAGCAAACTATCCAAAAACTACAGGCTATATGGACCAAATGAGAATTAGTGTGTGCAGTAGCCACCAGAAAGATTGCGGGAGGCACACATCAGCACGGCGCATCACGGACGGTAGTTGCCGCAGGTAGAGAACCGTCCACCAGAGGGCACGCTAGAATTCGGCCACGACCTCTGCTGGTGGAACAACAACAACAACAACAACAACAACAACAACTCAGGCAGCACGGGTCATGCCCAGTCAGTAGACATCAGGCATGTCTATGAGATGAGACAGTTCCCGGTCTACGCTATGTGAAGTGCGATGGAAAATGTGAACCGTGTTACTACACAATTGGCGACGAGTAGGGTCGTTCTTTCGCGTGTTGCATCATTGTTCTGGTTTTGCAGCTTATCCGCGGCATGGAGGATTTAGTGTGGGTTTTGGTTGAGCAGTAGACGGAGCTCATGGCAACCATGAAACAAGTGTTTCCGGCGTTGCTCTCCATGCAGTCTGCTCCAGCGCCGTTCCCTCCTCCCTTTTCCCTGTATGACGAGATGGTGGAGGATTGGGACCCATATGAACATTGCCTTCGGCAGTATTTCCAGGCGTTTCATGTTGCCGATGCGGAGGTATGTCATGCTCTTTTCTTGTCTTGGATATCCCCCTCGCTGTATCAAGTTTTGCGGCAGCTAGTGCCGTTGCAGGAACCCTCGTCCTTGTCTTTTGACGCATTGTGTTCATTACAATCTTCATATTATCACCGCCGCACGCATGTTGTGGTGGCTAGGGTCGAGTTCTATCAATGTAAGAAGCAGCCCCATCAGTCTTAGCGGGCGTGGGCCGCTACCCTGCACGGTCTTAGTCGCAAGTGTCATTTTGTCACGGAGCAGTCGCGAGAGTTGTATGCTCACATTATGGTGCGCGACGTAATTGTTCATTCGGCCCCTGATAGGGAGGTCCGTCAACGGGCCCTGCAGTTAGAAGACCTTTCCCTTGAGGAAGTCCCGTCCATTACTCAATCGTATGAAGTCTCTCATGCCCCCGGTCGACAAATGGAAGCTTGGTGTGACGTCGCGGCAGTTCAGGGCGGCGCGGCCGCGTCTGGGGTGGACGAAGTGCGAGCGGTACAATCCAGCCGTTACGGCCGCTCCTGCACAGCGTGTAAACAGAGTTCCAGCTGCCGGCCCCTGTTACCATCCTGTGCGTCATGCTATATAAATCATGATCGGTCGGAGTGCCCCTAACATTGGGCCGTTTGTCGCAAATGTAATAAAAAAGGACACATTGCTAAAGTTTGCTGCTCAGCCTCAAAAGAATCGAAGGAAGCAGTTACAGAGGACATCAACATTGACATTCAGGAAGTTTCATCAGGCCAGGCTCCCGACGCATCGGCACACAAACTCTTTATCGAGGTGTCGGTTCTGTCGCGCTGATTACAACTGCAAGTAGATACGAGCGTGGCAGTTTCTTTGTTGAATGCACAAACTTACTCCGACCTTGGGTCGCCCCGTTGGCACCAGTTTACCGGCGTCTCCGCAGTTATGGTAAACAGTTCATTCCCCTACTGGGTCAATTCACTACCGACGTGACTTACAAATCAGTCACTCGGCCTATTACTTTTATTGTTGTCAGTGGTGCGAGCTCCGCTAACCTTTTTGGCTTGGTTGCCTTTCAAGCTTTCGGTTTTTCTATCACTGACACCATACAGTTGGTCTCCGAAGACGTTCCCTATCAATCATTGGAATCTTTGATCTCTGACTTTCCGGATATCTTTGAGGGGGGCCTGGGGCGTGTTTCAGACTTTGAAGCTCACTTAACGTTCAAGGCGTCGGCTCACCTGCATTTTCTACACGCGAGGCAGATCCCCTTGGCTCTCCGGCCTCAGATAAAAGAAGAGTTATACCAGCTGACAGCCCTCGGGGTCGTTCTTCGCATTTCTTCTAGTGAGTGGGCTTCACCCCTCGTTATTGTCAGGAAACCCTCGGGAAAATTACGTCTTTGTGGCGATGTCAAGGCCACCATTAATTCCCAATTGGTGGTGGACACCTATCCTTTGCCTCGTGCTGATATTTTTCGAAAATAGATCTTTCGGAGGCTTATCATCAGATACCTCTTGATGAGGACTACAAACAGTTGGCGGTCGTCAACACCCCGTTTGGCCTTTACCAATACCAGCGGTTGGCCTTTGGAATATCCAGTGCCCCGGCGATATTCCAGCGTTATCTTGAGCACGTCACGTCAACAATTCCTCATTGTATTAATTATCTGGACAACATAATTGTCACGGGCCGCAACACGAAGGAATGCTTGCACAACCTTCGCACCCTCTTTCTTAAATTCAGGAGCGTGGGCTTGCGTTGCAACCTGCGCAAGTCAAACTTCTTCCAACCGTCCATTGAGTATGTGGGCTACACAATTTCTCAGCACGGCGTCCAGCCACTGGGAAGTTTGGTCCAAGGTATTGTCGACCTTCCGCGGCCCGCTTCGCTGAAGGAGTTACAAGCTTTTTTAAGCAAGATTGCTTATTCCCAGGGCTTCCATCATAGCCCACCCCCTGTACTGCCTTCTGTGCAAGGGTGTTCCTTTTGATTGGTCGCCTGCATGCGAGCAAGCGTTCACCTCGTTGAAGGGCCTCCTCATGTCAGCGCCTTGTTTGGCTACTTTTGACCCCCATAAGCCGTTGGTCCTGGCTACAGATGCTTCGCAGTATGGGTCCTGGCCCATTGCAACGCGGATGGTTCTGAGCAGCCACTGGCATTTGCATCTAAAACTCTTAGTCCCGCACAGGTCCATTACTCCCAGGTGGAAAAAGAGGCTTTGGCCATGGTCTGCGCTGTTACCAAGTTTCACCCTTTCTTGTATGGCAAGAAGTTTCAGTTAATCACTGACCATAAGCCGTTAATATTGTTATTTGGCCCCGCCTCTCAGATTCCGGATAGGGCGGCCCACAGACTACAGTGCTGGGCCTTGTTACTCTCTAAGTACCATTATGACATTCATTTTTGCCCTACCGGACAGCATGCCAATGCAGATGCTCTTTTCCGTCTTCCAGTGGGCCCAGATCCTAAGTTCGATCGAGAGGAGATTATATGTTTTCATTTGGATGTGGCGTCCCGCCAAGCAGTTGATGGCTTCCCGATCACTAGTTCTAGAGTCGCCAGGGAAACGGCAGCTAACCCGGTTCTCCGGCAAGTAGTTCACTTCATTCAGCAGGGGTGGTCATCTCGACCTCCACGCCGGGCCTCGGACCCTATTCATAATTATTTTGTTCTACGAGACCGCCTCTCCATCTTGGAAGGAATTCTCCTTCTGGCTACCGATGATACAGCTCCTCGCGAGGTTGTACCTGCAAGTTTGTGAAGGGAAGTCCTCACGTTATTACATGAGGGGCACTGGGGTGTTTCCCGTACTAAAACCTTGGCTCGCAGACATGTGTACTGGCCTGGTATTGACAGAGAAATTGAGCAATTTGTGGCCGCCTGTTCCCAGTGTGCAAGCCAACAGGCATCTCCCAGGTCAGCGTTCTCTTCATGGCTGGCTGCAACCCAGGCATGGGAACGTGTTCACGTCGATTTTGGGGGCCTGTTTCTCAATGGCTTTTGGCTCATTGTCATTGATGCTTATTCCTGATTTCCATATGTGGTTCGCTGCTCCTCAACCACTTCAGAAGTTGCAATCCAGGCACTTGCAAAAATCTTTTCTGTGAAAGGTCTGCCAGTCACCCTGGTCTCGGACAGTGGATCTCAGTTTATTTCGCAGACCTTCCAGGATTATTGTAGGCGCTTCGGTATTCGGCACGTTTGCTCTCCCTCCTTTCATCTACAATTGAATGGGGAAGCCGAGCGCTTAGTGCGCACATTTAAGATGCAGATGAAAAAGTATGTGCACGAATTTCCTGCGGAGGAGGCACTGACATTTTTCCTGACGGCATACCGGACCACACCAATGGGAGAACGCAGCCCCACAGTGCTCCTCCATGGGCGCCAACCTAGGACTCTGCTGCACCTCCTCCAGCCCAGTCCTCGCCAGTCTTCGCAAAATGGAGTACCCAGCTTTCCACCGGGTATGTCGGTCTGGGCACGTGGGTTTGGTCGCAATCCACGTTGGATACCGGCGGTGGTCCTGCGCCGAAATGGCCGTCGGCTCTATACCTTGCAGATGGGGGACCGGGAGGTACGTCGTCACCAAAATCAGCTACGTCCACATTTGGGCACCCACACTCCGACCCCTCGGGCACCGGCTTCCCTATTGCCGGCACCTGTGTTGGTTTCTCAGGGGATGCTACCACCCCTCCCCCCTGTGATTCCGCCGCACTGTGATGGCTCACAGCCTTGATAGCCTCCAGTAGCTCCAGCACCGGCATCGCCATCATTAGCGATGCCCCAGCAAGAGCCAGCCCCCCTCTTAGGCCTGGTTTCTCAGGCGGCTGGTTCACCTGTGGTCGTCCCTTCCCCATCGTCCCCGCCACTGGGTCTTGCCCCTCCCGGGGTGGACCAGGATCCGGAGTTCAATGGCCTGTCTCCCGTTCTGTCCCAGGCTCCGGTGGTGGGACGACTGGGGCCTCTTAGTGTGGGTCACTTCCAGCCGTATTCGAGGCTTCTGGCTCGAGGGTTGGCAGATCCCCTCGACTCCAGCCTTCCGATGGACGTGGAGGTCATCGCTCCCACACGACGCTCCACCTTCCGACGCAGTGGATCACAGTGGCTTCACCCCCCGAAGGAGGAGGAGTGCAGTAGCCACCAGAAAGATCGCAGGAGGCGCACATCGGCACGGCGCATCACGGACGGTAGTTGCCGCAAGTAGAGTCCCGTCCACCAGAGGGCGCGCGAGAATTCGGCCGTGACCTCTGCCGGCGGAACAACAACAACAACAACTCAGGCAGCATGGGCCATGCCCAGTCAGTAGACATCGGGCATGCCTATGAGACAGTTCCCGATCCACGCTATGTGAAGTGCGACGGAAAACGTGAACCGTGTTACTACAGTGTACCTTCAGTTGAAGGTACTACACCAATACTGATCATAGAACCTTCCTCTGCTTTCACTGGACCAAATACAGTTTAACTGAATGTGTGACAATTAATAGAAATTTCCTGTGACATCTGATAAATGTCCCAGCATGTAAACTGTACATAAATTAAAGTGTGTCAAGTTTCCATTTCTTGAAAGAAGCAGTAAGGATGTCATTCTTTTTCTTAATGTAATTGTTTAATTATGCATTGGTGGATGACTAACAACTTCAGTATTTTGTCTGTCAAATGACGATTATTGCAAACAAATCTTTCTCCTGAACGGCATTTATGGCTGCATTTTGAACAAGCGCCCTTTGACTGTTGGATGACAAAAATGTCTTTTCATTAGTGGCAGATATTAATTTCTGTACAGTAATGTAAATAACAACATTCACAACAACAGGCTGAGGGAAAAACAGATCCCCCCCCTTTGTCTGAATTTTTAATTAAACTAAGATGTTGGACACCATACAGGCACATTTCTTCATCTAAGACAAGGTATTTGCTGCACAACTCACACTGCTACTTCTTCAGTACACTGCGAACACAATATCCTGCTAAATACGTTAACATTGGAAGGTATGTTTCTGCCTGCCTGAAATCTTTCTCCAAATACATAACGTCAACCATAAACTTAGAGTCTGTTTGTATAGTCTCTTTTGTGTCATCATTACAATTAAAGGTGAACCCTCCAGCAACAGGCAGTTTACCAAAAGTACTTGAATTCAACATGAATGGTAACACGTTCTGCATCCTCACCTTGGCTTCCACCTCAAAAATCTGTCTCACAGATATGAGGTACTGAGAGCCAGCCATTGATCAGTAGCTGCTAAACCTTGTTTCCAGAGAATCAGTTTGAATTTTTCCAGCCAAAAAATAAGTGAAACCAAGCTCTTTAGTACAGTACCTTGCCATCTCAATCAAACCATTGGTTGTGTGTGTCAGAGCTATATGGGTTTCCTTTGAAAGAGTATTATTTTTCAGGCCTGAGTCCTTCCACTTATCGAACCACACAAGAAACTTTTCCAAAAAAACTAATTACTACTTAAAGACAGATGGCACTGGAAGGGATTATTTAGTAGAACACCTTTGTGAACTGTTTTAACATTTACAGTTTTCCACCAAGTATAATTGTAATAAATTCTACAGTTGGCTGGTAATGTAACACAGTTTTCTGTTCCTATAGTTGAAAAAGCTTCAGCTGTATATTCATTGAATACCTGCAAACAAAACAAGGCTCACATTCTGTTTCTCAAGTGAAGATTGATAAAGAGACTTCAAAGTAAGACCTTAAGAGTGCTTAAGTAGACCATTACATTCAATCTTATGAAGCTGCCTCAATGCTTCAAAAGATGCCATTAACACCTGACAATCATCACTGCTTCTATCAAATTGTGGATATTTGAGCAAAACTTGAGAGTCCTTTTGATTAACCCAGTTATTACATATACACTTAAGGATGTGGACATAATCAATTATAAAAAATAGTGGCTGAGTTGGATTAGCTGGATGTGGGTAAACTATACTGAGTTTTTGAGATGAGCTGAAAAGTGCCGTAGATTTCCTATTTATACCATTGTTGTCACTAACTGCACAAATAACTTTGAAACCAATGTCATAAAGGTCACATAATATTTTCTTCACATACAAAAATAACCGTTCAGCTACAAGGTTTCTCACTGGAAGGACATGCACTACTACTTTAAAAGAAGACAGCAATGATTGTATCATAAAGACATATGCTGTAGTAGCAGCCTTGTCACTATCAAATGCTGCCCCCACAATGTTTCCTCCCTTGTAATCAAAATAAGGCTTAATATGAATTTCATCCATCATTAAAGAAATGGTACAATCACTTTCCTGCAAAGATTTAAATCTTTCCTTAATATACAGGAGCATAGCACCTTCAGTTTGCTCATTATGAGGACCATTACTATATGAGGAACATATTTTCTGTAAAGTTCTTGGATGAGGAAGAATAAGATTGCCAAAACACATGAAAATTTTGTAGACGTAAGGGGGGAGAGAATGCAGGATACAACAAAATACAGAAAAGTGAGGATTAAACCTGTAGTTTTCCTCACTGCTACATAGCAACTTAACATGCTCACTTAAAAATTGAATTTGTTTCTGTTTTTCTTCATCGACAGAACCACACATATTTTCTGTATAAGAAGGCACTGGCTTTTTAATGAGTTTTCTTTTGCACTGACTAATTCTTTCACTTTGTCCAATACTGTAAACAAATCAATGATATTCGAAAGTTTGTCTGATATTTTGCTACTGCCTATCTTACTTATCTCAATGTTACTTTGATAGGCAGACAACTGCAACTCATTTGTCACTATAATGGAAACAGAGACAGATGGAGTGGGTAATACAGTAAGCAATAGAAATAGTACACAGTCACTTCTCCTAACAATGGTCCACTATCTGGGAATGGTCTCTCTTTCTAATCACTGCAGAAATGCTTCAAAAATAGAAAATAGCTTCCTCAAATCATACTCTGTTTTGTTTACTACACTATCATTAATTGCTTTTAGCAGACATTTATTATCTAATCTAGCTCGCCTTTCCTCTGCACTTTCTCAAGAGCTGGTGGATGGAGTAGACAAATAGCTTGGGCAGCCTGGTAACACTGATGGAACAGCAACCCCTCTAAGTCTTGGTCTTGAAAGCTTGACAGTAAGCTTTGTGCCTTTCACTTCATCATAACATTCCGCATGCCGGCAGACATCATATTTGGTGAAGTGAAGTTCACAAACCTACAACTGAGTACTGTGAGTCAGTACAGTACACAGCATGATCTAGAGGTGTGTGTGTGTGTGTGTGTGTGTGTGTGTGTGTGTGTGTGTGTGTGTGTGTGTGTGTGTGAAAGCAAAAAACACTCATTCATTTTCCACCAATATAAACTTGACTGGTCACACCTTAGTGTGACTGATGACCTCAGCAGTTAAGTCCCATGGTGCTCAGAGCTATTTGAACACCTTAGTGGAAGTACATGAACAATTTAGGACTAGTGGTAATATACCATGATCTGCAACAACATGCATATTGCATTGTAGTATTATTTTATTAATTAGAACTACAAGCACTAGGAGCATCCATCAACATGCATCAGTATATGATGAATATACATGTGAACTGCTTGTGTTACAGCAGTACTGTGATATTTATGGAACTAGAAGAGTGAAGTTTCTATTATGGATTAAGTGTCACCAAATTTCAGTGATCTGTTGGATTCTAAATGATAATATAGCAATTATTTTGTAATTTTCACTTTACAGTTTCTTCATTGTTATGGTATATGAGATATCAACAGCTGCAGAATATTATTTCACTGTGGGTGTTATTATGCCAGCACATATTCAAGCTGTGTCATAGTAGGTAATGATGATTGAGGGTCTTGATATAACACAAATTTCATGTTTGGATAGGAAAACAACTGCAAAGCAAATGCATGTCAAACACAACATAAAGTTGAACAGATACCAACATAAATGACACACCTCAATAAGACAGTCATGAGCTTCCAACTGAAAGTATGTTAAGAAGATATCAACTAAACCTTCTGTACCAAGCTGTGCTGTATGAACTAAACAACATTTGACATGTCAATTAACGAACTGGAACATTTAAGATAACAGACAGATTAAGTAATTGGATGCGTTAAAATGTGAATATCGTTATATGAGGCAGCTCAAGTGATACAGGACACCACTGAAATCTGGTTGTGATGACACCTATTCTGCAGCATAACCTGATGTGTAAGTTAGGTTGAAAGATGATTATTTGGTTGTGAGTTGGCGAAGCCAATGATTGTGAATGCCTAATAATGGGAAACATAGAAAAACAACATAGATATGCTTCATACAGAAGCGTCTTTTTAAAAATGAAAACTGCAGTTTCAACATTCGTTAGCACTCATGCTAACTAATGCAAGAGATAAAAACAATATCCACCCACAAACAGAGAATAAAATGTATTGGTAATGTGTAACAAAATACAAATTGCAGAGAAATTTAAACATGAATAAAATGTAACACAAGCCACAAATTTATGTTTCGTTTTCATCTACATCTACATTTACACTCCGCAAGCCACCAAATGGTGTGTGGCGGAGGGCACTTTACATGCCACTGCCATTACCTCCCCTTCCTGTTCCAGTCCCGTATGGTTCGCGAAAAGAACGACTGCCGGAAAGCCTCCGTGCGCGCTCGAATCTCTCTAATTTTACATTTGTGATCTCTTCGGGAGGTATAAGTAGGGGGAAGCAACATATTCGATACCTCATCCATAAATGCGCCCTCTCGAAATCTGGACAGCAAACTACACCACGATGCAGAGCGCCTCTCTTGCAGAGCCTGCCACTTGAGTTTGCTAAACATCTCCGTAACGCTATCATGCTTACCAAATAACCCTGTGACGAAATGCGCCACTCTTCTTTGGATCTTCTCTATCTCCTCCATCAACCTGACCTGGTACGGATCCCACACTGATGAGCAATACTCAAGTATAGGTCGAACAAGTGTTTTGTAAGCCACCTCCTTTGTTGATGGACTACATTTTCTAAGGACTCTCCCAATGAATCTCAACCTGGCACCCGCCTTACCAACAATTAATTTTATATGATCATTCCACTTAAAATCATTCTGTACGCATACTCCCAGATATTTTACAGAAGTAACTGCTACCAGTGTTTGTTCTGCTATCATATAATCATACAATAAAGGATCCTTCTTTCTATGTATTCACAATACATTACATTTGTCTACGTTAAAGGTCAGTTGCCACTCCCTGCACCAATTGCATCCACTGCAGATCTTCCTGCATTTCGCTGCAATTTTCTAATGCTGTGACTTCTCAGTATACTACAACACCATCCGCGAAAAGCTGCATGGAACTTCTGACACTATCTACTAAGTCATTTATATATATTGTGAAAAGCAATGGTCCCATAACACTCTCCTGTGGCATGCCAGAGGTTACTTTAACGTCTGTAGATGTCTCTCCATTGAAAAGAACATGCTGTGTTCTGTTTGCTAAAAAATCTTCAATCCAGCCACTCAGCTGGTCTGATATTCCGTAGGCTCTTACTTTGTTTATCATGCGACAGTGGGGAACTGTATTTAACGCCTTCCGGAAGTCAAGGAAACTGGCATCTACCTGGGGGCCTGTATCTAATATTTTATGGGTCTCATGAACAAATAAAGCAAGTTGGGTCTCACATGATCACTGTTTCCGCTATCCATGTTGATTCATACAGAGTAGATTCTGGGTTTCCAGAAATGACATGATACGCGAGCAAAAAACATGTTCTAAAATTCTACAACAGATCGATGTCAGAGATTTAGGCCTATAGTTTTAGGCATCTGCTCGACGGCCCTTCTTGGAAACTGGAACTACCTGTGCTCTTTTCCAATCATTTGGAACCTTCCATTCCTCTAGAGACTTGCGGTACACGGCTGTTAGAAGGGGGGCAAGTTCTTTCACGTATTCTGTGTAGAATCGAATTGGTATCCCATCAGGTCCAGTGAACTTTCCTCTGTTGAGTGATTTCAGTTGCTTTTCTATTCCTTGGACACTTAATTCGATGTCAGCCATTTTTTCGTTTGTGCAAGGATTTAGAGAAGGAACTGCAGTGTGGTATTCCTCTGTGAAACAGCTTTGGAAAAAGGTGTTTGGTATTTCAGCTTTACGTGTGTCATCCTCTGTTTCAGTGCCATCATCATCATTCCACAGTGTCTGGATATGCTGCTTTGATCCACTTACTGATTTAACGTAAGACCAGAACTTCCTAGGATTTTCTGTCAAGTCGGTACATAGAATCTTACTTTCGAATTCACTGAACGCTTCACACATAGCCCTCCTTATGTTAACTTTGACATTGTTTAGCTTCTGTTTGTCAGAGAGGTTTTGGCTGTGTTTAAATTTGCAGTGAAGCTCTATTTGCTTTCGCAGTAGTTTTCTAACTTTGTTGTTGAACCACGGTGGGTTTTTCCTGTTCCTCACAGTTTTACTCGGCACGTACCTGTCTAAAATGCATTTTATGATTGCCTTGAACTTTTTCCATAAACACTCAACATTGTCAGAGTCTGAACAGAAATTTTCATTTTGATCTGTTAGGTAGTCTGAAATCTGCCTCCTATTACTCTTGCTAAACAGATAAACCTTCCTCCCTCTTTTTGTATTCCTATTTACTTCCATATTCAGGGATGCTGCAATGGCCTTATGATCACTGATTTCCTGTTCTGCGCTTACCGAGTCGAAAAGTTCGCATCTGTTTGTTATCAGTAGGTCCAAGATGTTATCTCCACGAGTCGGTTCTCTGTTTAATTGCTCGAGGTAATTTTCGGATAGTACACTCAGCATAATGTCACTCGATGCTCTGTCCCTACCACCCATCCTAAACATCTGAGTGTCCCAGTCTATATCTGGTAAATTGAAATCTCTTCCTAAGACTATAACATGCTGAGGAAATTTATATGAAATGTATTTCAGATTTTCTCTCAATTGTTCTGCCACTAATGCTGCTGAGTCGGGAGGTCGGTAAAAGAAGCCAATTATTAACCTAACTCGGTTGTTGATTATAACTTCCACCCATAATAATTCACAGGAACTATCCACTTCTATTTCACTACAGGATGAACTACTACTAACAGCGACAAACACACCACCACCTTTTGCATGAAATCTATCCTTTCTAAACACCGTCTGTGTCTTTGTAAAAATTTCAGCAGTATTTATCTCTGGCTTCAGCCAGCTTTCCGTACCTATAACGATTTCAGCTTCGGTGCTTTCTATCAGTGCTTGAAGTTCCGGTACTTTACCAATGTAGCTTCAACAGTTTACAATTACAATACCGATTGCTGCTTGGCCTCCGCATGTCCTGACTTTGTCCTGCATCCTTTGAAGCTGTTGCCCTTTCTGTACTTTCCCGAGGCCATCTAACCTAAAAAACTGCCCAGTCCACGCCACACAACTCCTGCTACCTGTGTAGCCACCTGCTGTGTGTAGTGGACTCCTGACCTATCAAGCGGAACCCGAAACCCCACCACCCTATGGCACAAGTCAAGGAATCTGCAGCCCACACGGTCACAGAACCGTCTCAGCCTCTGATTCAGACACTCCACTCCCCTATGTACCAAAGGTCCACAGTCAGTCCTGTCAATGATGCTGCAGATGGTGAGCTCTGCTTTCATCCCGCTAGCGAGACTGTAAGTCTTAACCAAATCAGATAGCCACCAGAAGCCAGAGAGGATTTCCTCTGATCCATAGCAACACACATAATTTGTGCTGACATGAGCGACCACCTGCAGATGGGTGCACCCTGTACCCTTTGTGGCATCCAGAAGGACCCTTTCCACATCTGGAATGACTCCCCCTGGTATGCACATGGAGTGCACATTGGTTTTCTTCCCCTCCCTTGCAGCCATATCCCTAAACGGCCCCATTATGTGCCTGACATTGGAGCTCCCAACTACCAGTAAGCCCATCCTCTATGACCGCCCAGATCTTGCAGACTGAGGGGGGCAACCTCTGGAACAGGACAAGCAGCCATGTCCGGCCGAAGATCAGTATCAGCCTGAGACAGAGCCTGAAACCGGTTCGTCAGACAAACTGGAGAGGCCTTCTGTTCAGCCCTCTGGAATGTCTTTCACCCCCTGCCACACCTCAAGATGCCCTCCCACTCTACGACTGGTGAGAGGTCAGCCTCAATGTGGGCAGTATCCCAGACAGCCACAGCCGTAGTCTGATCGGGGGATGCGTGGGATGAGCTGGCTGTGCCCAACAAACCCCCATCCGGACCCCCACAGTGATGCCCATTGGTAACAGCCTCAAGCTGTGTGACCGAAGCCAACAATGCCTGAAGCTGGGAGCGAAGGGATGCCAACTCAGCCCGCATCGGAACACAGCAGTCGCAGTTGCAGTCAAAATAAAGCCACTTAAAATAAATACTACACTCATGCTCATAAATTAAGAATAATGCTGATACATGGTGAAACAACACTCTGGTGGGTGGTTTGTGGGTTTAAATCACCTTGGGGTATGACCGTACGGTGCATTTGACCTGCGGTCGTCGCACGGTGGCGCTGGCAGCAGTCCACATACGAAGAGATGTGTTGGTGCATGTCAGAGTATGGTGCAGTGAGTAAGTGTGCAGACTGTGTGTTGAAAGTGGCTCAAAGAACACATATTGATGACGTTATGAGGGGTAGAATACTAGGGCAACTGGAGGCTGGTCAAACACAACAGGTCATAGCACGGGCCCTCCATGTGCCACAAAGTGTGATTTCAGGATTATGGCAACGATTTCAACAGACAGGAAATGTGTCCAGGTGCTACGGTATGGGACATCCACAGTGTACAACACCACAAGAAGACCAATACCTCACCACCAGTGCCCGCAGATGGCCACGGAGCCCTGCAGGTAGCCTTGCTCGGGACCTTACCGCAGCCACTGGAGCAGTTGTCTCCAAACACACAGTCTACAGATGACTGAACAGACCTGGTTTATTGACCTGGAGACCTGCAAGGTGTCTTCCACTGATCCCTGGTCACAGGAGAGCCTGTAAAGCCTGGTGTCAAGAACACACTACATGGTCATTGGAACAGTGGTCCCAGGTTATGTTCACAGATGAGTCCAGGTATAGTCTGAACAGTGATTCTCGCCGGGTTTTCATCTGGCGTGAACCAAGAACCAGATACCAACCCCTTAATGTCCTTGAAAGGGACCTGTATGGAGGTTTTGGTTTGATGATTTGAGGTGGGTTTATGATTGGTGCACGTACAACCCTGTATGTCTTTGACAGAGGAACTGTAACAGGTCAGGTGTATTGGAACATCATTTTGCACCAGTATATCTGCCTTTTCAGGGGTGCAGTAGGTTCCACCTTCCTCCTGATGGATGATAACTCACAGCCTCGCCGAGTTGCCATCGTGGAGGAGTACCTTGAAACAGAAGATATCAGGTGAATGGAATGGCCTGCCTGTTCTCCAGACCTAAACACCATCGAGCATGTCTGGGATGCTCTCGGTCGATGTATCAGAATGTCGATGTCTTCAAACCCCTAGGACACTTCAAGAGCTCCAACAGGCACTGGTGCAAGAATGAGAGGCTATACCCCAGCAGCCACTTGACCACCTGATCCAGAGTATGCCAACTCATTGTGCAGCCTGTGTACGTGTGCACAGTGAGCATATCCCATATTGATGTCGGGGTACATTCGCAGTAAACAGTGGCGTTTTGTAGCACATGTGTTTTGGGACGGTTTTCTCAACTTATCAGCAATACTGTGGGCTTCTTGATCTGTGTTGTGTGTGTTCCCTATGTGCCTATGCTATTAGCGCCAGTTTTGTGTAGTGCCACGTTGTGTGGCACCACATTCTGCAATTATCCTTAATTTATGAGCATGAGTGTATTTACTGCAAACTTTTGCTCACAATTTTAGTTAAATGCATCCAAAATTTAATATATTCCACTAGCAAAAATAATAAATGTACTAGGTAGATAATTTTTACATACCTTCATGTGCTGAGAGGGTTGGAAATTGTCCCAATGAATAGTTAAAAGCCATTTTAATTTCATGTTACTCCTGTAGTCAGTAGGGCAGATCATTAAGTCATGCTGGAACTGGTGCTTGTATATTTAAGCACTTTCTGAGATGTTCAGGAAATTGGTTGAATTTGAGGAGGGCAGGTGTCTTCCATTGTACTGCATCTGTTGGATCTTTCTGAAGATGATGATACACTGAGTCTTGCAGTAAATCCACCATCTTATCAGAGTAAGGTACTGCAGGAAGAACAGCAGCATTTCCCTTGTCAGCAGATAAAATTACTATTTCTGTGTCATCTCTTAAACAACAGAGCACTTTTCTTTCCTTGGTGGTGATGTTTGGCTTGGGTGTGTGCATCCTAGTTATGGCCCTGCAAGCCTCTTTTCTTATTGCATCACTAGTCTCACTGGGATGTTTCGAGGCCCCTTGTTCAATGAAACTGATAAAATTCTGTATGGGCAAAGTTTTTTGAGTGGGTGGAAAATTTAGTCCCTTTTCAAACATATATCACAGTGTCACAAAGTGGTTTATCCGTGAAATTAAAGTATGTCTGCATAACTTGTCTTCTTGCGATGATTGGCATGTGAGGTGATAGAACTTGGAAGTTTGTGGCAACATCGCATGCTGCCACATCCAGTCTGAAAGCAATCACATAGTATTGTCTACCTACTGCCAGGAATCCATTGACAGACATGATGAAATATCCAGATGAAGTGAAAGCAAGCTTCAGGAGAGACTGTCTAATTGTTGAATTCTGTAATGGGTTGGGGTTGTGTTGTTTGGGAAGGAGACCAGACAGCGAGGTCATCGGTCTCATCAGATTAAGGAAGTAAGTCAGCTGTGCCCTTTCAAAGGAACCATCCCAGCATTTGCCTGGAGTGATTTAGGGAAATCACGGAAAACTTAAATCATGATGGCCGGAAGCGGGATTGAACTGTCGTCCTCCCAAATGCAAGTCTAGTGTATAACCACTGTGCCACCTCGCTCGGTCTGTAATGGATTCTCTCTCTCGTCAATACCCTGCTGTAATGTCATTTAATCCTCCTGGTGGCTGCAGAATTTATATAGTAGTAAACTAATATCTCAGTAAAAATGCAAGAGAGCACAACAATCTGTTTCTCTTACGATGCAGTTTGATGAACTAGCATATTTTGTTGACAATCTTGTAGACTGAAATACGATTACATGCTGATGCTGTATTTTATTGAGAAGGTCACACGCAAAAACTCAGCACCAGAATATTTAGCCAGGTTTCTTCAACATATCATATACATCATATGTTTCAGATATACATCATATGTTTCAGAATGTAACAGACTTACTGCCCCACATTGCACACTCATCACACACTGGTAGGCTGAAAAACTAAGTGTTGCTGAAATAAGAGGATAAGCATATCAGTTACTACACCACAACAAAAGTGAAAAGTCCTATCCCAATCTATTATAGTTCTTATTGCCATGAGAAATTTGTTCAGAGATGTTGGTAGTTTACCAAGTTCCCTTACTTTAACAGACTTCAGGTCATAATTCAGGAAAAGATAGAAACACAGATACAATAGTGGGAGCAAAACTCATAGCACTGTATACCTCTTGCCCATCATGTGGAATTGAATTTTATCATTGATTCACCACGGAGTGACACTACACTCCTATTTTACAATGACCTGATTAAGCAGTCTATTCAACTTGGGAGAAGGTAGAACTAATGGTCAGAACACTAGGGATGTACTTCATGATGGGGGCACATGAGACCAAGAATTCACATTTGAAACATGCAAGGAGGATCTGTGACTAATAGCCTAGCAAGTGAGGGATGAATTAGATGTAAGATGAGGTTCTCCTACATAATGTGATGTGAACTGTTATGAAGACCAACACAAAGAGGTATTCAGCAGTATTATTGAAAACAATAGAAAAAATGAAAGAAACATACTGGTAATGCATTTTGACTGAATAAAGGAAATATAAGAAAACAAAGAAATGATTTAATGTAACAAAACAAGTACCTAGGCATTCTCAGTCATTAATTTCAGTCATATCATTACTACTCACAGGTACTTAAAGCATATTTTTGTACATGACACACATGTATATCAGACTAACTAATGAAGGAAACGAAAAAAATTCAGTTATAGAGACAAATAGAACAAACATATTTCTTTCTTTCATCAGTGCTGCATCACAGAATTTATGGTTCCAGTTGAAGCAGGCAGTGCATCTTACCCATTCCTGTCAACTGAAATGGTATAAGAATCTTTTTGTAGCAAAACATGCAATTGGTACCTATTGTGTCCACATCCATACAGTGATAATCATTTGAATTGGCAAGTAGAGGTCCTTCTTCATACCGATAATCATAAACTTTATGTCTTCTTACTCTAATGTGCTTCTGATTTTTCGTTGCCAACTTCAATGACAAAATTATCTTCTGCAAAAACTACATCACTGAAAGAGAAAATAACTGTGGTATGAAATCCTTTGATGGAGTCGGGCATGGTTGCTGCCTCCACAAAAGCTTTTCCCACCAGCTGTTATCTCATAATGTGTCACTATGCCATTATTCAGGATGAGCCACAGTAAGTCTCTTGACAAAAAGAAGCTTCAAAAGATTTCATAAACCAATATTATATGATTTACCTAGGAAAAGATTATCACCTCCAGATTTCTGGTACAGTCAGGGGCACCTGCAGAAAAGGGCCAGCAGGGCCACTACTGACAACTCATTTAGTTTATGAATATGAAAAAGGACCTGTAACTGTAGAGCCTGATGTTTTATGACATAAAATACCTGACAATTATCACTAAAGTGACCTGAAATTAGTGATAAAATGACATAAAAGTGATATAACACATTTGTTAGTTGAGTTATAGAATGAACTAGAGTAATGAAAAACTTTATAGGGAGTTGAAACAATATGTTGAAACTTGTGTCATTGGTTCAAAAGCACAACATTTGGAAAGCATTGTCCATATGAATCTTTAGTGACAGGAAAACAATTAATTGGGAGAATATGTTTCATGTGACACCAAATAAAATAATGCAAATGGTGGGAAAACATAAAATCTGGGTATCTAACAGAAGGATTTTACTATAATTAATAGTTTGTTTGTTTATAACGATGATCAGCTGCTTAAAGTGTACTGCAGAAACTAACAGCAGGAAATGAGGAAATGATGAGCAAATGACAAAGTCATCAAAAGTTCTAAGTCACACATAGGAGGGGGGAGGGGGGGGTGTATCTCTGGCTGAAGGTTTTACAAAGGAATCAAATTGTTTCATCCACTGATGGAACAGACGGCAGTGAATCGTCCATGATTAATGGAATCCTGATCATTTCATGTCTTTTCTATTTCTGGGAGAAAACAATCCGGGGAAAGGGGGGGGGGGGGGGGATGTTGACCAGCAGCAGACATACACGAGATGATTATATTGAGTTTTCCCTCTCTCCTAGTGAAAGCTTGTAATCCACAGATTTGCCCTTCAAAGAAATCATTTGTATGTTTTTAGGTTGTACGGTTGTGATCCCTGTGTCATCTATGGTGAACAGTTGGGTCATATTGTACTCTATTTTTTCCAGTTCAGGTTTTACTACTCAGAAAAAAATCATTTTGTTCAATGAACTATAACATCATAGCCCTTGAAATACTCTCTGGAGTTGTGACTGAAAGAGTTGGATTCATGTTCAAAAACAGAGTCAACCACTTTCAAACAGCACTGTCATTTGCATTAGGAAGTAGAGGGGGGAAATTTACCTTTATAGCTGATGCACAGTCATCTGTTTTACATTGTTCCAAGTAAGACTAAGAAACTTCTGTAAAGCAGCAATTAACAAGATCCATTTCAAAATTTACTGTCAGCACTGGTTTTCTCCTGGGTTTCTCTCTTTCTACTGCAATTACTTCATTTTCTCCTTTCTTACTTTTTCTGATTTAGTCACAAATAGTTGAGCTCAATACTCAGAACATTTTCTCCATTTTCAGTGTTCTCATTTCTTTATTTTGAGCAGCATGACATGCAGCCTGAAGACTTGATGTGGACTACATCTATCTTTTATTCGTATCAGTTGATATCTTAGAAGGTTTTCTTACAAAGACATTGATGCCAACATATTAGATTTATTAAACCAATATAAAACAGTTGGAATCTGAAGGGTACTTTCGCAGATAGCAGTGTGTGTTAGAGCATCACTTCTGGTCTGGTGAGGTGCTTTGGCCAAATCCGTCCAGCAAATTAATGACAAAGATTGGTGTGCTGGCTAGCCTGCACATGGTTTTTGGGCAGTTTCCTGCATCCCTTTAAGTGAATACTGGGCTGGTAGCCATGACCCAACTCATTTACAAGATTCACAACCAATTAGGAAAATTTTCTCACTTTCATACACTTAACACTACACACAGACAGTTGGGGTACACATATCGCATCCCGAGACTAATGGGATGGCAACAGCAAGGAGATCTGGCCACCCCTTAAATTAACCATGCCAAATCAATTAATAATTACCATCCAAACCCTGTGCTGATGTAGGACAAAGGCACAAGAAAAAGAACAAGAAAACAGAAGGGTAATGCATGTGACCACCAATATGAATATTAACAAAATCGCCTGTAAATGGCATTAAGTACAGGTTGGTGGGCAATATTATGCACACAGCCAATTGAAACACTCCCTCAAAAAACAGAAGCTCAAAAAAAGTCTATTTTGCAAAATATTATGCTACTGGATTCTACATTTAACACCCATTGTAATGGTGTAAACAGAAATAATATTTAATTGCATGCACTTGATTGTTTCTCAGCAGGAATTGAGGTCAAAACAATGACGAACAAGATGAGAAGACTTTCACTTCCATTATGGTCTTGTCTGTCAGTGTTAAGTTTTGTGTTTGGGGCTTACCAAAGCTTGAAGCTTATCATATGAAACCAAAGATGCTGTTTATATTGCCTTCTGAGTAGTTGTGGATAACATTTGGGACACTCCCTTGCTATCACACACTGGATCACATGGACTATGAAGTATACAAAATGCACAAGGGTTCCAAACCCAGATGGCATTCAGAAACATGTTCTAAAAAGAGTTCATAGATAAAGCAACAAACAACAAATATCACAAATGTGATCCTCCACCACCAACACTTCCCTTCCTAATGAAAGGTGACCAACTTTCTGATATTAAGGATGCCAGAGAAAGACTATCTATTTCAACAAAATTACCCACCCCTCTGTTTTCTGAACTTGCTCACCAAAATTGTTGAGAGATTCCAAAACATATGTCCAGGCACTGTAACAATGATGACACCCTGAGACTGGAACAACTCAGCTTCAGACATCACCACTCAACAACAAAGCAACTTCTCTGTTGGGAAGTGGGATATATCACAGACACCTGGACACAAGAAAGGTAACAGAAGTGTATTCCAATAGTGTGATTAAATTAATTTGCAACTTTTGACATTTAGATCAACAGTAGGAAAGGGATAATATTCTTCCAGTAACATCAATGGTTGAGCTGATGTCCTCTCCCATGCCAACAACATTTCAAGTGGTCATAAAATAACTTTGCAATTAACAGCTTGTAGAGGTAGAGGGCATTGTTGCCAGCATGTAGCCAGACACACTTGAAGTGGGCTGTACAAACAGCTGGCCAACTAATAGTGTTGCATGGTAAACCAGCTGCTCCCCTTAGCCATTAGATGTGAAAATGTTTGGCTTAATATTTAACATTGCTACGAAGCCCTGTAGAAGCACATGTGGATCCAGGATTCAGGTCTGGGGGACTCACAGTTTGTTAAATTTAACTAGTTGCCAGTCATATTTTTATAATGAAAGCAATAATAGTTGAATATATTAAATGTTTTTCTATATTAACTATAATAATCATAATACTTTACACATCTGTGCTTAGTCCATTGCTTTAACATAATTGCAACTCAGAGAAAGACAGCACTTGGAAAGTTTTCATTTGAAAATTTTAGAAGTACATACACCACTACAATAGCAACAAACAGCCATAATTATGACAAAATCAAAATTTGCATGAAAAAACTGAAGTGTGCAGTCATCATTAATAGTATTTTACTTAACACTATGATTGAGAACTCAGGTCTGCAAACCTAGTTTATGTGAACATGCAAATGAGGGGAATGTTGTTTCATTCAGTCATTTCTGCTTATGAGAAGGGGGGAGGGAAGGAGGGGGGGGGGGGCAAGGAGGTTCTTTGCGTATCTGCCTCATTTACTCAACTTCCTATAGTTTACCTGTCCTACCTGTGGGCACGTCGAACTGTGTTGGCAAGTATAGTCAGCCTGTGAATGGGCAGCTTTACCTGGCTTGAATATTCTCTGCAGATTATCAGGACACAAGCTCATCCACATGAGCAAGAAACTTAAAAGTAGAGCTTGTAACTTTCTAGAATTCTTTGTCATTTTGAGACTCTCACTTTCTTTGCTACTTTGTTTTCCTAAAGTGGCTGTAGAATATGGAACTTTATAAGTGTAAAAATGTAAACACTTTTAGTAAAGTGTTATTGGGAGGGGGGAGGGGGGGGGGGAAGGATAATGCATCCCCCATTCCAAGACAAACATCTCCTGGGTCAATATCTAGACAGTCTGGTTTTTAGAAACTTATCTTTGCCCAGACTGTTTCCAGTTTCATTTCCCCCACAACTATCAGAATGCCAACATGGCAACAGGAACATGCATATCTATAGCACGAGTTAGTGTGTTACTGAAAAGATTTCCATGGCTCAGGTTCACTCTGTTGAAACTTCTATGTAAATCTGTGTACAAGCCTCTGATTGACAACAAATCACAATAAAATTTAAGCTGATACAAGTTCATTGGCACCACTGCTGAGCTGGTATATGTTCATCCAGTTTGGGTCTCTTATGCTGATAGTTGTGGAGTAGAAATTAATAAAATACAATGAACAGCAAGTTCGTATTAGAGGGGATTTTATGACAAAAGTCTTGTAAGAAGATTTCTCAGTCTATAACATTTTTTAGTGACAGTCTCACCAAAGGAGAAGAAAGTTTTTGGATTATTTCAACAAAACGTTACTCAAATATCAGGAGTCATTCCATGGTCTTATGTTGCATCCAATGATGGCCCAATCCATTATACTTTGTGTTTGTCCATTCTGCTGCTATACAATACAGGCTGCCACACAGTAGTCTCTATGACAGTATCTACCACATTTGCAGCAATTACTTAGGTCAATACTCATCCACAACCACTATGCTTGGCTGCAGAGCATGCCAGTGACAGTAGGTAACTGTCTACCTACTGAAAATTTTTGCAGATGTTGTAAGAGTGTGCAGATCACCTAGCCAGTCAAAGATTTGCTACTATTTATTGTTACTTCCGAGGTGGTTTTTTTTCCCCCCCAGTTAAATTTTCATCTGCAACATTCGAGTGCAATTTGCTGTTACCTACATGCTGAGTAAAATCATTGTTTAAGCATAAGTTGTTTGTTCCAGTAGAACATGCAGACACATGTAACTCTGCACTGTTGTACCCAGCCAGTAGGAAGTGTGGGAGATAGAGCACATGTTGGCTGCCAGTCATCATCTGGAGTGTTGGGTCTATCTGGCGCTGTCTTTCAGCTAGCTGGGATGTCAACCATCTCTTCTCTCCCCCATTTTTTTCAGAAATTTTTCCAACACTAAAACTATCATCTTTGCTTGAGCACCTGGACTGGCTGACTTGGGGATTGTTATAGAGAGAGGTGACAAAAGTCACGAGATACCTCCAAATATCGTGTCGGACTTCATTTTGCCTGGTGTAGTGAAGCAAATCAACAGGGCACACAGACTCAACAAGTCATTGGAAGACCTCTGTACAAATATTGAGCTATGCTGCCTCTATTGCTGTTCGTAATTGTCGAAGTATTGCTGGTGCAGGATTTTGTGCACAAACTGACCTCTTTATTATGTCCCCTAAATGTTCAATTGGATTCATGTCAGGCAACCTGGTTGGCCAAATCATTTGCTCAAATTTTTCAGAATGCTCCTCAAACCAATTACAAACAGCTGTCACCTGGTGCATTGTTATGAAGTCCATGAATGGCTGCAAATGGTCTCCAAGTAACTGAACATAACCATTTCCAGTTAATGATTGGTTCATTTGGACCAGAGGACCCACTCCATTCCATTCTTCACATCTACATATTTGCAGTTGTCTGTCACTAGAGGGCTCCGAATTGTAGCACGCAACATGGCAGTGTGTAAAGTAACTATGTTAGTGTGAGGAAGCGCATGCGGTAATCACGTTCTGAATTCAAAGAATTCATCCGTAACATGCCAGATCACAAACAACCACTGCAACAATCTGATGTCTTAGGTTCACTGTCATCAACCATCCTCCGTACAGTCCTGACTGATTTTCGTCTATTTCCAAAACTTAAAGAACACCTTTGAGGACTTCACTTTGATACTGATGAGGTGGTGGAAGCAGAGTGAGGTTCTGGCTCTGTCAATAATGTCAAACATTTTGGAGTGACAGTATCAACAAGCCAGTTTCTTGTTGGGAGAAATTTGTTTGTTGCCAGGATGACTATGCTCTTACAGAACTATGTAGCCATGAAGAATAAAAATGTAGAATGTTAGTAACATTTGTTTTATTTAAAAAGCTTTAAGAGTTTCCACATAAAGAAATTTTGAGACATTACTTTTCAGCATGCCCTTGTACGTCTTTCTTTAGGTGGTGTTTATCACTTACTGACACTGCCGTAATATTCTGATACACAGGGCGAGTTTCATTATCTTGAGACAACAAAATATCTCACATCAGGTGCCAAAAATTCGTGTTCAGTATTTTAAAACTGCTATCCATCAAAACCCATGTTGACCCCCCCTCACCCCATCTCCAGGGGGTAGGGTAAAGGGCTACTTTGAAATCTTAAATTGGAACATCCCATTTTTATTATATAATAGAATTCCATGAGAAAAAGTATGTAGAGCCTAACTTTTGTGTGTAACATATTTTTCAGTGCATGATAGATAGTGCTGTAACCAATAAAAAACAAAATTGAGTTCAAAAACCAAATTATCTAAAAAAAAAAAAAGAGCTTTGGATTGAAAAACCAAAACCAGACAAGTTCAGTAATTGTGAAGAAAGCTTTTTGAGGTATCTCTCTTCCCCCCCCCCCCCCCCCCCCCCCCCCCATTACCACCAACAGGATGCTCTTTTGATGTGTTCCTCTCACCTCACACCAACGGGCTGCTTCTTTGTAGAAATTATTGCACAGTAAGTGCTGAAACATGTTGGCACACATTGCAGTGCCCTTACTTATCTGCACATGGAATAAACAACACAGCTACGAGGTATTTCCAATGTCAATCACCACTTAAGATGCCATCAATAAAGAATGGACCAATGCCAATATTCAATTTGGTGTTAGCAACGTGTATTTTCCACATTTCAATTATGCATATTGTGTTAATAGTACCATGGTTCATGAAGGTCAACTCATCAGATACACACATCAAAACAAGTTTTCCATCACCTTACAGAACCTGTACAGAAAATTGGAATGGAGATCAACATAAACATCATTTCCATCCTTTTTATTGCTCATGAAAACCACACATTGAATGTTGTACCACCAAACAGCGAGACTTTCAGAGGTGGTGGTCCAGATTGCTGTGTACACCGGTACCTCTAATACCCAGTAGCACATCCTCTTGCATTGATGTATGCCTGTATTCGTTGTGGCATACTATCCAGAAGCTCATCAAGGCACTGTCGGTCCAGATTGTCCCACTCCTCAACGGCGATTCAGCATACATCCCTCAGAGTGGTTGGTGGAACACGTCGTCCATAAACAGCCCTTTTCAATCTATCCCAGGCACACTCAACAGGGTTCACATCTGGAGAACATGCTGGCCACCCTAATCGAGCAATGCCATTATCGTGAAGGAAGTCATTCACAAGATTAGCACAATGGGGGCACGAATTGTCATCCACGAAGATGATTGCCTCACCAATATGCTGCCGATATGGTTGCACTATCGGTTGGAGGATGGCATTCAAGTATTGTACAGCCATTAGGGCGCCTTCAGTCACTACCAGCGGCATATGTTGTCCCCACATAATGCCACCCCAAAACAGCAGGGAACCTCCACCTTGCTGCACTTGCTGGACAGGGTGTCTAAGGCATTCAGCCTGACCAGGTTGCCTCCAAACACATATCCGATGATTGTCTGAAGGCATATGTGACACTCATCGATGAAGAGACCGTGAAGCCAATCCTGAGCAGTCCATTCAGCATGTTGTTGGCCCCATCTGTACTGCACTGCATGGTGTCGTGGTTGCAAAGATGGACCTCGCCATGGATGTCAGGAGTGAAGTTGCACATCATGCAGCCTATTGCACAAAGTTTGAGTCTTAACATGATGTCCTGTGGCTGCATAGAAAGCATTTTTCAACATGATGGCGTTGCTGTAAGGGTTCCTCAAAGCCATAATCCGTAAGTAGCTGTCATCCACTGCAGTAGTAGGCCTTGGGCAGCCTGAGCGAGACATGTAATTAACAGTTCCTGTCTCTCTGTATCTCCTCCATGTCTGAACAATATCGCTTTGGTTCACTCCAAGATGCCTGGACACTTCCCTTCTTGAGAGCCCTTCCTGGCACAAAGTAACAATGTGGATGTGACCGAACTGTGGTATTGATCATCTAGGCTTGGTTGAACTACAGACAACACACGCCGTGTACCTCCTTCCTGGTGGAATGACTGGAAATGATCGACTGTCGGACGCCCTCCATCTAATAAGCGCTGCTCATGCATGGTTGTTTACATCTTTGGGCGGGTTTAGTGACATCTCTGAACAGTCAAATGGACTGTGCCTGTGATACAATATCCACAGTCAACATCTGTCTTCAGGAGTTCTGCGAAATGGGGTGATGCAAACTTTTGTTGATGTGAGTAACAATACTCAGGGTAAAAAATTGGTGTGTGTGTGTGTGTGTGTGTGTGTGTGTGTGTGTGTGTGCGCGCGCTTGCTGAATGAAGGAAGATTAGCATTTAACATCTCGTTGACCTCAAGGTCATTAGAGATGGAGCACAAGCTCAGATGGTTTCGAAGATGGGGAAGGAAATTTGCCATGCCCTTTCAAAGGAACCATTCCATCATTAACCTTGAACAATGTAGGGAAATCTGGAAAATGTAAAGCTGGATGGCTGGACACTGATTCGCACAATCATCCCCCTGAATGTGAGTCCAGTGTGCTAATTGCTTCACCACCTTGCTTAGTTTGTATTTGCTGAAGTGATACTGGCAAAACGTTACTCGGTTCTGGAAATCATTGTCATGAAGTTCCTGATGGAGGAAAATATGGAACAGACGCTGTTTTCTATATTCAAAATTTAACAAACAGTAGTCTAATTCCCGATTCATGATGTAATAGCTGAGTGCTAATGCAGGGGTTATGATTCACTGTAGCTAACACTACAACCTCATTACTTGCTCCAGCAACTGTTCGTCCATGGTACTTTTCTCATGGTTGTGCAGTTCCCTCAGTGGAGAACTGTTGAATAACTCAACAAAACGAAGTGTGTGAATGGACTTTGGAAAACACTTAGCATAAAGGGTTATAGCATCATCAACATTCCTGCCACTTTCTCTGTAGGCCTAAATGTAAACCTTTACAGTTTTCCTTTCTGTCATAATGGCCTGCATTCTAAGCAATAACACAGTCAGGTTATGAAGAAACATATGTAAGAAATGAGAGAGAATGTGCAAGAAATGATATCATCTCAAATAATAAATTAATGGTTGGTTGGATTAAAAGAGGAGGAAAGGGACCAGACTACAAGGTCATCAGTCCCTTGTTCCAAATAAAACAATGCCACAAGTGTGCGAATAAAACAAATAAGATTGACACCTCAAAACGGAATGAAAGGAAAAAAAAAATCACAAGAATGATGAAGGGCCACAAACATGTAAATGGACAAAAGGGGACAAGAAAACCACAGAAATGAAAGAAATGGGATGAAGAGATTAAAATAAAAAAGCAGATTACCATGGCTGGCTGACCATGAGGATAAAAAAGGAGAAGCCAGCCACTCTGCAACACATTAAAACCTCCACCCTAGAAGCACTAGGGTGGAGGACACAGAGGGACAAAGGACATGCGTTAAAACTTAGATCAAATGATAAAATCCACCCTCACAAATAAAAAGTAAAACTAAAGCAGCTGATGAGTCGTCGTCAGACAAAATTAGCCCAAGATTTCGTTGCTGGGCAGTCAAAGTGGGACAGTGCACCAGAACGTGGGCCACTGTCAACTGGGTGCCACACTGACACTCAGGTGGGTCTGCACAGTGCAGGAGGTAATTGTGGGTTGCCCAAGCATGGCCAATGTGGAGCCAGCAGAGGACAACTGATTCCCTGTGAGAGGCCTGCGTGGAAGTCTTCCACACATTCATAGCCTCCTTAATGACATGCTGTTTGTTGTGTGTACTGTTATGCCATTCTGTCTCTCAAAGTCAAAAAACCCTATGGCATAAGTCAGAACGCAGGTCAGGTTCAGAGATGCCCATCTCCAGAAGCAGTTTCCACGTGGCCTGTTTGGCCAGCCTGTCGGCAAGTTCATTGCTGGGGTCCACACAAACACCACTGAACAATGGGACTGGTCCAGGGCATAGATGGACTCCTGGGTGGATGCTACAAAAGGATGGTGAGGGTGGCACTGGTCGATAGCTTGTAGGCTGCTAAAGGAGTCAGTACACAGAAGAAACAATTCCCTGGGTCATGAACGGATATACTGAAGGGCACGAGAGATGACCACAAGCTTTGCAGTGCATACACTGCAGCCATTGGGAAAGGAAAACTGTTCAAAATGGCCTCTATGGATGTAGGCGAAGCCGACATGGCCATCAGCCACCAAGTCGTCAGTGTAAACCACTTCAGAGCCCTGTAACATGTCAAGAATCAAGAGGAAGTGACAGCAGAGAGCGGCAGGAGTAATTGAGTCCTTAGGATCATGCAAAAGGTCCAGACGAATCTGTGGCCCGGGTGTACACCATGGAGGTGTATGCAGACAGACCTGGATGGGAGATGGTGCAGGGAAGGACTCCAGTTCAAACAGAAGGGATTGCATGCGAACTGCAATCATTAGCCCTGACCTGGGCCACCGATGCTGGAGATGAACTGCTGCAGATGGAAAAAGGAGACGGTAATTCGGATGCTCAGGAGAACTACGAATTTGCGCAACGTAACTGGCGAGCAGTTGGGCACATCAGATCCGTACCGGAGAGACTCCGGCATCCACCGGGACATTGGTCACTGGACTCGTTTTAAAAGCTCCCGTCACTAGGCGAACACCACAGTGGTGCACTGGGTCGAGTACACGCAATGCTAAGGGTGCTGCCGCCGAACCATAAACCAGAATCCCATAGTCAAGGTGGGATTGAACAAGGGCTTTGTAGAGCTGCAGCAGAGTAGAGCGATTTGCACCCAGTTGGTGTTGCTCAGGCAGTGGAGGGCACTGAGGTACTGCCAGTACTTCTACTTTAGCTGATGAAGGTGAGGTAGCAAAGTCAATCAGGCATCAAAAACCAGTCCTAAGAATCGATATGCCTTCACTACAGTGAGTGGATCATCATGAAGGTAAAGTACTACATTCCAGATGAATGGTACAATGCCAACAGAAGTGGATGACACACGACTTATTGGCCGAAAACTGGAAGCTGTGGGTGAGAGCCCATGACTGAGCCTTATGGATGGCTCCCTGTAGGTGCCGCTCAGCAACACCAGTACTAGTGGAGCAGTACAAAATGCAAAAGTCATCTGCATACAGAGAGAGTGACATGGACGGCCCTACAGCTGCTGCTAGACCATTAATGGCCACTAAAAATAGTGATACATTCAATACAAAGCCCTGTGGGACCCCAATCTCCTGGATATGGGGGCAACTATTGGAGGCACAAACTTGGACACGGAAAGTACAGAGCGACAGGAAATTCTGGATAAAAATCGAGCGGGCCTCAGAGACCCCACCCGTATAATGTGGCAAGGATATGATTTCGTCAGGTGGTGTCATACGCTTTGCGTAGATCAAAAAAGATGGTAACAAGGTATTGGTGTCTGGAAAAGGCTGTTCAGATGGCAGACTAGAGGGACACAAGATTATCAGTAGTAGAGCACTCCTGATGGAAGCCGCCTGGATATGGAGCAAGTAGGCCACGTGACTCCAGGACCCAGCCCAACTGCAGACACACCATACGTTCCAGCAGCTTACAAAGATCATTGATGAGGCTGATGGGCCAATAGCTATCCACATCAAAAGGGTTTACCGGGTTTGAGCACCGGAACAATGGTGCTCTCCCATCATAGCAATAGAAAGACGCTGTTGCACCAGATCCAGTTGAAGATGACGAGGAGATGGCGCATGTAGTCAGACGAGAGATGTTTAATCATCTGACTGTGGATCTGATCTGGCCCAGGAGCTGTGTCAGGGCAACGTGCAAGTACGCTGAGGAGCTCCCACTCTGTAAGTGGGGTGTTACAGGGTTCACTGTGGCGTGTAGTGAACGACTTTCCTCTCCATCCATCATTTGAGGTTGCGAAAGGCTGGGGGGTAGTTCTTCAACACAGGGGCTCGAGTATAGATCTCAGCAAACTGCTCAGCAATTGTGTTTGCATCGGTACATAGCACACCATTGATGCCAAAGACACCTGTTGGAGTCTGGTACCCAAAAAGACATCTGATCTTCACCCAGACTTGTGAAGGTGATGTATGGCACCCAACAGTCGACACGTACCTCTCCCAACACTCTTGTTTCTGTCATTTTATAAGCTGGTGTACACAGGCCTGGAGCCGCATAAAGGCTATCAGATGCTCTAGGGAAGGGTGCCACGTATGTCACTGTAGAGCTCACCAACACTCTGTAATTGCCTCAGCATCTTCTGGCAATCACCAAGGGACTGTATTTCGCTGGGGGCACCCTTAAGAGCGAGGGATCACATTTTCTGCCGCAGAAATGAGTGTGGTAGTCACCTACTCAACCATCACATCGATGTTACCATGTGGAGAGAGTCAACGGTGACATCAGAGGTGAAAGTTTCCCAGTCTGCCTTGTTCAAATCCCATCTGGGCAGGCGTCCATGGGGCTGACTTACGGGCGGAGACAGGAAGATGGGGAAGTGGTCACTACCACACACATCATATGCTCTCCAGTGGGTAGATGGGAGAAGTCCTGGGCTGCAAATTGATAAATCAATGGCTAACTACCTCGAGCCACACTGAAATCTGTGGCGACCCCAGTATTTAAGAGGCAGAGGTCAAGTTATGACAGTAAATTTTCGACATCTCTGCCTCTGCCAGTAAGCACAGTGCCACCCCACAAGGGGTTATGGTCATTAAACTCTCCCAGAAGTAGGAAAGGTTTAGGGAGTTGATCAATTAGTGCAGTTAATACATTCAGGGGTACTGCGCCATCTGGAGGAAGATATACATTGCAGACAATTGTTTCCTGCATCGTCCGCATTCTGACAGCCACAGCTTCAAGAGGGGTTTGAAGGAGCACAGGTTCACTACAGACTGCGTTTAGGACATAAACACAAACTCCACCTGACACTCGATTATAGTCGCTATGGTTGCTGTAATAATCTTATAGCCGTGGAGGGCAGGGGTCCACATTGCTGTGAACAATGTTTCCTGAAGGGCAATGCAGAAAGCAGGTGTAAAGCTTAACAGTTGCTGTAGCTCAGCCAGGCGGTGGAAAAAGCCGCCACAGTTCCACTGGAGGATGATATCATTGTGAGACTGGGAAAGCATGGAACATTCAGTGAGGACATTTACGCCTCAGGGTCACCTGCTGCCACCAAGTTTTTGCCTGAGCAGTCTATATCCATTGTGTCTGAGGGTCTGGCGAGATCCAGGTCCTCGGCCGATGCCAGAATCTCCACCCCATCCTCAGATGCAGAGCTTGTAGGTAGCAGTGGTGTGGGTGCCACTGCATGTCCCTTCTTCTTGGAGTGGGGGGTGGTCTTCTTTTCCGATTTCTCATGCTGTTCCTTGGGTTTCCCTGGCTGGGACGACTTCACTGTATCACTCTCCGGGACTGAGGATGAGCATGAAGCCTAACGACCAGCTGCTTTTGGGCTCTTCAGTGACTGGTGGGTGTCCTCTTTCCCACTAGCAGAAACCTGGGAAGGGAGTGACCGAAGGGAGCCCATCCTAGCGAGAGGAGCCGAAGAAGCCTTATGCTTCTCTGGCTCAGAAGTGGGGACTGAAATGCCTGACAGTTGGGGGGGGGGAGGTGGGGGGTGTTGCTCCCAAAGTAAGTGGAGCGGGAGCAACAGGGAGGGAAGTTCCCCCCTCCCCCCCCTCCCCCCCCCTCCCCCACCATCAAGGTGGCAGTTATAGTCTCCCCATTCTGAGAGGCTAAGGGAATTAGAGGAACTGATGGGGCGACAACTGTTCTTGTAGCAGCGGCATATGAGGTGGTCATAGCCACAGGATGTAGGTGCTAAAATTTCCTCTTAGCTTCAGTGTAGGTCAGTTGGTCTAGGGTTTTATATTCCATGATTTTCCTCTACTTCTGTAAAATCCTGCAGTCTGGTGAGCAAGGTGAATGATGGTCTCTGCAGTTGGCACAGATGGGAGGCAGGGCACATGGAATACTGGGAATGCTATGGATGTCCACAATCTCGACAGGTGGGGCTGGAAGTATAGCAGCTGAACTTCCAGCACTTAAAGCACCACATCGGGGGAGGGATATATGGCTTGACGCCACAGTGGTAGACCATCATCTTGACCTTCTCGGGCAATGTGTGACCCTCGAAGGCCAAGATGAAGGCACCGGTGGCAATCTGGTTATTCATCACAACCCAATGGACATGCCGGATGAAATGAAACACCTTGCCGCTCTAAATTGGCGTGCAGCTCATCGTCAGACTGCAAAGGAAGGTCCCTGTGGAATATAATACCCTGTACCATATTTAAGCTCTTATGAGGCGTGATGGTAGCAGAAACATCTCCCAACTTGCCAGAAGTGAGTAATGCCCGTGACTGGACAGAGGATGCTGCTTTTATCAAAACTGACCCAGAGCACATTTTGGACAAGCCCTCCACCTCCCCAAACTTGACCTCCACATGGTCCACAAAAAAATTGTGGCTTCATAGACATGAAAGATTCCCCATCAACTCTTGTACATGTGAGGTACCGGGTCAAATAAGCTTCACTGTCATCCTTAGCCTGGTGTTCATCCCATGGTGAGCCCAGGGAGGGGAACGACTTGGGGTCATATTTCTTGGCATTGAAGTTGACTTTGCCCACTTAGAGACTGCTGGCAGCGGACCACCAGCAAGAGACAACACACTACGCTTCATGGCATGTCATCCTGCCACCCACTCCGACCAGGGGCCCTCCCCACCGGGGCCACCCAGCCGCAGCAAAGGCCACCTGGCAGGATGGTCATTGCCGGGAGTCCCGATGCACCAGGGTGACAGGCACCTACTCCTTGGCATACGTGGGGAGTTAACAGTGCAGGCATCAGCAAAAAGATCCCTTTGTTGTCAGGGGGCTACAACCAACAGGGTACATGGCGACCCCACCACAATGGACTGGCTACCGTTCTGGATATGAGGTGCAAAGAAGTCGATGGTTGTCGTTGGCACAGAAAGTGACATTGCATAGGCATGGTGGAAAACGCACCCAGGAAGGTGTCCTCGCCTAAGAGATGGAGAATGGGGGGGGCAGGGGGGGGGGAGACTGCTATGCGACAATGAGAAAATGTGCTAATGATCTCAATGCATGATGGACACGATGCACCATGTAAGGCACCCGTCGCCAATTGGCTTGTTCTTTGGGAAAATTTTGAAAAATGGAGGTCAAACCCTACAGGGGACTATAACAAAGGACGAAACATGTGAGACTCCTTTTAGTCACTTCTTACGACAGGCAGGAATACCTCGGTCCTATTCTAACCCTCGGACCTGAAGGGGGGAATGAATTAATGAATTTTTCAAGAGCTTCTTGGAGAAAACAGCACAACACTGAGTCTTTTGCCACACATGACTGTTTTTATGTTTTTGATACACTGCATTTGAGTTATGAAACCTTATTATCTCAACAGTCATATTATTCATTGATTACAGACCCATCTATCATGAACCACAAAAGTGTTACATACAAAAGTTACATATTTTTGCTGTAGAATCCATTTCTACAATAAAAGTTAAATGTTCCTATTTAAGATTCCAAAGTTGCCTCCCTCCCCCTACCTCATAGCCAGGAGGGATGGAGGGGATGGCAGGGAGGGTCAACATTGGTATCGCCAGAGAACATTTTTAAAAATATTGAACACAAATTTTTCCATTTGTTAGTCTGACATTTAGTTTTTTTTTTTTGAGATATTGCATTGTCTCAAGAAGGAAACTCATGCTACATAAACAGTGAGTACACTGCTATAATATGGTGTACAAAAGCTTGTCTGCATGGTATCTCGGCTATACATCCCACCGCTATTTTCTGAATTTTAAATATTCCTTTTAGATACCATAACTACCTTATGCAGTTCCTCATATATGAATTTAGTAGGACAGAGATAGGAACATAAGTCCATAGTACATTTTCCTGAGAATTTAATCATCGACAACTTTTCCTGTTTTGTGCATGAGGAAAATCTTTGTGTTTATCTTTTTATACAATGCACAACACTGACATGATGCCCACATCCTGGCCATCAACCACTCTGATCCTGCACAAACTGATATCAAAAGTGGGATCCCCTAACTTTCGGTCTATAAAGTGGGATGTGATTTCGTGGAAACATTTGCTATGAGTTAAGCATCAGAAGCTAACTGGGGCCGGTGAGAGACAATCTGAGTACTGAATCAGCATGCAGCCAGCTTGACATTCTCCTCTCTATCCTTAGCCATTGTGATCAGCACAATCCATGGTAACACACAGCCAGCCACTGACTGTCATCACACACAGTCCCAACACACATGCAGCTATGTGGGTCCTCGCCTCTGAACCAAAGATGTTGACACCTCACCGCATTGCATCACCTCAATGATGAGATGTTTATTGTAAGTATTGCTAAAGCACAGATTTAAAACTGCTAACCTGTCCAGCCAGGAGTTCTGAGGATGCAACAGACATTAGAGAAGAAAATAATATTTTTATGTTGATGAATTTTCCGGACCAAGTCCAGAGGAGAACTCCTAGCATATCTGCATGCTCATGTTTAAATTTTTTTCTTTGCATGCCTTGTCACTAACTTTATTACAGAAATATGTACTACCCATTCACAAATGGAAGGTTCTATAGAGGCAGGCAGTATGGATCCACACAAAGCATTGGAAATTCATATAGAGGCCTTTGTCCTGAGGAATTTACAGCTGTATGAACAGCTGTGAGCAAAACAAGAAGTAAGTAGGCTTGTGTGTTCAGTAAACTCTAGATGAGTCTTTTACACACACACATTGAAATTCCTTCTCTTATATTGCAGTCAGGAGTCAAACAGTTTTCCCACCGTTAACTTCGTACCTCTGTTTCAGAATGCATCTGAAAATGTCATCTGTGTTCTTGCAAAATGCACATGATATTGGTTGAAAATGTTCCTGGCTTGGGAAGTTTCAGTTGAATGTTACACATACGAAGCTGACTGTAGACCCAAGATCCTATGGGGAATCAGTTGAATCACTACAGAATGTCAGTACCTTTGACGTGTTGACCGAGGAGTTATTGATCATTACACCAATAAAAAGGGTACAAGTTTTTAGAGTGACAAGTTGTCCAATCTTCATCAGTGAACCAGAGAAGATTTTGAAGCTTTTACTGATCCCAGTGGATTCATTTCATGTCGTAGTTATGTCCTCAGTTCACACAAAGGGAGAAATGATGTGCTTCTTGGAAGAGGCAGAGGTGAGAGTTGTGGGTGTGTTTATCAAGGGAATAAACTCGAAAATTAGTGGAGAAATAATATTTGCATCAACCCCATTTATACAAGAGGCTGCATGCCTTGTTTACTGCTGAGAGAAGAAACACACAGCTGATAATTGGTGGTACTCTGCTGTCCACACTGTATAGAGATCAGTCATTTAAGTGCCAACTACAACAGTTCACAGAACAGACAAAACAGAGGGCATGGAGGACTTCAAGGAAATAGAGTTAATGGAAGATATGGGTCGAGAAATGGGAAGGGAGCCGGTATAGCTGCTGCTCTGAGCTTGCATTAAAATCAGTTACTCCTGTTAGTTTTCAAGAGTTAACTGAGATAGTAGACTTGATTGTAAAAGCCAACATAATTTTAATAGACACAGGCATTCACAGATGAGCCTATTACTTTTAACCTCTGGCAATAAACAGGCATTAAAGCCACCACACTGTCACATTAGTGGATTCTGGATAGAAACTATTTTTCTGCTGGTGACATGTCATGTCAAAATGGAGATCAGTGAAGGAAAATATAAGTGTGATATGGGAGTGCTTGGGAAATGAGGACAACACTGATGTTACTCTTGGGAACAATTTCCTGCGCCACTTTTGTGGAGTTGTCGACTTTTGGTCACAGAGTGTCCAACTCAGTGCACCAATTTGGCAGAGAGGACACTGCAAAGGCACAAGTAACTCAGGAAAAGAGGCCTACTGCCCAAGTTCACACCAAACCAAGTTCTTAAAGTTCAAAGTGTGCACCCCTAAATTTATTCATGGGGAGCAGGAAGAGTTCTCTGGATAGGAACTGAGATCCCAGAGCCCAAAGGAATCCTCTTTCTGGTTGATCAACTCAGCAGAAACTCTTTTAGATCTCTCTGCACCTACATGACTATTTTGCAATTCTTCGGACCACCTTCAGGCTATTTCTTTACCATTCCACTCTCTAACAGCATGTGGTAAAAATGAACACTTAAATCTTCCTGTACGAGCTCTGATTTTCTCTTGGTTTATGATGATGATCATTTCTCCCTGTGTAGGTTGGTGGCAATAAAATATTCACATTCAATGGAGAAAGTTAGTGATTGAAATTTCATAAAAGATCTCACAGTAATGAAAAACACTTGTTTCTCCCCTATTTAGCGAAAATACAAAATGAGCTGCTCTTTTTTTCCTATTTCATGGTAATACAAAATGAGCTGCCCTTCTTTGGCCTTTTTTGATGTCTTTTGTGATATTGCTATGTGGTAAAGATCCCATACTGCACAGTAGTACTCTAGCACAGGATGAACAAGTGTAGTGTAGGCAGTCTGCATCTTCTAAGTGACCTACCAATAAAACATAGTCTTTGGTTTGCCTTCCCCACATTATCTATGTGGTCGTTCCAATATAAGTTCTTTGTTATTGTAATCCCTAGGTATTTAGTTGAACTGACAGACTTTACATTTGTGAAATTTATCGTGTTACCAAAATTTAACAAACTCCTTTCAGTACTCATGTGGACAACATCACACTTTTCATTATTTAGTATCAATAGCCACTTTTCACACCATACGGATATCTATAGCAAATAATTTTGCAATTGGTTTTGATCTGCTGGTGACTTTACTACGTGGTAAATAACAGCACCATCTGCAAACAATCTAAGTGGGCTGCTCAGATTAATTCCTAAATCGTTTTTGTAGATTAGGAACAGCAGATGGCCCATGACACTACCTTGGGCAATGCCAGATATCACTTCTGTTTTAATCAATGATTTTCCATTGATTACTACACACTGTGGCCTTTTCAAGAGAAAATCATGGATCCAGTTGCAGAGCTGAAACAATACTCCATAGGCACACAATCCTATTAGAAGTCACTCCAAGTATAAGCAAAAAAAGAGGCATTTGTTGAGCTGAAAGCATTAACAGAGAAATATGTATTCCCATGTGCTTAGACAATTTTGGAATACAAGATGTAACAATTTCATATGGAACAGTACTGGCCAGTGTAGAAGAAACTGAAGCAGTAGCTACTGAATAGTATCACACACAAGAAATAGAGACCCAGGAAATTTCAAGGGCTCACAATTGTGTTAGAGGGTGCAGGAAGCAGTCCATGAAGAATCAAAAAAATTTGTTAAACCAAGAACTGCATACAATCACACCACCCATTAAACATTAATTGAGAGAGAAGTTAATGCATTTGATGGAGCCAGACAGGAACCTGATGCAATCAAAGTTAACATAATGTAAATGGCTGTTCAAGGAAAGATAATATTTACTGCCACAAAGTTCACACAGCATGAAATTCCAACTGGGGATATGAGGCTGACAGCTCAGAAGCCTTACCACATCCCGTATCATCTACAGTCAGTTGTAGAAGAAAGCTTTCAACAGCCATTAGATGTGGGAATAATTCAACCTTCCTCTAGCCCATGAGCCTCACCCACTGTCATAGTACCCAAAACAAAAGTATCAATGTGGAAAAAAATTACTGCATCTGTGTTAATATGCGAGCAGTGAATCAAGTAATCAAGTTACAACACTTGACACACATTCAGCCCCCTTTCCCCTCCCCAATCCCCCCCCCCCCCCTACCCCATGTCAAAGAAACATTCAACCACTTAAGAAATTGCTAGTGTTTGAGGGCACAAGAAATGAAGTTGGATTGCCTTCAGATACCTATAGCTACTTAATATAGACCCGAGATGGCATCTGTAGTGCCTTCCAGACTATATGAATTCCTCAGAATGTCTTTCAGACTAATAAATGCACCCCTACTTTTCATCACTTTGCAGACTTCTATTATGTAGATTGAAACCCACTATCTGTCTGGTATATTGGTACCTCAACAATATCATTGTCTTCTCTCTGTCAATTGAGAAACATGCGGAATGATTAAGAAGCATACTGTTGCATTTACAAAGTGCTAATCTCAGCCGAAAACTGGAGAAGTGTCCTTTTGCAGAGTCTCATGTGCAATACCTGGGCCACATTATAAGTTCTGCAGTAGCTAAGCTTGACCCATGCTTCACTGAAGCTATGGACTACTTTCTTGCACTGAAAAATGTGAAAGACCTAAAATCATTTCTGGGTCTTGCAAATCTGTGTAATTTTATGCCATAATCACGAAACCTCGGATAAATTATTGGAAAAGGGGGTATCATTCAACTGGACCACTGAATGTGATATGACAATGCAACAAATTAAAGATGATCTAATAAAATCCCCTCTACTCGGATATCCAGACTTTGAGAAACCATTTATTCCCTTGTGTGATGCTAGCGATTATGCTATTTGCTGTGTTCTAGGCCAGAAACAAGATGGTGTTGAGAAACCAATTAGCTATGCTTAACAACAACTGAATAAAGCAGAAATTAACTACAGTACTACTGAGAAGGAGCTGTTAGCTCTGGTATTCAGCATAAATTATTTCAAGTGCTATCTTTATGGGAGATGTTTACAGTAGTTACTGATCATGCTGTGCTTCTATGGATTCTAAATTTAAAAATTCTGAGTTCGTAGATTGACACAATGGGCTCTAACACTTTCTGAGTATGATCATGAAGTCAATCATAAACCCAGTGCACTTCACCAAAATGCCAATGCACTAAGTAAGAAAGTCCATTTGTTGCAAGTGGATGAAGTGCTCCTAGCTGAATTGAAAGAGGAACAGGAAAAAAAGGAGGAAAGTCAGCAACTTGCCATCCTGCCATACTGTGTGTCCAAAGATGGTGTGTCTTACCTTAAAACCCAACAAGGAAACAAACTAGTAATACCAAAAGCACTTCACTGATGTATTATTGTACAATAGCCTTGTGGCCACTAAATATTGGTGGTATGACACAACACTGAATACTATATCTGTACCTGCATCTCTCCCACACAAGGCACACAACAGACTAAAATTCTGCTACAAATACAAACTGAAGCCTCCATTCCCCTTTGAAATAGTAGCTTTGCTCACCGTATGGCCATGTCCACAAACACAGCAAGAAAATATGAACATATTATCAATCACTGATCACTTCTAATGTTTCCTAGTCTTGGTCCCAACTACTGACAAGGCAGCAGAAACTGTGGCAAATGCATTTGTTACAAATTTTGTTGTACACTTTGGGAAGTCCTGCAGCAATACTCTCAAATCAAGTGAGACAGACATCATGTCTTCATTCATCATTCATGTCTATAAGCTTGGGGAATGAAGAAATGGAGGACACATTTTCATCCTAAGGCGAATGGAATGGTGGAGCACATATGGGGGGTTTCCCCCAAAACTAGAATTATTCTTTAAAAGCTATATATTTTCAAATTGTTTACAAAACAACTTTATCCCCTTCAAAATAATCTCTATTACAACTAATACATTTGTCCCACAAGTGCTTCCACTGTTCAAAACATTTTTTGCAGTCATGGTTAGAAATGGCTGACAGCTCCTCCCCTTTTTTTCGCGATTTCTTCAATGTTGTCAAATTGGTGTCCTTCCATGCCCCTTTTCATGTGGGGAAATAAAGTGTGTCAAGCCTGGCGACAAAGAGTGATCCAATAAAATAAACTGGATTACACCAGGAATAAAAGATTATAGTGCCAGGGAAAGACAGCTTCACAATGAGTTAAAACGTAACAAAAATGCTGACTTTGTGGGGTATGTAAAGAGATATAAGAATACATTCAAAAAAGTTGTATAGGCAGCAAAAAAATTGGCTAACAGCGTGTATATTAGTAAACATGAAAATAAGTCACAGGTAATTTGGGGTGTGGTCAAATATGAGTTGGGAGTAAAGAACAAGTGCCAAGAAATTGTCCAAATAAAAATTAAAAATGATATAATTATAAATCCTTTTCAAATGTCAAACTGTTTCAGTGATTTCTTCATAAATGTGGCAAAATTGAAAGTAGATATCACAGCTCACCTGGACAAGGTAGATGTTAGCTTTGTAAATATAAAACAAAATGGCAAGCCTTAAAACATTCAAAAGAATTATCGAAAAAGATGAAGATGCTATAGTGTCTTCAAAAAACAATAAATCAGCTGGGTGGGATGAAATTCCAACTACTGTAGTCAAGGCTATTTATAACATCATTTCTCATCCATTGGCTAAAATTATTAATCAGTCATTTGAGGAAGGATAATTCCCAGATGTGTTAAAACTCTGTTCAAGAATGGCTCACCAGATGACACAGGAAATTACTGCCCTAATTTGCTGCAGCCACTTTTTGCTAAGGTGGTGGAAAGGATTGTTGCAAAACATCTTGAAAACTTTCTTATAGAAAATGATATTATAGTAAAAAATCAATTTGGATTCCAAAATTGGAAAAATACAATAATTGCGATCAGCGAATTCACTGAAAAGAAAAGCTCTGCTTTAGACAAGGGTAAAAAGGTCACAGGTATTTTTTGTGATTTGATCAAAGCTTTTGACTCGATCAATCACTTACCACTGTACTTCTACACAAGTTAGAAAGAGATGGGATTGTGGACAGGGCATTGCAGTGGTTCAAATCTTATTTGTAAGAACTGGAGAAAGATTTTTACAGAGATCCCACTGGGCTCAATTTCAGGGCCCCATCTTTTTCTGCTGTACATAAATGATTTACCTTTAAGCATTGATATTCACTGGGTTTTATTCGCAGATGACACCTGGTTTTAATTGAAAATTACAATTTAGAACAAATTCATGATACTGTGGAAAATACAGGGTGATTCAAAAAGAATACCACAACTTTAAAAATGTGTATTTAATGAAAGAAACATAATATAACCTTCTGTTATACATCATTACAAAGAGTATTTAAAAAGGTTTTTTTTCACTCAAAAACATGTTCAGAGATGTTCAATATGGCCCCCTCCAGACACTCGAGCAATATCAACCTGATACTCCAACTCGTTCCACACTCTCTGTAGCATATCAGGCGTAACAGTTTGGATAGCTGCTGTTATTTCTCATTTCAAATCATCAATGGTGGCTGGGAGAGGTGGCCGAAACACCATATCCTTAACATACCCCCATAAGAAAAAATCGCAGGGGGTAAGATCAGGGCTTCTTGGAGGCCAGTGATGAAGTGCTCTGTCACGGACTGCCTGGCGGCCGATCCATCGCCTCGGGTAGTTGACGTTCAGGTTTCATAACTAACCTTTTTCGTAGGACTCTCCATACAGTTGATTGTGGAATTTGCAGCTCTCTGCTAGATCTGCGAGTCGATTTTCCTGAGCTGCGAACAAATGCTTGCTGGATGCGTGCTACATTTTCATCACTCGTTCTCGGCCGTCCAGAACTTTTCCCTTTGCACAAACACCCATTCTCTGTAAACTGTTTATACCAACGTTTAATACACCACCTATCAGGAGGTTTAACACCATACTTCGTTCGAAATGCATGCTGAACAACTGTCGCCGATTCACTTCTGCCGTACTCAATAACACAAAAAGCTTTCTGTTGAGCGGTCACCATCTTAGCACCAACTGACGCTGATGCCTAGTCAACAGCGCCTCAAGCGAACAAATGTACAACTAAATGAAACTTTATAGCTCCCTTAATTCGCCGACACATAGTGCTTAGCTCTGCCTTTTGTCGTTGCAGAGTTTTAAATTCCTAAAGTTGTGGTATTCTTTTTGAATCACCCTGTATAATGAGAAACCTAGAATTATGGTTTCAGCATAATGGATTAAAAGTCAATGTCAAAAAACACAATTAATGCAGTTAGTTCTAAAACATCATCAGTATCTCCAATAAAAACAGTGCACGGAAATCAGGAAATGACTGAAGCAAATTATGAAAAATTTCTAGGTCTAAATCTTGACAAAAATTTAAATTGGGTGGCACACGTAGACTTCTTAGCAAACAAACTAAACAGCTTAGCTTATGCGATGAATATCTTATCTGGTTCCACCTTTATGGACACCAGGAAGATAGTCTACCACAGCTACTTTGAGCCTATAATTTGATACGGAATAATTTTTTGGGGAGACTCTACAAACAACCTGAGATTACTTACTCTTCAAAAGACAAACATAAGAAAAATGTGTTTAGTCCAAAAAGAACATCATGTCACCCATTATTTTAAAAAAATAAAATCATGACCATTCTTTCTCTTTACATACAGGGTGTTACAAAAAGGTACGGCCAAACTTTCAGGAATCATTCCTCTCACACAAATACAGAAAAGATGTTATGTGGACATGTGTCCGAAAACGCTTAATTTCCATGTTAGGGCTCATTTTAGTTTCGTCAGTATGTACTGTACTTCCTCGATTCACCGCCAGTTGGCCCAATTGAAGGAAGGTACTGTTGACTTCGGCGCTTGTGTTGACATGCGACTCATTGCTCTACAGTACTAGCGTCAAGCACATCAGTACGTAGCATCAACAGGTTAGTGACCATCACGAACGTGGTTTTGCAGTCAGTGCAATGTTTACAATTGCGGAGTTGGCACATGCCCATTTGATGTATGGATTAGCACAGGGCAATAGCCGTGGCGCGGTATGTTTGTATCGAGACAGATTTCCAGAATGAAGGTGTCCCAACAGGAAGACGTTTGAAACAATTGATCGGCGTCTTGTGGAGCACGGAACATTCCAGCCTATGACTTGCGACTGGGGAAGACCTAGAACGACGAGGACACCTGCAATAGACGAGGCAATTCTTCGTGCAGTTGACGATAACCCTAATGCCAGCGTCAGAGAAGTTTCTGCTGTACAAGGTAACGTTGACCACATCACTGTATGGAGAGTGCTACGGGAGAACCAGTTGTTTCCGTACCATGAACAGCGTGTGCAGGCACTATCAGCAGCTGATTGGCTTCCACGTGTACACTTCTGCGAATGGTTCATCCAACAATGTGTCAATCCTCATTTCAGTGCAGATGTTCTCTTTACAGATGAGGCTTCATTTCAACGTGATCGAATTGTAAATTTTCACAATCAACATGTGTGGGCTGATGAGAATCCGCACGCAATTGTGCAATCATGTCATCTACACAAATTTTCTGTGAACGTTTGGGCAGGCATTGTTGGTGATGTCTTGATTGGGCCCCATGTTCTTCCACCTACACTCAATGGAGCACGTTACCATGATTTCATACGGGATACTCTACCTGTGCTGCTAGAACATGTGCCTTTACAAGTACGACACAACATGTGGTTCATGCACGATGGAGCTCCCGCACATTTCAGTCGAAGTGTTCGTACGCTTCTCAACAACAGATTCGGTGACCGATGGATTGGTAGGGGCGGACCAATTCCATGGCCTCCACGCTCTCCTGACCTCAACACTCTTGACTTTCATTTATGGGGGCATTTGAAAGCTCTTGTCTGTGCAACCCTGGTACCAAATATAGAGATTCTTTGTACTCGTATTGTGGACGGCTGTGATACAATATGCCATTCTCCAGGGCTGCATCAGCGCATCAGGGATTCCATGCGACGGAGGGTGGATGCATGTATCCTCGCTAACGGAGGACATTGTGAACATTTCCTGTAACAAAGTGTTTGATGTCACACTGGTACGTTCTGTTGCTGTGTGTTTCCATTCCATGATAAATGTGATTTGAAGAGAAGTAATAAAATGAGCTCTAACATGGGAAGTAAGCGTTTCCGGACACACGTCCACATAACATATTTTCTTTCTTTGTGTGTGCGGAATGTTTCCTGAAAGTTTGGCCGTACCTTTTTGTAACACCCTGTATACAGAATTTCTATTTTCATATACAAAAAACACTTGAAAATTTTCATTTTGACCACAATTACAGTACTCGTCTCAGACACACTTTCAAACTTTTCTCTCATAATTTAAAACTTTACACTCAAACACCACTGTATATGGGATTAAAAATTTACAATAAATTAAACAACACAAATCTGCTAAATATGGAGTCTGACCTACTGAAAACATTGTTATTTAATACAATAGCAGAAAAATGTTATTCAATTGAAAATTCATGCTGGACAGTTAGGCAATTTGAAAAGAAAAGAAACAATAAAGATTATATATTGTACAATAAATTGTTAATATATTGTATAAATTGTAATGGAAGCTGCAAAATGACCATAAGTGTTATATATGTTCTTGTTAAATTGTTCATGTCTAAAAATTCAGAAATACCTGTTTAAATATGTTATTGTAATGTTATTTTTTAAAAGTAATTTGACATGTCTCCAGTACAAAAATCTTTGATTTGTAACTGCAAGTTACAAGATGATGAAATTACATCCTACATTCTGCTTGGTGCAGTGGAACCATGCCATTTTTAGCCAAATACTGTCTAACAGATTGGTTGTGGGCGAAGTTGCTTTGTCATGGTGGAAGAACCACTCTCCAGTCTGCCCCAAATTGGGTCTTTTTTGACTAACAATGTTGTGCAAGCTTCTTGAAACTTTCAAATAAAAGATTTGATTGATGGTCTGACCTGGGGGAACAAACTCTGAACGAACTACAGCCTTGGCACCAAAAAAGCACATCAGCATTGTTTTGATGTTTGATATAACTTGACGACTTTTTTTTTTTTAGACGGGGTGATGATGACATCTTCCACAGGCTTGACTAGTGCTTTGTTTCTGGGTCATAACTGTAGCACCATGACTCATTACTGGTAACGACCTTTGACAGAAAATATGGATCAGTTTCAAGCTGTTGTTTCAAAGCATGACATGTTTCAACTCAATGTTCCTTTTGATTGTCAGTCAGAACCTGAGGAACAAACCTGGCAGCAACCATTTTCATTCCCAAATCTACCATTAACATTTGCTGAACAGAGCTCCAAAACAACCCACTAATCTCTGATAATTCTTCACTAATTGTCTGTCGATGCACTGTGGGTACAAGCTCTTGAAATTTTTCAATATTTTTGGTGATTCAGGCAGTTGATGGACATCCAGAACAAGATTTGTCACCAACTGACATATCACCATTTTTAAATCGATCAAACCACTCATACACTCGAGTTTTTCCCATATTGGTAAGCTGTTTTCAACATTAAAACAGTTTCAGCAGACTTTTTAGTGAGTAGAAAACAAAATTTCACAGCAGCACATTGTTCACTTAAACCTGCCATCATAGAAAACAAAACAAGAATGAAACAGTGATTGAAAAAGCAATCACTGCAGGTAAACAGAACAAGCCAGATAAACAACACAGGTGGCACTGATCTGGCAATGAGCTGTGCTATACATGCCCAGCAGTAGAAATGCTTACTACAGAACTTGTGCCCACGGTAACGTTATTCCTGTCTTTTTTGGGTACCTCCTTGTACACAGGACCATATCTAGGATGCTTTCTTACTAGATCACTAACCCCCCCGACTGAGATAGGTACATGAGCTCCCCATTCAAATTAGAAAAATGATTCAAAGAGCAGTCACTGACCAATAAAGAGGTAAAAAGCTGCTATTGTACCACCCAAATTGGGGGGGGGGTTGAGTTTTATTGAGAAATCCTCCATTTAAAATGGGTAAAACAAGAAATTCTCCTCATCTTATGAGGGCCACACTGGATTTTGTGACACACACCACCTGTAAATGCAGAGTTACAACTAGCCAAATCCATTATGATAGTACATTTCAACAGCATAAAGCCTTAATGTGGTTATCTGACACTACCACCAGCTGTAATTTCTGTCAATCTTCCACCAACTAGATTTGGTAACTCACAAGGGGTTAAACAATGTAAAAAGTTTTTGCTTTTAGCAGCCCATCAATATGCTTTACATTCCAAGCACCCATACAAATTATGATCAACAGATTTAATTCTGTTTCTTCAAACTCCATTTTACAGGAATAATCACACTTTTTTGTTGATGAATTTGATGTTATCCTCCAGAATCTCATACCTTATGACCGTACAAGGACCAAACTTGGTAGAATTACTGTCAAGGACATGAGGAAGAGAAATAATGCAGAATCAATTCACCTGAAACACTTTTAATGTGCTGCTACAGCACACCATACCATTACATACCGGTACCATTACTGTTGCAAAAGGGGCTCAATATGGTACCTGTCAGTGTCCAGAAGAGTCTGAAAGCACAGGATTGGATTCTGCCCAGCAGAATGAAGCATGTCTGTAGGTATAATGGCTACCTTTCTTGATATGCTGTGCTTCAGATCCGCACGTGTGAATGTTCTCCTGGTAAACCCTGTTCTTCAGGTAGCCCCGCAACCCGAAATCACAGGGAGTGAGATCAGGTGCTCGCACCAGTCAAGTATTGGGAAAAAAGTCAGCTGACAATTTGATTGTTTCCAAATGTGTTTCGGAGAAGCAGGTGAACTTCAAGAGAGATGTGCGGTGGGGCCTCATCTTGCATGAAAACTGTTGAGTTCAATGTGTGTCTCTCCCATAGGGTGCGTATGACATGTGGCAAAGCAGTTGTAATTTTTTTCTTCTCCTGTTTAGATCAACTAAAAATGAAATGAAACCTCAATAAATTCCTCACTAGCATTTACAATGAGAGAGAGAGAGAGAGAGAGAGAGAGAGAGAGAGAGAGAGAGAGAGAAGATTACAGATGAAAATGTAAGATAACAGAATTTTAAATCTCATTTTAATATTATAGTCAACATTGTATCACAGTTTTGTAGTACTGTTCACATGTAGTATGAACGGTTATTAAAAGTTAAATTGAAAGCCCAATGACACAATCATTTTTGTCCATTTTATCTTATTATTATAGTTCACAATAGCTTTCAATTCTGTATCAAGAAAAATAGCATATATTATGTCATTTCACTAAACATGGATATGAAAATACTGCATCTCCTTTCCTTTTCAGTTTCATCCGTACCTAAAAGTGGATTTTTATGATACACATATAGTCTTCTGAGTGAAACCAAATCACTTATTTTCTGATATGCTAAGAGTAATTTGTCTTATCAAAGTTGAGAGTATGCAATATGAAGATTCTAAGGAATACAAGATCTTTTTTTATTCCCTCGTTGTTAAAGATATAGTATTCAGCAGTTGGTAACTTCTCTTCATCTTCATAGTCTTATAAAACTGAAGTGCAAGATGCACAGCTGCACTTTTACACATTTCTTTCAAACTGATTGAATTGTACACTAGATCACTGCAATACATGTACACTGCTGAACTTAAACACAAAATATATTTTCTTCCCAACAATAAAGTTAATTTGGTAAAGGCAATTTCTGGCGTTTGTCTGGAAAGATTTCCTGTATCTTGTGAGCTTCTTCTTTAATATATTTAATTTTACCTGCAACAAAATTAACCAATAAGACAAGCAACTTGCTCAATATGTCAAGTTTAAAAACTGCAAAGAAATTACTCAGTGAGTTAATTTGAAATACGTATACACAAAACAGAGATCAAAGAGCAACTTCATATATTCAACGCAATGGACTCGAAAAGCACAGTTGCAGGGGTTGGACAAAATCAGGAAACACCATAATAAATGCATGTTTGTATATAAATGTTAGCCAGGCCATGCCTGCAAGCTGTACTGTTGTTTTTGACCATGAACAGCCCCTGTGCAATGTCCTCAATACACTGCAAGTGTCAGTCATGGTCAGAACAATGTTCTGTGTAGTTGTGGGTGCATTATGTTGGAGCTAAGTGAAGTTGAATGTAGGCAAATTGTTGGTGCTTGTACGGTGGGTGCTTCCCTAACAAAGGTAACCAAAGTGTTTGGTGTTTCAAAAGGCACCTTAAAGGTTTATACTGCAAACAGGGAAAGCAGAAAAAGCAGCATCCACTAAGTCGTAATGTGGACAAAAATGTGTGTTGAGTGATTGTCTCACACAGTCATCAAAGATAATTGTGACAAAAAACAAGAGAACAACAGATGCAAAAGTCACTGCAAAACTGAATGTCGCACTTGCGAACCCTGTCAGCAACAAAATGACACAAAAGGAACTCCGTAAGCAGGAAATTGCAGGGCAAGCTGGAATTCTAAAATCTTTTATCAGTGATGCAAATGCCCATAATAGGAAAACAGTGCTGAAGTCATAAAACTTGGACTACGGAGCAATGGAAGAATGTCGTTTGGTCGTATGTCTTCCTTAACACTGTTCACAATTTTTAGCCAAGTTTACGTCCAAAGAGTGAAACATTGTGGGGTTTGGTAACGATTTTGGCAGGCTTATCATGGTATTCCATGGGCCCCATGGTTACTCAGCAAGGTCACAATAGGGACAAGAATTATGTGACCATTTTGGTTTATCAGGTCCAGCCCATGGAACATTGTTTGTTCCCCCGTGCTAATACTGATGCTATGTTTCAAAATGACAGGGGCACCTGTTCACACAGCTCGCATATTCCAGGACTGTCTTGTTAAGTACAAGGATGAAATCTTACATCTCCCCTGGCCTCCACAGTCTCCAGATCTCAATATTATTGATCCTTTGTGGCCTGCTTCGGAAAGAATTGTGCATCATCACTATCCAGCTCCACCAACATTGCCTGAACTTCTCAATATTTTGCAGGAAGAATGGTATAAGAATCCTGTACTTATCTGTTCCAAGATAACTGGAAGCCATTTTGAATGCCAGCAGTTTCGTGTACCACATTAGGCATGTGTTGCATTTTTGGTGTTTCCATATTTTTGTCAAACCTCTATATACAGATATAAATGAAAACATGTATGAGACTGTATAACCAAGCCATGCAAGGAATATGGGACAATATATAATGTGAGACAAATAGTAAAATACAGACTGCACTCATCACAAAGTTAAGGAGATTTCTGGATCAACTGCAATTTGAATAGTGATTGTGGCATCACAGAAAAGAGAGAGATTACACTTTACATTCGAGTTACACCCAGCATTCGTCTGCAGTGCCTTAATGAAACCAATCCAGATTTTCTATTTACCCATATGTCAGCCACAATATAGATGCTGAATCTTCCAGTGCCATATTTTATTTGTTAAATGTCACGTAACTGAAAAATAATCAGCACAGCATAAAAATGTAGTCGAATACAATGAAACACCACCTCAGACGTAAAAATGTGACAGATTAACAGATTAAACAGCTCTTCTCAGGAAGTTGATTAAATATTTTTAGAGCAAGTGGAGACTTATCCAGAATTCGTAGTGGATCTCTGGTCACCTTTAATGCTGACAAATTAAAAAGTTTATTTGTAGCATGCTAATTCTTTATTTCTATTTCGACATCAGGAGTGTGTTTGGCACATCACTCATGGTCAGGATTCTATCCTCTTAAGCAAAAATTTATTACTTTATTTACAGTAAGGACATGAGAATGAGCTCGCTGATACAGGTAGGAAAAAATATTCTTATTGTGGTTTTATAGAAACAAAGGTCTTCAGGTCTTAATTTAGCTGGTAATAGTGATGAGGAAGGGGAGAAACAGTGACCTATCTAGTTTGATAAACTGCATGAGTGTTAATAGTGCTGAACATTATGAAGAACTGTTGTTGCTATTAGCTAATACCACAAGGAGAAATTGTAGCACAGTAGACATGTACTAGCCTCTTACTGTGACAATTACAGATAGACTGGTGTACAGAAAAGGTTAGCATCCATATCATAAAATAATTTATACAATACTGTTAACCAACGGACTGTAACAAACAATACCCATAACTGAAACCAAGACAGGTTTTGTATATTTTTAGGAACACATTACACTATGAACTTAATTCAGAAATGAAAGCAGGGTAAAGTTCCCACAGTATCTTTACCATCAAAATCAAACAATCTCACAGGGAAGTTAACACAATAAAATCTCTCTTACAATTCTGAGGTATGTGACTCAGCAAAGTGAAGCTTTTGCATATTAATTTACTCAAGTTCAGTTTTCTAAAAGTAAACGTTAGATTCAAACAAATTCTGCCTCTACTTGTGGTCTGTCTGTACTACAACTGTAAAACTATGAATGGCAGTATTACATAATTTATCACTCTCTAACTCACTCAATCCAAATATTTAAAAAAATAAATACAAATAAAAATCTAAGTTTCCTATAATACTCAGAATTAAACATTGTGCCCTCTTACATATAACACAAATAAACTAAATTTACTTCAGTACTTTTTTGTATTTGCACAAAGTGATTAAAAATGGTAGACAAAGCACACTCATAAATTGAATTTTAACCAAACTTTTCCCAGTTACTACTCCACCATTATGTAAACAGAACTTGCTTCCTGCTTCTTCTTGCATTTCAGTATTCATATTAATCTTTTTTTTGCATGTTTTATGGAAAAAAATGGAAAAAAATGTTGCACAATCCTCATGACTTTCAAGGTTTTGTTTTCTTTTTAGCAGAAACCTCTTTCTCAGTACAATACCACCTTTGCAATGGGCATACAAGTTAGCCTTCATTCTCTGTGCAGTTGCATAGAGAACACTGTCTCCAATTGTTAACTGGACAATGCTGCTTGTCTACATTGTTCAGTATGTTGGCATGTCTCTAACGGTCATCTCAAGCTTAAATGATACAGACACACACTGTCACTTTATGCCAAAAAGATTTCTCAGCATCATCATTTCTCTCCTCTTACCTCTCTTCACTTGGTGGTATTCTACAAGGGAAGTTCAATAAGTAATGCAACACATTTTTTTCTCCGCCAATTTCAGTTGAAAAATGTGAAATTAGTTGTGGGACAGTGCGGAATAATTTTGCTTCAGCCACTACAGTTTCACGATTTTCTAATAGGTGATAGCAGTATATGTAGCCTTCAAAATGGTGTCTATAACGGAGGTGCATTCCAAGCAGAGCCATCATCAAGTTTCTTTTGGCAGAAAACCAGAGCATCGCAGATATCCGCAGGAGCTTTCAGAATGTTTACAGGGATCTGGCAGTAAATAAAAGCACAGTGAGTCATTGGACGAGGTGTCCGTCGTCATTGCAACAAGGTCATGCAAACATGTCCGATCTCCCATGTACCAGCCAGCTGCACACAGCTGAGACTCCGGCAATGTTGGAACATGTGGACACTCTCATTCGAGGTGATCAACAGATCACAATCAGACACCCCACTGCACAAGTAGACATCTGTGTTGGTAATGTCAACACACTTGTCCACCACTTAGGGTACTCAAAGATGTGTGCCTGCCGCATTCCTCGCCACCTAACAGAAGCCTGTAAAGAGCATTGAAGGACAACGTGTGTGAAGTTTCTTGTGCATTATGTGGCTGATTGTGATAATTTTTTGTGGATCACCATCACAGATGATGAAACATATGTTTATCACTTTGAACCAGAAACAAAATGGCAGCCCATAGAGTGGTGCCACACCACCTATCCTCAGAAAGAGAAAGTTCAAAGCTGCATCTCAGCTGGTAAAGTCATGGCGATGGTCTTCTGGGACTCTGAAGGGTATTATTTTGTTTGATGTCCTCCCTCAAGGCGCAACAATCAACGCTGATGTTTATCGGACTACTCTCAGGAAATAGAAGAAATTACTTCAGCATGTTCATCACCACAAAAATGGAAATTAACATATCTTTCTTCATGACAATGCAAGGCCTCACATAAGTCTGTGCACCTGAGAGGAGCCCACCAAACTTCATGGAACTGTTCTTCTGAATCCACCCTACAGCCACAATCTTGCACCTCCTGACTCATCTGTTTGTCCCAATGAAGGATGCCCTCTGTGGCAAGCAGTACATGGACAATGGGTAGGTTACTGATATAGCAAGATGGCTCTCACATCAACTGGTAGAGTGTTACCATGTGGGCATACAAGCCCTTCCAGTAAGCTGGTGTAAAACCATCTCATGTTGAAAAATATGGTTTTGTGGCCAGAAGAGTGGGGAATAATATGGTATGTTGTAATTGTGAATAAAAACCAACCTGCTTTCAGGAAAAAAATGTGTTGCATTAATTACTGAACACCACTCGTACGTGTAGTAGTTTTCTTTTTGGCTTATGGTACTAATACATTCTGAGCACGATGGTGCCAGGTACTAAGGGAAGCGTGAGAAGGTATCTGCCCAGGAGTTGATGCAGCACTTACTCGATCAAGTCACTCAAATGTGTGAGCAGATAATTTAGAGTTGCATAAGGAGTTAGAGAGGTTACGGGAGGAGAGAAGGGAACGGTACCCTCAAAGTGTGTGTCTATCCATACCACATGCTAGCACCACCAGATTAATGACTCCTTTACTGGGTAATTCAAGGGAAGATGTTTTGGCAGTCCGTGGACAAATTACACACAGCTGCAAAGTTAGAAGGATAGAACAATAAGCAATGGTTGATCACGGATCTATCAGTGTAAACAGGGGATGCAAGGGCATATGTTATGAGCCATAAAAGGTTACGGGATGCTCGTTCCTTCCAGGACTTTTGAGAAGGGTTACTGGAACACTACACGAGGAAAAAATATGTGTTGTTAGTATAAGGAACAGCTGAATAGTGTATCCAGAAAGAAGGGAAGACCATAGAAAATTTTGTGGACAGAATTAGGCGACTTAGAATTAATCCCTATGAGCTTACAGACAATGACAGTGTTAATTAAATCATTCTACAGGAAGCATAACAAAGGACTCTGGCCACATTGATGTGGGGTTTGCCAGCTGAAGTTTCCTGTAGGGTATGAGTTTTGACTTACTGAGTTATTTCCTGTTGGATCATAGGGCAGTAGTAGTGACCTCCCATCTGGTTCTGTTGGCATCCAAACATTTCACTTCATTCCACATTTTGCCAGCTTTCAGAGCTAGTTCTTTCACCACCTTCTCCAGGTTGTCTTCATGCAGCTATATCTACATGTTCCTTGTGGGTTCCAAACAAGTACTGCCTTTTCAATAGCATCAGTTTTTTGTACTGTGTGACCAATCCATCTCCATTTACTTTCCCTTATTTGCTCACAGGCTGATCACTAGTTTGTTATCTCCCACGATTGATATTTTATCTGGCCAGCTAACATTTATACTCTGCCAAACACAGCAGTTAATGAAGACTTATAGCTGATTTATAACTGCGTTTGTCACCTACCATGTTTTTCAGCTATACAGGACTCGCTCACTTTAAGTTGCTATTGAACGGTCACAACTTTCTTTGTCTCGCGGTATTATGACTGACAAGGTGTAGCTGGCTAAAGGCTCTATTTGCCTTCCATAACTGATTCTTTACACCCTACACTGGCCCTCCACCCTTCCAGATGGTACTTGCTAGGTATACAAAGGGGTCTACTTGTTCCAGTTCCTCTGTATGCTGTTAGCTACCAACAGCATCCACACACATATAGTACAGTTACAGGATGTGCTGCACAGCTAACACAAAAATAAAGGAAGTTCGCTATTTAGGGTATATTTTTGGTTGGGGGGGGGGGGGGGGGGGTTGTGAACAGAGACCCAGCTCATATAAGATGTGCAGTAATTTCTTACTCCTAATATGGAAAAAGAGTTGCAGTCCCTTTTAAGTATGGCTAACTATTACAGAAAATTTGTGCCAAAATTTGCATAAGTACCATGACCCCTCACAAATCTTATGAAAAGTGGATAAAGTTTTACTGAACACAGGATTGCAAAAAAGGTTTTGTGTGGTTGAAGCACTTATTGACCACTGATGCCAGTCAAGCTTTTCTCTATCACCAGAAGCAGTTCATACTGTCATGTAATGCTGACATGTGACATGATCTGTCAGTGTAAACAGGGAATGCAAGGGCATATGTTACGAGCCATAAGAAGTTACAAGATGCTTGTTCCTTCCAGGTTTTTCGAAAAGGGTTACTGCAGCACTACAGGAGGAAAAAATATGTCTAGGTAGTATAAGGAACTTGATGGGTATTAAGTAAAGAAGTAGATGGAGCAGAGCACCCAATGCCTACACTTCCAGGCAGCCATGAAAGGTGAAGAAGAATTATTCTACAAAAAGAAGATGCAGAGCTTGATTTATGGTATCGCATATTCCCGTTGTATGGCAGTTGCTTCAACATAGTAATGGATCAAGCAGCATTACAGCAGGTTATGGGCCTGAAAGATCAGATTAGCTGCAAACCTGCTGCACATTAAGGCTTAGTGACTGACTTTGAAGTTATACACAACCTGAAGAAAGCTCGAGGTAATGCTGTTGGCCCCAGTCAGAAAGGACATGCAATTTAAGATGTTGACATTTCTGCAGACGAATGGTGAAAGGCAGAGGGTGCTGACCCAGACTGTCAGCAGTTAGCAATCAAAACACAGTTCCGTGCTGATGACTGGAAATTCTATATTTAAAAAAAAAGTGTTGATGATGTAGAGCAACACCAACATGTTTGCAGGACTAAGTATGGAGACAGGTCACTTATTCTATCCTGGCAGGACATGGAGGACAATGAACTACAAAGTGACACATTGCAGAGAACTACTGGTGGTGGACACAAAAGTGGAAAGTGGAGCAACATGTGAAGTACCGTATAAGCTGAGCACAAGGAGCAGAGCTTAGCCACAAGTGGGAACCATTGCAGAAATTGCCGAAGGACAGCCCACTGTTCCAAATGACTGGCATGGATATCTTCAGTCCTTTGTGCAAACACCAGAGGGGAATTGGTCCAATTCTCATGCTGTCATACCAAATTAACAGGCAGATCAGTAGCTCATGCAGCATTGAACCAATTTTATACCTGAACTGATGAAGCTCCAGCAAATTTGGAAGTTATGGACGAGTGCACTGCACCCACAGGCTAATGTAAGAACAGAGCCCAAGGCCAGAAGTAAAATGTTGAGTTACTATGTGAACAGTCATCACAGTGACAGATGTTTACAATATCATATATAGTAGCAGCTTACAACTCGAAGATCCAAGAGAGTACTGGACTGTCACTATGAGAGGTTGACTATGGGTGGAGAATGGCATCCCCTTTAAAGTTATGCAAACCACCTCCTGACAAAGATGTGTCAACCATCCACAACACTGCAGAAAGGTTTAGAGATGTTTGGTATCAGGTGTGGACACAGATATCAAAGCTCTATAGCTGCAAGAAATTGAACAAAAACACAAAAAGAAACTACCTAAGTTCTGAATTGAGCAGTAGGTAATGATAACCAACCCTTATATTCCTAATGGTAAAACAAATAAATGGATTATACATTATCAGGTGGTCAAGAACATGTCCCAGGTCAATGTGAAATTACAGCTTCTGATATGTACCACTGTGGTGCAGGTGGAGAGATTGCGTCCATTCAGAGATATCCCAGAAGCTCTGCCAAAGTTGCCAGCAGCCTCCTCGAAAGACAGGAGGGAGATGGTAGGAGGTAGAGGTAAGAATAGTAAGACCCAGCAAAGTCAGCAAATTCCACCTGCAGCAATAGTAGCCCCTCCACATGAGGTTGTGAAGTAAGCCATCACCGATGTGGGAAGATACTGACCGCAAATTTCAACTTTTACAGGAATTACAATGCCGAACACCATTTATTCTCTGCTTTACTACCTGATCTTCCTCTGAAGATCCTGTCCAATGAAAACCTAACATGCCTAAACACCACTTTGTACTCAACACTTCTCACCTCCATAGACCAAACGACAACAGCACAGAATAACCTAATTTCAATGGAACAGCTACTGGGACATGTAAGGCAATATCACAGAGAGTATCAGAAGCAACTCTTTACATTATGCTAATTCGACTATCTGCCTGACAAAAACAGTGAAGCACCTACTGGAGGAGAAGGAAATGAAATGTAACTTCATGAGTTGAGTATGTATATAATTTTATTTCAATCCTCACAGATTCAACTTAATTTTACAAAGAACTTGGCAGTAAGACCCCATTTATTAGCATGACGTTGCATTCCCTCTAGCCTGTGTGCTCTAATTCGGCTGGGCATTTATCATAAAGCCTCCCCTGAGGCAAGTTGACCCCACAATTCTTAGCTGGTCATTGATATCCTGGATACTGGCACTAGGATAGAGTTGACATCCAAGCTAGTTACACAAGTGGTCTGCCGGGGACATAGTTGGGGACCTTGACGGTCACAAGAATACATCAACATTATGTAAACAGTTTATAGAAACATGTGCCATATGCGGAAGAACATAGTCTGTTAAAAAATGGCACCACAGTACTGTTGCACGAGAGGTAACATGAGGAGACAGTGTGCCCGATGCACCAGTGTGCCATCATTCACTATCAGATACAACCTGCAGTTAAAAGTGAAGCACCCGAAATATGTGGTTGAATGTCAGTATAACATTGTACATGTACACACCATCAGAGGGTATGTAAGGGATTACAGCTACAAATCTCTGTGGTGGGTAGAGTGACCACCAGAGTGCATAAGTGCATTTTGTGTTTGGTGTTGTCACCAAACCTTGTAGGGTACTGTAGTGCTATCACTATTTTTTAGGCACTACTCCAGAAACTAGCAGACCAGTCACAGCTGTTGAAGACAGCTGGACAGTGATAAACTGTTGACATGCTGGTTGCAGCAACAAGGCTGTTTATACAGCCTGGGGTGAACTAAACCAAGCACCAAAATAACGCAATGCAGCGGTAAAAATGGAGCTCTTGCAGGACGAGTCGAGCTGTTTACACATGGCCAGCCCCCGGATTTTTTGTCCAGAGTGTGATTAGAAACAGTGTGTTTGCATAACAAGTGCGCTGCGAACCAGTATAAATAACCATTAATTTTAGCGAGGAGAGCAGTCCACCCAGCACTTACAGGGATGAGGGGCCCCGTCAGATGACTGAGTGATATGGAACAGCACACAGCTGCTAAAATCTTAGCCTCCACTGCCGCACCTTCTGCTAGTGCTGAGTCTTCCTCCTCCTCTACATGTGGGCCGTCTCCTGGCCCACTCCTATAGAAGTCAGACTCCTGCCCTGGAGGGCAGTGGAAAGAGACCAGGACAGCATAGCCACCTACTCTTCGGTGCCCGTACAGACACCTAGGCACTACGCACTGTCACTTGCAAGGATGAGATCCACCACCAGGAACTGGCTTCCGCTGCGAGCAACATGACAGTCTTTGGCACCACTAGTTCCATCTGTGTGCAGCCGCGTCCCTGTAACTCGGGTGTACACGGCTGCATAAGTTTCTGCAGGCAGCATTCCTGGATGTCACTGTCACTACTTGGTAGCCATCAGCTCACTGCTGCCACATGCCATTCTTGCCAGATACTGTGAGGGGATGTGGCTGCTGCCTCCACTGAGACCCCAAAAAGTATAGTTGCATGAGTATTAATAATATGTTTTAACTTTTGATGCTGTCTAAGCTACCAGTTGCATGCTCCCTCATCCTAGCACACCCCAGAAAGCTGCAGTATGTGGAGAATGTGAACAGCATCAGATGTCGCACTATAACTGAAGGACAGTGAGACCATATTTTCAGCACCTAACAGAGTTTTAAAGGAGCCTCACTGTGGATCTTCATTCGACCAGCTTGTTGTATCGTGCAGTATCCAGATTTGTGGGGCATTCGAATGTGACAGTATACATACTTATTGTCAAGGTTATGAGTGACCATGTCTGACCACCACAGTGGAGCATCACTGTACTGTGCACTAAGCACACTGTAATCCTTTCACATCTGCACCTGCCATCTGAGAACAATTAATAAACTCCCTGCAACAGTCTGTGGCAATCTGCAACATTGGTCAGAGACTAACAGGAGCCGGGCTAGGGAATTACTGTCCCATGCATAGTCTGCATTAACAAAATACCACAAACAGTTGTTCTGGAGTTGTGCTGCGACTGAGAAGCATGGACTGCTAATGAATAGCATCGCATCATGTTCAACTGTGAAGCACAGTTCTGTACTACCTTTGACGAAAGTTATCTGCGACCTGGGGAGAGGTCCCATTCTTGATGTTTTGGAGAGGCACAGTGGTGTTCCTTGTGGCATCGTGGTTTGTGAAGCCTGCTTGTAAGGAGCTTGAAGGAGCTAACAATTCACTGTGTGTGTGTGTGTGTGTGTGTGTGTGTGTGTGTGTGTGTGTGTGTGTGTGTGTGTGTTCAGAGAGTTACAGGTTCAAATGCAGCATGGGATACGGGCAGTGAATTTTCCACAGTGGGGAGGAACATGATGATGCAGGTAGAAGTAAGTGCTCATTGCCATACTTATGCTACTTGCAGTAATCAGCTGGCACAGCAATTCGCCATTGTTCTGCACTGGTACATTGGTGTCAGTATGTTCACTCAGTCACTGACCAGGGGTGTTACGAAAACGAAGTTGCTTCTGCAGTGCTGCAGGGGAGCTACGTGACCCCATTTCATCCAATTTAAACATTTTCTCATGTGAGAATACAGCACCACCTGCCTTAATGGTGTTCTGATGGCAAGTGGGATACATTGTTTACGTGTACTGCAAGTCATCATTCCATGTGAAATTTTTCCACACTAAGTGCTCAATGGCGGTAGTCCTAAACCCATGCAAATATGCCTATGGCTTGTGATACACAATGAATAAAAGTAAATGTGCTGGTAGGTGGCATCTGAACCACACAGCGAAGTCGTTATTTTATATGAAATGTCATTGACAAGTACTGAAATGACTGTACTGTACACTGTGTGTCTTCTGTTACAGTCTGTGACAGCTGACAATAATTCCTGTTAACAACATTCTGTTGACAATCCAGGCCGACTCTGATGATGACAGTTTTCTCCAACTTTAAGTACTCATCATTTAGCCTTGACATGATGGCATGTAAAGAGCTCAATGCCCGGTCATCATCAGAGACAGAGTGCCCCATTTATCTGGCATCCATATCAAATCACAATTAAATGCACTGATATTTTATTTCTTGCCATCCTTGCCTGCTGAGCAAACAGTGAATACTAGCACTAATGATTACACTTGTCTTGGCTGCTAAAATATATTGTTCTCGGTTTTCACTTCTCATGACATGTTTCAGTGCCACCATCATCAAATCTGTGATATAAAATTGCAACATAAGAAAAATTTGAGAAAAGATCACTACAGTGGCATAGTGAAGCTAACAATGGGAATCTGCACTATTTGTCACAAAGATGATGATTTTATTTCATGCACAATATGTTTCGAGCTTTGTGCCTGTCTGCAGGTGGGTTACATTCAATTACATGTTTCCACACTCAATGCTGAAGATCACTGTTCAGATAGAAAACAAATAATGTGATGATGAGTACATAGACACAAGTGGAATAATTGGAAGTTGATAAGTGACATGTGTTGTACAATAGTTTAGTAGTTAAATACAGATGGTATTAAAGTGGAAACAACATGGATACTCCAGATGAACGTAAGTACTATAATGCTTTACAACACACTTTGCTCATCAACTTCCAATTGTTTCAGTTGTATCTGTTTATTCATCCTCACATTATTAGTTTTTTATTTAAACAGTGATCTCCAACACTGAGCATGGAAGCATTTCATTGTATGTATACCACCGGAAGATGGGCACAACCTCAAAACCAGTCATACATTAAATAAAATTATATATTATGACTGGTAGAAGTTATTATCCTACATCCTATAAAGGAACAGTCATTGAGTTCAATTGCATCCATTATGGGTAAAAATCACTTAAAAGGGTTCCTATTTTGGCTTAAGTGCCAACACTCAACATGTTCTGTGAGAAAGACAAAGTTTTGATAGTACTTTATCAGTTCATCCATGCAATTTAAATTCAAGCAGTGGTTCAGAGCACAACTTCAACTTTCTGCATCCTATGTTCAAATCCAATCTAGTGCTGGTTCTTTGTTCTTCCTTTTGTTGTTGCATAAGTATGCAACATCAATATTTTTTGTGACATCATGAAATACAATGGAATTATTGATAAAAGAAATAAGCATTTTAAATCTTATTAAAAATAGATTTTATCATTGCAAATCTTATATAAATCTCATAACTAAGAATAATTAAAAATGAAATGTAAATCCTAATATTTCAATTTTTGCTTTTTTTTTTTATCTTTTAAGGAAACCAATGCATACAAAAATCAAAGCATAAAAATTCAGAGCACCAAGGGCAATGTACGAAGTCTCAGTCACATTTTTTTTTTGTGTGAATATCATTAGTAAAAGCAACATCATTAATGTTGCTAAATAGCTTTCAATCTGGCACTAATTTCATGGCAAACTAAGCATATCCAAGCATTTTCTCAAAAGCAGGAGTTTGCAACTGATTGTTAATGAAGGTGCTTATTTTCGTTGCATCACTTCTTCTTGTGATTTCTCTTCACTGTGCAATGAGAACAGGACACTCCTGTAATCAGTAAATGTATTCTTCACATGGCAGTAAAAATATAAGTTGCAGGGTTCACAGAAAGGCATACTCTTTGGCAGAATTACTTTTAATGAACATGTTGGTATTCAGATTTCACTGACAAAACAGCTCATAATGTGAGGAGGTATGACATTGCTCATCCCAGGAGCCAATAACGTATAGAAACGGCTCCATTTTTTACTGAATGTCACAAAACTTTGTCCAAAAAGCAGTGATAGGTGTCTTTTTTGTTTTGTTTTAGGGCGCAAAAACAACTACGATCATGCATGCCCATGTCAGAACCTGAAAACATTAATGCTAAAAAGGAGTTAATTTTTTTTAAGAATAATAGAAATATTCAGTTATCAGCTGCACTATTTTTTTATTAAATTAACTTCTTGTCTAGGTTTGGCAAATAAATTTACCATCCTCAGAAGATCATACAATTAGGCTTGAATCAGAAAGCAATCATCAGGCAAACTCTGGACAATGGAGTCCTACAAAAATGGGTATAAAATAAGAATTAAGTGATAACCAGGGTTGGATCACAATTAACAGCTGATTAAAAACAAGAAGTGTACAGTGAAAACAGAATATAAACGTACCTTCGTTACAATTTTTACATAGTACTGTCAATCAGTTAAAAAGAAATGTAAAAAATGCGAAGATGTGGTGACCAAAAACAACTTCATATCATAAGCAAAATATTAAAATACCATGAGACACACTACGATTAGCCCTGACAGAATAATAAAAGATTTCACTTCACTATAAAAGATGAGAAGAAACAAGCACTAATGTGCCTAAAAGCTTGCGAAAACTAAGCACAATAAGGACACTTGTATCTTTACTATAAGTCAAACAAAACAGAACATCAGTCTTAAAAAGAAATGAAACACCATTATGACCTTACATCATGTGCTAATCAAGTGTATAAATTTATACACAAAAATAACATATCTGGTGAAAAGGGGGCTAAAAATAGGTACAATGACCAAGTTTATTTAATAATCAGCTGACAGTGGTGCCATGGGCCGATGGAGGAGCTTTGAACTTTCATGTATCTTGATGCAGAGACTGGCCGAACAGCAAGTGTGAGACTCCACTGCATTTTTACAAGTTGCCTTTCTGTTTAGGACCTCTACCCACAGCTCTTATAAATAACAGCTGCAGTACAACACATTTACATTAGTACCTTAAAACCTTGTCAAGAAGTTAATAAAAAAAATTGTGCAGCTGACGACTGATTATTTCTATTCTTAAAATGTGCTTCACAGCAGCTGACTGACAGCCATGAATAAAATTTTAAAACGAGTTACAAGCAACTACACAGTAAGCCCAATCGATGGAAGAAAAGAGACCTAAGAACAAGGACTTCCTCTTGGAGAAATGTCCACAAAATATGCCATACAGACAACAGAGGTCTCGAACTAAAGATTAAATGCCCTTCACCATTATTGCTATGATGCTTAAAAAGTGAAACATGGTCAACAGCCCACGTGGCATTCGCTAAAACGGCCAGTAACTCAGGCGGCTAACATATATAAGAACCTAAGTGGTTAAGAGAAGGGCATTTGGACTGGAGATGGTGAACTGTCAAAGGTTGATGACAATTAGCACAAGTAAGATCAGTGGTGACGCTAACGTGACACAAGCTGCTGACAGACAGCAACATGGAGCTCATTGGAAGGAATGGAAGAACTAGCAGGCAGAGATTGCAAGACTGCAACCTTGGCAGCAGCATCAGCAGTCTTATTTCCCCATCAGACAAACGTGACCAGGAACCTAGAAACATCACAGTGGTTCCCTCAAGATTGAGCAATTGGAAGCTTTCTTGGATCCACTGCACTAAGGGATGGATTGCGTACAGCACACACATGCTCTGAAGGATACTGAGAGAATCTGAGCAGATGACTTAACTGAAAAGCCTGTGTCGTAAGATGTGCTGCATGCCCTGATAGAGGGCAAAGAGTGCTAGTGTAAATACTGAGCAGTGTTCTGAAAGCTGGTACCAAAAATTCTCGGTGCCAATGATGAAGGCACACCTGACACCACGGTCAGTCTGAGAGCCGTCAGTTTACACAAAGGTACTATTGCTAAGTTCTGTGCACAGGTCAACAAACTTACAGTGATAGATTGAATATGGAGTAGTTTCCTTATGAAACAAATGAAGTCCAAGGTGAAAACGGGCCGTTGCATGAAGCCACGGTGGTGAAGGGTTCACATCCACTGGGAGAGTGGCAGGTAGCGTGAAGTTAAACTGCTGATACAATAGTCGAAAGCAAACTCCAGGAGGTAAAAGAAGAGGGAAGTGCCCCATACTGGTGGTCAAAGAAGTCATATAAGGAGACGGCATAGGATGTGTGGCAGGGTATGGCAGACAAACAGCATGCATATCCACTGAGGAGAACATCATGCCAATAATAATAGTAATTCGGAGGCTTCTTTGTAGGGGCTCTCAACCAGGCTAGTGTAAAAGCGCCAGTGAGCAAATGGATTCCATGATGGTGGATTGTATTTAGACAGTGTAAGATGGACAGACATGCAGATGCATTAATGAAACAACCATAGTCTAGTTTTGAACAGACAAGAGATCAGTACAAAGGGAAGAGGGTGGTCCTATCCGCTCCCCGGTGAGTACCACTTAGGAACACGTAGAACAGAGACCAGATGCAGCGTGTGGCCAGGTAAGACACGTGGGAGGACCAAGAAAATTTTCTATTAAGCGTGAGCCACAGGCCTTTCATAGTTTCAGCAAACGGAAGAGCAACAGGTTCAAATGTAAGGATGGTGGAAGAAAGCCATTGAGCTGCCAATTTTGTCAGTGGGAAAGTGAAAGCCATTGTCAATGCTCCATACGTAAAGATGATCAAGACATCACTGAAGATGCTGGTCAAGGAGCCAAGTCCAGGGAGAACTGCAATAGATCACAAAGTCATTGACGAAAAAAGAGGCAGAGATGCCTGGCAGGGAACAGGCCATAATAGGGTTAATGGCTGCAGCAAAGAGGATGACACTCAGGACAGAGCACTGAGGCACAACGTTTTCCTGGGTAAAAGTGTCTGACAAGGCAGAACCCACACGTAACTTGAAAACTTAGTCCTGAAGGGAAAAGGGCAGGTGGCCTCAGAAACCCCACATGCAGATAGTATGGAGGATACCACTCCTTCAGCAGGTGTCATAGGCTTCTCTAGAACAAAAAATACAACTACAGTCCTGGTACTTCCACAGAAAACTGTTCACGGCATGGGTTGACAAAGTGATGACATGGTCAACAGCAGAATGTCATGCCTGAAATCCACATTGTGCAGTGGTTAGTAAATTGTGAGACTCGAGCTGCCATACCAGCCGGACATGAATCACACATTACAGGGAAGGTGTTTGACCTTCCCAGCCTTAGGTATGGGTATGAATGTGCCATCTGCTCAGATACAATTGTATCTATCAAGGAGAAAATGCATGCCTGCAAGAGAAACGTGCTACAACATCTGGATGTTAACATTGTCTGGCCCAGGGGCAGAAGACTGGGATGAAGTGAGAACATGATCTAGCTCCCTCATAGTAAAGGTGGAATTGTAGCATTCACAAATCTAAGAGGAGACGAGTATCATCCAAGCTGCCTCCACTCATTTCAGATGGACGAAGGTGGGATGATAGTGAGTGCAGCTCAAAATCTCCAGAAAATAGAGGCCTAAGGTGTTGGGGAGAGAGCAATAGGGTCCATAATGACATCACCTCATACAGTCAGGGCGGAAATTGAGGACTGGGCCTTGGTCCCAGAGAGCCGTCAGACTTTGGCCCACATGACGGAAGAGGGAGTGGAACTGTTAGAAGAACTAGTAAATGAAATCCAGCTAACTGTTTTGCTTTACTGAATAATGTGATGACACTGCACACACAACTGCAACTGTTTAAAATGAAGACAGTTCATCATCATAAGATGACTGCTAAAACTGTGGAGAGCATGTTTCCACACACAAATTGCGTCATGGCACGCCTCCACCAAGGGACCAGGACACAATGTGGTAAAGATGAAGTGTGAGGAATGGAATGTTCTCTGGCAGTAAGGATAACATTTTTAAGGCATTCTACCTGGTCAACCCAACTGGGGAAATGATGTTTGTCTAAGGTCGCCAGAGATGAGTAAAGCTGTCAATTGGGTTTACACATAGGTGGGGGTAGGAGTCAGCAAATGGACAGCATCAGTTTCAGAGAGAAGAAGGGCAAGCTGGGCATTGCAGAATGAGAGGTCAAATGGGAATAGGTGTGCATGGAGTCAAAGGAATGAGAGTACTCGAATGTTAAGGCAGATGATGTCGAGTTCATTGAGAAGGTCAGCCAAGGGCACACTTCTGATAGGTTCTGGAAGAGCCCAAAAGGGAATGGAGTGCATTAAGGTTCTGGAAGAGCCCCGAAGGTGATGGTGTGCATTAAAGTCACAGAGCAGCAGAAAGGGGTGAGGGAGTTGACCAATAAGCTGGAGGAAGTCTGCCCTGGAGATACCGAAAGACAGAGGGATGTAGACATTACAAAAAGAAAAGGTGAAGCTAGAAAGGAAAATTGGACTGCAACAGCTTGCAGTCAGGTGTTCAGTGAGATGGTTTGACTATGAATGATCCCTGATGAGCAGCATGACACCCCCCCCCCCCCACCCCGAGATGGAATGCTGTCCTCAGGAGGGGGGGAAGGTCAAGACAGACAGGAAAGAAATGCAAGAGGTCAAAGTGGTCGCAAGGGGACAATTTTTTTCCTGAAGGCAGAAAACAAGTGGATGCTGTGATGTAAAGAGCAGCTGTAATTCTTCCTTGTTCGATCTAATGCTGCTGATGTTCCATTGGAGGAGAGTCATGATGAGTAAAGGGGAGAAGGGAAAAAATGAAGGGCTGTCACCCTTTGAAGACTCGCTGTTATAGGGTGCAGAGGTTAAAGGATTCTGTTCCACAAGATCTACAGAGGCATTGACAGTCTATCTGGGCTAGCCTGCAGATTCCAGAGCAGAAAAACAGTTGGCACTGCGCACTGGTAAAACGGGGGTTGGCTGGATGAGTGTATCATGCAGTGACAACACTGAAGAGGATCTCAGAATTGGTGAAGGAGAGGACTGTTTGTCTTTTTTTGATTTCTTGAGCCTTTCAGACTGGCAGATGAAGACTCAGACTTTTCTTGGCTGTAGGGACATAAGAAATCTTTGGACGAGTATTCCTTCTGTCCTTTCCAACCTGCTGGTTGTGTAGTGGGCGATTTTGCTGCTGGAGACGAAGATTTGGTGGCTTGTCGCACAGCTGGAGGAGAGAGATATGGGGCTGTTACCTTGACACTGGGTGAATTTATAACTGCAGTGCTGAATTTGAGGTCGCAAGTCTGCATGACCATGACCTTCATGGAGCGAGACACAGCAAGAATGGCATTATAAGTGCCAAATGGCAGAATGCAGGTTTTACAACTTGCTAGCGGCAGGGTAAGGCACTTTTTCCTTGACTCAGATCTCCTGGACAGCACACTCATTGAGATACATGGGACATTCTCAGTATGAGGCTGCATCGTCTTCATTGCAATTGATACAGTGGAGAGGAGGAGGAGGAGGAGGAGGAGGAGGAGGAGGAGGAGGAGGCAATCGCCCTAGTGAGCAACACTACCAATTTTTGCCATATTTCGACAGCATATTCCAATGCGATTGTAGTGTTGACATTCGTAACAGTGCATCGGGTTTGGATTTTATGGTTGGAACATGACAACTTCATAGTCTGCTTGAACCTTTGATGGAAGCACTACTCTATCAAATGTAATAAAAGGAGTGTGTGTAGGCACTAAGGCTGGATTGACTTACTTCATTACCCAATGGACTGCAGTGACATCCTGATCAGACAGGTACGCTTGAATTTCTCCCTCAGTCAGGCCATCTAAAGACCTAGTGTAAATAAAACCACATGCAGAATTCTATGTTTTAATCTTTGATGGGTCTCAACACAAACAGGACGGCCATGGAGGAGTGAAGTTACAAGCAGTTGTTGGGCTTGAAAATCACAATTGGTCTCCAAAAGCACAGTGCCATTACATAAACGAGAGCAGATATCACAAGGCCTGCAACCAGATCAACACCTTTCTAAATAATGAATGGATTAATCATAGCAAAGGACTGACCACCTTCAGTACGTAATACCAGGACTAACTGAAGTGCACCTGAGAGATTCTTGGAATCTTTAGCCTCATTCTGTTTATGTTTAGAAGATGTAGACTGAGATGGTAATCAGCTCATTCTTAGAAAATCCCCCATGATTGCCGGCACCTCCAATGGCACAAGCCTAGATGGATCAAGATCAGGAGCTGAACAACAATAGGTACGACATATGATAACAGAGCACTGTCTGAAGACAACTGACATCTGAGCCTGTGCTGCTGGCTTTATAGGGCCCATGAAAGTGCCAATAGGCCAGCGTGGCATTATCACTATTTTAACCCAGTGCTAAAAGTACACAATTTCTTACACATGCCTTACTTAATTTTTATTCCTCAATGAGTGGTAGTAGAGACCAACAGCTATCATAACACCACTTGTGAATAACACACTACCTGTATTCTCATTATGTTGTATTAAATGTCTGGATGCCTCCTTCCTATTTTAAAACTATTTTCTTGCTATTCACTGCAGCTTTACGTCTTGTGGAAGCATTACCTGTGCACACACCTTTTGAGTCTCTACCAGATCCATCTTACTTTTCAATAAAGTCTATCCCAACAGCCAGTGGGGTTTTATATATATAAGAGGAAAATACAGGGTGTTTCAAAAGCAGTACATGTATAACAAAGTATTATGTTGTGAAAACTACTGAGCATTGCACCACACCTTGGTTACTGAAGGAAAGATTACACTGTCTAGTTTATAATCAATGCCGTTGCCACTGCGAAATACCTACTCCACAGGAAAAATGATATTGTGTTCTTGAGTTTGTGAAGTATAATTCCATAATTATAATGCAAAGACTTCTCAGGCTGAGGTATCAAACTGAGCTTGCAACTGGATGGAACATTCACAAACAGTATTGACAGTCTGTAGACAAGTTGTGTATGTAGAGGCAAGAATCCTGGTCACCCTCATTTCCAATGAAAATTTCAAACAAATTCAAACTGTTTTCCAACATAGTCCTAAAAAATCGACTCATCGCACCAATCAGGAGTTACAAGTGCCTAAAAAAAATAAAAAAATAAAAAATTTGCATGTTTTGAGAAATCTGTTGATTATGAAGTTGTACAAGTTACAGCTGTTACAGGCTCTAAGTCACGACGACAAACACAAACTTGTGGCGTTTTCTGATGAGCTTCAGAATGCTATTGGCAATGATGACACTTTTGCACAATGCATTGTGTTCAGTAATGAAGTGACTTTCCACCATACAGGGGAAGTAACAAACACTATGTTCAAATTCAGCACCTACAGAATGCACATGCACACAATGTCAATGTGTTTTGTGCAATATCCCACTCATCTCTTTATGGTCCATTCTTCTGAATGGTAACATGAGAAACAGTCAGCACTATCTTTCTATGTTATAACTGGCTGTTTCTCAGGATGAATGAGAACAACTTCAGTTTTCAGCAATTCATTTTCTCCCTCGCTGGAGTTGCCAAGGTGTGAATGTCTGAATAAAACTCTACAGAGTCGCTAGGGTGGTCATCAAACAGCAGGAGAGTTAGCACTTCTCAGCTGGCCTCCAAAATTGCCAGATTTGACACCCTGTGATTTCTTCCAGGGAGGGGAGGGGGTGGGCGTGTTCATCAAGGACATTATGCACCGACACAACCGCAGAACCTAGAAGATTTGAACTGGATCTGTACTGTAGTAACATCAGTGACGATGGACGTACTTACCAGAGTATGGGAGGAATTCAACTATTGATGTGATATTGTACATGTTGCTTGTGGAGGACATATTGAACAGCTATAATCTAAACTTCAGAGATTTGTAAATGTGCATCCCAAGTTTCATAATTGCATGTCTTACAGTTTAATAAATACAGGTGTTCAAAATACATATATTCTTTCTAAAACCTCCTTTATAATGTTAACTGTCTCAAGAGACAGATACCTTCATTTCAGACCCACTACAAGGTCCCCACTGATATACTAACATAAGAATTTTAAGATGGGAGAGCTGATGGGGTGACTCCAAATTCAAAGCACATTGACATAGATTTCCTTCTGCAGAATTAAAATATAGGTTTATTTAAATAAAAAGTGTCTCGGTTCAACACAAAGTATTGGAACCATACAGAACTTCTCAAGGCCTGACCAATCGACATGGATAGGAAATGGAGTATCAGTCTGATGTTTGTAGTGCTACATACAGCACTCACATAGAATGTATTGATGTACAACCAGTATGAAAATCAAGATTTTTCTGTCAATACATGCATAATTTTGATCATGTATGCTTTGTTTATAATTAAATATTAAAATCTATCCTTTCTTTACTAAGCACTCTGTTTCCTGTAAATGTTCCAAAGCCTTTCCAAAATTAACAGCATGTGTATCCTCAATCTGTTCATTTTCTACTGTAGAATGAGAGTAACTTCTTTGGGAAGTCTGCTATCCTCTATATCGATGACTCCAGTTTCATTACAGGTAAGTTGTAGAGTTTATTAATTAAACTGCAGCAGTTTAATCTTAACAAAAACATACAAGAAGCTAGTAGTATCCTGTAATTTTACTTTTGCAACTTTTTAATTCAAACCGGAAACCAACAGTTTACCTGAAGTGAAATATGCAGTACTATGGCCTGTACTATTGCAAACTTTGTGGAATTTTAAGGCATCAGCAATCAGATCAGGAAATTCTTTAAAAATTACATTAAAAAAGCTGGAGATAAGATACCATATTCGAAAACATACAATTGTCAATTTATGCATACATCTTTACTGATGCCATTCATCAGCTACTAAGTTTTTACAGCCAGCTGTATGCAAATTTATATAAACATGCAGGTATACCATTTTATTTTATGTATATAGTATGGTAAAATTTTTTGTTATAATGTGAAATTCAAACACACTGCATATGTGTATTGTTTAGCATTCACTACTGACTAATTCATGAATATAACTGACTACAGGTTTTTTCACCACTTGCTACCTAAAAATAAAACAATAGCAGCTTCTGCACTTGTTAAAAATGTAATGACAGGAATGGAAATTGTTACACCACAAACACGACCCATGACTGCCAAACATGCTCTACTATTTAAATGCTTTTGGAATAGATTCGTTAAAATTTCATTCCTACGTAAGCTTATCTTCTGTACAGAAAAAAACCATTCCCGCAGGTGAATGGCATGAGTACATGACTGTCATTACGTGTGACATTACTGGAACTTTTCAGGTGGAGATCACATTGAAGCACACCAGATGATGTGCGCATAAGGCTTACTGCCACATTTTGGACTTCGAGAAAGATTGAACCATTGGTGAGATGGACATGTGAACATCACAACTAATCAAACAGGCAGTTGGTCATAGCACAATGACTGTAGAAAGAGTAATGTCAAGATGGACTTTGGCCGACTGTGTAGCAGCACGAAGTGCAGGCATGGTCCTTCCAAAAGGAGTACACCGTAAGAAGGTAGTTTGACTGGTTCTGATGAATAGACAGATGACAACAGCTGAAATCGAGGTAGAAGGTTACAGGTAGTGTCACCACAGACCATCAGGAACAAAATATTGGAGGCTGGGTTTACATCTCAACTCACCATGTGTCACTTACCTCTGACACTGTACCACGGACAGAAGATAATTGCATGGTGTGGAGCGAGAGCCACCTAGGATACCAAGTGGCATTAGGTAGCATTCAGTAAAGTGTCTCATTTCTGCTTGTGACAGTACTTTATTTGCCAGTGTAGAAGATGCACTTTTTTCCTTCAAAAATAGATGTAAAAACTGGATGAGTCTTATACGCTGTTAGGAAGTTAAGGTAGATACCTATAAACTCCATTTCTTCAAAATTGGAGTGTTTTGACCTAAGGCAATTCACTGTTAGCTTCCCTGCAAATTTTGAGCATTCCATTTGTATAGAATTCAGTGGCTGCACATGCCCCAGCATTAACAGTTTTTATATTGCTCATTCAGGCTTAAGTTATTGATGTGTTCAGTGTGGAGATCCACTTGGGTCATACCTATATTGTGGTTTTATTTGCAAAGCATTTAAGCTGCAAGTGACTGCACAAGCAAAAAGGAGCATGGAAACAGGGCAGTAGAAAGGCATTTCAGGCCACTCAACTGAAAAACAAGAACTTGGTAGCATCAGGAAGATGTTTTAAAGAAGACACCTTACAGTAAATATAATCTGAGAAGTGGACTGTTAAATGATCAAAACTAAGCAGAACTCAATACTTGGAGTTTAGAGAACAGACAAGTCAGAATTTCAGTTTCTACAAAAATGATAATTCATCAAGCGAAAGCAATATCCACTAACAAAGGGATTGTCGACTTTACTGGATCAACATCATGGTGTTCATGATTAATGACAAGGTATCAACTATACATGTGACCGAGACAAAAATATCGCAGAAGATGGCAGCTGAGTATGAAGAACAAATTGTTGAATTTCATCGATTCATCATTAACGCAAGGAAAAGAGAGAAGTTTGAACTCTCACAAACTGAGAACATGGACTCCACTAACCTTTGATGTGCCTTCTAACAGAACTGTGGATTCCAAGGGCACAAAAAGTGTTATTGTCAAAACTCTACACAGTTGTTTTATCCTGCTGTGCTGATGGAACTCAATTACCACCACTTCCGGTTTTTTAAAAGGAAGACGCTTCCTAAGGAACAACTGCTGAAAGGAGTATTTGTCTATGAACACAATAAAGGCTGGATGGATGGAGGAGGAATGAGGTTGTGGATAAACAAAATTTGGTCTAGGCAACCTGGAGGCCTATTGAGGAAAGCTGCCCTGTTAATATGGGATCAGTTACTTCTCACAGAGCAGAAGTCATTAAAAACAGACAGAATGAATTCAAGACTCTGTGCACTGTAATTCCATGAGGGCTAACTAATGCAGGAAGATCTGCAGTGGATAGGCACTTGGTGCAGGGAGTGGCAACTGACCCTTAACATAGACAAATGTAATGTATTGCGAATACATAGAAAGAAGGATCCTTTATTGTATGATTATAAGATAGTGGAACAAAAACTGGTAGCAGTTACTTCTGTAAAATATCTGGGAGTATGTGTGCGGAACGATTTGAAGTGGAATGATAATATAAAATTAATTGTTGGTAAGGCGGGTACCAGGTTAAGATTCATTGGGAGAGTCCTTAGAAAATGTAGTCCATCAACAAAGGAGGTGGCTTACAAAACACTTGTTCAACCTATACTTGAGTATTGCTCATCAGTGTGGGATCCATACCAGATCGGGTTGACAGAGGAGATAGAGAAGATCCAAAGAAGAGCGGCGTGTTTCGTCACAGGGTTATTTGGTAACCGTGATAGCGTTACGGAGATGTTTAGCAAACTCAAGTGGCAGACTCTGTAGCTTGCTCGCCAGGTTTCGAGAGGGTGCATTTCTGGATGAGGTATCTAATATATTGCTTCCCCCTACTTATACCTCCCGAGGAGATCACGAATGTAAAATTAGAGAGATTTGAGCATGCACAGAGGCTTTCAGACAGTCGTTCTTCCCACAAACCATACGCGACTGGAACAGAAAGAGGAGGTAATAACAGTGGCACGTAAAGTGCCCTCCGCCACACACCGTTGGGTGGCTTGCGGAGTATAAATGTAGATGTAGATGTATATGTAGAAGTAGTTTATGTCAACTGTTACAAGTGTGTGTCAATTGATCATTTAAGGGACTTATGGAGGAGGAGTGGAACAGAAGGATTGAATCTACACATTTTAAAAGCACGCTATCACTGTCAGGAAGGAGGAAGAGACCTAGCATTTCTCAAGTTTGTGAGTTTGTCAAGGCTTCATGGAACACGGGCAAGGCTTCATGGAACACTATGAAAACTGAAACAATGATTAAATCATTTAGGAAGTGTGGAATCAGGAATGCACTGGATGGTACAGAGGATAATTTGATAATTTGTTGTACAATGATTCAGATTCTGACATGGCAGCTTCAAGTATTTCTTCTTTCAATCCTGAGGATGAATTTTAAGGATTTGAAGACAAAAATTAAAAGATGAGCAATTTTTTCCTGTTTATATTGCCCAAATGTTTCATGTCAAGCACATATATAACTGTGTTGCAGTAGATGTATTTAAACTTTTTCCCTAAAAAAAAGTCTTAAAATAGCAAGGTGTATCTAAAAAAGTCTTAAAATAGCTAGGTGCATCTTTTATGCTAGCAAATAAGGTAGACTGATGCAAACCTGTGTGCAGGTGAGCTGGGGGAAGGTCACAGGAAGCAGCAAAGCAACAGGACTGATTTGGCAGCTGAAGGGAGGCTGAATGCGTGGCAGTATATGACAGTGGTAAAACCTGATATACTCTCTAGGATCAGGGTACCAAATGGCATATTCCAGCATAAAAATACAAGGCCCCACACTAAAGTTCTTAACACATGTGCCTTGATGAATGTACAGATCCTTGACTGGTCTGCCTGGTCCTTGGATATGTCATCCATAGAGCATGTCTGGTATGCAATGGGGGAGGCATGAAAAGAAGCTTCCAGTCAGTTAAGGTGTGGCAAGAAAACCCTCAAGACAAGATTACTGATGATGATGATGATGATGATGATGGACATCATTTCTGAATGGAAAGAGTTCAATCATTCAATCATTAACACTTACACAAAGTTTGATAACTTTCAGACTGGTGCTTGGTGGTGTACCACTTTCCAGTTCCAGCAGAGCATATCATTGCATTCATATATCCTACAAGCAGCTACAGTCATCAAAATCTGTTAAGAGCAAATAAAGGATATCTGACTGTTCTGCGCAAAACAACACACAATCAATGCTTTTCTACCATGTCTCCAGAAAAAATGGCTAATATCTTGGGCATTATCAGCACCAACACCAAATCTGTAATTAAATGGCTTATAGATCCACAAGAAGAATTTAATTCTGTATTTTTTGGGGCACATGCTATTATAAATCTTAACTTTTGTTTGTGATGTTTATACAGCCTCATACACAACGAATTCACTGTTAACTTTGTAACAAGATTATTAATTTACCACATCTTATAAACTAAGCAACAACTGCACTCATTGCAAAATATGTAATGACTTTGTCAAATGAGGAACTCTGAATATAAAGCAACTAATAATATCTATGCTTAAATTTTTATCAATGTCCACCACCTGGAGAGCCTTCACTCTTGATATGTTTGTAGTAATATAAGATGTAATGTCTCATACCTTTCTACAGTCATTGCCATATTTACTTTGATTTTGCATCTTTCAATTTTGTACGCGCCTCTCCACTCATTTCACTCGTGAACTTGTCTGTAAAGTGAAATGATGTGCTGATTTTTCATGCAGAATGAAAATTCAGAAAAACTACAAAACAATGATGAACACTCAAATCAGAACACATCTAATGACCTAAACCAAGCTGTTACAGAATAACTAACTGACTGGATAAGCAACAGCAAAATTTTATGGGAATATTATATGTCTGCCTTACAAAAATTACTGAAGAGCCTTAGTTCACTTGGGACCAATTTAAGATTTGTAAATGTAATGTGTCTGAAAGAACTGTAAAATGTGAGTAAATATGAAATTTCTAAGTGATAAATTACTACTTTCTACCAGACCTGTAAAACTGCACCACTCTTTGAACATGGGTGTACTACTGCCATCTCTTGATAGGTGATATTTTGATGAGGTCACATTAGGAAGTAATTCTGTCAGCAGCAAGAAAATCCTTTGACATTTTTTGGTGACAATCAGATATCAACTTACATATAATGATCTGAATACATGTTAATTTTTAAGCCAGGATTCTTTAAAAATGACAAGTTGTGGAAATGGAAAGTGAGTTAATAACATAACATTAAGTAATCAAATTATGCATGCTGAGGAGCACTCACGATCTTTCATTATTTACATTGACATCAGCCAATAATACGACCACTTATAAAGAAGGTTTACAAAGTAGTACTAGGACATGTTGAGGATGGAAGTTGTTTAGAAAAATACTGTGTTCAAATGCGAGAACACTATGTATCTTATACTATTCATTTCTACTTCAAACTGAACCTCCATACTCTCATACTCTGTGACTGAACATAATTAACAGATTACAGTCTGCCGTTACACCCTCTTTACGTGTCTGTGCAGACACTCCCCAAAGAAAGCACCTTATCATACACACATTCTTTAGTGGTTACACTGTGGTCAATAATCTAAAAAATCATATTCTATTTAAATATTTCCCAGTTGTTATTTGAAAACAGGTTAAAAAGTTTAGCAAATCCTACATAGCAATGTTTGAACCATGTACGTGACAACTAGCTAACACCTGTGACAAACCATGGAGGTAACATTGTGTGCTTCTTTATAAAAGTTGAACAAATCAAGACTGTGGAACTATATGGTATGTGCAGGAATATTTCCATTCAACAATAAACTACTCCAAAGCTGAGTATTTATGACCAGATTAGGGAGCTTACACAAACACTTCCTTTTCAAATAGACCATACTGCTAGTCACCAAATGTGATTTAGACAAAATATAAATCTAGATAGTCTAATGGGGATTTAAACTGTGCTCCTTCCTAAGCAGAGTCCAAAAAAATGGTTCAAATGGCTCTGAGCATTATGGGACTCAACATCTTAGGTCATAAGTCCCCTAGAACTTAGAACTACTTAAACCTAACTAACCTAAGGACATCACACACACCCATGCCCGAGTAAGCAGAGTCCAGTCTGAACTATTGCACCATCATACTTTGTACTTTTAATGAGAAAGATTATACAAAGCAGCTGTGGAAAATTCAGAATACTACTACTAATACTGCTACTCCTCCTACAACTACTACTACGTCAGGGAACAATGTATGTTACACACAAAATAATGCTTTCACAGTTTAATATCTCAACATAAAAGTTTTACAGAGAATGGGAGATGCCATTTACATACATACTTATCTCTGTATAACCATTCACTTATCAAACCACAACTTAAGGGCATCCAATCCAGTTTAATTTCCTTCTTTCTAATCCATTAATTATCTTTCTATCCTACTCTTCTCAGTACTCCTTTATTTCTCACTATCCATCCAACTTAAATGATGGGCTTATTCTTTAACTGATGTCATTCTTTCCATCCTGTGCCATGTCCAGATCTCAAAAGTTTCACACCTTGCTCCATCTTTCTTTCTTCAGTGCATGTTTTAGCACCATACAGGAGGACACTCCAAACAAAACATTGTATTAGTCTTCTCCTTAAATCTTTGTCCATATTGCTGCAGAAAATTCTCCTTTTCTTATAAATGCCTCTTTCACTATTGCTATTCTTGTTTTTAATTTCTTGTCACTCTTCGAGTTGGTTTCTATCCTGCTTCAAAAATATTTAAAGCTTTGGACATGCTCTAATATTTCTCCATTCAGCATTACTTTTACTCTTATTTCCTCCTCTTGCCATAAAATTCCATTTTCTTGGTACTGATTTTCATTCCATAAATCTTTCCTGTAACTTTAATTGTATTCACCATATCCTGTAATTCTTTTTCATCTGCTCGAAAAGGGTGGTGACATCTGTAAACCTCAAACACCATATTCTTCTTCCTCCAATTTTCATCCCCTTATCAAGTGAGCAGTAGTCGATCATATTTTCAAAGCATAGGTTGAGAAAGGTAGGAGACAGACAGCACCCTTTTCTTCTTCCGTTTCCTAATTCTGTCCACATGATACTTTCTCCTCTCCCTTTTACTGACACTTTTTTTTAGTTAAATATAATGAGTCCAAGTTGTCTTGTCTTCCAGCCCACTTTCACTTTAATGCTTGTCTTATAGTGTAACAAACAAGGTAAAAGTAATAAAAGTAAAAAAATTTAACAAAAACTAATTTGGGTTAAACTATTAAATAAAAATCTTGCTAACTTTTTCTCAGCTCACCAAGTCTCTCTTCCTGGTCACTCCGAAATACTCCACACAAAAAGGAAATTGAACACACTGAAAGCATGACAATTTTAATACAGTTGCTTCACTTTTCCCAGTACTTCTCATATAATTTCTGATAATATTAAAGACAGGAATGCAAAGGCATTACTATCTATCCCCTAATTTATCAATGACCATTTTGACAATGACAATACAGTACAAAGTTTCAATTGAAATACAGAAGTAGCTGCAGCCAGTTCCTAACATTTATCTTAGGTATCTGTTTATTGCTACTAGAGTTCATAACAATAGTGGATAGGCCAAAGACGATTTACATGTATACAAAGTTAATTAAACATTCGATTTTTGATAGTACATAACATTCTGTACAACTTAAAAGGAAATGAGGGTGCTTCAAAGTAAGTTCTTTTAAGTCAATACGGTATTTTAAAAGACAATGCCTAAAGTATTTTATAACTGCCTCAATGAACAGAAAATTATGTAACAGTTACTGTCCTCAGCAAGAGGCAGGTGGTACAATTATGATTACTCTTAACATGTGTGTTGAATACAATCTATAAAATAAGCAACTGTTCAGAAACTAGCGTAATAAAGGTAAGTTATTAAGTAGTCAAGGCATTGAGTTGTCCAAAGGCACATAAAACCAAAATTTGCTGGCTTTCAGGTGAGCCATCAGGTGCACAGGATGATAGCAACATGACACAGGCACCAGTGGTGCATGATAATGATGTGAAGGGAGGTGGGGGGTGTGTTACGAGACAGAGGAATGGGGAATTGCAGGGAAGATAGTGCGGATGCAAGATAAAGCAGGGTTGAGATGGATGTGGTGCAGGGGGCTAGCAGAGATCGAGGTCAGGGAATGAAGTATACGATGCCAAAACAATTCCCACAGACAGGTTGACATATGACAGTTCCATGCAGGTGCCAGCATGTTTACGGGCCCTCTACAGGAAACTTTTCATGCAACTCAAAATTCCAAACCCCTTATCTGATTCAAGTTCAGTGACATCATTATCTAGACCCAAGACCAAAACGCACAGTCCTCATTCTTCCAAAGGCTCAACACCAACCCTCACATTCACTTCACCTGATCCTCCTCAGCCCGTGTCACTTTCCTGGACATTGACCTCCACCTCTGATGGCTTCACACGTACCTTTCTCCATAAAAAGCAAACTTACCAACACAACCTGCATTTCTATAGTTGTTTTCCCTTCCACACAAAAAAAAGAAAATCACTACCATAAAGTCTGGACAGCACATCTGTAGTGGCAAGAATTTCCTTTCCCAGTGTGCTGAAGGTTTCGTAGATACCTTCACAGACAGGTGCTATTCCCCAAAGTTAGTCAACAGATTTACCCATGCCATACCCTCATACATCCCTAACCCTTCCACAATCCCCGAAAACCAGCTGGAAAAGATCACCTCCCTCAGCAACCAGTATCATCCCAGACTGGAACAACTCGACCATGTCTTTTGCTATAACTTCAACTGTTTACGATCATCTCCTCATCTCCTTCCTCACCCCTCCCACTCCATCCAGCACAAACTCCACCCTGGCAAAACTACAGTCCTAGCATTGTGCATTCAGCTAGCACAGATCAAAAATATATTCCTGTTGTCTTAAAATATTACTTGCCAATATACCAAATTTGCTGCCACTAGTCAGCCCACTATGTTCAGAATCATTCCTATACCAGTAACATGTCAATCCAGATCTCCTAGCTGGAATTGTTATATCATCATATAGTAACACTAATCACCATCCAAATTCGGTAAAAGAAGTGGTTACTGCAATCACGAGTCTCAATAAATCTGGTACAAAATTTTTTGAAAGTTACTGCTCTGTTTATCACTAGATATTATATTTAATACTGATCTTTATGTTACTTCTTTCGTAGTCTAGCTACACTTACCATTTAACTCTCATCTGGAATTTCTGCCATAAGAAAAGGTATTGTTTTGCAGGAATGAGATCGGACACACAAACGTGTAACAAATATTAGAATTTTAATCAAACCTTAACGTGGCATTCTGTTACTGAACTATATACCAACAATGACTGCATTTGGCAACAATATCAGTATCCCAACTGCCTCAAATTATGTCCAATTTTGCAAAGGGAAAGTTGTGTGTGCAGTACTTAAAGTCAAATCCAGTATAAAATTACAAATATTACTCATTTCAATACACACACCAGTACTCAATTACTCTGCTAAATATTGCTGTGATAACTTGGCATCATTTAAAAACTGTTCTATTAACAATTCCAACTTATCACAACTACCACTGTCACAATCATTTCCACTCCAGCTTAAAGGAACAGATTAACTAAAGCTACTGCATCACAACTCCTCCATTACAGTAAATCGTACTTCTGGGTGTTCAACCGAGTTGTCATTTCCATTTTATGTACAATACTTTGACGACTGACCCAGACTTCTCCAAGTGCTGTGAGTGCACACAAAGGCATAAATTCCAGCACGTGAAGAGGATGAATTGGTTGTTCATGGAGGTATTGTGCAAAAAAGAGCTCAGCTGAAGGCCCAGAAGTGCATCATTACACAACATTCTTATATTGCAAAGGAAAGATGTCATCCTAGGAGAGGAAGAGAAGTCTTTCCAGTTAGGTTTCTTAACAACCCATCAGGGGTATTCCAGCCAACAATGCAGTATGACATTACTTTACAGCAAAACATGCAAAGTGATAACTTAATTAAAATAATTTGGCGGAATTGCACATGTTAATTATATGGACATATATATCACAACAGACTAACAATGTTCAATCACAGGGCTCTAATTAACACCATATTTGACAAAGTACACAGGAAGCTCTAAAAAGGTATTTTCCAAATAACATTTTCACAGTATACCAGGAAGGGGGGGGGGGGGGGGGGGGGGGAGAGAGAGAGAGAGAGAGAGAGAGAGAGAGAGAGAGAGAGAGAGAGAGAGAGAGAGAGAGAGAATGTCCATAAAAACATTTCCACTTCCCATTTGAAGAAGGTTTATTGGATTTGTATGTGAAACAAATGCATTAATTCTTGGCATTAATTTATTGTTCCATCTTTTAGGCTGTGAGGCAATACATATAACCTTTATGAAAACATCACCAACAAAGCTTTTACTTACTGTTATTTAGTTTATAATAATACATTAAAGAATTACACATTACTGCAACAAATGCACCATGGCAACACTCAAGATAGTCTGGGACATGTCAAAATGAAAATAAACTGAACTTTTAAGATTTATCGCAGAAATAAACACAGCCATAAAACATGCCCAGTTGTTAATGTGACAAAAGACACAAAGAAGTACAAAAAACACACACACATACACACACGCGCACACACATCAAGTAAGTCTTCAAACATGCAGTACACAGTTTCACTTCATAGTACATTACAGCTTCAGAAAAAGTCAGTCAAAAATTTTGACAAATGAAGGAATGAGAAACTTTCTGTATAATCTCAAATGTGTTTTGAATTCCACAGAACATACAAAAATACTCACACATCTCATTCAAAATATGTACACTATATGTCTACATCAATACAACAAATATTACGGATATACAAGGCCCAGTATAAGCTTGCTAATTGGAGGAACAAAGGAGTCCCATTATGTTCAGTTGCTGAACACAAAAATATTCAAATGCAGCCTGGCCAAGTTCTTACATCTCAGCTGTGCCAAAATAGTAACATTTTTAAGGGATATCATGAGAGAGCTGCTTATCTGTCACATAGACACACAAGTTTCAATACAAAACCATCAATGGCATCAGACTGAATTGCCACATATGTCAAACTAAACAGAAATGGAAGTACAAAAGTCAACTCCACTGACAGAGCTTCAATCCACACATTTTTCATACTTATAATGGAAAATAAAGAAGTCCCATGTCAAATACAGTTATTGAAATAGCACAATTTTTTTATGTGATTAAAGAGAGTACTAACGAAGGTAGCTTGCTTAAGATGTGACTCATGGAGTTTTGAAAAAAAGATATAAGTTAACTTTACACAGAATTATCCACATTCAACATTTTTTAATATATGTTTAAGACCATTATTGACTTCTACAGCTGCATTTCAAAATTTGTGAGCATTTTTATGCATCACAATGTGAAGATTTTGATCGTAAATTTCTGATTATATGAAGTGGAAATTATGAACTGTGTTATCTAGGAGTATTATTATATACTTTTGGATTAAAGGAGAGCACTTACCGAAAAGTATAAGGATTGAGCTGTAGATGGCACAAACAAAAAGAAAGAAAAAACTTGCAAGCTTTCAGAATAATCCTTTTTTGAACTGGTTTACTCAAGTTCAAAAAAGGATTACTCCAAAAATTAGCAAGTTTTCTTTCTTTTTTCTGTGCCTATCAATGACTCAACACTTCTGCTTTTCCGTGCATGGTCTCCTCTAATCCAAAAGTATTTACATTCTACCAGAACTTTCCTCCAACAACATGTAGTATATCATTCCCAGAACATTATTTCATGAATTTTTATTGACCTGTGTCCTATTTTCTTTCTACAGCTGTGACATCTAAACACTAAAATGTCAAGCATTTCATCGAATGACGGTGTTTCACTTTTTTTTTTTTTTGCCACTGAATCCGATGTTTAGAGAAAACTATTTCATCTGTTCACCAATCAAGAATTTTCTAAAATATGACAATTCTGTTTTCAAAACCCAGACTAGAAGCAATCAATGTTTTCAGTCAAAAAACTGACATAAAAAAACACGTTACATCTGCATAAAAACAGACATCACCACTTGCAGGAAATCCAAAAACTCTCACGAAGGTCTGCTGCTGCTCCCCCCTCATTCAGAATGTTTGTGCAGCTATCAAGATTAAATTTTTTATGCACACAGTAATGATATGATGTCACTAAATATTGCAGCTAAACCAAGCAGTGCAATTCAGACACTGATTCAGACAAAATTTTTTACCTTTATGCTAAAAAATTACAGCCTTCAAAAATACACTTCTGTTCAGAAATTAATTCTCCTCTTCTGCTGATCTACACTGTCAGCACTGACATATTTGAAAGACTGACAACATATCCTTTAGGTTAACACTTTTGTTTCTGTCAGGTTTCTATAACCCATCAACTCACTTTGATACTCTGATTGCACAATGATGACATGAGGAATAAGTGAACATCATGATACACTGTTATAGGAAAGAAACTTAAAGACATGAATATGTAATAAAAAGTAAAGTTTTGTGAAATTCTAGCACTAGTTCAGTAAGTACAAAACTGTGAAAATGATGCAAAAAGTTTGACAGAGGACCTGTTTTGGTTTTTTTCAGAGCAAAATTCACAATTTAATAACAGATCAACATATTTATACGTTTCCTCAGTTCTTTCTGCTCTCTCGACATATGTCTAAATAAGTGGTAGCCAAGCTTCACAAAAAGCAAATGATGGATTTAAGTGCTATTCACAAAAGATAAAAATTTTCTACTATATCTATTACACTTTACTGCAAAGAAGTCGTGCCTAAGGGCTCTACTTTCATTTCCGTAACAATTTTTATCTTCGACATTTTTCTCTAGACTAAAAACATTGCACAGAAAGCATCATGGCAATCACTGAAGTTTATGTTCAGGATTGGTTAAAAGTGTCCACAAAGCACTTTATCAAAGGGCACGAATATTTTAATACTGTATCTACTTTACGAATCGTGTGAACAATTTGAAACAATACCATAGCTTGGATGTGATTTAGTCCTCTACACTGATATTGGCTCCTTTGTTACTTAGTAGCACAATTTGATTTAAAATATGTCAAATATTTTATTAACTTTTGTCTAAGCACAAACACATTTTCAAAAGACTAAAATCATTTCAAGCATGCACCACCTTTTCTTTTTCTTTTCTTTTTTTTTATTTTACTCTTGCTTGTTTTTGGGCCTAATGGACAAGAACTTTGCTATTTTAATTATTGAACCACAAAAAGTACCTTGATTTCATTTCCAGCATTTCAGTCTGTTATACATTAAATATTACTATTTGGTACAGAAAATGTTATATTAAATAAAATACAGCAGTTATATAATTTATTCACTACAGGCAAGTTCATCAAGTGCACAATTCTGTGCACATAAAAATGCTGTCACACCACATGGAAACAGTGGTCAACAAAACTTCTTAAAAATTATATATGTTTAGGTTTTTAGGACATCCATACCAATGGATTCCAGAAAAACACCCATTGGTGTTCTCTTCAAACATATTGCCTCCATCGTATTAACAAGTTTATTCTTCATGTTTCGAAGTCTCATAGATGCATGCACAAATGTTACTGAAAGAAATAAAAACAAAGTTAGTGACAACATCAAAGAAAATTCTGGAAAATTAAATCCAAAAAAAAAAAGGAGCTGCACTGATAAAAGTAAACTGGCGTCCTTTTTCAAGTAACCTGGCTACATTATCTCCAAGCAAAACTACTTTGGATGGATACTTTTTTTTAGTGATGCAGCAACTGAATAAGTTTGATTACTGTCATACATCTATGTTGGGTGCCACACATTTTTGATCCTTTTTAGAAGGTTTGGTCAGCATAAAGTTAGTTATATTGGATAATGGCATGTCAATATCGGTTCAAGAAACAAAAACATATAAGATTAAGTTTGGGTAGAAGCAAAGCTCTAAGCGTATAATAGACCAGAACAGACAAGTGCAATTTCTGTACTCCCTCTAGATAGAAACTGTACATCCAGTAAAAGCAATACTTTTGTAAAAAACACAACCAAATAAATATTTGTTGTAATCAGTGGCCAAAAGGAGGAGAAAAAATATATAAATTTTCAGAAAATGGCAGGCACCTGCCCAGTAAGCAACTCCAGTAAGAGAAAGTGAAATGTAATGTGACGTTGATAAACAGAGGAAAAGAAGGGAGGGGGAAGAAAGGAAAGAACATGCTTAAAAGTTAAGAATGTAAAGCTGTTATCAACCTACATGTTGGTTTGCCCTTGGATTAATAACAAAAATAACTTTATTTAAAATGTGTGCGGCTGTATTAATTTAAACTAGTCTAATACAAAAATTGTTATGTACATAAAAGACATGAAATGATAAATTTCAGCAATGAATAAGTTGGGATGTTTAATATGAAAACAACTGTGCTATACTAAAAGAGAGATACTGTTATAATCCTATATGCAGTATGCTACTTTAATAACTCATTAGCACCTAGTCCTTACTATACAAATAAAATTTCCACAAAAAGCTGAAAAATTAAGACAAGGATTGCAGATTGTCTTCTTCAGTCAGTATACTGCCATGCACACAGGACACTATGTACACAGAAATTTTTTGGCATAAAACTAGTGATCAGAAAACTAGTGTATTTTATTGACATATTTACTGGAATCATAACTACAAAAAGCAGGCAGATGATTACTTATTTTAATTTAATTTTAAAATATATGTTTGCTTAAATGGCTTCACTTCACATTTAATAAACAAATTTACCTGCAATAGGAAGCAATATACCCATCAGAAAAACTAACATGGACCCCAGCAAATAAACAGCAAAGTGAATGGCAACTAATATAAGTATCAGTCCAAAAACTGGGTAGTTCTTCTTAAATGCTCTGGTTGATGCTGAAGAGTTAATGAAATAGTAAAAAAGGCAAAATGCACCAAATGTTGACAGAAATCCCAGAAACAAATCCACTGGATGAATAACACTGAAAAAAGTAAGAAACACAATCTGTAAACTTTTTCTTTTAGGAGACCAATACAAAACTAAATTCAGTTAGAGATTAATTAATATCCAAATTACAAGATAAGTTGGTTAACTGTGTGTTCCATGGATCATAACTGACATGCACATCTTTCCAGCACCTCCTTGTGGGGCAGCCTTTAAACTTTGTTTTCTGTTCATTAATTACTCTGTTTTATATGATACCACTTGACTCTAATCAGATAAGTTGTGTAGTTTGGCTAGTTTTGCATCATGGCCACAGAGATCATTCACTAGTGCATGAACATATCACTGACTACATTTTAATCTACAAAAATGTTGTCTATTAGTGTTCTGTTTTCATGTGTGATTTTGATGGGAAAATTAACAACAGAACATATGCTGTGAGTGTTAAGTAATATTTAAACATTGTTCCTTTTATCTAAGTCTAACACAATATTTAATAGTAAAGTCCTCAGAGCCTATCATGTAATGTCTTGTCTGCTAAGTGATATGACGACTCAGTTTTTTGCAAGAATATTGAAAGTTTCCCAACTGGGTCTACATAGTTAACAATTTTATATGACTTTTCTGGTACCCACAGCTTACACACAAATGCATTCAATTTTTTATCTAAACAGAAATTACTGTTTATCAATATATTTGAACTTTATTTTTACATGCATGACAAATTCTCCTTTCCCCATATTATCCTTCCAGAAATGGCTGCTAATTGATAGTCCTCTATGTTTAATATATGGAGATTGTTCAAGACATATCAACTTCCTTTTAAAATTCTAAATCATGCAAGCAGATGAGAAAATTAGATTATTACTGAAGTGTATTTGCAAATGGGATGGGTTTTCCTTGATTGACAGCTCAAGGTCATTGATACTAGCAGGACAAATTTCTACATTATTGGTTGGTGGGGGGTTAAAAGACTAAACAGCGAAATCAGTAGTCCCTCTATCAAAAGAGTTCATCTCATGTCACTTATGTCAGCCAGAACTTTGATTGAATTATGAAAGACTGGACGAGTGATTAGATCAAGGTCTTTGAAGCAATACTGGTGCCAGAGCTGAGAAATAATTTAAAGATAAGTAAACGTATATGGTTCCAGCTAGACTGTAGGTCAGAGCAGATGAGAGGTCTCCCAGAGTCCATCTGCAGCAAGACAAACCCCACTCTCATATGGCCCCTGCCACCTGCCAACCCAATTAAGGGCGAAGACCATTAAGTGTAAACAATATCTTATAGGTGGGAAATTTGTAATAGTAGAAGTGAGTATGCTAAAATGTAATGGATATCAGTTGGACCAACAATACTAAAATAAGCCAGTGAAATAATTAGGTCAGTAGACAGGTAATGCCAAACGAGTGTTCCCCCAGGGCTCTGCATGCGACAGTGACCATTGTCCATGCCACTTCAGTGACGATTCATCATAATGAAGGTGTTAAAAGAGAGGAACAGCACAAACTATTTACCAGTGTGCTACCACTAAAACAGAAAATAGGGTGGAGCAGAAAAAGGGGGGCTAACCTCATCTAAACACAATTAAAATAGAGCAAGAGGGATGACCAAGGCAGCTGGCAAAATAGGTAGGGTCGAGGGACCCTCAGAACCAGTATGTAGTGGAAGATGCCTCAGTCCCAACCACCCCACCTCCATCCAAAAAGTAGATGATGCCTACAGGTTTATAGAGATTAGGCATTTTGTCTATTAGTCCCTTGTTGCTTTGGTAATTCAAATAAAGCAATGTGGACCAAGAAAAGGAGAACTGACAGCTCCGGGTTTTGCATCCTTCTCATCGTGGATGAAAATAAGTGCAACAGTAAGAAGTAGTTCAAGTGAGACAAAACCCAGGCAGCTAAAATCTAACCAGTCACTGAAGGACACTTCACAAGAGGGAATCATTGTCATATTAAAATGGGCTGAGAAAATGAAGACTGTAAGGAATTTAGAGGCAGTTAGCTTAAACTTACAGAAATAAAACAGAGAGAAAAAAATTTATAATGGCCTGACAGTGCAGAGGTAGAAAGTTGCTGTAAGGCCACATGCCGCAGTGAGAGGAACCCCTCTCCCCCCACAGATCCACCCAACACTAAACATTGAATTGCAATAAATTTTATTATAAAATCTGCTTTCCCTCAGAAAACTTATGATGTTAGCTGTTATCCCATCATCTGCAAGTATCTGTGGTAAGGAGGTAGACAGGTTAATTGCTCACCTCAGATGAACCATCAGGCCACATACTTCATGAATATGGGCTATTGTGAGATTACTAACACAGCTGCATTAAGGGGAGTCTTCCTGAGGTGAATGGAACTTGTGGGTATGTCTGGTGTAGCTCTCACAGATTCAGCACAGTACGATGACATCTTTACGAGAGGCTTGAAGAGAAGTGTGCCACACCTCGGTGGTACCTTTAATTTCTCCAGGCTTGTTGAGGGTCATGGTAGCCTGCCATTCCATATCCCAGATACTCAAAATTTGATGTCGAACTTGCCATCTTCGGTCTGTGCCTGGTACTCCAAATTTAAGTTTGTCTCCTGTGGTTGCTTCTTTAGATAATTTGTCAATGAGTTCATTTCCGAGAATACCCACATGGCTCAGTTACTGTGGTTATGGAGCTATGGATGTCAACTAATAGGTCTCTGATGTTAGTGACCAACAAGTTTCTGGGATAGCATTGAGATATGTTTTGTCAGCAGCTCATGGAGTTGCTACAAACGAGGAAGTCCTTAGTGGCAAGATATAGCCCATGGTATGACTCGCAACTCTGCAGCATATACACAAATGTACTCAGCAGAGAATACTTCTTGTGTCCCCTAGAATGTGCAAAACACACAATCCACCGTGTCATTGATTTCCTATCCCTCTATGTAGATGCGTGTCGAATTTGCGTAGTCACGGAGAGTTGAAATAAATAGGCACATGGTAATGTGGAATCAGCATTTTCCTTGGAGCTATAGGAGAGGTGCATCTGAATCATAGGATTGGGTACACACCACAGTGGGGAGGCGGGTTCCCAGACAGAACGCTATACAGAGTGAACATTAATAAAACTGACAAACTGCCCAGATGTATTCCTGACAAAATGGAGAAAAAAAGGTCCTATAAACATGTGTCCAGAAATGGACAATGTGCATGCAATGACAAAAATAATCCTGGAACACAGTACAGAGCTGCAATGCATCCACATGACACCAGGTGTCTCAAGTGGTCTACATGGGATGCAATGCATGCGTTTACACGTCGCATTATGGATTGCCGCACACTTTCGTGCGTCCCGGCCTCTCAAAAAATAGCATCACAGATGTTGTCAACATGCTGTTGAATGGTCTGCACATCAAGAACTGATTCAGCAAACAACACTTTTCAAACGCACCCAGAGGTAAGAGTCCAGAAGGTTTACGTCCAGTAATCTAGCAGGCCATGCTACAGGGCCTCTGTGTCCTACCTAATGTCAGGGAAAGACAATGCTGAGGTGTCCGTGAGCTGTAATGTGGAAGAGGGATGTGTCATCATGCACAAACCATATGACCTGTTGTTCTGCCAATGGCTCACTTGCAAGCGGCCCAGGCAGAGTATTCTGCAGGAAGTCCCGGTACATTCCTCCGTCAGAGTGTTGTGGAATAATAGCCGGTCCACGTATGTGGACACCAAGAATCACTGCCCACACACCGATTAATTGATTGATTGAGAGGGGGTTATGGGGCCCAACAGTGACATCAGCCCGGCGATTCCTAACTTAGTCTCAGAAGAAAGAGGGTCCAATAGAAGTGGAGGGATCCAGTCAGAGGAGTCAAATGATAAAATGATGAACATTAAACACGCACAATAAAAGCATAAAAGGTGAGACCAAATCTAAAACCTGGAAAAAAAGGGGGGTGGTCATGGGGCCACAGACCAGGAAGACTAAACGAAGTCCCAACCACAACCAACATGCCTCTGCTCCAAGACTAAAGTAGGACCTCATATCTGGAAATAAAAACCACATTCTTAGAGGAAAATGAGGACCAGTTCAACCATCCGTAGACTGTCTGCTAAAATTAAATTTAAGCAATTGGAAAGACTATCCTTAACATGCGCTGAAAGAAAGGGACATTCCACCAATATGTGAGATATCGTCAGTTTGGCTCCACAACCACATTGTGGGGGTGTGTTGTTACGTAGGAGGAAACAATGGGTGAGCAGGGTATGACCAATGCGTAAACGGCATAAAACAGTGGACTCCTTCCTAGAGGAGTGGAAGGAAGAGCGCCAAACTGCAGTAGACTCCTTGATTGTGGGGAGTTTATTACTAAGAGCAGTAGCACTCCAGATGGCATTCCACTTTTGCACAAAGAGAGATTTGACAGACCCACGTATCTGAAGCTGGAATCGTGAAAGGAAATAGTCGGTAAGTACCTGCTTCTCTAGCCAAACGGTCAGCCAGTTCATTTCCTGGGATGCCCACATGACTTGGGACCCAGAGAAAGATGACTGAACAGATGGCACACTCAAGAGTGGAGAGAAGGTCATGGATAGCAGAGACCAAAGGGTGACAAGAGTAGCATCAGTCGATAGCCTGCAGTCTGCTCATGAAGTCTGAACAAATTAGAACACTGTGGAGGGAGACATGAGAAACTAAATGGAGGGCCCTGTGAATGTCTAGAAGCTCTGCTGTGAAGACACTACATGATCCCAGCAATAAATGGTGTTTGAAGCCAGTAGGAAACGTAAAAGGGTATCCCACCTTATCGAGTGTCTTAGAACCATCAATGTAAAAGATGGTGGCACCCTAGAACTCTGCAAAGATGGCACATACACGACGCTGGTAAACCATAGGAGCAACAGAGACCTTAGGACCCTGGAATAGATCAGTCCTAGTACGTGATCTAGGCACCATCCAAGGGTGGGGGGTATGGGAGGAAAGACAAGGTGCAGTCCAGTGAGTAGAGATGGAGATCCTGACAGAGGGAAGCGAGACACATGCCAACCGGCAATCCCACCCATGGACAGGTGTTAGGAGGGAGACATCCCTCATTGGCAAAGAGCACAGGGTACACAGAATGGTCAGGGAATTTGCGAATGGTGAATGCAAAAGAAACAAGGAGTTCGCTCTGTCAGATGTGTAGAGGGGGATTCCCCTCTTCTGTGAGGAGACTATCAACAAGACTAGTGCGAAAGGCACCAATAGCCAGACGCACCCCACAATGATGGACATGGTCAAGGAGTTTCAAAGTGGAAGGAGCTGCTGAGCCATAAACCTGACCACCATAATCTAGTCTGGACAAGACCAGAGCATGGTAAAGATGGATGAGAGTGGAATGGTCTGCACCCCAAAATGTGTAGGCCAGGAGGCAGAATTAATCTTCCACATACATGTAGTCTATAGGTGGCGAATGTGGGGCAGCCATGTCAGCATATTATCAAAACTAAAGCCAAAGAAACGGGACAGTGCTACAACATCGAGGAGCTGGTTGCTTGGAGTGTACTGTGGGTCAACGACAAGAGTGTTTTGGAGGAAGAAAACTGGAAGCCATGAGCGGTGGCCCGTGCAGACGCCTGTCGGATGGCACTCGACAGATGCTACTGAGTGAGAGCTGCACCAGATTCAAAAATTGCCAACATACAATGCTGGGGCAAGCAGAGGTCGCAAGCCCATTGATGGCAATGAGGAAGAGTGTGACACTTAGCACAGAACCCTGTGGGATACCATTCTCCTAAATCTGAGGGGCACTGAGTGAAGTGACAACTCTAACCCGGAAGAGCCTGTGAGATGACTCACGGATAAAAATCCGAAGGGGACCACAGAAGACCCAGTCATGGAGGGCAACTAAAATGTGATGGCACCGGACGGGGATAATTATATTGTCCGGCCATTGTGATGGAAAAGCACTCTTGAGCCAAATGAGGTTGAAGACACTGAAGAGCTGTTGCCCCTGGGGAATGTCCAAGTGTTGGATCATTTGGTTGTGGAAGGAATACGGGCCTGGGGCCGTGTCTCGTGAAGAACTAAGAGCCTGCACCAATTCTCCATTCAGTGAAGGGTGCAGTATAGGGCTCAACATGGTGTGGGATGAAACGGGGAAGGGAGGGGGGGGGGGGGGAGGTGGACAACTCTGCATTTCTGCCGGAGAAAGGCAGTAGGGTAGGAAGAGGACAATGATGCTGTCGCGAGGTGTTCTGCGAGAACCAAGAACCAATGGATCAGTGCACAGAGCACCTTGGAGGCTCAGACCCTGGACAGTAGACTGTCACTGGTGACCCAGAAGGCTATGAACTTGGACCAAACCCGTGATGAAGTGGCATGTGTCCCCAGGGAGGAAACATTGCACTCCCAGCATTGCTTTTCACTTCACTTAATAAGGTAACAAGCCTTAGCATGGAAATGCTTTAAAGTGAGGATGTCGGTCTGTGATGGATGTAGTTTAAATCGCTGCAGCCTCCGTTGGCGGTCCTGGACAGGGACTGCAACATTCTTGTTCCACCAGAGTATCGATTAACGACTAGAGGGACCTGAGGATAAGGGGGCAGCTGTGCCAGCAGCATGAAGAATAGTGGCAGAGATGCCTTCCACGGCTACATCAATGGAATTCGAGAGGGAGGCGTCAAAAGTGGTTGGCTGGTTGGTTTAAAAGAGGGGGGAAAGGGACCAAACTACAAGGTCATCAGTCCCTTGTTCCGAATAAAACAATGCGACAAGTGTGAAAACAAAACAAATGAGACTGACAACTCAAAACGGAATGAAAGGAAAAATCACAAGAACGATGAAAGGCAACAAACATGTAAATGGACAAAAGGGGACAATAAAACCACATAAATGCAAGAAACAGGATGAAGAGATTAAAATGACAAAGCAGATTACCATGGATGGCTGACCATGAGGATAAAAAAGGAGCAACCAGCCACTCTGCAACACATTAAAACCTCCACCCTAGACGCACTGGGGTGGAGGACACAGATTGGCAAGCGATACGCATTAAAACTTAGATCAAATGATAAAACCCACCCTCACGAATAAAACGTGAAACTAAAGCAGCTGATGAGGCGTCACGTAAAATCAGCGGCAATGAGTCCGGTAACCCAAGATTTCGTCACTGAGCAGTCAAGGTGGGACAGTGCACAAGAGATGGCCACCAGCTATGCAGTGAATACACTGCAGCCATCATGCAAGGAATGCTGTTCAAAACGGCCTCTGTGGACATAGGTGACACCAACATGACTATCAGCCATCAAGCCGTCTGTGTAAACCACTTCAGAGCCCCATAACACATCAAGAATCTAGAGGAAATGACAGCGGAGAGTGGCAGGAGTAACTAAGTCCTTAGGGTCATGCAAAAGGTCCAGACAAATCTGTGGCCTACACATGGGCTGCCGATGAGGGAGATGAACTGCCGTGGGTGGAAAAAGGAGACGGTATTTTGGATGCTTAGGAGAACTACGAATGTGTGCAATGTAACTGGCGAGCAGTTGTGCATGTCACCAGACTCATTCTAAAAGCTCCCGTCACTAGGTGAATGCCACAGGTGTGCACTGAGTCGAGTACACGCAATGCTGAGGGCACCGCCGAACCATAAATGAGACTCCCATAGTCAAGACGGAATTGAACAAGGGCTTTGTAGAGCTGCAGGATGCAACAGGGTAGAGCGATTTGCACTCCAGTTGGAGTTGCTCAGGCAGCGGAGAGCATTGAGGTGCTGCCAGCACTTCTACTTCAGCTGGTGAAGGTGAGGTAGCCAAGTCAATTGGGTGTCGAAAACCAGTCCTAAGAATCGATATGTCTCCACTACACTGAGTAGACCATCATGAAGGTAAAGTACTGGTTCCGGATGAACGGTACGATGCCGACCAAAGTGCATCACACACATCTTAGTGGCTGAAAACTGGAAACCGTGTGCGACAGCCTATGACTGCACCTTGTGGATGGTTCCATGTAGGCACTGCTCAGCAACAACAGTGCTGGTGGAGCAGTACGAAATGCAGAAGTTGTCTGCATACAGAGAGGGTGAGATGGGTGGCCCTACAGCTGCTGCTAGACCATTAATGGCTACTAAAAATAGTGATACAATCAATAAGAGCCCTACGTGATCCCAATCTCCTGGATATGGGGGGGGAACTATGGGAGGCACCAACTTGGACACAGAAAGTATGGAGCGACCGAAAATTCTGGATAAAAATCTGGAGCAGGCCTCAGAGACCAAACCCGTATAATGTGGCAAGGATATGATGTTGCCAGGTGGTGTCCTACACTTTGCATAGATCATAAAAGATGGCAACCGGGTGTTGGCGTCTGGAAAAGGCTGTTCGGATGGCAGACTCAAGGGACACAAGATAATCAGTGGTAGAGTGAGCCTGGTGGAAGCTGCCCTGACATGGAGCCAGTAGGCCACGTGACACCACGACCCAACCCAACCGCCGACATACCATACGTTCCAGCAGCTATCCACATCAAGTGGGTTTTTTCCGTGTTTGAGCACTAGAACTATGGTGCTTCCAGCCATTGCGAAGGAAAGATGCGATCACACCAGATCCGGTTGAAGATGACGAGGATATGCCACTTGTAGTCAGATGAGAGATGTTTAATCATCTGACTGGATCCGATCCGGCCCAGGAGCTGTGTCAGGGCAATGTGCAAGTGCGCTGAGGAGCTCCCACTCTGTAAATGGGGCGTTATGGACACTCACTGTGGCGTGTAGTGAATGAGAGGACTTTCCTTTCCATCTGCCATTTGAGGGTGTGAAAGGTTGGGGCGTAGTTCTTCGACACAGAGGCTCGAGCATAGTTCTCAGCAAACTGCTCGGCAATTGTGTTTGCTTCGGTACATAGCACGCCATTGATGTTAACGCCAGTGACACCTGTTGGGGTTTGGTACCCAAAAAGACGTCCGATCTTTGTCCAGACTTGGGAAGATGACGTATGGCACCCAGCCGTTAACACATACTTCTCCCAACACTCTTGTTTCCGTCATTTTATAAGCTGGTGTACAAGGGCAAGGAGCCGCTTAAAGGCTATCAGATGGTCTAGGGAAGGGTTTCGTTTATGACGCCGCAAAGCTCACTGATGCTCTGTAATTGCCTCAGTGACTTCAGGCGGCCACCAAGGGACTGTCTTTCGCCAGGGGCACCCTAAAAAGCGAGGGATTGCATTTTCTGCCACAGAAATGGTTGTGGTAGTCACCTGATCAACCATCACATCGATGTCACCATGCGGGGCAGAGTCAATGGTGACATCAGAGGTTAAGTTTCCCAGTCCACCTTGTTTAAAGCCCATCTGGGCAGGAGTCTGTGCGCCTGACAGGGGGCCAGTGACAGGAGGATAGGGAAGTGGTCACTATCACACAGGTCACCATGTGCTCACCAGTGGGTAGATGGGAGAAGTCCTGGGCTGCAAATTGATAAATCAATGACTGACTACCTCGAGCCACACTGAAATGTGTGGCGGCCCCCGTATTTAAGAGGCAGAGGTCAAACCGAGACAGTAAAGTTTTGACACCCTTGCCTCGGCCAGTAAGCACAGTGTCACCCCACATGGTGTCTCCCAAAAGTAGGAAAGGTTTAGGGAGTTGATCAATCAGTGCAGCTAATACATTCAGGGGTACTGCACCATCTGGAGGAAGATGTACATTGCAGACAGTTATTTCCTGCATCGTCCATATTCTGACAGCCACAGCTTCACGAGGGGTGTGAAAGGGCACAGTGTCACTAGGGTGTTTAGGACATAAATGCGAACTCCACCTGACAGTTGATTATAGTCACTACGGTTCCTGCAATATCCCTTATAGCCACAGAGGGCAGGGATCCACATTGCCGGGACCAGGTTTCCTGGAGGGCAATGCAGAAAGCAGGTGTAAAGCTTAACAGTTGCCATAGCAAAGCCAGGCGGTGGAAAAAATTGGCGCAATGACATTGTGAGACTGGGAAGGCATGGAACATTCAGTAAGGAAGTTTACGCCTCAGGATCACCTGCTGCCACCGACTTATTGCCTGAGCAGTCTATATCCATTGCATTTGAGGGTCCAGTGAGATCCAGGTCCTCAGCGGACGTCAGAACGTCCACCCCATCCTCAGACACAACTTGTAGGTAGAGGTGGTATGGGTGCCACCCCAAGTTCCTTGTTCTTAGGGCTCTTCTTTTTTGATTGCTCGTGCTGTTTGTTGAGTTTCTCTGGCTGGGAGGATTTCACTGAATCAGTCTCCAGGACAGGATGAGCGTGAAGTTCTACGACCAGCTGCTTTTGGGCTCTTCAGCGACGGGCGGGTGTCTACTTTCCCACTAGCAGAAACCTGGGAAGGGAGTGACCCAAGGGAGCCCTTCCTAGCGAGAGGAGCCGAAGAAGCCTTATGCTTCTCTGGCTCAGAAGTGGGGACTGAAAGCCCCTATGGCTGTTTCTCCCGAAGTAGGTGGTGTGGGAGCAACAGGGAGGGAAGTGCCCCCCCCCCCCCCCAATCAAGGAGGCAGGTGTAGCCTTCTGGCTCTGAGAGCCAACTGGAATTCGTGGAACTGATGGGGCTAAAACTGCTCTTGTAATGGTGGCGTATAAGGAGATCATAGCCACAGGATGCAGGCACTCATATTTTCTCTTAGCCTCAGTGTAGATCAGTCCGTCCAGGGTCTTATATGCCATGATTTGCCTCTCTTTTTGTAAAATCCTGCAGTCTGGCGAGCAAGGTGAATGATGGTCTCCGCTGTTGACACATCTACATCTACCTCTACATCTATACTCCGCAAGCCACCTGACGGTGTATGGCGGAGGGTACCTTGAGTACCTCGTATCAGTTCTCTCTTCTATTCCAGTCTCATATTGTTCTTGGACAGAAAGATTGTCAGTATGCCTCTGTGTGGGCTCTAATCTCTCCGATTTTATCCTCATGGTTTCTTCGCGAGATATGCGTAGGAGGGAGCAATATACTGCTTGACTCCTCCGTGAAGGTATGTTCTCGAAATTTCCACAAAAGCCCGTACCGAGCTACTGAGCATCTCTCCTGCAGAGTCTTCCACTGTAGTTTATCTATCATCTCCGTAATACTTTCGTGATTACTGAATGATCCTGTAACGAAGTGCGCAGCTCTCCATTGGATCTTCTCTATCTCTTCTATCAACTCATCTGGCACGGATTCCACACTGGTGAGCAGTATTCAAGCAGTGGTCGAACAAGTGTACTGTGACCTACTTCCTTTGTTTTCTGACTGCATTTTCTTAGTATCCTTCTAATGAATCTCAGTCTGGTATCTGCTTTACTGACGATTAATTTTATATGGTCATTCCATTCTAAATCACTCGTAATGTCTACTAGCAGATAATTTATGGAATTAACTGCTTCCAGTTGCTGATCTGCTATATTGTAGCTAAATGATAAAGGATATTTCTTTGTACGTATTCACAGCACATTACACTTGTCTACTTCGAGATTCAATTGCCATTCCCTGCATGATGCTTCAATTCGTTGCAGATCCTCCTGCATTTCAGTACAATTTTCCATTGTTACAACCTCTTGATATACAACAGCATCATACACAAAAAATCTCAGTGAACTTCTGATGTTATCCACAAGGTCATTTGTATATATTGTGAATAGCAACGGTCCTACGACACTCCCCTGTGGCACACCTGATATCACTCTTACTACGGAAGACTTCTCTCCATTAAGAATGACACGCTGCATTCTGTTATCTAGGAACTCTTCAATCCAAATCACACAATTGGTCTGATAGTCCATATGCTCTTACTTTGTTCATTAAACGACTGTGGGGAACTGTATCAAATGCCCTGCGGAAGTCAAGAAACACGGCATCTGCATGGGAAACCGTGTCTATGGCCCTCCGAGTCTCACGGACGAATAGCACGAGCTGGGTTTCACACGATCGTCTTTTTCGAAACCCATGCTGATTCCTACAGAGTAGATTTGTAGTGTCCAGAAAGTCGTCATACTCTAACATAATACGTGTTCCAAAATACTACAACTGTTCGATGTTAGAGATATAGGTCTATAGTTCGACGTCCCTTTTCGAAAACGGGGATGACCTGGGCCCTTTTCCAATCTTTTGGAATGCTACGCTCTTCTAAGAGACCTATGGTACACTGCTGCAAGAAGGGGGGCAAGTTCCTTCACGTACTCTGTGTAAATTCGAACTGGTATCCCATCAGGTCCAGGGGCCTTTCCTCTTTTGAGCGATCTGAATTGTTTTTCTATCCCTCTGTCATCTATTTCGATATCAACCATTTTGTCATCTGTGCGACAATCTAGAGAAGAAACTACAGTGCAGTCTTCCTCTGTGAAACAGCTTTGGAAAAAGACATTTAGTATTTCGGCCTTTAGTCTGTCATCCTCTGTTTCAGTACTATTTTGGTCACAGAGTGTCTGTATATTTTGTTTTGATCCACCTACCACTTTGACATAAGATCAAAATTTCTTAGGATTTTCTGCCAAGTCAGTACATAGAACTTTACTTTCGAATTCATTGAACGCCTCTCGCATAGCCCTCCTCCTCACACTACATTTCGCTTCATGTAATTTTTGTTTGTCTGCAAGGCTTTGGCTATGTTTATGTTTGCTGTGAAGCCCCTTTGCTTCTGTAGCAGTTTTTTAACTCAGTTGTTGTACCACGGTAGCTCTTTTCCACCTCTTATGATCTTGCATGCACATACTCACACAGATGGGAGGTGGGGCACATTGAGTATTGTGATGCGATGGATGACCACAATCTCTACAGGTGGGGCTGAAAGTACAGCAGGAAGACATATGGCCGAACTTCCAGCACTTGAAGTATCCCATTGGGGGAGGCATATATGGCTTGACGTCACAGCGGTAGACCACCACCTTTACTTTCTCGAGCGATGTATCACCCTCGAAGGCCAAGATGACAGCACCAGTGGCAAGCTGGTTATCCCTCGAACTCTGGTAGGACGCACCAGACGAAATGAATACCTCGCCGCTCTAAATTGATGTGCAGCTCATCATCAGACTGCAAAAGAAACTCCCAGTCAAATGTAATATCCTCGACCGTATTTAAGCTCTTATGAGGCGTGATGGTAACAGAAACATCCACCAACTTGCCTCAAGTGAGTAAGGCCCATGACTGGGCAGAGGATGCTGTTTTTATCGAAACAGACCCAGAGCACATTTTGGACAAGCCCTCCACCTCCCCAAACTTGTCCTCCAAATGCTCCACAAAAAACTGAAGCTTCATTGACATGAAAGATTCCCCATGAACTCTCATACATATGAGGTACCAGGGTGAATAAGCTTCTCATACATACGAGGTACCAGGGTGAATAAGCTTCAGTTCCATCCTTAGCTCGGCGTTCCTCCCATGGTGCGGCCAGGGAAGGGAACGATTGGGGGATCATATTTCTTAGCATTAAATCTAGGTTTTGCCCACTTAGAGACTGCTGGCGGCAGACCACCAGCAAGAGATGATGTACTACACTTCATGGCATGTCATCTGCCCTAATGCCACCCACTCCAACCAGGGGCCCTCCCCACAGGCACCACGCAGCTGTAGCAGAGGCCATCTGGCAGGATGGCCATTGTCGGGAGTTCCAATGCCCCAGATTGACGAGCATCTACTCCTTGGCATATGTGGGGAGTTTACGGCGCAGGCGTCAGCAGAGTGATCCCTGTGTTGTCAGGGGGCTACAACCAACAGGGTACATGGCGGTCCCACCACAATGGACTGGCTACCATGCTGGATATGAGGTACAAAGAAGTTCATGGTCATCGTCAGCACAGAAAGTGACACTGCATAGTGCATGGTGGAAAACGCACCCAGGAAGGTGTCCTCGCACATGACAGAGAGAATGGGTGAGACTGCAATGTGAGGACTAGAAAGTGGGCTAAGGATCTCAATGCACGATGGACATGATGCGCTATGTAAGGCACCCTTCCCCATTGGCTCGCTCTTTAGGAAAATTTCGAAAAATGTAGGTAAAACCCTACAGGGCACCATCATATAAAGGCCAAAATGTGTGAAACTCCCTTTAGTCACCTCTTATGACAGGCAGGAATACCTTGGGCCTATTCTTACCTATTCTTACTCCCTGACGCGGGGGAGGGGAGGGAGGGGGGGGGGGGGGCAGCAAGGTGCACAGCAGACGTATATGAAGTCCAACTGGCCCTGTGGAATGCCCAACATGGGGGGCCTGTCTGCCTGGTGGCACCAGGGGAACAATAGAATCACTGGAAAAGGGTCTCTGTCACAAAAGTCATCATAGGACGACCAATGTAGGGAAGCCACGAGGGCAGGGGAGGAGATTGTGGGATCAATAGCAGAGAAGGTGCCATGAGCAGCACTGAAGGAGGGGGAACCACCATCGAGGAGAGACAAATTGAGGTCCGTAATAAGTTGACCAATTAGGATGCCCCTACCCGTTGGAGTGACACTCCGCCACAGTGGATAGTGGGCACTGAAGTCCCCAAGGAGAAGAAACAGGGGCAGGAGTTGCTGGTTTAAGGTAGACAGTGCTACGTAAGGAAGTGGGCTACCTGGAGGGAGGTAAACACTGCAAATGGTGAGTGCCAGAGTCATCTGCACTCGCACCACTATCAATTCCAAGTTGGTACATAGGGGGATTCACTCGCTAATGACATCGGAGTGAACAAAAGTGCAGACCCCACTGGATGCTACACCGGGGCCAGCACAGTTCCGACAGAATGCCCGACAACCACGAAATGTTCGAGAGTGGCCATCACGGAAATGTGTTTCTTGAAGAACAAGACAGAACACAGAATAGGAGGAGACAAGATGTTGCACTTCCATTAGGTGACAATAGTATCCATTGCAATTCCACTGGATGATCGTGTGGTGAGAGTCCAAGGGGTAGACATGAAGAAGCCGAGGAGGACGTCAGCTCACTCGGTCAGTAGTTGTCACCGACAATGATGGGGTGACATCCATAAATAAGATTTCAGACACAGGTTGCAAGGAGAGAGATGGTACCCATGGGGGCACCGGCGGTGCCTTGTCTTGGGATTAATGTTGTTCTCCTCCTCCTCCTCTTCTTTCTGAGGACTGGGTGGCAGAAGCAGCTTTGATCAACAGGGCACAGCGGGGTACAGGCTTCTGCAAGATCTGGAACCGAAGGAGAGCGGGCGACCTTGGGGTGCACAGACGGTGCGCCCTGTGGCCAAGTGGTTGTAAGAGTCTTCCGACCTGAGAGATGCCGAGGAGAGAGGTCCCAAGAGCAGATGCCAAAGAAGGGGGGCACTTCTTCAGCTGGGGAGGAGTAGCGGCTCCCTGATAGGAGGTCGTGGGAACTGCAGGGCAGGGGGACGGGGGAGATGGACGGGGCTGGGTAAGGACGAGGGGGGAGGAGGAGGAGGAGGAGGAGGAGAAGTTAAAGATAGTGACACTGGATGAAGTCTCTCATACTTTTGGTGAGATTCAGCACAAGACAGACAATCAAGGGGCTTGTATTCTTGAATCTTCTTTTCTCTCTTCTAAGGCAGGCAATCCGGACACGAGGGGAGTGGCAGTCAGCACAATTGACACACACAGGTGGCGGAACACAGGGGCTTCCCCATGGAGTGGGTGGCCAATCACCACACAAAGGGTCTGCCATACAGCAGAAAGACACGTGCCCAAAATGCATGCACCAATCCCCCTCGAAAGCCAGAATGAAGGTGCCAGTATCGGTGCGATTGTCTTTGCGACCCCTTCTGCACACATTGAACAAAATGAATGCCACGCCACTCCAGATCAGCTTGGAGTTCCTCATCAGTTTGCAGGATTGGGTCCCTATGAAAAATTATTCCCTGGACCATATTCAGAGATTGGTGAGGAGTAATAGACAGCAGGACATTGCCAAGACTATCACAGGCACAACGAGCTGCGGACTGGGTGGCAGAAGCAGCTTTGATCAATAGGGAGCCCGACCGCATCTAACTAAGAGACTCCACTTCACCAAACTTGTCCTCGATATTTTCCATGTAAAACAATGCCTTTGTGGTGGTGAATGTGTCCCCATCCATCCTAGTACAGACAAGGTAAGGGGAAAGGGTTTCATCCCAAGACGGCGAGTGTGGCCCCCCTCCTATGGTGTAGCCAGGGAATGATCCTTCGCGATTTGAAGAAACGGCCATTTGAGAACAGCCAGATTTTTGCAGCTTGATACGCTTCATGCGCCAAGCTTCTGCCCTGATACCACCCACTCCGACCATGGGTTCTCCCCATCGGCACCACCCAGCCAAAGCGAGGGCCTTCTGCCACGGCGGCCGTTGCCAGGAGTACCAATGCTCCAAGAAGATTAGCAACCAATTCTTGGCATACATGGGTAGCAAACAGTTCAGGTATCAGTAGCGTGATCCCTGTGTTGTCAGGGGGCTCAGCCATATGGATACATAACAGCTCCACCACACGGACTGCCTACAAGTGATGGTGATACAGTGGGGAAGGAAGGGGGGAGGGTTGGAGGGAGGGTTGAGGGAGGGATGAAGTGGGAAGGAAGGAAGGAAGGAAGGGAGAGGAATCCATAGTGTAGATATTAGGGAGGGAGTTCTTCCCCGTATGGCTCACACTAAAGACAGGATATTTTGAAGTGGAGGTGAAACCTCAAGCAGGTGTGTCATGCCAAAAAGGATGAAAGAACAGGTAAAAAGAACAAAATTGCAACCAATATGGAAAACCAAGTGGATAGCTAGGTCAACATAAATCAGAAGACAGAGAGAGGAAGGAGGTGGCAACAGGGAAGGAGCGAGGATAGGGAAGGAGGTCAGGGCGAAGGAAATGCAGCCTGCAGCCAGGGACACATGAACTCATGAAGGAACTTTTCTTTTTTTTGGTGTTATGGTTTTAGGGCGCAAAACTGCTAAGGTCATTAGTGCCCGGTCTGTGACTTAGGAAACAGTAAAAAAACGAAAACGGAAACTAGCAGCAATGGGAACGAAAGTCATAAAATTGGAGAAACTAAAAGCAGAAGGAAGGCTTAAAAATTCACTACAGAAGGGGGTTGGTTGTCCCAAAAAAAACTTCAAATGACTGACGACATTTCACTGGCACGAATGAACTCTAGAACGCGATCGGCCGATCGCGTGTCATCTGCTAAAATTGACGATATATCAGGCGACAGCTGTAGACGGAGTAAAATAGGGGCACTCAATTAAAATGTGTCTTACCGTCTACAACTGAGAGCAGTGGGGACAGAATGGGGGAGGATCACCGCTTAAAAGATGTCTATGGCTAAAAAGACAGAGCCCTATCCGGAGTCTAGTTAAAATTACCTCCTCCCGACTACGTGTTCGGGAGGAAGAGGTCCAAGCACAAGGAAGAGTTTTCACGTCCCGCAATTTATTTTGGGGAAGTGTCGACCAGTGCGCGTGCCATAAATGAACAACACGACGACATAAAACGCTCTGTAGATCAGCGACGGGAATCGATGGAATAGCTGGCCGAAGAAGAGAGACTGCAGCCTTGGCTGCAATATCGGCCACCTCATTTCCGCAGATATCGTGTCCCGGGAGCCAGAGGAACGCCACCGAGACGCCCCCCAGGTGGAGCAAGAGCAGACAATCCTGAATCCGGTAGACCAGAGTGTGCACAGGGTAAAGAGCTTGGAGACTGAGGAGAGAGCTGAGAGAATCGGAGCAGATAACGTACTGTATCCGCTGATGGCGGCGGATGTAGTGGACAGCCCGGAGAACAACGTAAAGCTCCGCAGTATAGACCGAACACTGGTCGGGAAGCCGAAAGTGATTTGGGGTGTCGCCAACAACATAGGCACTCCCTACACCTAACGATGTTTTCGAGCCATTGGTGTAAATAAATGTGGCTTCCGTCATTTGTGCACATAGAGCAGCAAATGCCCGACGATAAACAAGTGAAGGGGTACCATCCTTGGGAAATCGACAAAGGTCACGGAGCAGGCAGATCCGGGGACGGAGCCAAGGCGGTGCTGTACCCCAAGTTGTCAAGAAGGTTTTAGGAAAGCGGAAGGAAAGAGAATGGAGCAGTTGACGGAAGCGGACTCCCGGTGGTAGTACGGAGGAGGGGCGGCCTGCATACCCTACATCAAAGGAGGCGTCGAAAAATATGTCATGGGCTGGATTAGCAGGAATGGAAGACAGATGGCTGGCATAACGGCTCAGAAGGATTGCTCACTGATTGGACAGCGGAGGTTCAGCAGTCTCAGCATAAAGGCTTTCCACAGGGCTGGTGTAAAAAGCTCCAGACACTAAATGTAATCCACGGTGGTGGATAGAGTTGAGATGCCAAAGAATAGACGGCCGAGCAGAGGAGTAGACTATGCTTCCATAGTCCAATTTCGAGCGCACTAAGGCGCGATAGAGGCGGAGAAGGACCACTCGGTCCGCTCCCCAGGAGGTACCATTCAGGACACGGAGGGTGTTGAGGGATCGCAGACAGCGAGCCGAAAGATACGAAATGTGGGAAGACCAGCATACTTTTCTGTCAAACATAAGACCCAAGAATTTAGCGACGTCTGAAAACAGAAGGTTGACAGGTCCTAGATGTAAGGAGGGTGGAAGAAACTCCTTACGTCGCCAAAAATTAACACAAACGGTCTTACTGGGAGAAAAACGGAAGCTGGTTTCGATGCTCCAAGATTGGAGGCGATCGAGACATCCTTGAAGACGTCATTCAAGAAGGCTGGTCCGTTGAGAGCTGTAGTAGATCGCAAAATCGTCCACAAAGAGGGAGCCCGAGACATCATCAGGAAGGAGACAATCCATAATTGGATTGATGGCAACGGCAAACAGTACAACAGTACAACACTCAGCACGGAGCCCTGGGGTACCCCGTTTTCTTGGGAGAAAGTACGGGAGAGAGTAGTGTTCACCCGCACCCTAAATGTGCGCTCTGCCATAAATTCGCGAAGAAAAAGGGGCAGAAAGCCCCAAGAGAACAGTGTGCGGAGGATACCTGTCCTCCAACAGGTATCGTATGCTCTCTCCAGATCAAAAAATATTGCTACTGTTTGGCGTTTCCGGAGAAAATTATTCATGATATAAGTGGAGAGAGCAACAAGATGGTCAACGGCAGAACGATGCTTTCGGAATCCGCATTGGGCAGGTGTTAAAAGACTGCGGGACTCCAGCCACCACACTAGACGGTAATTCACCATACGCTCCAAAACCTTACAGACACTACTCGTGAGAGAAATGGGGCGATAGCTAGAGGGGAGATGTTTGTCCTTTCCAGGTTTCGGAACGGGAACGACGATAGCTTCCCGCCATCGTCTGGGAAAAGTACTGTCGGTCCAAATTCGATTATAAAGGCGAAGGAGGTAATGCAGACTATGGGTTGATAAATGCAGCAACATTTGGACGTGGATACCATCCGGTCCTGGGGCGGAGGAGCGAGAAGAAGAGAGTGCATGTTGGAGTTCCCGCATGGAGAAAACAGTATTATAGCTTTCGCGATTTTGAGAGGAGAAAGCAAGAGGTCGCACTTCCGCTGCACATTTCTTCGGGAGAAACGCTGGCGGGTAATTGGAAGAGCTCGAAATCTCATCAAAGTGCTGACCCAACGAGTTAGAAATTGCGACGGGGTCCATGAATGTATCATGCGCGACAGTGAGCCCAGACACCGGGGAGAAACTAGGCGCGCCTGAGAACCGTTTAAGCCGACTCCAAACTTCCCAGGAGGGAGTGAAGGTGTTAAATGAGCTAATAAAGAATTTCCAGCTTGCCTTCTTGCTATTGCGGATGACGCGACGGCATCGCGCACGGAACTGCTTATAGCGGATACAGTTGGCCAAAGTAGGATGGTGGCGGAAAACGCGGAGAGCGCGTCGCCGCTCACGTATTGCATCACGGCATGCCTCGTTCCACCAAGGAACTGGGGGGCGCCGGGGCAATTCGGAGGTGCGTGGTATTGAATGTTCCGCAGCCGTAAGAATAATGTCGGTAATATGTGTGACCTCATCGTCGACGCTTGGAAAGTGACGGTCATCGAATGTCGCTAGAGACGAAAAAAGTGTCCAATCAGCTTGGGCAAACTTCCATCGTCGCGGGCACATGTATGGCAGTGGAGGCTGCAGTCTAAGGACACATGGAAAGTGGTCACTCGAGTGTGTATCATCAACGGCGAACCATTCAAAGCGCCGAGCTAGCGGAACAGTACCAACCGCAAGGTCCAAATGAGAAATTTGTCGTGGAGGCAGATAAAAATGTAGGGATCCCAGTGTTGAGGCAAACTAGATCCGCTTGGTGGAAGACGTCTAGCAATAGTGAGGCACGTGGACAAGGATGTGGAGATCCCCAAAGCGGGTGGTGGGCATTGAAGTCCCCAACCAGCAAATAGGGGGTGGAAGCTGACCAAGAAGATGAAGGAGATCAGCTCGTGCCATTGGTGTGGACGATGGAATGTATACAGTACAAAGAGAGAACGTGTATCCGGAAAGGGAAAGACAGACGGTGACAGCTTGGAAGGAAGTGTTTAAGGGGATTGGGTGATAATGGAGAGTATCATGGAGAAGAATCATGAGTCCTCCATGGGCTGGAGTGCCTTCAACAGAGGGGAGATCATATCGGACGGACTGAAAATGAGGGAGAACAAAGCGGTCATGGGGACGCAGCTTTGTTTCCTGAAGACAGAAGATGACCGGCGAGTAGGATCGTAAGAGGATCGACAATTCATCCCTATTGGCTCGAATGCCGCGGATATTCCAGTGGATAATGGACATGGGGTGAACATAAAATGGAGGAATGTGACCAAAGTTGCTGTCAACTCAAAGACTGCTCGGAGCTAGCGACCGACAGCATGGAATGGCATTCAGCCGAAGGCAGAAGATCCTGATCCATAGGTTGGTCAGGAGCAGCTCCTGCCACCAGCGATCGGCCACCAGCAGTGCGCCTCGGCGACACAGAAGACGGCCGAGGGAGATTTCCGCCAGGTGGTGCTGTAGATGGGACACACCTTGGCAGAGAAGGAGAGGAACTGGTTTTTTTTTTGTAGCCTTCTTAGAAGTATGATGTTTAGATGAAGGAGGAACCGATGGTTGGGAAGTTGCGGTACATAAAAACTCTCCACGAGTATGCTCTTTTTTGGAAGGCTTGGTGTCTGACTTTTGGGCTCGAGATTTAGCAGAACCCGATGAAGGGTGAGCCATAGAGTGGGCAGGCGAAAGTGGTGAGGTTGAACGGGCGATCTTTGCGCTGGCCGATCTGACGACCATGGCACTAAAGGTGAGGTCGCAAGTCTGCGTGGCCACCTCCTTTGTTGGCCGAGGAGAAGCAAGGACAGTGCTGTATTTTCCTGTCTGAGGCACGGTGGGCTGGCGACTGGCAAATAATTTTCGAGCAGCAAAGGTCGACACCTTTTGCTTCACTCTTATTTCCTGGATGAGCTTTTCGTCCTTAAAAACGGGGCAATCTCGAGAGGAAGCAGCGTGGTCACCCATACAGTTGATGCAGTGAGGGGATGGAGGTGGACAAGCACCCTCATGGGCATCCTTGCCACACGTAACACATTTGGCCGGATTGGAACAGGACTGGCTGGTGCGATTGAACTGCTGACACCGATAGCAGCGCGTAGGGTTTGGGGCGAACGGAAATTATCTCATAACCTGCTTTGATTTTCGATGGGAGTTGAACTTTGTCAAATGTCAAGAAGACAGTGCGGGTTGGAATGATGTTCGTGTCAACCCTTTTCATAACTCTATGAACAGCCGTTACGCCCTGGTCAGACAGGTAGTGCTGAATTTCTTCGTCAGACAATCCATTGAGGGAGCGTGTATAAACGACTCCACGCGAGGAATTTAAGGTACGGTGCGGTTCCACCCGGACAGGGACGGTGAGGAGCAGAGAAGTACGCAGCAATTTTTGTGCCTGGAGGGCACTGACTGTTTCTAACAACAGGGTGCCATTCCGTAATCTGGAACAAGACTTTACAGGACCTGCAATTGCGTCGACACCTTTCTGAATAATGAAAGGGTTGACCGTGGAGAAGTCGTGACCTTCGTCAGACCGAGAAACAACAAGGAACTGTGGCAACGATGGAAGAACTGTCTGTGGCTGAGACTCAGTGAACTTACGTTTGTGAGCAGACATAGTGGAAGGTGAGGAAACCATTGCGGAAGAATCCCCCATGATTACCAGCGTCTTCGATGGCGCGCTCCTCCCTTGTGGGGCCCTCACTGAGGGCACTCCCGCCTTAGGTGATTGTTCATACCTCAGGTCACACCTCCCGACAAACGGACGGAGGGACCAATCGGCACTTTCGGAAGGTATCAGCTCAGGTAATCACCCCTCCCTGGGCCTGGCCGTTACCAGGGGGTACGTACGTGTCCTACCTGTCTACCCGGGGCGGGAAATTACGCGTTACCATGTCACCGGCTACGCATGGAAGTGCGTGGGTCGGCCTTCAGACACACACAGGGAGGAAAAAAGAGAAAGGGAAAGGAAAGAAGAGGGGTCTCAAACGCCGCAGCGGAGAAAAGTGCAGAGAGAAGCGGGAAGGAAAAGAGAAGGACAGAGGAAGGGCGAAGACTCGCAAGTATAGAAAGCAAGGGATTTGTTACAGTTTAGAGCGTCCGTCTCCGGACGTAGGCACAAACCATACTCCCAGAGGGGGAGAAAGGGAAAGAAAGAGCCAGAGGTGAGGGGGGGCGAAGATGGGGGAGGGGGAAGGATGAGGAAAGGGAAGGTATGCAGCCCGGAAAGGAAGGAGGGCCACATTAGCTCGGGGTCCCGTGCTCGCTACGCACGGGGGGGGGGGGGGGGGGGGGGGGGGGGGGGGGGGGGGGGGGGGCAGACCGCGATTGTACAATCTGACCGGTGTCGACGTTCTGGCAGATGGACGACCGATTGCGGGAACAGGAGACGGTAGTACGGATGCCCAGGTGAGCTAAAAACATGGGCAGCATAAGCGACCAGTAGATTTTGGCGCCTCAACCGCAATGAAGGGACACCTACCTCCGCAAGTATGCTGTCCACTGGGCTGGTCCGGAAAGCACCAGTGGCAAGGTGTATTCCGCTGTGTAGGATTGGGTCCAGTACCCGCAGCGCAGATGGGGATGCTGAGCCATAAGCCAGGCTCCCATAATCCAGACGAGACTGGATTAATGCCTGGTAGAGCCGTAATAGGGTAGATCGGTCGGCGCCCCAGCGGGTGTGGCTCAAGCATCTCAGAGCATTTAGGTGCCGCCAACACACCTGTTTAAGCTGCCGGATATGAGGCAGCCAAGTCAACCGGGCATCGAAAACCACCCCCAAAAACCTGTGTGATTCCACCACTGAAAGAAGTTCGCCGTCAATATACAGCCGCGGCTCCGGGTGGACAGTACGTCGCCAGCAGAAATGCATAACGCAGGTCTTGGCTGCCGAAAATTGGAACCCATGAGCTACAGCCCAAGACTGCGCCTTGCGGATAGCACCCTGTAGCTGATGTTCAACAGCTGCAATGCCAGTAGAGCTGTAGTAGAGGCAGAAGTCGTCAGCATACAGGGTAAGCGGAGACAGAATTTCCCACCGCTGCAGCGAGCCCGTTTATTGCGATTAAAAACAGGCAGACACTGAGGACAGATCCCTGTGTTACCCCGTTCTCCTGGACTCGGGAGGAACTATGGGAGGCTGCGACTTGCACGCGGAAGGTACGATACGACAGAAAATTTCGGATAAAGATTGGCAGAGAGCCCAAAGACCCCAACCGTGAAGCGTAGAAAGTATGTGATGACGCCATGTCGTATCGTACGCCTTCCGCATGTCGAGAAAGACAGGGACCAGGTGCTGACATCGGGCAAAGGCAGTACGGATGGCAGACTCCAGACTGTCGGTGGCGGAGCAGCCTTTATGGAACCCACCCTGAGACTCCAGTACCCAATTCAAGCGTCGGCTCACCATCCGCTCGAGAAGCTTGCAAAGAACGTTGATGAGGCTAATGGGGCAGTAGCTGTCCACCTCCAAAGGGCTCTTGCCCGGTCTCAAAACGGGGATGACATTGCTTTCCCGCCACTGCGACGGAAACTCACCCTCGACCCAGAGACAGTTGTAAAGGTCGAGGAGGCGTCGCTTGCAGTCCACTGAAAGGTGTTTCAGCATCTGACGGTGAATGCGATCTGGCCCAGGAGCAGTATCAGGGCAAGCAGCAAGGGCACTGTGAAATTCCCACTCACTGAATGGATCATTGTAGGATTCAGAATGGTGGGTGCGAAAAGAAAGGCTCCGATGTTCCATCCACTCTTTAATGGAGCGGAAGGCCAGTGGGTAATTGGAAGAAGCGGAACTGAGAGCAAAATGCTCTGCCAAGCTGTTGGCAATTTCGTCGGAGTCTGTACAAACTGCTCCATTCAGTGAGAGCGCAGGGACGCTGACAGGGGTCCGATAGCCATAGAGGCGTCGGATCTTGGCCCAGACCTGCGATGGAGAGACATGGAGGCCAATGGTGGACACATACCGCTCCCAGCACTCCTGCTTGCTTTTGGTGGATAAGGCGGCGGGCCCGCGCACGCAGCCATTTGAAGGTGATGAGGTGTTCAATGCAGGGATGTCTGCTTGTGACGCTGTAGCGCCCGCCGGCGATCTTTAATCGCCTCAGCGATCTCAGGCGACCACCAAGGCACAGTCCGCCGCCGAGGGGACCCAGAAGAACTGGGAATGGCAGATTCTGCGGCAGTAACGATGCTGGTGGTGACTGAGTGAACCACCGCATCAATGTCGTCATTAGAGAGAGGCTCAATAGCGGCAATGGAGGAGAACAAGTCCCAGTCAGCCTTATTCATAGCCCATCTGCTGGGGCGCGCAGAAGAGGGACATTGTGGCAGTGACAGAAGGATCGGAAAGTGGTCACTGCCACACAAGTCGTCATGCACACTCCATTGGACAGACGGTAAGAGGCGAGGGCTACAGATCGAAAGGTCGATGGCGGAGTATGTGCCATGCGCCACGCTGAAGTGTGTGAAGGAACCATCATTTAAAAGTGAAAGATCGAGCTGTGCCAATAAATGGTCAATGGTGGCGCCTCGACCTGTTGCCACTGACCCACCCCACAGAGGGTTATGCGCGTTGAAGTCGCCCAGTAACAAGAAAGGTGACGGCAATTGGGCTAGCAGCGCAGCCAGCTCATGCTGCGCGACGTCACCATCCGGTGGAAGGTAAAGACTGCAGACGGTAATAGCCTGTGGCGTCCACACCCTAACAGCGACAGCCTCTAAAGCTGTTTGTAGAGGGACAGACTCGCTGTGAAGAGAGTGAAGGACATAGATGCAGACGCCACCAGACACCCTTTCATAAGCTGCACTGTTCTTATAATAACCCCGATAGCCACGGAGGGCGGTTCGCATTGCTGGAAACCAAGTTTCCTGAAGAGCAATGCAGAAGAAAGGGTGAAGGCTGATAAGTTGTCCGAGCTCAGCTAGATGATGGAAGAAACCGCTGCAGTTCCACTGGAGGATGATATTGTCCATGTCCAAGAAAGGCGTGATGGGACTGGGAAGGCAGATTACGCCGCTGGGTCACCTGCCGCCTCAGATGGAGCACCGGTGCAAATGCTATCCATTGCGCCTGAGGGACCGGCGAGATCGAAGTCCTCAGCGGACGCAAGAATCTCCACCTCATCCTCAGATGCAGAGCTTGTAGGTAGTGGTGGAGTAGGAGCCACCGCAGGTGCCTTCGTCTTACAGGGCTTCAATGTCGTTTTCTCTCGCTGTTCCTTCGGTTGCCGTTGTTGAGAGGGCTTATTGGTGTCAGTCTCCGGAACCGAAGATGATCGCGAAGCTCGACGACCAGCGACCTGTGGCTTCTTCAGCCACTGGTTGGTGTCTGCCGTGCCGCTGGTGGGAACCTGGGAAGGGAGGGACCCAAGGGATCCCTTTCAAGCGAGAGAAGCCGAAGAAGACTTACGCTTCTCTGGCTTAGAAGTGGGGACTAGTGTCCCCGGTGGTTTAGTGGGTGCTGCTCCCGAGGGAGATGGTGTGGGAGCAACAGCAAGAGAAGGGGCCCCCATCGTCAAGGGGGCAGGTGAGGTCCTCTGACGCTGAGAGCTGACTGTCTGTGGTGCAGCTAAAGGAGCTGGAGCAGGAGTGACAGTGGAGGCATAAGATGACATCATGCGCACGGGATGTAGCCGTTCAAATTTCCGCTTAGCCTCAGTGTAAGTAATTCGGTCCAGGGTCTTATATTCCATGATTTTGCGTTCTTTCTGTAAGATCCTGCAGTCTGGCGAGCAAGGTGAATGAGGCTCTCCACAGTTGACACAGATGGGAGGCGGAGCACATGGAGTATCTGGACGAGATGGGCGTCCGCAATCTCGACATGTGAAGCTGGAAGTACAGCGGGAAGACATATGGTCGAACTTCCAGCACCACATCGGGGGAGGGATATAGGGCTTGACGTCACAACGGTAGACCATCACCTTGACCTTCTTCGGTAATGTATCACCCTCGAAGGCCAAGATGAAGGCACTGGTAGCAACCTGATTGTCCCTCGGACCCCGATGAACGCGCCGGACGAAATGTACACCTCTACGCTCTAAGTTAGCGCGCAGCACGTCATCAGACTGCAAAAGTAGGTCCCTATGGAAAATAACACCCTGGACCATATATAAACTCTTGTGTGGTGTGATGGTAACGTTAACATCCCCCAACTTGTCACAAGCAAGCAACCTGCGTGACAGGCAGAGGATGCTGTTTTTATCAAAACTGACCCAGAGTGCATTTTAGACAAGCCCTCCACCTCCTCAAACTTGTCCTCCAAATGCTCTACAAAGAACTGAGGCTTCACGGATACAAAGGATTCCCCATCTGCTCTGGTACAGACGAGATACCTGGGCGAATGCATGTCACTGTCATTCATTGCCTTTCGTTCCTCCCATGGTGTGGCCAGGGATGGGAACGATTTGGGGTAGTAAACATTAGCTTTAAAATGAGCCCTTGAACGCTTAGAGACTGCTGGTGGCTGGCCGCCAGCAAGAGATGATGTACCAAGCTTCATTGCGGGACATCCGCCCTGATGCCACCTACTCCGACCAAGGGCCCTCCCCATGGGCGCCACCCAGCCACATCAAGAGCCACCTGGCAGGATGGCCATTGCCGGGAGTCCTGATGCCCCAGGGAGAAGGGCATCTACTCCTTGGCATACATGGGGAGTAAACGGCGCAGGCATCAGTAGAGCTATCCCTGTGTTGTCAGGGGGCTACAACCAACAGGGTACATGGCAGCCCCACCACAACGGACTGGCTACTGTGCTGGATCTTAGGTGCAAAAACGTATAAGGTCATCGTCGCAGCTAAAAGCAACACTGCACAGTGCAGCGTGGTAATCGCACCCAGGGACGTATCCTCGCCCAAGAGATGGAAAACGAGCGGGACACCATTGCAACGACGAGAAAGCCGGCTAAAGGTCTCAATGCAAGACAGATACAGTGCACCATGTAAGGTGCCCTTCCCCAATTGGCTCGCTCTTCGGAACAATTTAGAAAGATGGAGGTCAAACCCGAGAGGGGACCATCACATAATGCCGAAAAGGTTGAGACTCCTTTTAGTCACCTCTTACGACAGGCAGGAATACCGTGGGCCTATTCTTACCCCCGAACCCGCACGGGGGAATGAAGGGTGGGTCGACTGAAACAGCAGAATTCAGCTTCTCAGATTTCTCCTTTTTGTTCCTGTCAGGTTTCAGTGTTTGCTAGCCTTTTGTCCTTTGGGCCTTTTAAGCCTCCACAACCCGAAAGTAGGGGTGGCTCAGTATATAAAATAAAACTACACGTTAGTCTGCTATGACCGATGCAGAGGTGAAGTAGGACAGTGGATTCCTCTTGAGAGAAACAGACATAGGAGCACTACACAGCAGTAGTCTCCTTGATAGTGCAGATTTTATTGGAGGGTGCAGTAGCATACCAGATGATGTTCCATATCTGAGTGATGAGAGATCATACTTGCACCAGCAAATCAGCACATGGAACGGTCGAAGCACATGTTGGGTGATTAATCTCTTCTCTAGCCGAACAGTTGGCCAGTTCATTCCCTGGGGTACCCACACAACTTGGGACCCAGAGAAGGGCGGCTAGATTGGTAGTCCGAGTAAAATAAGAGAGGTCATGGATAGCAGATATCACAAGGTGGCAATTTAATAACATCAATCAATGACCTGGACACTGATCAGTGAGTCACTACACATCAAAATGCATTTGAGGAAGGTCTCTTTAATAGGGCACTGTTAAGAACTATCAGCACTTTGGTAAAAAACATTACCTGCAACAAACGTTCCTAATTGGTGGGATATGTAAAAGCATATCCCATCCTATGCATGGTTTTAGAGCCATCAATGTAAATGGCAGTAGCAACTTTATACCCCTGAAGAACTGAGGGGGAATAGAGATCAAAAGGTCACCTGGGTGACTAACTTCATGTCCTTGAAATATGACTGATCCTACTTCATGGTCCACATGCTAATCACGACATGCATGTGAGGAAACACAGGTAGCACATCCTAAGAAAGTTAGATGAAGTTCCTACAAAGAGCCTCAAAATGCATTCTCAGTAGCAATCCTACCCAAATGTGGGTGTCAGGGGGTCAACATCTCTTATACGCACAAAGAACTTGAGTTGGATGAAAAGGAAATTGCCAGATAGTGATTGCATAGGTGAGTAAGAGTTGGTACCCTTGGAAATGAAGAGGGAAAATCCACACTTTCACAAGCAGACTGTCAATGGGACTACTCCAGAAGTTGCCAGTGGCCAGTCTCACCCCACAATGATGGTCCAATATGAAAGCTGAAGGTGTCACTGAGCCCTAACATAACATCCACCTTGCAAATGGGGATGAGACCACAGACAGGTAAATGAAGAGTAGAGTAGCACAATCTGCACCCCAAGAGATGTGGGCAAGGAAGCAGAAAGTGTCAAGTTTCGAGATACAGCTAGTCTTTAGTTCATAAATATGAGGGAGTCATGTCACCTTTATATCAAAGAGGAATTACAAAAAAATTGGGACTGTGCAGCAACATTCAAGCATCGGGCATCCAAGCCACAAGAATGTGCGAAGAGATCATAAGGTTGACAGCCAAAAAAATGCATTGGACAGCACTAATGTGCGCAAGAGTACCGTCACTGAGGAGACATGGATCAAGATCGGGAAGAAGCTGATCAATCACAATGCCCCTACCAGACAATATGATCCTTATCCAAGGGGATGGTGTGCACCAAAATCCCCAAGTAGGTGGAAAAAAAAGGGGAGAGGGAGGAGGGAGTGTTCTGGATTAAGATGGTCATTGCATAGTAAGCGCCCTGCCTGGAAGTAAATAAATGGTACAAATGGTGATCACTGGGGTTGTTCACACATTCACTGTTATTGCTTCCAACATGGTGCAGAGGGGAATCGACTCACTGAGGACTTCTGTGAAAACCAATCTACAGATCTCTCCACATGCTCTCTTGTAGAACAACAGAACGTAAGGCCAAAGACTTGTAGAGTGGTCATCCGAGAGCAATGCAGAGCACAACACGAGAAAATTAGTTGCAGTTCTGGCAAGTGACAGTAATATCCACTGCAGTTCCACTGGATCTTCACATTGAGGGTGTCCTGAATAGGCATGAAGGGACCAGGAAGACAGGTCAAGCCCCAGCATCACTGCCACTGAAGGGGTTGGAACAACATCAACGAACATCAGTTCAGGGTCCAACAGGGTAGGGGAATCTGGTACCTTTGCAGACACCCGAGTAGCCTTCACTTGAGATTTCTTCTCTAACTCTTTCACAACTTTTGGTGGTAAAGATTTTTGTGAGGGTTTATCCACTGTAGGTGTAGGAATACAATAAGAGCAGACAGCCCTAGGACCATAATTTTGTGGCTTCCTCAGTCACTGGCTGAGGCTGGGTAGCTGATCTGTAGATTTTCTGGGAGAGGGTTCTTGAATGGGAATCCTGTCACGAGTAGACACCGGAGGAGAATGCCCTTCTCAAACCAGGTGCGAGGAGTTGGTCCCATAGATAGGATACCTACAACATAGCCTCAGGTCTAAGGCTCGTGACTGACAACTCCAGCATCTTGAGCCAGAATGCCAAAATGAGGTCTAAATTAGTACAGCGACTGGCTGTGAGCTGGCTAAGTCAATGTTTGCAATGTAATGATAATTACTACATTATTTCTTGCCAAATGTGCTTCAACATTAGTCACCATTAAATTCAGTTAACTGGACTGAACACCATAACTACACAAGCAGAATTAGATCTGTTGGGCAAGCATGAGAGGAGGGCAACAGCATGAAGTGTGTCTCCCTTAAGAAGACCTCTGCATTTTATGAAATGCTTTTTAGGATCATACAGAAACTTACACTGGATGGTCAGGCCCCACTTCAGTCACATACAATTTGAAGGTCTTTACTACCATGCATTCCTGAGAAGACAGTGCCAGAGACCGAGTACCAGCCTTAGCTTTAATCTAACAACTTGGTATCCAACTGAGTAACAGTTCACTGGCATATATTTAACACTCTTGGAAAAGTCCTAAAAACTTTCAGCAGAACTATACCTCGGTACACCTGAAGCACCTAATTATTTCAACATCAAAAGTAAATATTATGTATCTTACATATTTTTAAATTGGTATGACTAAAGATAATCATCACAATGAAATGCAATTAATATACTTTGGTACATTCAGCTACAGTTAACACACATTTCACTTTTCACTTTTTGTGATAAAAGTTAATACTAACAGCTGCACGTACACTACATTGACGTGGTACATCCAGTTCATAGAACGAGTTCCCTATATCCTCTGTCACCTGGCTAAGGCTAGCCCTTGGCTTCACAATATTTGTGACCTGGTACACTTTTCCTAATTTGTCCTGTACCATCTGGTCTACACCCCTCCCAGGGCTACTACCTAGCAACAAGACTTCTTCCTACTCTCTTTTTGTACCAACCTACACCAAGTTTCTTTGCAAGAAGTCTGCTGCACCATACTGTGACATACAGCTGGATGAGGCTCTTCCCATCCTACTTCGGCTAGCGAGTCAAAGGGGGAGTTGTTACATATATTAAGATAGAACTCAAATTCAAAAAACATTGATACAAGTAGATTTTGTAGTGATCAGTGCACAGGAGTGTGTTCGTGAATTAATATTGAAAAATAGTTCACTTTTAATTGTAACTGTATATAATCCCCACTGGGAAATTTCAAACTGTTTATGAGGAATCTTGATTCCTTACTGTTCTGCCCGACAGACAACAGCAAGCAGTTAACAGTCTATGGCTACTTCAGTGGAGATTTTCTTGCGGATTCTGATACGAAAAATGATCTGGAAAACTTATTTTTATCCTATCCTTTCATCTCTGTAGTTAACTTTCCAACACAGTTGGATAGACAGTAGGACCCTAATTGATAATGTTTTCTATAGTGAGGCTTAAAGCAAGAAAAATAACTTTACTCAGTAACAAATGCTCCACTTATCATGATGCAAAGCCAGTGCCTTACAGTATGGATTCTCCTAAGTGGAAATCAGTTATGATAATTAATACCTCTAGGACAAATGTTTTTAAGAGTAGTTTACAAGAGATGACCTGGGAGTAAATTTATAATGACTCAAATGCTAACATTAAATTAAATCTATTTCATGATAAATTCATATCATCTGAAAATAGCTCTCCACATAAGCTGATCGAACTGAACAGACATGTCAAAAACCATGGATAACTAGAGGGATTAAAGTATTTTGTGAAAGGAAAAGGGAAATGTATCTGTTGGCAACAACAAATATGAATCCTCCACTAGTTTCACACTACAAAAACTACTCAAAATTACTCAAAGATTACTAAAATATCAAGGCACATACATGTCAGAAATCAGTAATTCCAACAATGGACTTATGGCTAGCTATATGGAATGTAGTGAAACAAGAGACATGACAATCAGCAACAGAACAAGATAACACGACTACTGAATTGAATGGAAGGGCTGTAAATGATGATTAACAGGTATCAAATAAATATTTTAATCATTTCTTAACTATAGTAGAAAGTATAGGGACAAACCGTTCATAAGGAAAATAACAGCAGTGTGTTGACAAAGTAACTCACATAATTAAATCGTATGAATGTATTACCAACTTTTTCTGAAGTTAATAAAATTATACATTCTCTAGAAAATAGAAGCTCATCTGGTTTTGAAGGAGTTTCCAATTGAGTACTAAAGATTTGTTGCCATATAATATGACCAGTCTTATCCAAGACACTGATGGTGTTGAACAGTAGTCTTTTACATTAAAAAATTAAGTTTTACAGGAGTATGGAATAAAAAGCCTTCTCAATATCAAACAAATATAAAATTATCACTATCCACATTTCATTAATAAAATATTAAATTAAAAATTGGAATATAAATTTCAAGCTACATATTAAACAAGAAGAGAGATGATGTTGCTATATGAACAAACTAATGTATGTGACTGCAGTTCAACACTACTGATAAGTAATACATTACTTTCTCAAGGCACTCTGCCAGAGAGACAGACATATGCCTTTTAGCCCTCTATGCGAAAAGTGATAAGGGAGATGTCAATTACTACTGACCTGCTTCACTGCTGATATTTTCTAAAATTTTTGAGGTGGTGATGTATTCTAGAATAGTATATCCCCTCAGCAACAATATCCACAGCAAATCACACTTTGGGTTTCAGAAACACCATTTGCATGTTCACTCACCAGATTTTACAAGCAGTAAATAAGAAAATACTGCCAGTCGGTATTTTCTGCGAGCTATCAATGGCATTTGAGAGCGTGAATAACGTATACTCCCAGATAAACTGAAGTCTTATGGGATCAAGGGAACAGCCTACCAATGGCTAGTGTCATAAAATCAAAAAGAAAGCAGAAAATGATACTTAGCAATCAAACCAATATAGTTCAGGGTCAATTCTGACGGGGGGGGGGGGGGGGGGGGGCGGATGTCATACGGGTTCCCCCAAGGCTCAATCTTAACTCCACTACTGTTCCACATATATGCAAACAATCTTCCATCTAATATACAAGTGGAATTAATTCTTCTGTGCATAACACTAGTATTGTAAACAATCCAGGTATACACACAGACACTGAGGTAATGATAAACAAGGTTCTTAAAAGTTTCATTGATTGGTTTTCTGTGAATGGCCTTGCCCTTAATTTTAAAAAGGCAACATAATCAGTACTGCACATGACAATTAATGGAAAGGAAACAATAAATAGGGTGGAAACTTCAAAATTTTCAGGCTTCCATGTTGACGATAATTTAAACTGGAAAACACACATTTTGAAACTCCGAGAACAACTCGGTTCAAGCACATTTAAACTCAGATTCCGGTCTGGGGTAATTCATCTATGAGAAAGAAAGCCTTTGCTGCTCAAAACCATGCTGCAAGAATAATATGTGGTGCTCCCCACGATTATCTCGTAGGCATCTGTATAAGAAGTTCTTCACAGTATATATATTATCTCATGAAGTTTGTTGTAAATAGTCCACTGCAGTTCACAGGCAAAATGATGTACATGATTACAATAGCAGCAGGAAAAATAACAGTCGTTACGCCACATCAAGGGTGTCTTTAGCACAAACAGCAGTGCAAAATGCTACAACAAAAATTTCTGATCACTTACCCAGTGATATAAAATGTCAACAGAGAGCAGTGTAAAATCTGAAAACAAACTGAGAAAGTTTTTCCTTGACAACTACTCCTACTCCGTAGAATTTCTAATACTGCAATGTGTGGAACGTGGTGGGTGAGGAATTCTTAACCCGTCTGTATATTATTTTAAAAAAAGAAACAAAGTTCAGCATGTAACTATATTTACAAATTAATTTACGATGTGAGTGAATGACTCATTCCACATCATTAAGATATATCGTGTAAAATGATCGATGGAACGTGTAACTAACTCATTCTATGATAGGTAATTATTTCCACATAACTTAGTATTACTCACCCCACGATCGCGAAAATTACTATGCCCAGTAAGAAATAATTTGTCTGGTAATACAAAAGATTGTTTACAACTCTTTTTTCCCATTTGTCAAGATCACGAAAGTTTGGGATTTGAAATCTCGCCGACTCCAGCATAAAATCACCTAGACTTCGTAAGGGTGCTATTTCTACATCCATCTTACTACCTTTTTTGTTCATTATTTGGGGACTCACTTACTCAACGCTATCAATATCACTAGTCTCAGCACTGACAACCAATGCCAAGACAGTAACTTCCACTGATGAATAAGTAGTGCGTCAGATCAAAGCTGTAGCCCGGGTGTTTATGGGTAACAAATACCATAGGCTTCAGAGATATCACTTTCGATGAAAGAATCGATAATATGCGGAAGAGGAATGTCAAATAGCATTGCGTGTAATAAAATACGCTTAACTAAACCAGTTATGTATCACACAAAACTGCATGTTTCTGTTGTTGATACCTGCACGATAAAGAATATGGCACGTAATTAACTAAAAGTCGGTGCAGGGATGGGCAAAGGCTTCCGCTAGAATTCTACATCCACATAATTCGTAAACCACTGCGACGCCCAAACTAAGTCGACAATCGGCGCGGTGAATAATGAGTAACACGAATGATTTACAAGGAATCGCCTTGTAAATAGATATTAGATTGATAGCTTTACCTAGCATTCTACACATGAACTGAAGCCTGTCACCGGTTTTCCGTACGACTGAGCCAATGTGACTGTCCCATCTCATGTCCCTACAAAGTATCACACCCAGATATTTTTATGACGACCGATTCCAAATGCACCTTGCTGATACTGTACCCATAGTCTACTATGTTCTGTCTTTTGTGATGTGCACCGTTATACATTTTCGAATCTTTAAAGAAAGTTGTCAGGCTTATCGAGACCATAATGGATATTTGTGCACTTTTTTTCAGGCCGTAGTTAATTAGAGATAACTGCATCACCTGTGAAAAGTTTTGAGGTCACTATTAATATTGTCTGCAGGGTCATTAATATCAAGCATGAACAGCAAGGTTCACAACGCACTTTGTTGGGGCACATCTTAAGTAATGTCTACATCTGATAATGACTCTCCATCCAAGATAAAATGCTGCGTCCTCCATACCGAAAAATCCTCAATTAGTCACAAATTTTGCTTGATACACCATACATAGTCATAGCTTTGACAATAAATGTAGGTGGGTCATTTCATTGCAAATCATTAGATTTTAGATTAAGTGGGTTGGATAATGGTTACAGATTTAAATGAACTTTGGTACAGTTAATACCTCCACTAAAGTAAGTCCATATCTCAGCTACTGAAATGTGAAACCCCCAGGGAGCTGAGCTAGGCCCTCCCAAAGTTACAATTTTGGTCGTTTTTTCCAAAAAAGATGATAACATGTGTGACGTCCTAGATCCTGTACTACATCAGATGTAGTCAAAATGTTGGGGTCATTTGAAAGGTAGTACTTCTTCCTTGTAGGAGAAAGCAATAATGTGTTGCAATGGTTTATGGTTCGAAAGTAATACATAGACAAACAACTACACAAGCTATCACATGTTTGCAAGTTTCCAATATTTTTTTATCTCATGTGTGAATGATAGTGCTGAAACAATATTTGGGGTGTATAGAGAGGTGATAAGGCTGAATTCACAAAATAAATTTGATTGTGTTACTTGCATGCACACACTGACTTTTGGAGTTTTGAAAATTCTGAAATCATCGAAAATCACTATTTGGGACGTCTCCAAATGCAATGTGTGCAAAGTCACAGCATGCTAAAAATTGCTTCATTATGTAGCTTGTATCTATGTCTAATTACCCCCAAAATATCTTTGCTTTGTGTTAATCCAATGCATAGCTTTTTTACTGTACTCTTTAACAGCGTGTACATGTCGATAAGGACAATATTGTAAGTGCCACAGAATTTGACACAAGAGACCCATTATTCTGCAACATATTCAGTGTGAATAAGTAAAAATAATATGTTTCACATTCTGAACACATCAGTCCAAATGAAGGCAAGATACCACTTAGAATCGTAGACACAAATAATGTAAGAAGACAGCCTGATATCTTGCAATGATACTGCTTGGTATTGTACTGGAGGCTGTTGTGCCTCTACATTGTGTGTGAGATAACCCATATCACACCTCACGGAGCATGAAGTATGATACATCTTAACAACATCCTTTCCAGCAGATATAAAGAGGTGGTACTCTCTTGTGTTGGGAATTGTCCTGCACTGATCAAATCTTTCACTCAGTAGCATTGCACTGTTACTTTCAATGTCTTCTGAGGACACAGAGAAGACCTGTATACCCTCTATCTCTTGTGACGCAAATTCAAAAAGTGCTTGTGCAGTGAGGATTGGGGATGAAGTTCATGAAGACTCCTCCTGGCAGCCAGTCTTTTGACTGTCCCCCCAACTCCATCACAGGCACTCTTCCTGTGGCTAGTGGCAAAGAAATGCCACTTAGCATCAATTCTGAAGTCCTGAGGATGCAGTGTCAGATTTTTTAAAATTTTCCAGTTTTTATCTTGAGATGATGCTCCATCTGAATAGTGAATTTTTCCTAAGTGTGACATTATATCTTTTATACGGGGAATAAAGGTCTTCTGATAATAGTGTACTGCAGCTGTTGAGAGAATAAGATAGTCACTTATTATGCGCATTGTCTTTACAGTTGATGATGCTGACCCTGATTTCTGTAGATACACTACAAAAGGATGCACTGTGGCCTGGGATTGTTGCCAGTGAAATTCTTGTGTTGCATCTTGTACAATAAATGACTGATTCTCAGAAAAACCTCCAATCACAATACACCCTGATGGGCTGAGTGTTTCTTTCAGTGAAGCTAGAGAACGTGATTGATGTTTTGTTATAAAATGATGACTTTTGAGCAATTCCAGTTTGTTGCAAAAATTGTGTATGAAATCATCAACTGTTTCCACCACTGATATCAACGTGCACTGATCTGTTGTGATCCACAGCATGTACTGGACATCGTCAGCCAAAGACAGTGCTTCTGATTTTGCAAGAAGAGCTGAAATACATTGCACTCCAGGGCACTTATCACACTTACTATATAACACACAGTCTTTGCATTCTGTAGAGCAGACAATCTTCTCAAGTAAGTCTGTAGTTGTCTTACTAAGCTTGGCGATGTCTAACATCAGCTTCATGTTCTGATGATGAATCCAAAACCCGCTGCATGGGTTCCATGAGCATCAGCGAGTACACACCAGTTGGGATGCAACTGTACAAATTTCGAGAAACCAATTTTATAAGTGGGAAACTTCTCTTTGAAGGCTGCATACAGCTCCTTCAAAGTCACAAAAACAAGGCATTTCTGCTTGTGTTCTTTAACGACACATTCCGATCGGATAGATACAAAGTCTTTCATCCCTGGACACAAATGACTGTACTCATCATCTTCATAAAATATACAAACAGTATCTTGTACATTATCACATAAAGACTTATGTCCATGATGTGTCACATCAGGCAAGATTCCTTGTTTTTCCTTCAGTGCCCTGGCCTTCCGTACCAAATATTCTGACACCTCAAATCCTCTAGCACAGTATGCAATTGCCCACTTCAAAAGAAGGAGACTGATAATCTTGATTTTTATTTCATAGGTAGCTGTATTACATTTTTCTTTTAGCTGTTCAATAATATCAGCAAAGTCTGTCTGGTTGGAAGCTGAAGGGATATGATCCTCATCATTAGATTTTGTAGCTTTGAGACCCATTTTCAAGTGCTCAAGGTCAGCAGAGCAGATTTTCTTGTACTTCATTTTGCCATGTGAGACTTTTTTACTACTACTCAGACACCATTTCTTAAGTGGTGACACACTGAGAGCACTACATATTCACTGCAGCTACAAATTCTTCAGCAAGCTGAATACTATCACTTGTATCGATTGAACATTCATTCTCTTGGTTGCCTCTTATACTGGTGTTGACCATGCAGTAACACTTTGAGCACAGAGATTTGCCAGGTGTAAGATTGACATTACCAGAAAGCTGCCTACACAGCTCTGTGGAAATAACTCTGAGATTTTTTTACCACAGTCTTGTGACGAGAGAATGGGTCACAACATACATGACCAAAAATGTGTGTAAAATTGTACAGGTATACCTTCTCATGATGGTAACACAAAATTTCTTCATCATCAATTTGTAATCCTGTATGAACAGCCAATAGGTGTTTCGTCTCATCACTATAGTCACACATGCGTTTGAGTCCTCATTGTCCACAGTAAGATAGTTTATGACACTCCTGTCCTAATGCTATACCAAGGAAACATTTCTCCATGTCATCCACACACTGACCATGCACTTCACGACTCACTTCCATACTGAACTGTAGTGTCATGCACATTCTTCATAAGATGATTCAATACTGTGCACAATGACAGCACAGCTGTGATTGGATGGTGGTGGTGGACCAATTAGGATTCCTGGGCTGGCACAACTGTATTACAGGTGGTGTGTTAGGTTGCTATCTGTACATAAAAACAATAAATTACTATTACATGTATCTGGCTTTCCACAAGTGATGAATGGGACATTTGGAGTTAGGGAAATCAAAAGAAAATGTTTAATGTAAATCCTTGATTTCTTTAGCTGTAATTCAAACATTTATTATTTGATAGACAAGATTAATGGGCAATTTCAGTAATTCACCATTATTTTTGTCTGCAGGTTTGACTAGTAGTTCTGGATTAACACCATAAAAATATAACAGAGTGAAAAATTAAAAAAAAAAAAAGATTAATGCTGAATTTAACTTAGTGCACTGTGGATACTTCAGAAAACATCCCAGAAAGATAGCAGTGTCATAGTTTGATGCTTCAGGGGATAGGTTTTAACTTAATTATCTCATATAAAGTGTCCCATCCATCACAAGTAGCATATGCCATCCATCACAGTGTTTATCCATCACAGTGTTTATGTATGAAAAAACAATTTGAATTAAAATATAGCTTACAGAATTCAGTAGATCTTGATCATGACTCAGTGAAATAAAAATCTTTCTTTACTATCAAAAACCAAAGCATGATTTTAGTGACAGATGGGAGAGCTTTCATTGTGAAAAAGAAATTAATGCAAAATAACTTGGTGATGCAAACAAGTTTCCAGATTTTCTAGCTATGCTACTGAAAACAAGATTAATAATGAACTATTTGTCAATAATGGTGGGCAATCATTGTAACAGTGAACTGTTTGGTCATTAATGGTGTGAAATAAATGCCAACTTGACAACCTACCATCTACGACTACCAAGCCACAAGTGTAATTTCTCTAAGATGATGGTGATAAATGAATGTTAAAAAGAAGTTGCAGAATGTTTCTGTCCTCTACATGTAATTTTACTGCTTTAGGATTTCATTGAAACTATTCACAGTCATGACTTTCACATTTTTAACATCCATTCGCAGGCTCATTCACTCATGGAATGCCTGGTATAATATGGGGTGTATCAGTATTAGAACATTGTTAAATGACTTACAATAAATGGGAGTAACACAAAGATATTTTGGGGGTAATTAGACTTAGATACAAGCTACACAATGAAGCAATTTGCAGCACACTGTGACCTTGCACACATTGCATTTTCAACCATTTCAGAATTTTCAAAATCCAAAAAGTCAATGTGTGCATGCAAGTAACACAACCAAATTTGTTCCATGAATTCAGCCTTATCAGTTCCCTTTACACATTAAATACTGTTTCAGTACTATCATTCACACATGAGATAAAAACATTGGAAACTTGCAAAAATGTGATAACTTGTGTAGTTGTTTGTCTATGTACTACTTCCAAACCATGAACGATTGCAACACATCCTTGCTCTCTCCTACAAGGGAGAGGTGTTACCTTTCAAATGAGACCAACCTTTTGGCTGTATCTGATTTAGTACAGGAGCTAGGAGGTCACACATGGTGGCATGTTTTTTGGAAAAAAAATGGCCAAAACTGTAACTTTAGGAGGGCCTAGCTCAGCCCCCCAGGGGTTTCACATTTCAGTACCTGAGATATGAACTTACTTTAGTGCAACTATTAACTACCAAATTTCATTAAAATTTGTAACCATGTTGCAACCCCCATCTGATGATTTCCAATTAAATGACCCAGGAGTGGTATTTAGTTAAACACTTTTTGGAAATCAAGAAATGTTGCAGCCATGTAACTGCCTTGTACATAGCTTTCCTGATGTCATGCAAGAAAAGTGCCCATTGGTTTTCACATGATTGATGTTTTTGGAACCCATGCTGGATTATGTTTGGGTTCTTACCAAGGTTAGAGGAAAATCTACAAAGAAGCCATGGATTACTCGAGGAATAGGGGTATCTTGTAAAACAAAAAGAAAACTGTATCTGTCAATCCGAAACATTTCCAATGTTGATGCTATAGCACATTATAAGAAATACTGCAAAATATTAAAGACTGTAATACGGATGTCAAAGCAAATATATTACAAGGAAAAGATAGTCATATCAGATAACAAAATAAAGACAATATGGGATATAGTGAAGGAGGAGACCGGTAGAACCAGACATGAAGAGGAACAAATAGCATTAAGAGTAAATGATACATTGGTGGCAGATGTGTATAGTGTTGCAGAACTTTTTAACAAACATTTTATAACTGTTACTGAAAAGATGGGGTTGTCAGGTTCGGTAGATGCTGCTATGGATTACCTTAGACCAGACATTTCAAGTAATTTCCATAATATGAATTTGACCCTCACTACCCCAACAGAAATAATGTCCATCATAAAATCTTTGAAATCAAAAACATCTAGTGGGTATGATGAAATATCAACAAAGTTAATTAAAGAATGTGATTCTGAGCTAAGTAACATATTAAGCTATCTGTGTAACCAGTCGTTTATCAGTGGAATATTTCCTGAATGGCTGAAATATGCTGAAGTTAAGCCACTGTTTAAGAAGGGGGATAAAGAAATAGCATCAAATTTCCGTCCAATTTCACTGTTACCAGCATTCTCAAAAATTTTCGAAAAAGTAATGTACAGTCGGCTTTATAACCATCTTATCTCAAATAACATACTGTCAAAGTCACAGTTTGGATTTCTAAAAGGTTCTGATATTGAGAAGGCTATCTTCACTTACAGTGAAAATGTGCTTAATTCATTAGACAAAAAATTGCAGGCAACTGGTATATTTTGTGATCTATCAAAGGCATTTGACTGTGTAAATCACAATATCCTTTTAAGTAAACTAGAATATTATAGTGTAACAGGAAATGCTGCAAAATGGTTCAAATCTTATATCTCTGGCAGGAAACAAAGGGTGTTATTAGGAAAGAGACATGTATCAAGCTATCAGGCATCATCCAACTGGGAACTAATTACATGTGGGGTCCCACAAGGTTCCATTTTGGGGCCCTTACTTTTTCTTGTGTATATCAATGACCTTTCATCAGTAACATTACCAGATGCCAAGTTTGTTTTGTTTGCCGATGATACAAACATTGCAATAAATAGCAAATCAAGTGTAGTCTTAGAAAGATCAGCCAATAAAATATTTGTGGACATTAATCACTGGTTCCTAGCCAATTCTTTGTCACTAAACTTTGAAAAAACACACTACATGCAGTTCAGAACTTGTAAGGGGTGTCCCAAGAGTATATGTCTAACATATGATGACAAGAAGATAGAAGAAGTGGACAGTGTTAAATTCTTGGGATTACAGCTTGATAATAAATTCAATTGGGAGGAGCACACCACAGAACTGCTGAAGCGTCTTAACAAATCTCTGTTTGCAATGCGAATTTTGTCAGACGTAGGGGATATAAAAATGAAAAAGCTGGCATACTATGCTTACTTTCATTCCATAATGTCATATGGGATTATTTTTTGGGGTAATTCATCAAGCCAAGCTAAAGTTTTCCGGGCACAAAAACGTGCAGTAAGAATTATATGTGGTGTGAACTCAAGAACATCCTGCAGAAGCCTGTTTAGGGAACTAGGGATACTAACTACAGCTTCCCAATATATTTATTCCTTAATGAAATTTGTCATTAAAAATATATCACTTTTTCAAACCAACAGCTCAATTCATGGAATCAATACTAGAAATAAGAATAATCTTCACAAGAATTTAAAGTCACTTAGTCTTGTACAAAAAGGTGTGCATTATTCAGGAACACACATTTTCAATAACTTGCCAGCAGCCATAAAAAGCTTAACAACCAATGAAATTCAGTTTAAGAGAAGCCTAAAGGATTTATTGGTGGCCAACTCCTTCTACTCCATTGATGAATTTCTTAGTAAAACCAACTGATTCGTATATAAGTACAACATAACTTCTGCACAATTTCAGTGCAGTAATGTGTTCACTGAAAATTTGTGTGTCTGTGTGTGTGTGTGTGTGTGTGTGTGTGTGTGTGTGTGTGTGTGTGTGTGTGTGTGTGTAAGTATAATCTAACTTCTGCACCATTTCAGTGCAGTAATGTGTTCATCGTAAATAAGTATTACAGTAGTTGTATTACATGTTTATTACCTTATAAATAAATAAAAAACTTTTTTATTTTAAATTCAGTGCATTAGTATTTGTAAAATGACTCTTAGTGTTCATTAAAAAATGACGATCATTCCACTTGGGACCTGCGGAATGGTACATTAGCTTATTTGTTTTAGTTGTAAATATTTGTCATGTATTGTTGTTTTTTTGACATGTTCCACATCCAGGAGGACCTCCTCACTACGGATCAATTGGAATGAAAGTAAATCTAATCTAATCTAATCAGAATATGCTGTAACATTTTATGACAAATGTATGTCAAGGATATTGGATGGTAGTTTTGTGGATCATTTGTACTACCTTTCTTGTAGACAGACCTCACCTGTACTTTCTTCCAACTAGTAGACACATTTTTTTGTCCAAGGAATCTATGTCAGATTACACTTAAATGAGGGGCTAACTCAGCCACAAATTCAGTGAAGAATCTGATAGAGATTCCATTGGGCCCTGGTGTTTGGTTCAATTTTAGCAATTTCAGCTCTTTCTCATGACTGAAGTTAATGCCTATATGACTGATATTTGCAGTGGTGCAAGAATTAAACTAGGGCAGTACTCGTGGATTTTCATTTGTAAACTGATTTGTAAACATTTGAAAACTGATTTCAGTATTTCTGCTTTTGGTTTGCTATTCTCCATTTCAGTTCCTGCCTCATCCATGAGTGTCTGGACACTAATATTTATATCAGTAACAACCCTTTCCATATGTCCAGACTTCATTTCAGTTTTGTGAGAGATACTCCAATAAAATTCTGCTATGGCAGTCATTGAAGGCTTCATGTATTGCCATCTACAACCAAATGTGTTTCATTCAGCATCACCCTATCTCTAGCCCTATGCTTTGTTTTACATGTATTATGCTGGCCGCTGTGGCCGAGTGGTTCTAGGCACTTCAGTCTAGACCTGCATGACCTCTATGGTCGCAGGTTCGAATCTTGCCTTGGGCACGGATGTGTGTGATGTCCTCAGGTTAGTTAGGCTTAAGTAATTCTAAGTTCTAAGGGACTGATGACCTCAGATCTTAAGTTCCATAGTGCTCAGTGCCATTTGAACCATTTTTTGAACATGTATTGTGCAGTCCTGTAATATCTGTTGCTATAGAAGTTTGTATACAGTGACTGTATACCATGGAGGTTTCCACCCATTATGGACTGTTGTACTAGGTCTATACATATAAAGTGCCTGATCAACTATTTTTCTGAATCTGAGCCACAGTTTTTCTACATGCTCTTCTACAGACTGAAATGTTTAAAGTTTGTTGTTGAACTATGACAGTGCTGCCTCTATATCTAGTTTGCTGAAAATATAAATCCTTCTACTTGTTTTATTTTCCCTTTTTGTTGGTTTTACAACTGTCTCATTGTTACTGATGCTAGTTTCAATGTGGACACCCTCAGAGATGTCACGTGTATTTGTTGCTCTTAGATTCAATATATTTCCATCATGAATGGGTTTCTGTGTAATACATTGTAGAAAATTCTTGGAGAACACATTCAGTAGTGTTTCACTGGACATCCTGCCATACCCACCACTTATGAAACTGTAAGTTTTCCAGTTGGTTATTGGATGATTAAAGTCTCCTCTAGTGATAACAGTATGTTTTGGGGAACTTACATATTACTGAACCTCCACAATCTAGCAAGCAATTTCATTTTCTACATTTGTGGACGTGAGTTTCTTGTCTACTGTGACAAGTAAACAATCTACATTTACTATTCACCTATGCTTTTGATATACACTTGAATTTTCCTTGAATATCTCACTGCTATCAATCTTGGGTTTCAACCAGCTCTCTGTACCTGGTATAATGTGAGATCCACAGCTTTTTAGGAGCCCTTCAGTCTCTGGCATTTTGTTGTAAATTCTTGGGCATTTAATCACTAGAATTTTATACTCTTGCATGTACAGAGCATTTATTTGGATTTTCTATTGACACTATCAGGTCCTCTACAGCTGGACTGGATGGCGAGTCACTTAATCTAAAAAACTCTTGTGCACTCACCAAACACAGTCAACTACCTAGGTAGCAGCCTGTGATGTGAAGTGCACACCTGATCTATTTAGATGCACCCTATAGTTCTCAACCCTATGCCACAAGACCAGGAAATCGCAACCTAGTTTGTCACAGGACCTCTACAGTCTCTGGTTCAGTCCTGCCACTTGAGTCTGAACAAGGGGGCCACAATCAGTTCTGGAGTCAGTGCTGAAACTTATGAACTTTATTGGACATATCAACCTTCTCTGCCAGTTGCTGGAATCATACAAGTATGACCCCCCCCCCCCCCAAGGGGGCTCACAACTCTTTAGTGAGCTTGTGCTTGGCTACCACAGGGCCCCAGCCTTTGCAGCACCTTTTTACTTTCCTCATTGCATGTCTGTCCTCCTGCTATTCTTTTTCACCTCACTCAGGAAAAATGCCTGGGATATTTTTGGGAATGTGTTCTGAGGTTTTAATAGCCCCTCATCTGCTTTTTCTTTCTTTCCTCATTCTCCATCTCCTAATCTTTCTCTGTGTCAGTGTTTAAGGTTCCTCTGTTTTTCTTCTTCCTCCCTATGTGCTCCTGAAGTCCAGCCCATTCATTTGACATGTAACAGGTGACTGGGTAATGCGTAATTCCCAGCCCTGGGTCAATAGGCAGGGTTTGCACGTACCCCTAGTACAGGCCAGGCCCAGGAGGGAGGGGTGACTGTCTGAGGTATTACCTTCCCAAATTGACAATTGGTCCCTCCATCAGGAGTTCAGGAGGAGTGACCAGAGGTGTGAATAACTGCCTAAGGCAGGTGAGCCTCTCTCTGAGGGGCCCCCAGTTGGAAGCAGCGCAGCATTGTAGATGCTGGAAATCATGGGGGATTTTGGCGCAATCAGCCAATCACCATATCAGTCTATGTCTACTAAACATAAGTGGAATGAGGCTAAAGATTCAAAGAATCTCTCAGCCGCACCTCAGTTCCTCGTGGTGTCACATACTGAAGAACATCAGTCCTTTGTTATGATTAATCTGCTTATTATTCAGAAAGGTGTTGATGAAATTGCAGGCCCTGTGAAATCATGCTCTTGTTTACATTATGGAACATTGCTTTTGGAGAATAATTGTGAATTTCGAGCCCAGCAACTGCTTACAACTCCACTCCTCCACAGCTATCCTGTTCGTGTTGAGGCCCATCGAACACTGAATTCTCCATGTCATGTGATTTATATTTCACTGGTCGATGGTCTGACAGAGAGAGAAATCCAAACTTACCTCTCTGATCAGGGTGTCACTGCAGTCCATAGGGTAATGGAAAAGGTTGATGCAAGGGAAGGAAGAATTTAAGTGTCTCAATTTGTATGGAAGTGTGACATGCATGGAGATCATGCACTTTACATGGAATTGCATCTCCATCTCTCTTTAGCACTGGTCCAAAACTTTCCTTGTATGTCGGCTGCCATTTTTCCTTGGCTTCTCATTACCATTGAGGGGAAATTTATAAACAGAACACTAATTATCGACACTGAGCATCATGCCAAGAGGTAACACAGCTAGCATAAAAATGGTCTAGTGACAAAGTGTGCACTTCGTGATCCACAGAGCGCGGTATCAAATTCCGTTCAGAACACAACTTTTTCACAATAATTTTTAACCAAGCTTTCACTCCTCACAGACGGAGTGGCCACAAAAGACATGTGGTTCAGATTCCACATTAAACTCAGGCCTCCATTTTCCGATTAGGTAACTGGGGAAGGTTAGGGACACCTAAGTAGCTGCAGTTGAAAGACCTGCAAGAGGCCTACCAGGTACACCAGACAGAATTGTCTTCTGCTCGTGCTTGTTAGTATGTTTTCTTAGGTGAAAACTTGGCTTAAACTACACAAACATTTTTTTAATAACTGCATAACAACAGCTCAGTTCTTGCACATGTAATTCTGATGAAAGTGGCTAGCAGAGAAAATAAAATCATGGTGGTGTTTGATGTCACAGACAACTTCCATCAATGAGGACTTTTAATTTGTTGAAATGAAATGTACCTTGCAGTACTACATTTTATAACAATTCCTGTAGGCCATCCCTTATAATAATGTTTGACTATTGTACATCTGAATATCAGTGAAACAGTTCTTTGTGTATTCCCTTTAGTTGTCACAAAAATGTGAAGTACCTACTGAATGACAAAAACAAACATTTTTCTTGCACCAGGCACACCAGACTAAGGAAAAATTAATGCAGTCAGGCACTTTGCAGTAACCGCTAGTTTTATTTAGAAAGAACTGGGATAGAGTCAGAAATGGTCCCAGCCATTGTTCTGCACATTTTGCTGCATACCAGGCATACTTGATCAAATTTGTAAAGCGTGACAAAGAAAACTGGTACTGCACAAATGACTGGAGCTTAAGAATACTGTTTTGCTGATAAACCTTTATCGAGAGGTTGAATCACAATAGTAGTTTCAGGTGGACTCCACATTATATCTACAGATTTTTCATTGTCCTACACAAAAACAGAGGCATCGTTATGTCCAGACCATGAATCCAACAAAAGCAAAGAGTTAGTTTCTGCAGCTGGTAGTAATATGTTTCAAATGAAATGTTGAAAATTATTCTTTCCCATTTTTCCAGATTTTGATACATCGATTACAAGATTTTTGCAATTAAACAGTCCATTTTTTTTTTTATTTTTGGTCCTTATTTGCCTTGTGGTTCTTGAAGACAGATATACAGCTGTGGAAACAGTAAACCACTCATACTTATCACTGGCATAATCATATATGAATGTGTCATTGCATTCATTAATTGGACAACTGACTCCGTCTTTTTTTCATCCCGAAATGATAAAGTGTGGTGTGCATGCAGTTCTTTCATGATACCTAACTGATCAGTGTTATAAACATCAGTTGTGGTGATAACAACAAGTTTCATCTTTATGTCAGGTAAGAATTTCTGTTTAGCATTGACTATCACTGGTGGCTGCTCTACACATTTATGTGATGTAAACTTGGTAATTTTGTAGCTTCCTATTCTGTACAATTTCTTGAACCTGAGTATCCAGGTCTATGGAGCCTGGAAATTAGTGATGTTCATGTCAGATGTGATTCGGAGGGCCCAGTCTCATAGATCTCCATCAGTAACAGTGCATAGCTTCTTACGAGCAGCTCTAAATCTTTAGAACAGTTTTTCATTCAGATGGTTTCGGGTTTTCATTTGGCGCATATTTCTTACTTCATGTAATTCATTCTTCCATTTGTACAGTTGACACTCCGATTTTATGAAACGAAAATGCCTTTGCACTCTGCGTAACTTCAAGCATTTTTCCCTCCTTCGTTTCACCAATATTTCACTGCCTCTTCTTTGCCACTGAAGGCTGTTGCAGTTGGTGTTTTTTTTTAGGCTGGCACAACTTATGTCACCTGAACTACAATTCATGGAATCATCACAGTTATTTCCTATGTCTTCTAATGTATCCACAATTTCAAACGAAATGTCGATATCATTCAAATGAATGACAATGGAATCAACTAACAAATGACACATATGTACATCCTCAGGAGAAGTATGTAATTTCAGCTGCAAGCCATGTTCTTCATATTTCATCATTACTAAACTGAGAATGTTAAGTGGATTGCACATTTCTGTGAAACAGGAAGGAAAAAAAAGAAGGATGATAAATATTAATTCAGCTTTATCTGTATTGTCAATACTTAGTGATAATTTGTAATAAATGTTACTTGAGTGGCTAATTTGAGAGAATAGTAACTGTGCACTGTAGTGTCAGAAAAACTATCAACAAACAGTAACCTGAAACATCTTTTACCAGGTTGTATTGTTTTCCTGTTTGTGTGTGTGTGTGTGTGTGTGTGTGTGTGTTTTCTTTTTCCTTTTTTTCTTTCTTTTTTTTCACATGTGCAGTTGCTACAGTACCAGTAGGGGTGTACATTTCTACCATCACCTGGTACACTACGAATTCGCAATTTTCCTCTTTTTTAAAATTTTTTTTTTAAAATACTTGCAGTGCCTCTTAGCAGCTAAAATTTTGACAGTGCAATTCTTTCATTCTCTTCTTCCTGTGTAAAAAATTTCAGGGTAGGTTTTGAAATGTATTATTGGACTATTTCCTTGTTACTACTATAAAAATTTTCTGTCTCAAGCAAGTTTCTGCATATGATATGGCAGTTCACACTGACCCATAATTCATAGCCAAGCAGTATATATAAATTGAAGCCTGTCACATGTTAATGTAAATACTTTGGATAACAATAGAAAAAATGTGTTAGTAACTTGCTATGTGGTCATATTTATTACAGTAATTGCCTACTGCTTTGAAAAATGGGCATTCTTGCTTATCACTATGTTTGAAACAATCCAAGCATAATTGTAAAGCTTATTTATGTCTTGTTGTTCATGTCTGCCTTTGTATCTTCCAGCATCCACTTGTTTGTTTATTGTGTTGCTATGGGGCTTACTGATTTCCTGATATGGCCTCAACTGCCTTAGAAGCAGTGGCTAATGTCAGCAGTTATGATGCTTTGTGATATTTAATAAGAGTTAACTAGATGTTGATGAGCAGTGGTTGGTAGTCAGAATTAGCTGTTCCAATTTCAGTTTTATGTTGTAGAAGTCTATCTTTTTTTGTCTGTAAACTCGAATGCCTGAGCTACTTGTAGTACTTCTTCCAATAATGAGCATGTTAACTTGAACATCTCATACTGAACATCCTACTCGGGGAGATTTGTCATTAATAAATTAAATACTAATGAGTCAGGAAATGTCACTTGCCAATTCTGACATGTGAACCCACTTGTGACTTGAATTGCGATGACTGCTGTGCCATTCGTACTTTCTGTGATTGCTTCATGATTGGTGCAATTTCAACCAAGATGCTAGCCCATGAGTTTTTGTTAATAAGAACCTAACATATTGCATATTTCTTGAAAATTAACAACTGTGTGTCTACTAATGGGTAAACAACCCAGCAACTAATACCCTTCATGATCAGACAATGACAGGACAAAAAGCATTCTAACTCAAAGAATCTATTTAATTATATGTTTTGAAATACTATGTCAATCATTTAATATATTTAAATCTACATAGATAATCCACAAGCCACCATAAGATTTGTAGCAGAGGATAGCCTGTACCACTACTTGTCACTTCCTCCCCTGTTCCACACGCAAATAGAGTGAGGGAAAAATGACTGTTTATATGCCTCTGCATGAGCCCTCTCATCTCTTATCTTCATGGTCCTTATGTGCCATGTATGTTAGCAGCAGCAGAATCTTTCGGCAGTCAGCTTCAAATGCCAGTTCTCTAAATTTTCTCAATAGTGCTTACCAAAATGAACACTGCCTACCCTCCAGGGATTCCCATTTGGGTTCCCCAAGCATCTGCACAACACTTATGTTTTGTTTGAACCTGCTGGTTCAAATCTAGCAGCCCTCCTCTGAATTGCTTCTATGTTTTCCTTCAATTTGACATGGTATGGATCCCCAACACTTGAGCACTACTCAAGAATAGGTCACACCAGTGTCATGTATGTGATCTCCTTTATAGGTGAACAACTCTTTGCTAAAATTCTCCCAATAAACTGAAGTCAACCATATGCTTTCCCTACCACAGTTTTCACATGCTCATTCCACCTCATATTGCTTTGCAGTGTTATGCCCAGATATTTAAATGACTTGACTGTGTCAAGCTGGACACTAGTAATACTGTATCAGAACATTACAGGTTTGTTCTTCCTGTCCATTCACATTAACTCACATTTTTCCACATTTAGGGCTAGCCGCCATTCATCACATCAACTGGAAATTTTGTCTGTCATCTTGTATCTTCTTACTGTCACTCAGCTTCAACACCTTACCATACACCATGGCATCATAAGCAAACAACTGCAGACCACTGCCCACCCAGTCCGCCAAATTATTTATGTATATAGCGAACAACAGTGGTCCTATCATACTTCCCTGGGGAACTCCTGACAGTACCCTTGTCCTCTGATGAATACTCGCTGTCGAGGACAACATACTGGGTTATATTATTTAAGAAGTCTTCGAGCCCTTCACATATTTGTGAACTTATTCCATATGCTTGTACCTTTGTTGACAGCCGGCAATGGGGAACCTTGTCAAACGCTTTTCAGAAATCTAGAAATATGTAATCAGCCTGTTGCCCTTCATCTGTAGTGCTCAGTATATCATGTGAGAAAAAGGCAAGCTGAGTTTGCATGAGTGATGCTTCCTAACACCATGCTGATTCACGGACATACGCTTTTGGCCTCAAGAAAATTTTATTATATTTGAACTGAGAATGTGTTCAAGGATTCTGTAGCAATCAGAAGTTAGTAACATTGGTCTGCAATTTTGCGGGCCCCTTCTTTTACCTTTCTTATATACTGGAGTCATCTGCACTTTTTTCCAGTCACTTTGGACTTTGTGCTGGGTGATAGATTCATGATAAATGCACGCTAGGTAAGTGGCCAATGCCATAGAGTACTCTTTGTAAAATCAAACTGGGATTACATCCAAACCTGGTGATTTATTTATTTTCAAATCTTTCAGTTGCTTCTCTTCTTCAGGTATGCTTATTTCTATGTCATCCATATGGGACTCTGTATGATGGTCAAATGACAGTATATTTGTATGGTTCTCCTGTGTGAACAATTTCTTGAATGTTAAATTCAAAACTCAGGCTGTCGTTTTGCTGTCTTCAGCTGTTGCACCAGGCTGGTCAACTAGGGACTGTATGGAAGCCTTAGACCCGCTTAGCAATTTTATATTCAACCAGAATTTTCTTGGGTTCTCTGCCAGATCTTTTGATAAGGTGTGATGGTGGTAGTTACTGTGTGATTTGTGCATAGATCTTTTCAAAAACGCATGAATCTCTACTAACTGCTTATCATCACTTGTACATCCCCTTTTGAACCTAGAGTGCAACAGCCTCTGCCTCCTCACCATCTTACAAATTTCATTATTAATCTATGGGTGGTCTTTTTCATCCTTTATCCATTTACTAGGCATGTGACTCTCCAGACAATGATTTAGAATCTGCTTAAACTTTGTCCATAATTCCTCTACATCCTTCTTACTGGTACTAAGTGATGCCAACTCACTGTCTAAGTAAGATGTTAATAACTGCTTATCTGGTCTATCTAGCAGGAACATTCTCCTAGCCTTCTTCACTGATTTATTAACTTTCGTAATCATAGTTGCTATAATGACATCAAGATTGCTAATCCCTGTTTCTATACTGACATTGTCGATAAGGTCTGGGCTATTTGTAGCTACAAGATCTAAGATATTTTCATTGTGTGTGGGCTGCCGAGCTAGCTGCTCAAGACAATTTTCAGAAACCATGTTCAAAAGTATGTTGCATGACTGTCTGTCTGTACGCCCTGAAAAGAATCCATAGATATCCCTGTCTATACAGGGCTATTACAAATGATTGAAGCGATTTCATAAATTCACTGTAGCTCCATTCATTGACATATGGTCACGACACACTACAGATACATAGAAAAACTCATAAAGTTTTGTTCGGCTGAAGCCGCACTTCAGGTTTCTGCCGCCAGAGCGCTCGAGAGCGCAGTGAGACAAAATGGCGACAGGAGCTGAGAAAGTGTATGTCGTACTTGAAATGCACTCACATCAGTCAGTCATAACAGTGCAACGACACTTCAGGACGAAGTTCAACAAAGATCCACCAACTGCTAACTCCATTCGGCGATGGTATGCGCAGTTTAAAGCTTCTGGATGCCTCTGTAAGGGGAAATCAACGGGTCAGCCTGCAGTGAGTGAAGAAACGGTTGAACGCGTGCGGGCAAGTTTCACGCGTAGCCTGCGGAAGTCGACGAATAAAGCAAGCAGGGAGCTAAACGTACCACAGCCGACGGTTTGGAAAATCTTACGGAAAAGGCTAAAGCAGAAGCCTTACCATTTACAATTGCTACAAGCCCTGACACACGATGACAAAGTCAAACGCTTTGAATTTTCGGCGCGGTTGCAACAGCTCATGGAAGAGGATGCGTTCAGTGCGAAACTTGTTTTCAGTGATGAAGTAACATTTTTTCTTAATGGTGAAGTGAACAGACACAATGTGCGAATCTGGGTGGTAGAGAATCCTCACGCATTCGTGCAGCAAATTCACAGTTCACCAAAAGTTAACGTGTTTTGTGCAATCTCACGGTTTAAAGTTTACGACACCTTTTTCTTCTGTGAAAAAGACATTACAGGACACGTGTATCTGGACATGCTGGAAAATTGGCTCATGCCACAACTGGAGACTGACAGCGCCGACTTCATCTTTCAACAGGATGGTGCTCCACCGCACTTCCATCATGATGTTCGGCATTTCTTAAACAGGAGATTGGAAAACCGATGGATCGGTCGTGGTGGAGATCATGATCAGCAATTCATGTCATGGCCTCCACGCTCTCCCGACTTAACCCCATGCGATTTCTTTCTGTGGGGTTATGTGAAAGATTCAGTGTTTAAACCTCCTCTATCAAGAAACGTGCCAGAACTGCGAGCTCGCATCAACGATGCTTTCGAACTCATTGATGGGGACATGCTGCGCTGAGTGTGGGAGGAACTTGATTATCGGTTTGATGTCTGCCGAATCACTAAAGGGGCACACATCGAACATTTGTGAATGCCTAAAAAAACTTTTTGAGTTTTTGTATGTGTGTGCAAAGCATTGTGAAAATATCTCAAATAATAAAGTTATTGTAGAGCTGTGAAATTGCTTCAGTCATTTATAATAACCCTGTACTTGGCAGGTTAAAGTCACCTCTAACTAGTATTCCGTGATTTGAGTATTTATGCACTATTGACAGTAGACCTTTTTTGAATGACTCTGTAACTGTCACAGCAGAATTGGGTGGCTGATAAAAACATCTAACAATTAACTTAGTTTCACCTACACCTGTTATACGTGACCAGACGACTTCACTGTCACACAGAACTTTGACCTCAATAGAGATAATATTTTTGTCAACTGCAATCAAAACCCTCCTATCTGTGTTTCCGATATATGTTCCATGATTTGCTAAATATTTCAGAGCTTTCCATTTTGGGTTTTAGCCAGCTCTTAGTCCTTAGAATAATTTGAGCACAAGAATCTTCGTGGAAGGCAGTAAATTTGGGAACTTTATTATGAATACTTTCACAGTTTACTGATAAAATTGTGACAGTCGAAGTGTCTTTATTCTGAACGCTGTTTGACTTCCACTGCTGTGAATCAACTGGCATGTGTTCATCAGAGCACCTCAAACTACTCTCTAATCTAAAAAATCCTCATGTGCACTCCACAAGTACTCTGCTACCCCAGTAGCTGCTTCCTTTGTGTAGTGCACCCCTGACCTATCAAGGGGAGTCCTACAAAACCCCACATGATAACGCAGGTCCAGAAATCTGCAGCCAAGACAGCCACGGAGTCAATGAAGCCTTTGGCTGTGACCTTCCACTCGACTCCAGACCAAAGGACCCTGATCAACTCTGGGAATGATGCTGAAAATTGTGGGCTCTGCTGGCACCCTGCAGGCAAGGCCAGCAGTCTTTACCACCTCCGCCAGCCCTCTGTACGAACTGAGGATCACGTCAGAACCCATGCAACAGGCATTGTTGGTGCCGACCTGAGCCACAACTTGCAGATGACTGCACCCTACAGGCTTGATAGCCACCAGTAAGACCACCTCCACATCTCAGATGAGGCCCCCCGGCAGATGTACTGAGTGCATATTGGCTTTCTTTCCAGCCCTGAACACTATCTGTCTAAGGGGCTCCATAATGCGCCTAACATTGGAGCTCCCAATAATCAGTAAACTCCTCCCCCTGGGTGCCTGCTCAGACCCTGCTGAAGGAGTGGCCACCTGTGAATGGGTGAAGACAGGCAGCCAGTCTCCACTTTGGCCCTCTGCCTTGAGCGACACGAATGTGTTACCACCAGCCACTCACCCTGCTGTGATGGTGGATCCGCCACGTCATGAGGACTAGGAGGTGCCTCAGAAGCAGAGCCCATGGGCAAAACAAGTGACACCTGAGGTGTCCCCTGCTGCCAATCCTATTTCATTGGTTGGAAGAACAAGAATTCTAGAGCTGGTGGCTTTAGAGGTTTTTCAAAAGTTTTGATCTCAGTAATATTTTTTATGTTTTCAGGAAGTTTGTTATAAAGTTTAACTACCATGTGGAAAGTACCTTTTTGGCACAGAGGTGTGTTGATTTGGGTTATGTGTAAATTTTTGTTTTGTCTTGTAAAGTGATCATGTAATCACATATTTTTTCCAGTCTGCAGTCCTTACCTATTACATTTATATTAAATAATATAAAGATTTCCATAATGTATGTACATGATAATGGAGAAATAACAGATATCTTAAACAGAGGTTTGCAAGAATCTCTAGGATTGTATTAAAGCAAGATCTAATCGCACTTTTTTGCAGTTTGAAAGTGCTATTAGCTGTTTTAGTTTCCCCAGAAAGTGACTCCATATTTAAGGCAAGAATGGAAATAGGTTTTCTCACAACAGCATGATTTTAGTGAGCAAAGAAGGTAACATGTCCTGCTCAGTTCTGTACTGAGGTATCCAATATGCTTATTCCATTTTACATTGCTCTGCAGCCAAAGTCCTAAGAATTTGGTTTCAGTACTGTTACAGAGAAAGAATTTATATTGGATTTTAGCTGGAATACTGTAACATGTAAGTGATTAAGTTTGAAACATATCTTGAGAAATGAATCTGAGTATGAGGGTTGGAACTTAAATAGTGGCAACTACTTATTCACAACAGATACAAAAGAGTTACATGTTTGCACTTGTTACTGTCCTTCAGAGTAGTCTCCAGCATTGTGTAGAACCCGTTGCCAATGATGTGGAAGGTGTAGTATACTGTTAGCAGAGCCTGTTCTGTTGATGGTGTGAATGGAGCGGTCTACTGCCTGCCTAATCTCTGGAACAGTTCTGAAGTGAATGCCACAAAGTGGTTCCTTCATCTTCGGAATCAAATCAAAGTCACAAGGACTTACGTCCGGGGAGTATGGTGGATGGTACAGTGCTTCCCAATCCCATCGACAGGGCAGAGCAGCCACAGCTTGCGCTGTATGTGCCCACACACTGTCGTGCAAAATGATGGGTGGGTTGTCCAGAAAGCGTGGCCGCTTCTTTTGCAAAGCTGGTCGCAGGTGATGCTCCAAAAAAAAGCTTTGCAAAAGAAGCAGTGACAATTTCTGCACAACCCACCCATCAATTTGCACGACAATGTGTGGGTGCGTTCAGCGCAAGTTGTGGCTGCTCCATTCAGTCAATGGGACTGGGAAGTACTGCACCATCCACCATACTCCTCAGACTTAAGTCCCTGTGACTTTGATTTGATTCTGAAGATGAAGGAACCACTTCATGGCATTTGCTTCAGAACTGTTCCAGAGACTCGACAGGCAGTAGACCACTCTATTCGCACCATCAACAGAACAGGCTCTGCTAACAGTATACTACACCTTCCACATTGCTGGCAACAGGTTCTAAACAACACTGGTGACTACTTTGAAGGACAGTAATAGGTGCGAACATGTAATCCTTTTGTATCGGTTGTGAATAAATAGTTGCTGATATTTAACTTCCAACCCTCATATAAAGGATGCATACTAGTCACATCTTATGCATGCCTGTATATTGGTATGCACTATGCCAGACACTTTCTGAACATAACAGGAAACTAGGCAACCCATGAAAATCTGGAGTCAGACTGTTAGCATTTAAACATTAGTAATACCATGTGAGAAATACACATTAGCAAACTAGTATTTGGTGGTAAATCTATAGATGCTAGAGAAGAGAAACTGCATTTGACTATTTCTATTAGTCTCTCATAACTGACAAAAACTTCACATCACATGGTAGGGAAAACTACTTAAAAAGCTTTTTTTTTTTCTTATTTGCTGCCCCAGTACTTCTTTTTATCTATCAGTCTACTACAGTCTTGTTAGTTGACACAGGGTCTTAAAAAAGTGTCCCATATATTTTCAGGAGATATTACTGGTCAAAGATAGAAAAAAAAGGAACCAACTATTTGTTGACATTTGGACATTGTCCTGTGATAGCCATCAGACTATTGACACTACTACCCAATGTGGTTACCACTCATTCCAACATTCTCAGCTCTACTTCTCAGACAATCATGAACATGTGAAAACACACTAAGTCTGCTCTCAGATTTTGACAGGGGCATATGCTCCTGTACTGTGTTAATGTTATTGATGGGTGCAGAATACACCAATGCATTTATCTGTCTCCATAGAAATATAATTGATTAAGTTCAGGTGAACAAGGTGGCTGTACCCCTGAGCCTCTTTGACTAATCAGTTCCTCATTAAACAGATATATACTGTCACATGAAGTTGTCTTCTTGTAAGGGTCACCTTCTCCAACAGTGTGTGTAATTTGTCACACAGAAACTGGTGATAAACAGTACCTGGTAATTTGTGCCTTGAAGTGTATGGTGCTGCGAGTCTGTCACCCACAATTTATTCCCACACATTGATTCTAAAGTGAACCTGTAACCAATATGAATAAAATAAATAATTGTGCAGAATTGGCCATGCCAGAGTGTGGCTTATGCCTTCAGGTGCTCCAATTCTTCACACACTTGTTTCAGATCATCTTCAGCTTGTCACAACACTCAATCCTTCATATCTGGTTTGCAAGATCTACTGTGATCCCTTGTCCTTATTATGATCCTGTGTCTTAGGTCACAGAAACAACTTGCTGAACTTTTTTTCTTTTTTCATGTGGAATGCAGATTGAGAATGTTGTTTAGCATTCAGGACACCTGTCTGTTGATTAACATAGTTGGTTAAATCAAGGGCAGGACACCATGTCCATGATCTGCCAATTACCGCATGGAACAATATGGCTCAGTTTCACTGGTTATGTTTTTCACACTCCATGGAATTATTAATCTTATTCTAATACCAGTACAACCCAAAATTATACAAATGGAATGACTGATGCAGGAAACTGTTGCAAGTACTGAGACAAATACATCCAGTAATGAATGAATGTAAACAGAATGACAGGTTATATGACTGAGTACTGGCTGTACTTGTCACAAGTAAAATGGTCCACATTTAAAAATATATGTATTTGTTTCTAGACATATTTTGCAGAATTCTTGTCTCTAGTTTTGAGCAGTAATATCTCTCTTATGAATAGCAACATCCTGCATAACCTCAGAAGCATATAACTGATGTCATACAGTATGGGTACAGTCAGATTTCCAGACATTCCATTGTAACATAAACATTAACGAACGTAAAACAAGGGTAATGGAGGGTAGTTAAATTAAATCAGGGGATTCTGAGGGAATTATATTACAAAATGAGACACTAGAGACAGTGGATGAGTTTTGTTATTTGGGCAGCAATATAACTGGTGATAGCCAAAGTAGAGAGGATATAAAATGCAGAATAGCAGTATCAAGAGAAGCATTGCTGGGAAAGATAAATATTTTTAGGAAGTCTTTTCTGAATGTATTTGTCAAAAGAGTAGCCTTCTACAGAAGTGACACATAAACAGTAAGCAGTTCAGACAAGACAAGATTAAAAGCATCTGAAATGTACTGTTACAGAAGAATGCTGAGGACTTAGTGGGCATTTTTGAAGAATATTGTCTTTCTGCTGTTCACTGTAATGTTTTATTTCTCAATACATTACAGCCAATGGCAGAAAGCTGATGTTCTTTAAAAATTCCTTTTTACTGTGGACTCCAAGCCCCAGAAGTTATTGGATGGGCACATCAAGTGACCACTGGTATAGATATGTTAGACATTTCAGGATTTAAGCTAGCTTCTTACTTCTGCAGAATAGATGTGGATGGAGGAGGAGTTGCCACATTTATTAAAAACTGCCATAAATTCAAGAACATTGACATTAATAAATTCTGTTTAGAGCAGCATCTAGAAGCATGTGTAACAGAAGTAGAGTTGCATAACAGTAGGATCATAGTAACTATTTACCGAGCACCTGCAGGAAATTATAATCTATTCATAAATAATCTAGAAGCTCTTTTGGGTTATTTAACAGGAAGAAACAAAGAAATTTTGATTGCTGGTGACTATAATACAGATTTTCTAATGCAATCTTCCAGTAAACATTTACTGCAGTTAGTAATGTTGTCTTTCAATGTAACTCACACTGTAAACTTTCCAACTAGGATCACTAAATCCTCAAGGACAGCCATTGATAACATTTTTATAGATAAATCAAGTGAACAAAATCATATCATAAAACCTGCTATAAATGGACTACCAGATCATGACATGCAGCTCCTTGTTTTAGATGTAAATTCTAAGCAGATTATCAAGACTGCTAAATCTGAGTACAGGAGAGTAGTTTATCAACCAAAAATTGAGTGTTTTAGAAAACTGCTCAAAGATATGAACTGGAAAGACGTTTATAGTGCTCATGACATGAATGAAAAATATAACACATTCATGAACAATGTCAGTACCATGTTTGAAAACTGTTTTCCTCTAAAAGTTACTCAAATTAAACAGAAGTCTATAATAAAACCACACGAGGAATAAAGATTTCCTGTAAGACAAAAAGGAAAATGTATCTGTCGACCAAGAAGAGCTCTAGTGCTGATGATTTAGCTAAATACAAGGAATACTGTAAAATATTAAAAAAATCAACTCAGACCTCTAAACAAATGCACTACGAGAAGAAGGTAGCAATGTCAGGGAACAAAATAAAAACAATATGAGATATAGTAAAAGAGGAGACTGGTAGAACCAGAAGGGTTCAGGAGCAAATAGCACTAACAGTAGATGACACATTAGTAACAGATGGGCATAGTGTGGCAAATCTATTTAACAAGTACTTTATATCCGTTACTGATAGAATGAGATTGTCAGGATCAGTAAATAATGCCCTTGAATATCTGAAACTAGCCTTTACAAATAGCTTCAGGTACACGAATATGTCACTCACTTCACCAAAAGAAATAACTTCCATAATAAAATCTTTAAAAACAAAGCATTCTAGTGGTTACCATGAAATATCAACAAAGTTAATTAAGGCATGTTCTTGTGAGTTTAGTACAATTCTAAGTTACTTGTGTAACCAGTCAATTATAACTGGGACATTTCCTGACTGGCTAAAATATGCAGATGTTAAGGCCTCTATTCGAGAAAGGGGATAAAGAGATACCGTCAAACTACAGACTGATTTCACTTTAGCCAGCATTCTCAAAAATTTTAGAAAAAGTAATGTACAGGCAGCTTCTCAACCATTTGACCACAAATAACATATTATCAAGAACACAGTTTGGATTTCTGAAGGGTTCTGATATCGAGAAGGCTATTTACATCTACAGTGAAAATGTACTTAATTCATTAAATAACAAGTTGCAAGCAGCAGGTATTTTCTGTGATTTGTGAAAGGCATTTTATTGTGTGAACCACAACATCCTTTTAAATAAATTAGAATTCTATGGTGTCACGGGCAGAGCTACAAAATGGTTCAAGTCATACCTTGCTAACAAACAAAGGGTGTCAGTGCAAGGGACTAGTGAATTAAGTCATCAGTCATCATCAGAATGGGACGAAATTACATGTGGTGTCCCACAAGGATCCATCTTAGGGCCATTGCTTTTTCTTGTGTACATTAATGATCTCTCATCAGTTACACTGCCAGAAGCAGAGTTCGTTTTGTTTGCAGATGACACAAGTATTGCAATAAATAGCATGTCGAGTGTAGTTCTAGAAAGATCTGCTAATGATATTTTCATGGCTATTAATAAATGGTTTAAAGCCAACTCACTGACATTAAACTTCAAAAAGACTCACTATATGCAATTCAGAACCTGTAAGAGGTTTCCCCCCAGCATATGCATGGAGTATGAAGAAGAGCAGATAAAAGAGGTTGACAGTGTTAAATTCCTGGGATTACAACTTGATAATAAATTCAGTTGGGAGAAGCACACCACGGAACTGCAGAAATGCCTTAACAAAACTGTATTTGCAATTCGAGTGTTAGCAGACATAAGCGACATAAAAATGAAAAAGCTTGCATACTTTGCCTACTTTCATTCCATAATGTCATATGGTCTAATATTTTGGGGTAACTCTTCAAGTCAAACAAAAGTTTTCAGAGTCAAAAAGTGTGTAATACATATTATTTATGTAGTAAATTCACGGATGTCCTGTAGAAACCTCTTTAAACAACTGGGTATACTAACTACTGCCTCTCAGTATATTTATTCCTTAATGAAATTTGTCCTAAATAATATATCTCTTTTTCCAACAAACAGCTCAGTTCATACATGCAATACCAGGAACAAAAATGATCTGCACAAGGACTTAAAAGCACTGACTTTAGTTCAAATAGGGGTCCACTACTCAGGAACACTCATCTTCAATAATCTGCCAGCAAACATAAAAAATTTAGTTACAAATAAAGATCAATTTAAAAGGAACCTGAAAGACTTACTAGTGGCCAACTCCTTCTACTCCATTGACGAATTTTCTAATAGAAACAAATGATGTATTGTATATATTCATACTATTAGTATTGTTATTTCAGCTTTTTTTAAAAAAAATTGACATGTTCCACATCCATGAGGATCTCCTCAGCACGGATCTATGGAACGAAAAACTAATGTAATAATGGATGGGTGTACACAGATTTTTATCCAAGGGGGGGAGATTATAAAATTGCTGCTTTTATAATACTGATTTGGGGTGTCTGAGAACATGTTGTGCCCTAAGAACTTAATTTGACAAGAGCTACACAAAACTTATTGTGTTAATTGTTTGACAGCTATCCACTCAATATGTTTTTGAAGATTAGATTACTTTCCTACCTAAATGGTCAGCATATTCTGTTAGTATCTGTAAATCTCAAATTTTTAAAGATTTTTAAATCCAGTGAGCTATGAAGTAATATGAAAAACTATTTACAAACTATATTTTTATTCATAAATCACAAATGTTGAGCTTTTAGTGAAAATTAAAAATCCAAAGGAGAATAGCAATCAGATTCAATGAAGAAATCCTATATAAAATCAGAAAAAATAACCAGTTAAAAATGCCCCTCTTTGATACACTTCCAGGTGGATAAAAATTAAATAAAGTTATTAAAAAAAGTACTTATTCAACTTTGATACCATTGTTTTTCCTTACAAAATTTCACATGTTTATGTGTCACTTCTGTAGAAGGCTACTCTCTTGACAAATACAGCTGAGCATGCTAATGGATTTATCTCATTATTTACATGACTTCTAACAAAGGAATATCTAGGATGGCCACTGTAGCCAGAGCCAGAGTGTTTTAACAGTGTGGGGAGCACACCCTTCCCACAGCTGGCCTCTGAACTGACTCTCAGCAACCTACTACTGAGCCAGTACAATTCTTGTCTCCTCAATTTGATGCACTGTTGTGTATTCATGTCAAATGAATGGTACAATTCATAATGTGATGCCTGTGTGTTGCACTGTGCTAAAAAGGATGGAGACTATATTTCAGCAATGTCCTCATCATGTCCGAATCTGCCATGTATGAAAAACAGCACCAACACTGCCACTGCACCAAGGAAATGCTATGATTTACCATGAACATCCTGAGAATCAAACAAATTTGAGTTTTGTAGTATTTGCCAAAGCTACAGTTCTTACTGTTGCACTCAGTATTGCTAAATCTCTCATTTAGTTGCATAACTGCCAATCATTTCTGGAGAAGGTTGAGAATCCTATAATGAATAAATTCTAGATTCCAAGAGGGATTTCTATGGATGGGTAATTCAAATCAAGAGGGATGGAATAATTTGACGGAGGCATCAGTTTGGTAACTGATGGAATTGTGTAAAGGGGGGGGGGGGGGGGGGGGGTTAAAAATTGCCGGAGGACACCAAGGCTTGATTACAGTAAGCAGTTTCAAGTGAATATAAATTTCAGCAGTTAAGCAGAGTCATAGAGACTTGCAGAGTATAGACTGGCATCAAGCACTGCATCAATGCTGTCTTCAGACTGGTGTCCACAATGACAGCAATGGGAGACATCTTGATGATAATTAAAGTTTTGTTTGTCGTTACATTAATATGCCATCCGCAAGCAATGGGTTTACATAGTATAAAAGCAGTGACTGTGATACATACCAAATGGTGTACAAAATGATGCCCAGGATAGCAGACAGATGTATAGAAGTATCTGATACATAACATATTACAGAGAACATAAGAAAAATATCTACTATACAAATCATAATCTATACATATATCAGGATATGGCATGCATATTTTCAGATCTGTGGAACATACTGTCACAAGACAAATAATGCAAGGTCAAAACTACAACATTACACCACTAAACTAGAAATAATTACAGAGACAGTATAAATTACCAGAATTTACAAATTTTAAGTTAAGATCTATACACTCAAACCTTCAGCATCTTCAAAAGAGAAGAGAAAAAATTTCAGAACATAAGAGTACGATGAATGGGCTGACTCAAAAAACTCAGAACAACAGGTACAGACCAGTAGAATATACTCAAACATGACCGGGAATCAATCAGCCATATAAACGATAGTATTCAAGGATACGTTGGCTCATGAAAGAACAAAATAATGGAAAAATATTAGGGTCTAAGTTTACAATATGGGGATTGACCCATGAATCCAAACCACACCAGGTACAAACCAGCAAAAAATGTGTCTTTAGCAGTCTTGGCTAATAATTCACACATATTAGTCACAAAACCTATCCAGTCTACTGATGCTCGAGTATGTTACCCAGCACCCACGACCTCTTGCAAGTTGACTGGTCCAGCAGGGTACAGCCATACAACAGTGTGGAGAGTGGGTCTGCCCACATCTTTCAGCTTCCTCCTTAAAGTTCTCATCACACACTCCAACAGATAGGTAAATTCCTGTCTAGGATTCACATCAAATCCTAAAACATTGTTTTGCATACTAAATATGTTGCTCAATACCAATACCTCCTTCACATCACACAAGATATATTCTCCTTGGATATTTTACAGTCAGTTATAAGGGATTTATGTCTGGTGTGATTGAAAAGTGTTCACATATGAAACATTAATAATCAGAGTTAAATGTAGTAAAAAAATGGACTAATAAGTTAATTCACACAGATATGCTCAGATACTATTCCTAATCTTTGCAGTACAAGTTATGAATATTGTCCCATGTCAGAACTGTAAAAAGCTCTATTCATTTAGTCTCATGGCATCAATATATTAAATTCTAATGCACAAATCTATTACAGAACATAATTATATAGTGTATCATTGATTTTAATCCAGTCAATAGATAAGACAAAACTTTAAAAATCACATCATCTTACATACTAAATTCCAGACAAACAAAACAAAGTTATATAGTCTTATGAATCTACAGATATATTTAAACTCAGTCAATGGATAAAACAGAACTCTAGAAATCACATCATCTTACATATGGTACTAAATTCAGGAAAATGGAAAAAAGAGCAAACAAACAAAAATTAGATACTTATGGATCAGTTCAAAAAATGGCTCTGAGCACTATGGGACTTAACAGCTGAGGTCATCAGCCCCCTAGAACTTAGAACTACTTAAACATAACTAACCTAAGGACATCACACACATCCATGCCTGAGGCAGGATTCGAACCTGCGACCGTAGTGGTCGCGCAGTACCAGGCTGAAGCGCCTAGAACCTATCGGCCACTAAAGCCGGCTGGATCAGTTCAGTGATATTGTGTAATCCAAACAACAACTTAGATTTTGGATACACAAGTCTGTATGCATTAGGATGTGGATTTTCAAGAACTTTGAATAGTCCAATATAAATATCGAAAAATTTCTTTATCTCAGATGCCAACTCTTTAGATTTCTCTTTGGCTTTCACCAAGACAAGATGTCCTACTTCAAACTTAGAAAATCTACCTTTACCACCATGTCTCTGCTTTCTCCTATCCCCCTATTTTTTCATCATCTCTTTAATACATTCTTTCCTCTCTTGAGGTGACAGTATTTTACATGGTGGAAACTCAACATTTCCAGAAATAAAGTTATGTGGTCTGCGATTAAACATGATTTGAAATAGTGAAAAACCCGTTGAAGAATGTAAGCTGTTCATAATATCCTCAAAATCACTGACATAATCTATCCAATTAGTATGATTCTTACTACAATATGTTCTAAACAGGCTTCCAGTCTCTGCAGTATTACTTGAAGATGGTACACCGAGATTGAATATGCCTTATTTTTGCATGATTGCTTACTGGTAGCTTTATTGGGAGGCAACAGTTTTATAAATTTCGAAAATACATCAATCACCACAAAAACATAACAAAATCCATTCTTAGACTTAGGTATAGGTCCATAAACATTCACAGACATGAGATCTAGGTTACTATTAGGCAGTATGTTTTGCATTTGGCCTCTACTTGTTTGGTTTCTTACCTTCACTCTTTGACATTTGTCACAACTGGCAACTTTAGTGTGTATTTGGTTGTTCCACAATGACCAAAATTCTCATGTGTATAAGTAATTAAAGTATCAATACACTGTTCCAGACAACATAGTTTCCGATCCGCTGAGTCAGTCTTACATCTTCTGAATAAAATACCCTTGTGTTTGTGTACCTTATAATACTGTTCTGTCTTTTCTCCTCCTTTCTTACCCAACATGCTCTTGACCAATTTCCATTTTTATCATGATTTTGATACCTACGGATGTCTTTGGAATTTTTCAAGATATCTTTTTCCTCTTTCTCACATTTCAAGTACATAATCTTAAACTCTTTTTCTCCTTCTCCAAAGTTGTTACATGATTCACTTCCTAAAGGTGACCTAGACAAAGCATCAGCATCTACATGGTCTGTGCCCTTGATGTATCTGATTTCATAATTAAACTGCTGTAAAAACAAGACCGAAGGAGTAATTCTGTTATGGTACAGTTTACACACCCGAAGATAACATAATGCTTTGTGATCAGTATAGATGATGACTTTGTGATCAAGTAAATAATTTTTAAATTTGTTTAATGCCCAATGTACTTCCAAAAGTTCTTTCTCAGTAACAGTGTATGTCTTTTCATGTTTCTGCAATACTCTACTAGCAAATGCAAGAGATCTATGTTCAATAATACCATCAACTTCAACTTCCTGAAATAAATGAGCACCCAAATCAATATCACTACTGTCTGTCATAATACAAACAGGAAGAGACAAATCTGTTTTGAACAATATCTGACTCTGACACAACAGTCGTTTGATCTCATCGAAAGCATCCTGACACTCCTAATTCCAATCCCAAATGGTATTCTTCTTCAAAAGTTCACACAAGCATGGAGTATTCAAAGCTTGGCTGCTACAAAATTTTCTATAAAACCCAAAAAATGATTTAAGCTGTTTTTTGTTGCGAGGAGGACGAAAATTAGCAGTAGCATCAAGTTTCTCTTTATCAGGTGCAATTCCTTTTTCAGATGTAACATGTCCTCAAAATTTAACTTCTTCCACACCAAATTTACACTTACCTATTTTAAAAGTTATGCCTCCTGATTCTAATTTTGAAAAAAAAAGAAAAAAACATTTCTTAACAGATTCAAATGTTGTTCCCAAGTCTTTTCTGTGACCAGTATGTCATCAACATACACAATTAATTTTGAACTCACTTCACTTCCTATGACAGAGTCCAGAGCTCTTATGAATTCAGCTAAAATACATTTAGCCGAAATGGCACCACACAGTATTGAAAACACTTACCTCTACACAAAAATGCTGTATACTTTCAAGAATTAATTTCAAGTGGGATCTGGTAAAATCCAGAGGTCAAGTCCAAACTAATCATGTATTTTACATAATCAAATTTGTGTAACAGCTTGTCCATGTTCTCAGGATGATCATTCTCTCTGATAAGAAATTTATTAAGATGTCTAGAGTCCAAAACAATTCTCACTGCACCATTTCTCTTACTTACCACAACTAAAGGATTATTGTAAGCACTCCTACTTCTCTCAATTACACCCCATGTTTCTATTTTCTGAATCTCTTTCTCTACATGTTTCCTTTTTTGAAAATGGTGTATTATATGGCTTGAGAAAGAAAGGTTGATGATCTTTAAGGTAAAGCATGCACTGATAGCCTTTCACTCTCCCAGGTTTTTCACTAAACACATTTCTAAACTCCAGTAACAAATTTCTAAGTTGTTCCTTTTGTATGTCATTAAGAGTCGTAGCTTCTCTTACTTTAGAATCCACTACACTTTCAAAATCCTGATCCTCAGTCTCATCAAAATCTATATCATCATCAAACAACTGGTACTCACATTGGTTCACAACGTTTTGCAAATAGTTACAACTTTTCCCACAGTTTAAGATACAGAAATTAGTTTTCATGTAAGTATTACATTTAGGTTCAAAAATAAACAATTCTTTAGCATTCCATCCAAAACAAGCCTCAAGTTTCACTATCCAACCCATACCAAAAATTATATTTTCTTCCAGACTGGGGACCACTAAGCATTCATGTTCAAAGGTTTTGCCTTCCACACTAAACGTTAAAAGCACCTGAGATTTTACCAATTTGCTTTGCTTACCTGCAGCCCCTAATTTTCACAAAATTCTTACTATACTGGATTTTGTCTCTAAATTGTTCGATATACCACAAATTGGGGAACCTGTATCAATCAAACAGTCCCCTTCCCATTGATCAGTCTTAACCTTAACATAAGGACATCCAAAATCTGAATTATCATCTCTGTTATTACACACTTCATGCAAAAGATCACTTTCAATTTCGTCAAATGCTACATCTACACTGTTTTTGGAGGGTTTTATCAACATTCCTAGGAATCATAGCATTACTTTGGTTACACGTGTTGTTAGGTAAAGACTGAACACACTGAATGGGTTCCATAGCACAATTAACATCACTTATTACAGAAGGAACACAAAATACATTACTGTCAAAATTACACTTTCTACTTAGATCTTCTTTCACATCACTCCCCCAATTTGGATACAGATTTTGCCTAAGTGCAGCTGACTTGATCCAGAATGCAAATTTATTTATGTTGTCATCAGTACGGTCCCAATTAAATTTCAAAAAATTTTCACCTTTATTCTCTAAGCTTACAGATAACCCTCCTTTGCTGTTTGGATCATTACATGCTTTCCCCCAAAACTTACCAAGGTTAGAGCAAAGTCTACAAAGAAGCCATGGATTACTCGAGGAATAGGGGTATCTTGTAAAACAAAAAGAAAACTATATCTGTCAATCCGAAACATTTCCAATGTTGATGCTATAGCACATTATAAGGAATACTGCAAAATATTAAAGACTGTAATACGGATGTCAAAGCAAATATATTACAAGGAAAAGATAGTCATATCAGATAACAAAATAAAGACAATATGGGATATAGTGAAGGAGGAGACCAGTAGAACCAGACATGAAGAGGAACAAATAGCATTAAGAGTAAATGATACATTGGTGACAGATGTGTATAGTGTTGCAGAACTTTTTAACAAACATTTTATAACTGTTACTGAAAAGATGGGGTTGTCAGGTTCGGTAGATGCTGCTATGGATTACCTTAGACCAGACATTTCAAGTAACTTCCATAATATGAATTTGACCCTCACTACCCCAACAGAAATAATGTCCATCATAAAACCTTTAAAATCAAAAACATCTAGTGGGTATGATGACATATCAACAAAGTTAATTAAAGAATGTGATTCTGAGGTAAGTAACATATTAAGCTATCTGTGTAACCATTCGTTTATCAGTGGAATATTTCCTGAATGGCTGAAATATGCTGAAGTTAAGCCACTGTTTAAGAAGGGAGATAAAGAAATAGCATCAAATTTCCGTCCAATTTCACTGTTGCCATCATTCTCAAAAATTTTCGAAAAAGTAATGTACAGTCGGCTTTATAACCATCTTATCTCAAATAACATACTGTCAAAGTCACAGTTTGGATTTCTAAAAGGTTCTGATATTGAGAAGGCTATCTACACTTACAGTGAAAATGTGCTTAATTCATTAGACAAAAAATTGCAGGCAACTGGTATATTTTGTGATCTGTCAAAGGCATTTGACTGTGTAAATCACAATTTCCTTTTAAGTAAACTAGAATATTATAGTGTAACAGGAAATGCTGCAAAATGGTTCAAATCTTATATCTCTGGCAGGAAACAAAGGGTGTTATTAGGAAAGAGACATGTATCAAGCTATCAGGCATCATCCAACTGGGAACTAATTACATGTGGGGTCCCACAAGGTTCCATTTTGGGGCCCTTACTTTTTCTTGTGTATATCAATGACCTTTCATCAGCAATATTACCAGATGCCAAGTTTGTTTTGTTTGCCAATGATACAAACATTGCAATAAATAGCAAATCAAGTGTAGTCCTAGAAAGATCAGCCAATAAAATATTTGTGGACATTAATCACTGGTTCCTAGCCAATTCTTTGTCACTAAACTTTGAAAAAACACACTACATGCAGTTCAGAACTTGTAAGGGGTGTCCCAAGAGTATATGTCTAACACATGATGACAAGAAGATAGAAGAAGTGGACAGTGTTAAATTCTTGGGATTACAGCTTGATAATAAATTCAACTGGGAGGATCACACCACAGAACTGCTAAAGCGTCTTAACAAATCTCTGTTTGCAATGCAAATTTTGTCAGACATAGGGGATATAAAAATGAAAAAGCTGGCATACTATGCTTACTTTCATTCCATAATGTCATATGGGATTATTTTTTGGGGTAATTCATCAAGCCAAGCTAAAGTTTTCCGGGCACAAAAACGTGCAGTAAGAGTTATATGTGGTGTGAACTCAAGAACATCCTGCAGAAGCCTGTTTAGGGAACTAGGGATACTAACTACAGCTTCCCAATATATTTATTCCTTAATGAAATTTGTCATTAAAAATATATCACTTTTTCAAACCAACAGCTCAATTCATGGAATCAATACTAGAAATAAGAATAATCTTCACAAGGATTTAAAGTCACTTAGTCTTGTACAAAAAGGTGTGCATTATTCAGGAACACACATTTTCAATAACTTGCCAGCAGCCATAAAAAGCTTAACAACCAATGAAATTCAGTTTAAGAGAAGCCTAAAGGATTTATTGGTGGCCAACTCCTTCTACTCCATTGATGAATTTCTTAGTAAAACCAACTGATTTGTATATAAGTACAACATAACTTCTGCACAATTTCAGTGCAGTAATGTGTTCATTGAAAATTTGTGTGTGTGTGTAAGTATAATCTAACTTCTGCACCATTTCAGTACAGTAATGTGTTCATTGTAAATAAGTATTACAATATGAATATAATAGAGGGAAACATTCCACGTGGGAAAAATATATTTAAAAAGAAAGATGATGAGACTTACCCAACAAAAGCGCTGGCAGGTCGATAGACACACAAATAAACACAAACATACACACAAAACTCTAGCTTTCGCAACCAACGGTTGCCTCGTCAGGAAAGAGGGAAGGAGAAGGAAAGACAAAAGGATATGGGTTTTAAGGGAGAGGGTAAGGAGTCATTCCAATCCCGGGAGGGGAAAGACTTACCTTAGGGGGAAAAAAGGACAGGTATACACTCGCACACACACACATATCCATCCATACATACAAGACACAAGCAGACATTTGTAAAGGCAAAGAGTTTGAGCAGAGATGTCAGTCGGGACGGAAGTATAGATGCAAAGATGATGTTGAAAGACAGGTGAGGTATGAGCGGCGGCAGATTGAAATTAGGAATTAGCGGAGATTGAGGCCTGGCGGATAGCGAGAAGAGAGGATATGCTGAAGGGCAAGTTCCCATCTCCGGAGTTCTGACAGGTTGGTGTTAGTGGGAAGTATCCAGATAACCCGGACGGTGTAACACTGTGCCAAGATGTGCTGGCCGTGCACCAAGGCATGTTTAGCCACAGGGTGATCCTCATTACCAACAAACACTGTCTGCCTGTGTCCATTCATGCGAATGGACAGTTTGTTGCTGGTCATTCCCACATAGAACGCTTCACAGTGTAGGCAGGTCAGTTGGTAAATCACGTGGGTGCTTTCACACGTGGCTCTGCCTTTGATCGTGTACACCTTCCGGGTTACAGGACTGGAATAGGTGGTGGTGGGAGGGTGCATGGGACAGGTTTTACACCGGGGGCGGTTACAGGGGTAGGAGCCAGAGGGTAGGGAAGGTGGTTTGGGGATTTCATAGGGATGAACTAAGAGGTTACGAAGGTTAGGTGGACGGCGGAAAGACACTCTTGGTGGAGTGGGGAGGATTTCATGAAGGATGGATCTCATTTCAGGGCAGGATTTGAGGAAGTCGTATCCCTGTTCCCCACTTGTGACAGGATACTTTCCGGGACTGGATCAGATTCTGAATGTGGCTCTCCAGCAGGGATACGACTTCCTCAAATCCTGCCCTGAAATGAGATCCATCCTTCATGAAATCCTCCCCACTCCACCAAGAGTGTCTTTCCGCCGTCCACCTAACCTTCGTAACCTCTTAGTTCATCCCTATGAAATCCCCAAACCACCTTCCCTACCCTCTGGCTCCTACCCCTGTAACCGCCCCCGGTGTAAAACCTGTCCCATGCACCCTCCCACCACCACCTATTCCAGTCCTGTAACCCGGAAGGTGTACACGATCAAAGGCAGAGCCACGTGTGAAAGCACCCACGTGATTTACCAACTGACCTGCCTACACTGTGAAGCGTTCTATGTGGGAATGACCAGCAACAAACTGTCCATTCGCATGAATGGACACAGGCAGACAGTGTTTGTTGGTAATGAGGATCACCCTGTGGCTAAACATGCCTTGGTGCACGGCCAGCACATCTTGGCACAGTGTTACACCGTCCGGGTTATCTGGATACTTCCCACTAACACCAACCTGTCAGAACTCCGGAGATGGGAACTTGCCCTTCAGCATATCCTCTCTTCTTGCTATCCGCCAGGCCTCAATCTCCGCTAATTCCTAATTTCAATCTGCCGCCGCTCATACCTCACCTGTCTTTCAACATCATCTTTGCATCTATACTTCCGTCCCGACTGACATCTCTGCTCAAACTCTTTGCCTTTACAAATGTCTGCTTGTGTCTTGTATGTATGGATGGATATGTGTGTGTGTGCGAGTGTATACCTGTCCTTTTTTCCCCCTAAGGTAAGTCTTTCCCCTCCCGGGATTGGAATGACTCCTTACCCTCTCCCTTAAAACCCATATCCTTTTGTCTTTCCTTCTCCTTCCCTCTTTCCTGACGAGGCAACCGTTGGTTGCGAAAGCTAGAGTTTTGTGTGTATGTTTGTGTTTATTTGTGTGTCTATCGACCTGCCAGCGCTTTTGTTGGGTAAGTCTCATCATCTTTCTTTTTAAATAAGTATTACAATAGTTGTATTACATGTTTATTACCTTATAAATAAATAAAAAACTTTTTTATTTTAAATTCAGTGCATTAGTATTTGTAAAATGACTCTTAGTGTTCATTAAAAAATGATGATCATTCCACTGGGGACCTGTGGAATGGTACATTAGCTTATTTGTCTAATTTAAAACTCTGCATGACATTAATGAAAAACTGCTTTGACTGGACTAGTATCCCATTACTCTCACTTACATCATCACAAACATCACTTACCTTACCTGTATTCACAAATAACTCTTTAACTTTATTATTCTTAAACTCCACAAAAACCTGAAACTCATCATAATCATAATCATAATCATCATACTATCACCATATTGTTCCAAAATTACTTCATCAATACATCATTAACAACACAAGTTTCATCAGCATCAAAGTCACACTCCTCAACTTCATTTGCAATTTATTTATTTATTTATTTATTTACATGTCAAGTAATGTAGGACAAAATTGAGGAGCAAAAATCCAAGGTCATGGAACATGTCATTACATGAAATTACAACATAAAAGTAATAACAAATAAAAACAAATGTTTATGAACCCAAAAAAGTCAGTCCATAAGTTTAAATAAATGCAATCAACAATGCAACAAGAATCAGCTTAATTTTCCAAGGAACTCCTTGACAGAATAGATGAAGTGACCCATGACGAAACTCTTCAGTTTCAATTTGAAAGCATATGGACTACTGCTAAGATTTTAGGATTCAAGTGATAGCTTATTGAAAATGGATACAGCAATACACTGCACACCTTTCTGCACAAGAGTTAAGGAAGTGCGATCCAAATGCAGGTTTGATATCTGCCGAGTATTAACTGAGTGAAAGCTGCTTATTCTTGGGAAAAAGCTAATATTGTTAACAAGAAATGACAGTAAGGAATATATATTGAAAGCCCAATGTCAAAATACCCAGACTCGTGAACGGGTGTCGACAAGAGGTTCGTGAACTTACACCACTTATTGCCCGAACCACCCATTTTAGAGTCAAAAATATACTATTAGAATGGGAATAGTTACCCCAAAATATAATACCATATGTAATAAGCGAATAAAAATAAGCAAAGTAGACTAATTTTCATGTTGAATGATCACTCACTTCAGATACTGTTCGAATAGTAAAAATGGCAGTATTAATTCTTTGAACAAGATCCTGAACGTGGGTTTCCATGACAGCTTACTATCTATCTGAACACCTAGAGATTGGAACTGATCAGTTTCACTAATCATATGCCCATTCTGTGAAATTAAAATGTCAGGTTTTGTTGAATTGCATGTTACAAACTGTAAAAACTTAGCCTTACTGTGATTTCATGTTAGTTTATTTTCTACAAGCTATGAACTTAGTTCATGAACTGCACTATTTCACACCAAGCCAATGTTGCACACAACATCCTTTATTACCAAGCTAGTGTCATCAATAATCAGAAATATTTTAGAGTTACCCGTAATACAAGAGGGCATATCATTTATATAAATAAGGAACAGGAGTGGCCGCAACACTGATTCCTGGGGCACCCCCCACTTGACAGTACCCAACTCAGACCCCACATCACAGCTGTTATCAACATTGCAAATAATGACCTTTTTCGGCCTGTTGCTAAAGTAAGAGGTGAACCAAATGTGAGCTACTCCCCGTATTCTGTAATGGTCCAACTTCTGGAGCAATATTTTGTGATCAACACAAACAAATGCCTTACTTAAATTAAAAAAAAAAACCTTTTGTTTAACCCATCCAGTACCTCACAGAGAAAAGACAATATAGCATTTTCAGTTAAATGACTTCTAAAGCCGAACTGTACATTTGATAGCAAATTTTGTGATATAAAATGATCAATTATCCTTACATACACAGCCTTTTCAATAACTTTTGCAAACACTCATGGCATAGAAATAGGTATAAAATTATCTACATTATCCCTTTCCCCATTTTTATAGAGTGGCTTTACTACTGAGTACTTAAATCGTTCAGGAAACTGACCATTCCTAAAGGAAAAATTACAAATATGGCTAAACACAGGCCTAACATGTGAAGCACAGTACTTTAATATTCTGCTAGGCACTCCATCATAACTATGAGAGCCCTTAGTCTTTAGTGATTTAATTATTATGAGGAGTGTTTCAGACATCAATCTCGGAAAGGCATTTGCCAAGAAAGTCATATGATTCCCTGTAGAAACCATTTTTTTTAATTCACCAGCAATGCTCATAAAATGATTGTTAAATACTGTACATATATCTGATTTATCAGTAACAGAAATATTTTTATTGCGAACTGACTTTATGTCATCAACCTTAGGCTACTGACCAGACACTTCCTTCACAATTGACCATATGGTTTTAATTTTATCCTGTGAATTAGCTACTCTATGTGCATACCAAATACTCTTTGCCTTCCCAATAATATTTTTAAGCACCTTACAATACTGTTAGTAATGGGTTACTGTAGCTTGATTGTGACTACTTCCAACATTTTGATATAATTCCCACTTTGTTCCACAAGTTAAGAATAGTATCAATTGCAAAGAAATGTATGTTCAAAATTTTTGTTTAGAGCAACATTTTGAATCATGTGCCATCAAAATTTCTGTAAGTAATTCCACCCTATTAATTGTGGCAATTTATAGAGCACCTTCAGGAAATCTTGACCTCTTTTTGAAGCAGCTCGATTTGCTTTTACTGCACTTATTCAACTATAAAAGAGATGTTGTACTGCTTGGAGATTTCAACATCAACTTTCTTACACATAGTAGTGGGAAGACAGACCTAGAAAATCTGATGTACACCTACAACCTTCTGCCAGTGGTCAATTTTCCCACCAGAGTAACTTCATATTCAAGCACACTAATTGACAACATTTTTGTAGACCAGGAGAAATTGGGCAGTATCAGCATTAGTAAAATAATAAATGGTCTTTCTGACCATGATGGTCAAAGACTTACCATCAAAAATATAAATGTTTGTCAGAATAAAACTGAGCCAACATGGAAGGTATTCAGGCCCATAAATGTACTAGCAATCAAAACATTCAAATCATGCCCCCATAATGTAAATTGGAGTCACATATAATCCGAAACAGATGTAAATTCCAAGTACAACCTGTTTAGTAAAGAAATTGCATCAATATTTGAAACCTCCTTCCCAAAAAAAGTTTATAAGAATGTACCAAAAGAAAACACAAAAAAAACATGGATAACAAATGGGATTAGGACATCTTGCAAGCACAAAAGAATTTTGTACATAACAGCAAAAGAATCAGGAAACCCCAGTCAAATAAATCATTATAAAAAGTATTGTAAAACTTTGAGTAAGGTAATCAAACTTTCAAAAAGCATATATTTTAGATCCAAAATCAACCAACCCAGTGATAAAATTAAAGGAATCTGGGACATAATAAGGAGCGAGACTGGTACGAACAGTGCCAGTAAACCAGTAGACATTGTGCTAAACATTGATGACAATACTGTAAGCAACCAAGAGACTATTGCGGATGCATTCAATCACTACCTCATAAGTGCTGCAGAGCAAATTGGTTGCAATGGATCCTTAGAAAGTGCCATGGATTTACTTAAGCACAGTTTTCCCATTCCAGTGAGCAAGATAAGGACATCCCCCATAACCAGATATGAGATTAAAAAAACCATTGCCTTATTAAAATGTAAGGGATCATCTGGTGTAGATAATATCTCCAGTAAGCTGCTAAAAACCTGCTCTGACCAATTAAGCAAAGTATTAGCCCATATATTTAATGCCTCTAAGTACCAGGGTGTTTTACCAGAGGGCATGAAACTTGCTATAGTGAAGCCTCTCCACAAAAAGGGAGACGCAACGCAAGTCTCAAACTATCGTCCAATCTCCCTCCTGTCCACTTTCGCTAAAGTCCTTGAGAAACTACTGCACTCCAGAATTGTAAGGCACCTAGAAAACTTTGGCATCATAAGTGATAGACAGTTCGGTTTCCGGAAAAGTATGTCCACAACTGAGGCCATATTTTCTTTCACAAATGATATACTTGAATCCCTAAATAATAAAATGAAGGCAATTGGAATATTTTGTGATCTGTCCAAAGCCTTCGACTGTGTGGACCACAAAATACTCCTCAACAAAGCATGCCGCTATGGGATAACTGGGGCAGTGGGAAGCTGGCTAAAATCCTACCTCCAAAACAGGAAGCAGAAGGTAATTCTCAATGGGAGCAATAAAGAGGGAGAGGTAGTAGCGTCAGACTGGAGCACTGTACTCCATGGAGTACCCCAGGGATCCGTCCTTGGTCCGTTGCTGTTTCTGATATACGTAAATGACCTACCTTTTTCATGCAATACATGCAAGTTCACCATGTTTGCTGACAACACCAGCATTTTGATTAGTAACAAACAGCTCACTGATATAGAGGTTGATGCCAACAAATTACTTACAGTACCATTAACCTGGTTCCAAGTGAACTCGCTCACAGTAAACCTGAGCAAAACAAATTATATCCATTTCAGCCTTGACCACAAACTCCCCCAGGAGATTACTGTTTTAAATAACAATAATCAGATAGAAAGGGTACACTGCACCAAATTCTTAGGCCTCCACATAGACAGTAGGCTCAACTGGGACCACCATGTCCTTGAGACTGTAAAAAGGCTGTCCTCAGCAATTTTTGCCATTAGGACAATCTCACAATTTGGAGACATAAATGTCACGAAGTCCACATACTTTGCATACTTTCACTCCATTATGTGTTATGGCATCATCTTCTGGGGCAATTCACCATCATCTAAAAAAATCTTCCACAAGCAGAAAAAAGTAGTCCGTATAATGTACAGAGCACCCCTGAGAACCTCCTGCCGTACGCTCTTTAAAAAACTTGGAATACTTGCCACAACCTGCCAGTATATTTTTTCCCTAATGAGTTTCTTGGTTGACAATCCTGCCCACTATGAAACCAATGAAAGCTTCCATTATCACAATACAAGAAAGAAGGCTGACCTTCACTTTGAACTAAAAAGTTTAACTCGGGTACAGAAAGGAGTGCATTACTCCAGTGTCAAAATATTTAACTTATTACCGAGCTATATAAAAAGTCTACGTAGTAACAGTGCATCATTCAAAAACAATCTAAAGTCATATTTAATCGAGAAAACGTTTTACTCACTTGATGAATACTTCAACAGAGAAAAGTAGTCTTTGTATGTATTTATATTTACTGTTGTTTGTTTATGTTCTTTTTGTTCCTATTTGTAACCATATACTTACTGTGACAAATAGGCTTTTGCAATGTGGTAAACTTTGCATAATGTATTATTCCTAAGACTTTATTTTAGTTCATTATTATTTTTGCAAGTCTTATGTAATTTACGTCTAGTTCTGCTCTTGTAAACTAATTGATACCATGGTCTGTGAACATATATTACTCAAGTCATTCTACATCTTAGCGTCATACGCATAACAGGATCTATGGAATTTGTAGATAAATAAAAATAAAGATATCCTTATCCCACTAATCAGCCACCCAGGCTGCCTATTAATGCTAGTACCCCATTTAGAATGTTCTAATGGAAAGCAACTCTCAAAGGGTATGAGAAATGTGTTAGTGAAAGCATTATATTTGTCACCTATGTTATTGGCACTGTAAACATCCTGCCACTCTTGTAGCAATAAGCTATCAATCTCACACTTGCCAACCTCAGTCACTTCACAGCTCTCATTGACATTTACATAAAAAAACACTATCTAATTCAGATGCAGTACAGTTATTACCTGTTTCACATACATCAATAACACTCTTTTCTGACCGAGAGAAGAAATCATTAGTACCTACTACATCAAAATTCTCATTACTCTCACATTCTGGTTTGTGATTAGTATCTACATCATTGTAATTTAACACAGTATTCCAAAACTCCTGATCAAAACATAAATGATTAATCTGGTGTTCCTTCTGATCAACTTCAGATGCCTATGCTACATTATTAGTACTGTTATTATTGTCTAAATGTACATGTAAGTTGGGGTCCTGTACTTGTTGTTTCCTTGCCCCAAAACTGTGGACCTTCATTGAGTCAGACCACTGTTTCCCAAACATTTGCCTTTATGATTGTTTCTCCTATTATATTGCCCATGGTTATCCCCATTATTCTTGTTCTGCTGAGGATCAAAATTTCTGTCTCTATTAACATTTTGACCCTGATTGAAATTACCATTATCTCTGTTTCCGTAGTTGTCCCCATTGTGATCTCTATCATTTCAATTGCTATGGTACATGTTTCTTTCTGCTTCCCTATCCAGCCTATCTACACATTGTAAAAGTTGTTCTAGACAATCATCAGGTCTGTGTACTAAATCCCACTGCAACCTTTCTGGTAATCTCCTTTCTAATATATCAGTTAATGTCATTTCGTCAAATGGTCTGTCAAGGTGTACTAATTTCTTAAGTTGATTCTTAAAAAATTCTTTCAGTGTACCGTCCCTATTCCTATAGTTTGGACCATTCAGAAATTCAGTTTTAATTCTCCCTTGTTCAGCTTCTGACCACAATTTATTTAAAAAAACTTTTTTTTCAAAGCTTTGGTTTGTCACCCACTGACTTAAATTTAGATTTACTCACGGCAGAGCTTCACCTTCAAGACACCTTTTAACAAATTTAATCTTTTGGTCATCACTCATGCCTGACACAAAACTCTCTCTACAATGGTGTCGAAAATCCAGTGGATGAAAAACTTTTGATTGGAATTTTGGAGCAGGCAATACCATTGTTTGAGTACTGATTGTGTGAATGAAATTTTCCTGAACTACTGAAACTTTTTGATCTAGAACATTTACATTATTGAGCACACTGTTTTCAACATTTAAAATTTTTTGATCTAAACTACTAAAGTTCTGTTCCATTTTTTCCTCTATGACCTTCGGTTGAACTCTGACGTCATTAACATTCTTCTCCTGATGCAAAGATTGTGCAACTAACACATTTTCCAAAACAAAAAATTTATTTTCTGTTACATCGACTTTTTCATTCACACTTTTTAATCCATCTGACAAACCATTTTTTAGCTTCGAAATCTGACTGCTAAGTTGGTCTGTTTGGTATTGTACTCTGTCCATTTTGTCCTTGTAGTGAAGTAAACTTTTCGGTTAACTGACCATTAACTACACTAAATTTTCTATTGTTGTCTATCTTCATTTCCTCTAATTTTAATAAAATCAACTGCAAAATATTGGTTTTCACTGTTTCTTTGCTAACTACACTTTAACTTAGTTCAAATGTGTCTAGGCTGAGTCCTACAGCTTTCATTTCATCACTACTGCCCTTGTCTCTATTCATTTTCCTAGCAATTATGTGAGTCCACTAACAATGATTAATTTCACAAATGTTTTCTGATGTCCTCCGTCATAGTTGTCAAGTCCTCCTTCAATTCATCCGATCCATCATTGTTGATATCATAGGAAATTCTCGTCACTGTTGATACAACTTTGTTGGGCAGCTCTCTGGTCTTCTTTCTTAAGGTGATTGGAGTTTTATAACTTTAACTGACATAAATTACTATTCCTTCTTCTTCTACATCTAAATCTACATCTACATGGTTACTCTGGAATTCACACTTAAGTGCCTGGCAGAGGGTTCATCAAACCATTTTCATACTACTTCTCTACCATTCCACTCTTGAATGGCGCATGGGAAAAAGGAACACCTAAATATTTCCGTTCGAACTCTGATTTCTGTTATTTTATTATGATGATCATTTCTCCCTACGTAGGTGGGTGTCAACAAAATATTTTCGGATACAGAAGAGACAGTTTCTTAAACAGATCTCAGCGCAAAGAAAACTGCCTTTGTTTCAGTGACTGCCATCCCACCTCGTGTATCACATCAGCGACGCTCTCACCCCTATTGTGCGATAACATGAAACGAGCTGCCCTTCTTTGCACTTTTGTGATGTCCTCTGTCAATCCTACCTGGTAAGGATCCCACACCGCACAGCAATATTACAGTGTAATGTAGGATGTCTCTTAAGCGGGTTTGTTGCATCTTCTAAGTGTTCTGCCGACAAAGTGCAGTATTTGTTTCGCCTTCCCCACAATATTATCTGTGTGGTCTTTCCAATTTAAGTTGCTCATAATTGTAATTCCTAGGTATTTAGTTGAACTGACAGCCCTTAGATTTGGACGATTTATTGTATACCCAAAATTTATAGTATTTCTTTTAGTGCCCATGTGGATGACCTTGTACTTTTCTTTGTTTAGTGCCAATTGCCACTTTTTGCACCATATGGAAATTCTCTCTAGATCATTTTGTAATTGGAATTGATCATCTGATGATTTTACTAGACAATAAATTACAGTGTCATCTGCAAACAATCTAAGGGGGCAGCACAGATTATCACCTAGATCATTTATGTAAATCAGGTAGCAGAGGGCCTATGACACTACCTTGCAGAACACCAGATATCACTTCTGTTCTACTCGACAATTTACCATCTATCACTACGAACTGTGACCTCTCTGAGAGGAAATCACAAATCCAGTCACACAACTGAGACGATACTCCATATGCATGCAATTTGATTAGTAGTCGCTTGTGAGGAACTGTATCAAAAGCCTTCTGGAAATCTAGGAATACGGAATCGATCTGAGATCCCTTATTGACAGCACTCATTACTTCATGGAAATAAAGAGCTAGCTGTGTTGCACAAGAACGATATTTTCTAAATCTGTGTTGGTTATGTATCAATAAGTCATTTTCTTCAAGGTGATTCATAATGTTCGAGTACAGTATATGCTCCAAAATCCTACTGCAAATTGAGGTCAGTGATATGGGTCTGTAATTCAATGGGTTACTCCTATTTCCTTTCTTGAATATTGGTGTGACCTGTGCAACTTTCCAGTCTTTAGGAACAGACCTTTTGTCAAGTGAATGGTTGTATATGATTGCTAAGAAAGTCACTATTGTGTCTGCATACTCTGAAAGGAACCTGATTGGTATACCATCTGGACCGGAAGACTTGCCTGTCTTAAGTGATCTGAGTTGTTTCGCAACACCTAAGATATCTACTTTTATGTCACTCATGCTAATAGCTGTTCCAGTTTCGAATTCTGGAATATTTACTTCATCTTATTTCATGAAGGAATTATGGAAAACTGTATTTAGTAACTTCGCTTTAGTGGCACCATCATCGGTAACATTTCCATTGCTATCGCACAGTGACAGTATTGACTGTTTTTTGCCACTGGTGTACTTTACATATGACCAGAATCTCTTTGGGTTTACTACCATATTTTGAGACAATGTTTCATTGTGGAACCTATTAAAAGCATCTCGCATTGACGTCTGCACTAAATTTCGAGCTTCCATGAACGTCAGCCAGTCTTGGGGATTTTCCATTCTTCCAAATTTGGCATGCTTTTTTCGTTGCTTCTGCAACAATGTTCTGACGTGTCTTGTGTACCATGGTGGATCAGTCCCATTTCTTATTAACTTATGTGGTATGAATCTATCTACTGTTCTCGATACCGTATCCTTGAATTTGAGCCATATCTGGTCTACACTTACATAATTAGCTTGGAAGGAATGGAGACGCTCTCTTAGGAAGGCATCAAGTGAATTTTTATCTACTGTTTTAGATAGATATATTTTGCGTTTATTTTTAGTGGTTTTGGTTGATATGGTTTTGAGCCTCGCTAATCCCTGTCTCCACCATGACACTCTCTCTTAGATCAGAATTATTTGAGACTAAGAAGTCAAGTGTGTTTTTGCAACCATTTACAATTTGTGTGGGCTCATGAACTAATTGTTCAATGTAATTCTCAGAGAAAGCATTTAGTACAATTTCGGAAGATGTTTCCTGTCTACCAACAGCTGTGAACATGTATTTTCACCAAGAAATCGAGGATAGATTGAAGTCTGCATCAATTATAACTGTATGAGTGGGGTACTTATTTGTAATGAGATACAAGGTTTCTTTGAACCGTTCAGCTATTATATCATCTGAGTCAGGGGGTCAGTAGAAGGAGCCAATTATTATTTTGATACGGCTGTTGAGTATAACCTCTAAAGTAATTTGCAGGAACTATCTATTTCAACCTCACTACAAGATAGACTACTACCAACAGGCACAAACACACCACCACCTACTTTATTTAATCTATCCTTCTGAACACAGTTTGCGCCTCTGTAAATATTTCGGCAAAATTTATCTCCGGCTTTAGCCAGCTTTCTGTTCCTATAACGATTTCAGCTTCAGTGCTTTCCATCAGTGCTTGAAGCTCTGGTACTTTTCCAATGACAATTTACAAATACAATACCAACTGTTGCTTGGTCGATTCTCGTCGTTTCTTTGCCCTGTACCCTTTGAGACTGGAGCTCTTTTTGATCTTTTCCGAGACTGTCTAACCTAAAAAAACGCCCAGCCCATGCTGCACAGCTCTTGCTACCTGTGTAGCTGCCTCCTGTGTGTAGTGGGCACCTGACCCATTTATTGGTACCTGAAACCCCACCACCCTATGGTGCAAGTCGAGGAATCTGCAGCCTACACAGTCGCAGAACCATCTGAGCCTCTGATTCAGACCCTTCACTCGGCTCTGTACCAAAGGTCTGCAATCGGTCCTGTCAATGATGCTGCAGATGGTGAGCACTGCCTTCATCTCACTATCAAGACTGGCAGTCTTCACCAACTCAGGTAGCCGCTGGGAACCAGAGAGAATCTCTTCCAATCCATATCAACACACGTCATTAGTGCCGACGTGAACCACCACCTGCAGTTGGCTGCACCCTGTACCCTTCATGGCATCCGGAAGGACCCTTTCCACATCTTGGATGACTCACCCTGGTATGCACATGGAGTACACATTGGCTTTCTTCCCGTCCTTAGCTGCCATATCCCTAAGGGGCTCCATCACCCACCTAACATTGGAGCTCCCAATGACAAGCAATCACACCCTCTGTGCTTGTCCGGACCTCTCAGGAAGACCAGCCACTGCTGCAACTGGCGAGGCCACCCTTGCTGGCTCAGAAATACTTTCAGCAGTGGGCAGTACCTCAAACCTGCTACGGAGGCATGAGGGTAGAGCCTTGTGGCCAAAACCAACTTCTGCCTTCTGGCCAGGGATTCGTGACCCCGCCATGGTTCGCCAATCACTATCAGGCAAGTGTCGACCGGCAGGGATGTCCAAATCAGAGGGCACAGTTGCATCAGAGATCCCAAGCAATGCTACAGGTTCCAGAAGCGCCAAAGCGCTCGCCTTGGATGTCCCAATGTCACTGCAGCCCAGGGCAACAGCCTGGAGCCTGTCGACTCCAGCCAACACATTTTCCAGCTGTTTATGGATGGAGGCCAACGCACAAAACTTTGTTATCAGTCAACACTTGTAATTTTACCTTCCCACACATCTCTATTAAAATTTTCTGTGTTTGCACAAATTTTGAAGACTGCGAGAGGTGTGAGATATACAAAAGAATAACTTCTTACTTATCTTCATCATCCCATTGTTGTTGTTGATGGCTCAAAGTCTTGTCTAGGGGTACATTCTTGCAGCTTAAATTTCGATTTTATAGGTTCTTGATGACTAAGTTACAGATGAGGATTTGCCTGTATTATTCTTGAATTTTATTCTTTGTCACGTCTTTCAACATCACACCGTTTTTCCACTTTCCACATTCAAGAAAACCAATAACTTAGAAAATGTCTACTTCCATCAGAGGCATGCCCACCATTCTTACATTCTGTAGTCCTGACAATATTCCAAAGAGTTTATAAAGCAACGAGTTTACAAACTTTCTTTACCAAAGAAGAATCTTCACCAAATTATATCATTATTTTATAAGGAAATACAAAAATAAATTTAGTAATTAGAGTTAGAATGTACAACTAATAATATGAATTTTAAGTATGCCATGAATTTTGTAATTTCAATTATTTTTAAAAGAAGAGTAATTTTAACTGTTAGTACATGTCGATTGTAACATATTAATATCTTTTTTATACATTTTAGCCAGAAATATAATACATTGTATACAGAATCATATGAGTTCCTTTAATGAAACAGCTGAGATAATTTTAACCTATGCAAGAATCAATAGTATACATGGTATCAATTATCTCTATAAAAAAAATGTTAGAGGAGGGTGATTCATTATAAGCAGTAAAAACAACACAACCTGAAGTTCAGAAATTGTGCAGCATGTGTTATTGTGAATTCAGCCTCTACAGTCAAATGGAGTTGAGAGTAACTGACACATGACTGGCAAACTGATTTGAGATCTACACTGACCAACTACCACAAAAGTCAATGGATCACTGAGCCCCACATTCAGCACATTCAAATATCTTAACACATGCAGCTCTACAATACAAGTTCTGTATCTGATTTTTTGTTATCATTTTTGTTGGATAGACATTAAAAAAGAACAACATGGTATCCTACAGTCAGGTCAAGCTGGACAAATGACTTCCAAAACTGCCATAGTTGAAACATGTAAGCTAAGACAATTCAGCATGTCCAGTACTTTGATTCTGGACCAATTTGCCACAAAAAAATAGGCTCAAAAATTCCACTGAGCTTTGAAAAGTGAATCTTTCATGCAAAATTATGACAAGTTACACAATGACAAGGACATTTAGAATATATGCAGAAATATTTCTCAGGCAAAAATTAAAAAATTATCTTTCTGTTCTTTACTCCAAGATCTTACTTGTATGTTATAACTGGCATACTACAACTTCAGGAAAACTATATTGTTCAGAAATCACCAACAAATAAATAGCATTTGACAGTATTCCTTACTGTGTATGTAATGCTGCTGATGGCGAGGCTGGAGAGAATATTACTCATTGCACTTTACTGAGTGATCTACTTTTGCTATAAGAAGCAATCTGACAAAATGAACAGCATATGGTATTCAACAGCATATGGTACAAAAGCATATTTGGCCCAGATAAATTACCATGAGAGTTGATTCCAGTTGCTACATTCTGAATGTATGGGTACATATGTGTGCGTCTGATATTAGTGGCAGGATGCAGCCTGTTTCTCTCTGTTCCCTCACAATACTAAGAGATTGTTGATCATTCTGAAAAATGTGCTGTCATTACATGGGATATTGTGAATTGTGGTTTACTTGTCTCATAACGTACATAATCTAAATCATCTGATAGAGGTACAGGAGACACATCAAATTATGGTAAAATTTCACCTTAAACACAGAACATCTGATGTTAACAAACAGCATAATAATAATAATAATACAATTTTGTTATATATACACTGAAGAGCCAAAAAACTGGTACACCTGCCTAATATCGTGTAGGACTCCCACGAGCATGCAGAAGCGCTGCAACATGACATGGCATGGACTCGACTGATATCAGAAGTAGTGCTGGAGGGAACTGACACCATGAATCCTGCAGGGCTGTCCAAAAATCCATAAGAGTATGGGGCGGTGGAGATCTCTTCCAAACAACACATTCCATCGCATCCCAGATATGTTGAATAATGTTCATGTCTGTTGTGTTTGGTGGCCAGCGGAAGTTTTTAAACTCAGAAGAGTGTTGCTGGAGCCACTCTGTAGCAATTCTGAACATGTAGGGTGTCACATTGTCCAGCTGGAATTGCCCAAGCCCGTCAGAATGCAGAATGGGCACGAATGGATTCCGCTGATTAGACAGGATACTTGTGTACATGTCACCTGTCAGCCTCATGTCTAGACATATTAGGGGTCCAATATTGCTCCAACTGCACATGCCCCACACCATTAAAGAGCGTCCACAAGCTTGAACAGTTTCCTGCTAACATGCAGGGTCCATGGATTCATGAGATTTTCTCCATACCCATACACATCCATCCGCTCGACACAATTTGAAACGAGACTCATCCGACCAGGCAACATGTTTCCGATCATCAAAGTCCAATTTCGGTGTTGATCGGCCCAGGTGAGACATAAAGCTCTGTGTTGGGCAGTCATTGTGGGTACACAAGTGGGCCTTCAGCTTTGAAAGTCCATATTGATGATGTTTCATTGAAGTGTTTGCATGCTGACACTTGTTGATGGCCCAGTATTGAAATCTGGAATAATTTGTGGAAGGGTTGCACTTCTGTCACTTTCAACAATTTTCAGTCATCAATGGTCTTGTTCTTGCAAGATCTTTTTCTGGCTGTACTGATGTTGGAGATCTGCTGTTTTACCAGATTCCTGATATTCACGGTACACTTGTGAAATGGTCGTATGGGAAAATCCCAACTTCATCGCTACCTCGGAGATGCTGTGGCCCATGTCTTATGTGCCAACTATAACACCACGTTCAAACTCGCTTAAATCTTAATAACCTACCATTGTAGCACCAGGCACTTTTTACATACCTCTGTATTTGAATATGCCCACCAATACCAGTTTCTTTGGTGTTTCAGTATACAAACATAAGAAATTTCAAGGTAGTTCCATAAATGATAAATACTAAGTAACAAATAGCTGTGGGTGGGTGGATTTTAAATGGTGAACCTCAGCATGCCAGCCAGAGACATTAACCACTATGCTACACTGCATACAGTACAGCTCACAGCATTGGTCCATCTCCTGCAGAAATAGTGACACTGTTCCAGAAGCTCTCATTGCAGCCAACCATCGTCCCTTGGACCTAAATTTTGTCAATGGTCCTCTGTATGGTAGTTCTGGTGGATCCTTATGTTCTAGTCATGTTACATCCTCTTAACTATGATGAGCATCAGAGGTAGCCCATCCTGTCTGAGCATTGCAGTCATTGAGGTGATCTTCAGTTCCCTTGAACGAGAACACCTCTTTGTTGACCTGCATGTCAGTACTGTAACAGGGCTACATATGGGGGCACTGATCATATCTCTGTCCTTTCGTGTTCCTAATAAGGAATCATAATCATCGGGTGATCGACAAGCCATAAAGGATACTATACAGCCAAAAATAATGCTATAGTAATTTTTTTGATAATTCTGTTTTCCAGACAGGTGTAAAAATCTGAGCATCCAGACTCAATATGGAAGCCAACTGTCTTGCTCTTTTAGTCCCACTCATGAAGTTTTTCATGTAGTCATACTGAACATCACCCAGTTCAAATGAGAACAGTGTACTCATTGTCATTTTGGTATTGTGGAGATTGTACTGTCTTGCTTCACTGTGTGTATGTGAATGTCACAATGGGCAGTCTTGTATCCAAATATCTCTGTTCAGCATCATCATACATCAAGAACATATCTGTCTATTTCTTATTAATGTGTTATGTGAGACCATTCATCTCTGGATTGTAGGCAGTTGTCATTCTGTGGGTGATGTCAAAAAGTGAATTTACCTCTGCTAGTAGTCTAGACTGAAAAACTGTTCCACAATCAGATATCATCACACCAGGTGCCCTGTGCTTCAAAATGATGTTTTCTACAAGGAACCTCACAATTAATGGAGCTTCAGCAGTCAGCACAGCTTTGGGTGAGGGAGTTAGTAAACATTATTAGCCATAGATTCCCATTTGTCAGCTTGGGGAATCTCTCCAAAAGGTTCATTTCAGTTTGGTGGAACAGTGCTGCAACAAGCATAATTTGTACCAGGCACCCCAGAGGTAATTGTTTCATGTGATCTAACCACTTCCACTTCTTACAGTGGCTCACATAGTGTTTAACATTTTGGCAGTGACTTAACCAGCGATACATGCATGTGATTCTGTCTACAGTCTTCAGGAATGACCAAATGTTGAAGTATCATAGAAATTTTTGGGATAGCTGACCGTACATGAGCTGGATTGATAAGTACTGTATTTACCCCATCAGATCATAGTTCCTCTTATACAATGTTCTGATTATTAATTGAAATTCTCTGTTGAGTAGTTCCTTCTTCTTCTTAAAGGCTTCTATGATTTTCAGCAATGTTGGATCTTCTCTCTGTTCTGCATTAATATCTTTAGTGCAGCAATGACAAAATTCATTCAGTCTTCTGTGGTCTGCCAAAGGATTTCTTGGAAGGCACTCGGCATCCTTCTGTTTGCATTTGCTTTTGTATACCAGTGTGATGTCATACTCCTGAAGGCTCAGTGCCCATCTCACCAATCAACCAATAGATCTTTTAGGTTAGTCAGCCATCATAGAGAATGGTGGTCCATTATAAATGTGAATTTTTGCCAAATAAATGCAGACAAACTTTCTGATGGCCCAGACAACTGCAAGATACTCTTTCTCAATAGCAAAATATTACCTAAAGGGCTTGGAGAGCTCTGGAAGCTTAAGCTACCACCTTACTAATTTTGCATTAGAACTGCACCTGTCTCAAAATCATTAGCATCAGTTTGAAGTTCTGTCTCAGCATTCTCATCAGCACCTTCTTAAGCACAAGGAAAGATCTTTCTTGCACTTTGTTCCAGGAAAATTTGGTGCCTCCCTGCAGTAGTTCTTGCAAGGTATGTTCCAAGGTAGAGGAATACTTTATGAATTCTGGTAGTATGAACACATTCTGATAAAACTTTTCACATCACAAATGTGCTGAGGAATTGGAAAATCTGTGACTGCTATTATTTTCACTGGATTGGGGTGGATTCCATCACCATTAAGTATGTGCCCCAAGATTTTAATTTCTTGGGTGACAAAGAGGCACTTCTTTGGATTCAGGTGGAGGTCTACAGTCTGAACACATTTCAGCATAGTTGTCAAGCAGCTTAGACATTCTGCAAGTTTCTTTGAAGAAATGACAGTGTTGTTGTGATAGCAAAGACACATCATCCATTTAAGGTGTTGAAGGAGGTTGTCCTTCATACAGGGTGACAATTACTGAACTATATGAAAAAAATGTAAATTAGTTACAAACTATAGTATGTGCCCACTTTGTTGAACATGTAAATGTCACTACAGATATTTGGATTTAGGTTATGAAATGTTTGATATGCCTGCCATCACTGGTGGTGATGTGGAGATGGACAGTAAAATTCTGTATGATCCCCTGAAGTGTTGGAACATTGATGCTGTCGATGACCTCTTGAATGGCTGTTTTCAGCTCAGCAATGGTTTTTGGGATTATTGCTGTACGCCTTGTCTTCAACATAGCTCAAAAAAAGAGTCACACATGTTCAGATACGGAGAATATGATGGCCAATCGAAGCCAATGCCAGTGGCCTCTGGGGCACCCCAGAGCCAGAATGCGGTCCCCAAAGTGCTCCTGCAGAACCTCAGTCACTCTCCTGCTTTGATGGGGTCAAGCTCAGTTTTTCGTTAACCGCATCTTGACAAAATCAGAGTCACTTTGGATAATGGTGATGAAATCATCTTCCAGAGCCTTCACATACCGTTCAGTAGTCACTGTACCATCAAGGACTATTGCACCGATTATTCCATTACTGGATGTTGCACACCACACATTCACCCGTTGAGAGTGAAGAGACATCTTGATTGTTAAATACAGATTCTCAAACCCCCCAAATGCGCCAATTTCGCTTATTGACGAAACCATCCAAATGAAAGTGGCCAACAACAACATGGCACATGTGCATGCACATAGTAATTCCCATCTTACCCCGCGGCCAACCATGCAGTTTGAATGTCCTAATGAAATTGTTCAGAAGTTATGACAATGATATTTCATACAGTTCAATAATTGTCGCCCTGTGCATCTGAAGGTGGCTAGTGTATGTAGTACAAACAGCATGACTTTGAACTATAGAGGCTGTCAGGAGTTATGACTTCCCAGTCAGTATTATCAACCTCGTACTGTGACAGTAATCACTAGGCCACACTGCATGCAGCACAGCTAGTGGCTATATTTGACAATGAAATGAACACTTGAGAGCAGATTTGCTTGAGAAGGTAGAATTTGGCTTCTACATGTGACTGGATCAAGAAACAATGTTTTGTGGCATAAAGCTAAATCTGAACAGAGAGTGGGCAAAGGAGTAATAATTTGAGAAGGAAGTTTGTTACCAATATTTATGAAGTAATTACTGAATATTTCTTTACTGTCAGAGATAGTGCTATACTAATTCTTAATGTATGTTACTGAGTGACCCTCACCTTTCTTACAACTGACTCATTGATAACTCTCATGTGGCTTTTTATTTACACTTTGACTTTATTATAAACTGCAGGTTGTAGAATATCTTGGCTTTGTGAATAGCCTTGTTGAGAATTTTTGTACACAGTATGAAATAGTCATGAAATAACTTATTGTCTGTAGCTCTTTTATATGCAAACAGTTTTTTTTTAATTTTTGCTAGAGACTTGTTTCCCAGAGTTAACCATTTCTTACTAGACATTTTGCACTGGGGTTGTGTAGATTTAAACCTGACTGGAAACAGTACATCATAACAGTGCAGCAGAGTACCTGCCAATTCATCTACCTTAGTACCATCATAACAGGCACTATAAACACCCCTGCAAACAGCTTTATTCAACAAATGTGTGAAAGTTTGCTACACTGTTTTTATTGTCTGCCGATGCTCATTTTTATTGTTGGAATATTTCTGTCTGCTTATCTATGTTTGGCATAGTCATTTCAAAGTTAATAGTTACAATGAGATAGACCATTAAAATATTGTTTAACCTGCATAATAACAATATGTTGGTATTGATGAAAAAGGTGTCAATAACTGAGAAACTAGTAGCTGTTATTCTTGTAGGTCTGTGGTCCATGTTAGAGCAGTTTAACAAATAAAGCAGTTTTTACCATGCTGAGAAAATGTCTATGACACTGCAAGATGTTAGGGTACTTTGAGCTGTAGAGTTGTAGCACAGTGTCTAGTTTAGAACTGAATATTGGTATGCTACTATGAAGTAATCTGTAGAAGCATATAGCTAAAAGCTTCATGAAGCTAATCTTTACTGCTACATATTCAAAATGTGTTTCATAGTTCAGTTATTTCATTTTAAATATGGGATTATATTCTACAGTGTCTCTGGTAAGAACTGGACAGCTGCCTCCCTTGTGGTCATTTCCACAGAAATGGTTAACACAGTGGTAGCCTGGAAGGGAAAAAAACTCATCTTTGAGCAAATTCTCAGCTACACAAAGTAGATCTACAGTTTTAAGTGGTTTTATATGAATATTTGTAGGTCTAAACGTTTGTTTCTGATGCTTTGCAGATATTTTGGAAGAAAACAAAAAAATTCTGATTTTTTTGTGTAGTACACTGCTTTTAGTTGATGTCTCAATCGCTTTTAAATGGGGAGTAGATGGCTCAAAAATTTTAAATTGTTGTAAAAGGGATAGGTTTGTGCTCTTACTTGGGCTAAATTTGGAGTCTTGTTGACACAGGATGCTAAAAATATTTGAGATTTCTGTTTTTTCTGCTTTTAGTGGTTCTACTGTTAACTTATACTGCTGTTTGTGCCGACTGTGGGCTATCTGTGGAACTGGCTCGGGGTGTGGAGCTACTGCTTCTACTGTGTGTGGTGGTATCTCTCTCTTTGTGCCACTACTGCTTCTGCTGCACATGGTAGTGATGTTTTAGTTACAGCCTACTCATTCTTCTTGTCTTTGACTAAAAACTCATTTGGATGACAAGGAGATATAGTTTTCATGCCATTCACTTCAGTACCCACTGATGCTTCTGTTGACTCTTCGCCTTTTTAGCAGTTTCTGCATATTCTGTTGGCACTGATTTTGGTGCTACTGTTTCTACCTCTTTTAGTAGTGCATTAGTGCAGTGTTTTTCAAGTTCAAATCTCCAAAATCAGCACAGCTGGAAAAAGATCTTGCAAGAACAGGACTGTCGACAACTGAAAATTGGTCAAAGTGACAGAAGTGCAACCCTTCTAGAAATTGCTCCAGATTTCAATACTGGACCATCAACAAATGTCAGCATGCAAACCCATCAATGAAACATCAATATGGGCTTTTGGAGCTGAAGGCCCACTTGTGTACCCACGATGACTGCCCAACACAAAGCTTTATGCCTCACCTGGGCCCATCAACACTTACATTGGACTGTTGATGACTGGTAACATGTTGCCTGGTTGGATGAGTCTCGTTTCAAATTGTATCGAGCGGATGGACATGTACAGATATGGAGACAACCTGTTGACTCCATGAACCCTGCATGTCAGCAGAGAATGGTTCAAGCTTGTGGAGGCTCTGCAATGATGTGGGACATGTGCAGTTGGAGTAATATGGGACCCCTGATGTGTCTAGATATGACTGACAGGTGGCACATACATAAGCATCCTGTCTGATCACCTGCATCCATTCATGTCCATTGTACATTCTTACAGACTTGAGCAATTCCAGCCGGACAATGCGACACTCCACGCATCCAGAATTGCTACAGAGTGGCTCTAGAAACACACTTCTGAGTTTAAACACTTCCACTGGCTACCAAACTCCCCACCCATGAACGTTATTGAGCATATCTCATACTCTTACAGACTTATGGACAGCTCTGCAGGATTCATGGTGTATATTCTCTCCAGCACTACTTCAGACATTATTTGAGTCCATGCCATGTCGTGGTGCAGCGCTTCTGCATGCTCGTGGGGGCAGTACATGATATTAGGCATGTGTACCAGTTTCTTTGGCTGTTCAGTGGATATTCTGGAATATTCAATGATTGTTTAACTAGCAGCATGTACCATCCAGGAGTTCTGTTCTGTCTGTCTGTTGATGATCATAATAAACATGCTTTCAGTGCTGAGAGTTGTACTTCATTGATGACCTTGCTTTTGTACTTGGACTCGATTGTGGTTATCATGTGACAATACAATAAACTGTTCTTCGCTATTGGGCCTATTTCCTAAAGTGTTCAATGCACTAAAAGTAGTCGTTCTTTTTAAAAATGTTGAAAGGAGGGATGTTAATAATTACAGATCCATCTTGATCCTATCAAGCTTATCCAGGGTTCTTGAGAAAGCAGCACATGTATGTGACAGCATTATTAGGTTCCTGGAAATCAACTATTTATTGATCTATTATCAGTTTGGGTTTTGAAAAAGAGAATCACTAAATGAGGCTCTATATACACTACTAAATGAAGTTTATAGTGTACTTAATGGCAGTGAACATACAACAGGAGTATTGTTTGAAATTGCAAAGATCTTCAGTCTTGTCAACCATCAATTACTTAAGGAGAAACTGCTATAGTATGGAATTGGAGAAAAACACAATGATTACTTTTGATCATATCTCTCAGACCAAATACACAGAGTTGTAATCACCTCAAAAACAGTTTGAAGCATACAGTCAATAGTGTAAGTCATAAGGCAACATATTGCTCAAGGATCCACACTTGGTCCACTTCTGTTTATTAAATTTATCAATCTGCCCCAAAATACACAGAAAGATCTGCCAGTAACAAATTCAAATTGCTGTGCTAATGAACTCAATAACACGACTTCTGACATAGATTCCAAACTCGTAAACTCCTTAAACACGAAAAAACTGTTACAGGATAAACAGGATAAAGACAAAACAGTGACATTAAAATTGCTATACAAAGAAGAAATGAAGGTGATAAACGGATATTCGTTGGACAAATATATTATACTAGAACTGACATGTGATTACATTTTCACGCAATTTGAGTGCATGGATCCTGAGAAATCAGTACCAGAACAACCACCTCTGGCCGTAATAACGGCCTTGATACGGCTGGGCATTGAGTCAAACAGAGCTTGGATGGCGTGCACAGGTACAGCTGCCCATGCAGCTTCAACATGATACCACAGTTCCTCAAGAGTGGCGACTGGCGTATTGTGGCAAGCCAGTTGCTCGGCCAACATTGACCAGACGTTTTCAGTTGGTGAGAGATCTAGACAATGTGCTGCCCAGGGCAGCAGTCGAACATTTTCTGTATCCAGAAAGGCCCTTACAGGACCTGCAACATGCGGTCGTGCATTATGCTGCTGAAGTGTAGGGTTTAGCAGGGATCGAATGAAGGGTAGAGCCACGGGTCGTAACACATCTGAAATGTAACGTCCACTCTTCAAAGTGCCGTCAATGTGAACAAAAGGTGACAGAGACGTGTAACCAATAGCACCCCATACCATCACGCCGGGTGATACGCCAGTATGGCGATGATGAATACACACTTCCAATGTGCTCTCACCGCGATGTCGCCAAACACGGATGCGACCATCATGATGCTGTAAACAGAACCTGGATTCATCCGAAAAAATGATGTTTTGCCATTTGTGTACCCAGGTTCGTCATTGGGTACACCTTCGCTGGCGCTCCTGTCTGTCGTGCAGCATCAAGGGTAACCACAGCCATGGTCTTCGAGCTGATAGTCCATGCTGCTGCAAATGCCATCGAACTGTTCGTGCAGATGGTTGTTGTCTTGCAAACGTCCCCGTCTGTTGACTCAAAGATCTAGATGTGGCTGCACAATCCGTTTCAGCCATGCGGATAAGACGCCTGTCATGTCGACTGCTAGTGATACGAGGCCGTTGGGATCCAGCACAGCATTCCGTATTACCCTCCTGAACCCACCGATTCCATATTCTGCTAACAGTCATTGGATCTCGACCAATGCGAGCAGCAATGTCGCGATACAATAAACCGCAAACGCAATAGGCTACAATCCGACCTTCATCAAAGTCGGAAATGTGATGGTACGCATTTCTCCTCCTTACATGAGGCATCACAACAATGTTTCACCAGGCAATGCTGGTCAACTGCTGTTTGTGTATAATAAATCGGTTGGAAACTTTCCTCATGTCAGCGCGTTGTAGGTGTCGCCACCAGTGCCAACCTTGTGTGAATGCTCTGAAAAGCTAATCATTTGCATATCGCAGCATCTTCTTGCTGTCAGTTAAATTTCGCGTCTGTAGCACGTCATCTTCGTGGTGTAGCAATTTGAATGACCAGTAGTGTAAATGTTCACTCATTACATATAGTTTCATCAAGAATCGATGATGTCAGATTTCAAAATGTGTCTAGAAATCGAAAGGTAACCACTATATTCCTCAACGTGTGGATAGATGACACTCCACAGGGGGGGCATACATTTAAAAAGGTTAGTAAATAGACTGAGCATTTAGTGCTATGCATTTAATGTCTTGAGTAAAATGTGTGATATCAGAACACTAAAATGTGCATACTTTGCACTTTTACAGTCAGTTCTCTCATACTGCATTTCATTCCAGGGAATCTAACACAGAGAGATATTTATTATGTAGACGAGAATAATTCCAATAATGAGACAAGTGCCTCTCTCTTCCATCACTAAACACCCATTTCTGGAGCTCAATATCATACCAGTGCCTTGCATTTACATTAATGAAACAGTGGCTTTATTCATGAAAATTTACATATTTTTTACAAACAATAAACATATTCCTGATAATTAAATGCTTCATTCCAATGGTGTGCCTATAACAATTCTATGGCTATGTAAAGGGTACAACAGTGTAAAACACATGAGAGTTCTGTACAAAAAGTTACCTGAAAGCTTAAAGTAGAAGAGAGAAAGATTCATAGCAATAATAAAAATGTTACTTCAGAAGAACTGCTTCTCTCCAGTTGTTATTGTTGTGATCTTCAGTCCAGAGACTGGTTTGATGCAGCTCTCCATGCTACTCTATCCTGTGCAAGCTTCTTCATCTCCAAGTAACTATTGCACCCTACATCCGTCAATCTGCTTAGTGTATACATCTTTTGGTCTCCCTCTACAATTTTTACCCTCCACACTGCCCTCCAATACTAAACTGGTGATCTCTTGATGCCTCAGAACATGTTCTACCAATCGATCCCTTCTTCTGGTCAAGTTGTGCCACAAATTCCTCTTCTCCTCAATCTATTCAGTACTTTCACATTAATTACGTGATCTATCCATCTAATCTTCAGCATCCTTCTGTAACACCACATTTCAAAAGCTTCTATTTTCTTCTTGTCTAAACTATTTATCATCCATGTTTCAATTCCACACATGGCTATACACCATACAAATACTTTCAGAAAGGACTTCCTGACCATTAAATCTATACTCTATGTTAACAAATTTCTCTTCAGTAATGCTTTCCTTGCCATTGCCAGTCTACATTTTATATCCTCTCTACTTTGACCATCATCAGTTATTTGGATCCCCAAATAGCAAAACTCATCTATTACTTTATGTGTCTCATTTCCTAATCTAATTCCCTCAGCATCACTTGATTTAATTCGACTACATTCCATTATCCTCGTTTTGCATTCTTTGATGTTCGTCTTAAATCCTCCTTTCAAGACACTGTCCATTCTGTTCAACTGCTCTTCCATGTCCTTTGCTGTCTCTGACAGAATTACAATGTCGTTGACAAATCACAAAGTTTTTATTTCTTCTCATGGATTTTATTTCCTACTCAAAATTTTTCTTTTGTTTCCTTTAATAATTGCTCAATATACAGATTGAATAACATCGTGGATAGGCTCCAATTCTGTCTCACTCCCTTCCCAACCACTGCTTCTCTTCCATGCCCCTCGACTCTTTATAAATGCAATCTGGTTACTGTACAGTTTCTTTACAGTAGAGGAATTTATAAATAACCAAATTATATATTTTCTTATAAACCATAAGTTTATAGCTAATTTTGTTCACACTAAAAATATAAGTTATTTTTATTATTAATTATAATACACTACTGAGAAAAAATGCAATATCATCAAGGACTGTGTTCAGTGGCACCAGGGTATAATAGGTGTATGCTGAGGTGGTGTTGTGTTAACGATTCATTTTTCATGGTTATTGGCAGTCAGATGGCACTCTGGATGCCTGCCAGAACTCCCTTTATTATGACTTTGCAGGCTGCAACAGAGCTGAATTTAGTGTTTGCAATATTCATTATAGGGTACAACCATGCCCTACAGATGGATATGTACAACTGTCGAACAGATTTAGTCATTTAGATGAGGTCACATTAAGAATCAGCATACAAAATCTATTAAATTTGAATTCAGGAGGGTAGTAAGCAAGCCAAAAATGGATTATTTTAGAAAACCCCTCAAAGACATGAACTGGAATGATGCATCATGATATCAATGAAAAATATAACATTTATTAATAAAAGTCCTTACTTCATCTGAAACCAGTTTACCCTTAAAAGTACCCAGATAACACCAAGGTAAAAAAAAAAAAAAAAAAAAAAAAAAAAAAAAAAAAAAAAAAAAAAAAAAAAACACAGATCACTCAGGGGATAAAAGTATCTAGTAAGACATAAAAGGAAACTGTATCTATCAGTCAAAAACACTATGATATTGATTAAAGGTAGTAACTCACCATATAGCGGAAATGTTGAGTCGCAGACAAGCACAGAATATAGACTGATAAACAAGTAAGCTTTCAGGCAAAAAGCGTCTCTGGCAGCTGTAGCCAGACTGTGAGTAACTGCATGATGGGAGAAGCAATCTGGGTGTTTGAGGTAAGGAGGACGCTGGGGCTGTGATGGGGAGGGATAGCAGGATAGGAGTGGGATACAGTGAAGTGCTGCTTCTACATCTACATTTATACTCCTCAAGCCACCCAACAGTGTGTGGCGGAGGGCACTTTACGTGCCACTGTCATTACCTCCCTTTCCTGTTCCAGTCGTGTATGATTCGCGGGAAGAACGACTGCCGGAAAGCCTCTGTGCATGCTCGAATCTCTCTGATTTTACATTCATGATCTCCTTGGGAGGTATAAGTAGGGGGAAGCAATATATTCGATACCTCATCCAGAAACGCAACCTCTCGAAACCTGGACAGCAAGCTACACCGCGATGCAGAGCGCCTCTCTTGCAGAGTCTGCCACTTGAATTTGTTAAACATCTCCGTAACGCTATCACGGTTACCAAATAACCCTGTGACGAAATGCGCCGCTCTTCTTTGGACCTTCTCTATCTCCTCCATCAACCCGACCTGGTACGGATCCCACACTGATGAGCAATACTCAAGTATAGGTTGAATGAGTGTTTTGTAAGCCACCTCCTTTGTTGATGGACTACATTTTCTAAGGACTCTCCCAATGGATCTCAACCTGGCACCCGCCTTACTAACAATTAATTTTATATGATCATTCCACTTCAAATCGTACCGCACACATACTCCCAGATATTTTACAGAAGTAACTGCCACCAGTGTTTGTTCCTCTATCACGTAATCATACAATAAAGGATCCTTCTTTCTATGTATTCGCAATACATTACATTTGTCTATGTTAAGGGTCAGTGGCCACTCCCTGCACCAAGTGCCTATCCACTGCAGATCTAGCTGCATTTCGCTGTAATTTTCTAATACTGCAACTTCTCTGTATACTACAGCATCATCCGCGAAAATCAGCATGGAACTTCCGACACTATCTACTAGGTCATTTATATACAGGGTGGTCAGAAAATGTCTGAAACGCTTGTAGTGATGTTGAAGGGAAAGTTGTACTGAGACATAAATGTTAAGAAAAAAATTCGATACATTGCACCATTTCCGAGTTACGTAGCTTAGAAGCTAGCCAATCAGGTCGTTTCGCGCTCAGATTCAAACAGCCTGGAAAGTGCAGTGTTGCCAAACGTATTCTTCATGTGGTTTGTTCAAACCGAACAAAAGAGCAACACAAATACAAATACGGAAAAATATTCACCTGTAGCAGGGATCAAACCCAGGATCAACGTGTCAGCAATTCCGTGCGGTACCATCTACGCTATGACAACATCCGACTCCAATCATCTCGGCCTGTGTAGTGAACCTTTATCTGCTTGTCATTCGATCACCATCAGGAACTGTATGTATGCAGTCGATCTTTGTCGGAAGACTTAGCTGCGCAGGTACACGGAAGCAGGTGTGACAGAACCACAATGGAGGTAGGCTTGACACACACGTAGTGGTAACATGGCGCGACATCTGTACTCCTTCGAGGAATACGCCGATATGCATTTAGCATACGGCGCTGTGGGTCCAAATGGACCGAAGCCCTGCAACATTTACAATGCAGGATTTCCCAACCGTGTTATTCCGTGTGCGAATACCTTCATAGCGGTTGATAGACGGTTAAGGGGGACCAGAAGTTTTGCTGTAACAAATGTTGATGCTGGATGAGAACACTATGTACGGAACGTTCAATTAGAAGAAAACATTCTTTATACAGTTGCTGGAACACCTAGTACCAGCTCAAGGGCCATTGGTAATGCACTGGGGGTAAGTAAAGTTATTCCGCTGTTCTTATTGTATGCCTGCAAACCACACATGGTAAAATTTATCCATTTGTTTGTCGCTACAGGTTTCGCATACTGTAGTATTGGATATCCTACACGATGAAGACCTTTTGGTAACGCACTGGGGGTAAGTAAAGTTATTCCGATGTTCTTAATGTATGCCTGCAAACCACACATGGTAAAATTTATCCATTTGTTTGTCGCTACAGGTTTCGCATACTGTAGTATTGGACATCCTACACAACGAAGACCTATTTCTGTACCACCTACAGAAGGTGCACGATGTGGTGGAAGGGGACTATCCCTCTCCTTACCAATATTCTGTGTGGTATTTAAATAAATGTAACTAATATCCGCATTTCGAAAGAATGGTGTTGTGGACAGACGAGGCATGTTTCACCAGAGAAGGACCATTCAACTCCCGAAACAGCCACATTTGGATTGATGCAAACCCGCATGGTACTTACGTTAAATCATATCAGCAGAGGTTTATCATAAACATTTGGGCTGGTATTGTGGGCGACTGTTTGGTGGGTCCCGTTCTACTTCCCCCACATTTAAATGGACAGACTTATTTAGCATTCCATGAAAATGTCCTTCCACTGTATGTAGATGTTCCACTGGCGGTCCGGCAAGGAATGTGGTTCCAACATGATGGTGCACCGCCCCACTTTGCTGCTGCAGTACGTGAGCATTTAGATGCGTTGTATCCTCAAAGGTGGATTGGCCGAGGTGGTCCAGTTCCCTAGCCAGGTCGTTCACCAGATCTGATGCCGTTAGATTTTTATCTGTGGGGGCATGTGAAACAAATCGTCTACGCGATCCCGGTAGTCACAATCGAAGAGCTTCTTGCGAGGATAATTTTAGCCTTTGATGAAATCAGGGAAACCTTTGATTTTGGAAAGCTTGCGGACTCCATGACGCAGCTGTCCACAACAGGCTGGAGGAGGACACTTTGAGCAGCTACTGTGAAGATTTATTGTTACGTTTTGCTCCTGGAAATTATGTTGTTACTTTAAAGACCTGACAAAACATCAGTTGTATTCTTTTTTTTTTTTCATCATTATTTTCCCTGTATTTGTTACATGTATTGCTACTGACTATGTATGAATTTTACTGCTTTTCTATAATTATGTCCAAACAGTTACATATTGTTAGACCTTTGTCCAATGCAATCATAAGCAATTATTGAACGTTATGGATGCTGTAGCTGTTGGAATAAATGAACGCACTTGTGCCCATCGCCAATGGGTTTTATGTAAATAGAGTTGTACAAATCCTTTATTAACATGAAATTCATACATAAACGTACAAACAACAACAAATTGGTTAAATAAAAATAAAATAATGATCCTGCCAGGGGTTGAACCCGGGACATAGCATTTCTCATGTCTAGCCTTCTACCCCCAGACCATGCTGCCTGATAAGGCAACAGCCTTTAATGCGTAGCCTTATAGCCATATGCTTACAACATGAAACATACATTTGGTAACACCGCCCCTCGCAGGCCGTTTGAATCTGAGTGTGAAATGACGTGATTGGCTAGCTTCTAAGCTACATATCTCTGAAACGGCGCAACGTATCGCATTTTTTTCTTAACATTTATGTCTCAGTACAATCTGCCCTACAACATCACGAAAAGCGTTTCAGAGATTTTCTGACCACCCTGTATATTGTGAAAAGCAATGGTCCCATAACACTCTCCTGTGGCATGCCAGAGGTTACTTTGTCTGTAGACGTCTCTCCATTGAGAACAACATGCTGTGTTCTGTTTGCTAAAAACTCTTCAATCCAGCCACACAGCTGGTCTGATATTCCATAGGCTCTTATTTTGTTTATCAGGCAACAGTGTGGAACTGTATCAAATGCCTTCCAGAAGTCAAGGAAAATGGCATCTACCTGGGAGCCTGTATCTAATATTTTCTGGGTCTCATGAACAAATAAAGCGAGTTGGGCCTCACACGATCACTGTTTCCGGAATCCATGTTGATTCCTACAGAGTAGATTCTGGGTTTCCAGAAATGACATGATACACGAGCAAAAAACATGTTCTAAAATTCTACAACAGATTGATGTCAGAGATATAGGCCTATAGTTTTGCGCATCTGCTCGACGACCCTTCTTGAAAACTGGGACTACCTGTGCTCTTTTCCAATCATTTGGAACCTTCCGTTCCTCTAGAGACTTGCGGTACACGGCTGTTAGAAGGGGGGCAAGTTCTCTCGCGTACTCTGTGTAAAATTGAATTGGTATCCCGTCAGGTCCAGTGGACTTTCCTCTGTTGAGTGATTTCAGTTGCTTTTCTATTCCTTGGACACTTATTTCGATGTCAGCCATTTTTTCGTTCGTGCAGTGATTTAGAGAAGGAACTGCAGTGCGGTCTTCCTCTGTGAAACAGCTTTGGAAAAAGGTGTTTAGTATTTCAGCTTTATGCGTGTCATCCTCTGTTTCAATGCCATCATTATCCTGGAGTATCTGGATATGCTGTTTTGATCCACTTACTGATTTAACGTAAGACCAGAACTTCCTAGGATTTTCTGTCAAGTCAGTACATAGAATTTTACTTTTGAATTCACTGAACGCTTCACGCATAGCCCTCCTTACGCTAACTTTGACGTCGTTTAGCTTCTGTTTGTGTGAGAGGTTTTGGCTGCGTTTAAACTTGCAGTGAAGCTCTCTTTGCTTTCGCAGTAGTTTCCTAACTTTGTTGTTGAACCACAGTGGGTTTTTCCCATCCCTCACAGTTTTACTTGGTACATACCTGTCTAAAATGCATTTTATGATTGCCTTAAACTTTTTCCATAAACACTCAACATTGTCAGTGTCGGAACATAAATTTTCATTTTGATCTGTTAGGTAGTCTGAAATCTGCCTCCTATTACGGTTCCTAAACAGATAAACCTTCCTCCCTTTTTTTATAATCCAATTTAGTTCCATATTCAGGGATGCTGCAACGGCCTTATGATCACCGATTCCCTGTTCTGCGCTTACAGAGTCGAAAAGTTCGGGTCTGTTTGTTATCAGTAGGTCCAAGATGTTATCTCCACGAGTCAGTTCTCTGTTTAATTGCTCGAGGTAATTTTCAGATAGTGCACTCAATATAATGTCACTCGATGCTCTGTCCCTACCACCCGTCCTAAACATCTGAGAGTCCCAGTCTATATCTGGTAAATTGAAATCTCCACCCAAGACTATAACATGCTGAGGAAATTTATGTGAAATGTATACCAGATTTTCTCTCAGTCGTTCTGCCACTACCGCTGCTGAGTCGGGAGGTCGGTAAAAGGAGCCAATTATTAACCTAGCTCGGTTGTTGAGTATAACCTCCACCCACATTAATTCACAGGAACTATCCACTTCTATTTCACTACAGGATAAACTACTACTAACAGCGACAAACATGCCACCACCGGTTGCATGCAATCTATCCTTTCTAAACACCGTCTGTGTCTTTGTAAAAATTTTGGCAGAATTTGTCTCTGGCTTCAGCCAGCTTTCTGTACCTATAACGATTTCAGCTTCGGTGGTTTCTATCAGCGCTTGAAGTTCCAGTACTTTACCAATGCAGCTTCGACAGTTTACCATTACAATACCGACAGCTGCTTGGTCCCCGCATGTCCTGACCTGGCCCCGCACCCTATGAGGCTGTTGCCCTTTCTGTACTTGCTCGAGGCCATCTAACCTAAAAAAAAACGCCCAGTACATGCCATACAATCCCTGCTTCCCATGTAGCCACCTGTTGGGTGTAGTGGACTCCTGACCTATCTGGCGGAACCCGAAACCCCACCACCCTATGGCTTGTGAGAGCATACAGGAACGAGGTGGAGATACGGTAGGGCAACTAGGTGCAGTCGGGATGGCAGGAGGTGGGCGGGGAGGGGGGGGGGGGGAGGAGGAGGAGCAGAAAATGAGAGAAGTAAAAAGACTGTGGGTTCATTTGTGGAACAGAAAGCCATGTAGTGCTGGAGTGGGAACAGGGAAGGGATAGATAGGTAAAGGATGATGATTAATGAAGGTTGAGGAGAGGAGGGTTACGGGAATGTAGGATATATTGCAGGGAGAGTGCCCACCTATGAAATTCAGCGAAGCTGGTGTTGGTAGGAAGGATCCAGATGGAAAAGGCTGTGAAGGAGTCATTGAAATGAAGAATGTCGTGTTGGACAGCATGCTCAGAAACTAGGTGGTCCAGCTGTTTCCTGGCCATAGTTTGTCAGTAGCCATTCACACGCAGACACACTGCTTGTCGGTTGTCATACCCATGTATAGTGCAGCACAGTGGTTGCAGCTTAGCTTGTAGATCACATGAGTGTCTTTGATGAGAAAGGTGATGTTTGTGGTGGGAGGATGTATGGGACTGGTCTTGCAGCTAGGTCTATTACAAGGATATGAGCCATGAGGCAAGGGGTTGGGAACAGGGGTCGTGCAGTGATGGAAGAGGATATTGTGTAGGTTTGGTGATGGCAGAATACCAGTGTGGGTTGGGTGGGAAGGAAAGTACGTAAGACATTCCTCATTTTAGGACATGATGAGAGGTATCCAAAACCCTGGTGGAAAATGTGATTCAGTTGATCCAATCCTGCTTGGTATTGAGTCAGAAGGGGAATGTTCCTCTGTGGCCAGACGATGGTTGGTTGGTTTAAAAGGGGGGGAAAGGGACCAAAATGCGAGGTCATCGGTCCCTTGTTCCCAGTAGAAAAATTACCCAAGGGAAAGAAAAAACAAAGAAGACATATGGCACAATAACAGGAGAAAGGAAGAACCAGAAGAACGACAGAAGGACAACAAACACTACAATGTACAAAAGAGGACAAGAAAACCACAAAGAGATACAAGAAAAAGGGAGAGGAGAATAAAAACAAGAAAGCATGGCTGACCATGAGAATAAAAAAGGAGAAGCCAGTCACTCTGCAACACATTAAAACCTCCACCCTAAAAGCCCTAGTGTGGAAGAGACAGAGGGGTGAAGGACATGTGCTAAAACTCAGATCAAATGATAAAACCCACCCTTACGAATATAACGTAAAACTAAAGCTGCTGTTTAGGCATTGTCGCCAAACACTGAAGGCAGGGTGATGGGAAAGTTAAAAGTCCACCGCAAAGTGGCTAAAAGTGGGCAGTCCAGCAAGAGGTGGACGACCATCATTTGTGAGCCACAGGAGGCACTCATGCATTAGCCACATACGGCCAATATGAGGTCGACAAAGGACAACTGATTCCCTGCAAGAAGCCCGCAAGGAAGACTTACACACATTCACAGTTTCCTTAGTGACACGAAGTTTGTTGTGCATACTGTTATGCCAATCCGTCTCCCAAAGCCGAAAAACCTTTTGGTGTAAGACAGAACTCAGGTCAGCTTCAGAGATACCCATCTCCAGGAGTGCTTTCCGCGTAGCCTGTTTGGCCAGCCTGTCAACAATTTCATTGCACGGGATTCCGACGTGTCCTGGGGTCCACACAAACACCACTGAACGACTGGACCATTCCAGGGCAGAGATGGACTCCTGGATGTTCGCTACCTAAGAATGGCAAGGGTAGCACTGGTCAACAGCTTGTAAGCAGCTCAGAGAGTCAGAACAGAGAAGAAATGACTCACCAGAACAGGAACGGATGTACTGAAGTGAACGAGATATGGCCACAAGCTCTGCAGTGAATACACTGCAGCCAGTGGGCAAGGAATGCTGTTCAATATGGCCTCTGTGGACATAGGCAAAGCCAACATTACCATCAGCCATCGAGCTGTCAGTGTAAACAACTTCAGAGCCCTGGAAGACATCAAGAATCGAGAGGAAGTGACAGCGGAGAGCGGTTGGGTTAATGGAGTCCTTAGGGCCATGCAACAGGTGCAGACGAAGCTTCGGCCATCAGCTGAGGTGTACACCATAAAGGTGTATGTGAATGGACCTCAAGTAGAGACGGTAAAGGGAAGGACTCCAGTTCGGAGAGAAGGGATCACACGCGAACCGCAAACTTGAGCCCTGCCCTTGGCCGTGGATGTGGAAGATGAACTGCTGCGGGTGGGAAAAGGAGACAGTAATTTGGATGCTCAGAATAACTATGAATGTGCACAACATAACTGGTGAGCAGTTGTGCACGTCGGAACCACAATGGACGGACTCTGGCCTCCACCAGGACACTGGTCACCGGACTCGTTCTGAAAGATCCCATCGCTAGGCGAACACCACAGAGGTGCACTGGGTCAAGGAAATGCAACACTGAGGGCAGCACCGAACTGTAAACCAGACTCCCATAGTCAAGGTGGGATTGAACAAGGGCTCTGTAGAGCTGCAGTAGCGTAGAGCGATGTGCACCCCAGTTGGTGTTGCTCAGGCGGCAGAGAGCATTGAGGTGCTGCCAGCACTTACACTTAAACTGACAAAGGTGAAGTAGCCACGTCAATCGGTTCTTGTAATATCCCTGTAGCTGCGAAGGGCAGGGGGTCTGCATTGATGGGAACCAGGTTTCCTGGAGGGCAATGCAGAAAGCAGGTGTAAAGCTTATTAGTTGCCGCTCTGCCAGGTTGTAGAAAAACCTGCCACAATTCCACTGGAAGAAGATGTGATTGTGAGACTAAGAAGGCATGAAACACTCAATGAGGTAGTCTTATGCCTCAGGATCACCTGCTGCCACAGACTTTTTTCCTGAACAGGCTATATCTATTGTGTCTGCGGGTCTGGTGAGATCTAGGTCCTCAGCAGATGCCAGAATCTTCACCTCATCCTCAGACGCAGAGCTCGTATGCAGCAGTGGTGTGGGTGCCACCACAATTCCCTTGGTCTTGGGGGTCTTCTTTCTGGATTTCTCTTGCTGCTCCTTGGGTTTCTCTGGCTGGGAGGACTTCACTGATCCAATCTCCAGGACAGAGGATGATCGTGAAGCCCTACAACAAGCTGCTTTTGGACACTGGCGGGTATCATCTTTCCCACTAGCAGAAAACTGGGAAGGGAGTGACCCAAGGGACTCCTTCCTAGCGAGAGGAGTTGAAGACGACTTACGCTTCTCCGGCTGCTGGTGTTCCCGATGGTTGGGGGGACAGTGCTCCCAAGGTATGTGGTGCGGGAGCTACAGGGAGGGAAGGGCCCCCCACCATCAAGGGGGCAGGTGTAGTCTTTCAGCTCTGAGAGCCGACTGGAACTCGCGGAACTGATGGGGCTGCAACTGTTCTCGTAGCGGCGGCATAAGAGGAGGTCATAGCCAGCGGATGTAGGCGCCCAAATTTCTCCTTTTGGCCTCAGTGTAGGTCAGTTGGTACAGGGTCTTGTATTCCATGATTTTCCTTTCTCACTGTAAAATCCTGCAGTCTGGTGAACAAGGGGAATGATGCTCTCTGCAGCTGACACAAATGGGAGGCGGGGCACATGGAGTATTGGGATGGATGTCCACAATTTTGACATGTGATGCTGGAAGACACTTGGCCGAACTTCAAGCAATTAAAGCACTGCATTTGGGGGAGGGATATATGGCTTAACATCACAGTGGTAGACCATCACCTTGAACTTCTCGGGCAATGTGTGACCCTCGAAGGCCAAGATGAAGGCACCAGTGGCAATCTGGTTATTCATCATACCCCAATGGACATGCCGGATGAAATGAACAGCTTGCCGCTCTAAATTGGCGTGCAGCTCGTCGTCAGACTGCAAAGGTAGGTCCCTGTGGAATATAATACCCTGTACCATATTTAAGCTCTTATTGAGGCGTGATGGTAGCAGAAACATCTCCCAACTTGGCAGAAGTGAGTAATGCCCATGACTGGACAGAGGATGCTGCTTTATCGGGTAATGTGTCACTCTCGAAGGCCAAGATGAAGGCACTGTGGCAACCTGATTATCCCTCGAACCCCGATGGACACGTTGGACAAAATAAACTCCTCGTTGCTCTAAGTTGGCATGCAGCTCATCGTCAGACTGCAAAAGAAGGTCCCTGTGGAATTTATGTTCTTATGAGGAGTGATGGTAACGGAAAAAACCCCCAGCTTTTCACAAGCAAGTAAGGCCCGTGACTGGACAGAGCATGCCATTTTTATCAAGACTGACACTGACCGCATTTTGGACAAGCTCTCCACCTCCCCAAACATGTCCTCTAAATGCTCTACAAAAAACTGAGGCTTTATAGAGACAAAGGAGTCCCAATCAGCTCTCGTACATACAAGGTACCAGGGCGAATAAGGTTCGCTGCCATCCTTAGCCTGGTGTTCCTCCCATGGTGTGGTGGCCAGGGAGGGCGACGATTTAGCATCATGCTTTCTTGCATTGTACTGAGACCTGGAACACTTAGAGACTGCTGGTGTTTGATCACCAAGTGACGACATGGTATGCTTCATCATGCATCATCCGCCCTGATGCCACCCACTCTGACCAGGGGCCCTCCCCACGGGCGCCACCCAGCCGAAACGGTCACTTGGCAGGATAGCCATTGCCGGGAGTCCCAACGCCCCAGGGTTACAGGCATCTACTCCGTGGCATACATGGGGAGTTAATGGTGCAGGTATCAGCAGAGCGATACCTGTGTATTATTGGAAGGACAAACAGCATTGGTCGGTTTTTTTTTTTTTTGTTCTTTTATTATCCGCAAAATCGATTTTCGGTCACTTAGTGACCATCCTCAGTGCTGTAGTATACAATTAAAATTTTTATGCACTGGTATCAACAAGCTTAGAGCGATCACATAAACTTGCTCAGTTGCCAAAAATCGATTATGCGGATTTAAAAAAAAAAAAAAACCAATGCTATTTGTCCTTCCAATTATATCCATTACCTGGTCGTGGTGCACAGAAGACTCCATGGAGTAGCCATATTGATACCTGTGTAGTCAGGGGGCTAAAACCGACAGGGTACATGGTGTATCCACCTGGACTGTCTACTGAGTTGGGTGTTGGATATGAGGTGCCAAGAATTCCATGGTCCTCATTGGTGCAGAAAACACTGTTTAGTGGGTGGAGGAAAATACACCCCGGAAGGTGTCCTCGCTCAAGAGATGGATTAGCGGGACTGCAGTGCCACGACGAGAAAGTGGGCTAAGGATCTCAATGCACGATGGACACGATGCACCACGTAAGGTGCCCTTCCCCAATGGGCTCGCTCTACGAGAAAATTTTGAAAAATGGAGGTCAAACCCTACAAGGGAGCATCACATAAAGGCTGAAAGGTGTGAGACTCCTTTTAGTAGCCTCTTACGATAGGCAGGAATACATCAGGCCTAGCCTAACTCCCAAGCCCGCATGGGGGGCCAGACGATGGGCCTTTGGGAGGTGGTAGATGACTGAAGGGGTAAGGCACAAGAAATTTGTTTCTGTACAAGGTTGGAAGGGTAATTACAGTCTGTGAAGGCCTCACTTAGACCCTTTGTATATTTTGAGGAGGACTGTTCACCAGTACAGATGTGATAGCCACGGGTGGCTAGACTGTATGGATGAGACATCTTGGTATGAAATGGGTGGTAGCTGTTGAAGTGGATGTATTGCTGGTGATTGGTAGGTCCAGTATGGATGGAGGTGCTGATGTAGCCATCTTTGATATGGAGGTCAACATTAAGGAAGGTGGCTTGTTGGATTGAGGAGGACAAGATGAAGCAAAGAGAGGGAGGGGGGGGAGAAGGTGTTGAGGTTCTGGAGGAATGTGGATAGTGTGTCCTCACTCTTGATCCAGATCACGAATATGTCTTCAAAAGAATCTAACCAGGTGAGAGTTTGGGATTTAGGGTGGTCAGAAAAGATTCAACTAGCTGGCCCATGAATAGGTTGGCATTGACAATTTGGGGGGGGGGGGGGGGAGTGGTATTACCATCAAATTACCCATCTCTGGCTGCAACCCTTCCTTCCACAATTACCACCATCTGATCAGATTCCACCAACCCTTAACCCTCACCTCCTGCAAAACCGTATCAATCAGCCCCAAAGCTCCTTGCAATACCTCCTCCCCATACATAAAATTCTCGCGCTGTGCAGTCCCAAATTCCTGGATTCCATCTCGCACAATGAAACACTTGCCCTCCAAGAAATAGAGAAGCTTGCACAACGCCATCTCAGAAAACACTCTAACCTGTTCACTTCCAACTCCTGTCTTGGACTATCACCATCCTCCAAAGCTCCCCCACTTCTCCCCATAGCTGACAAACCCTGCCTCACAGACTTACTACATTTACCTCACACTCAAAAACTCCCATCACATACAGAATCCAGAACCTAAACAGAGTCATGAACTTTTCCTCCAAAAAAATTTAGCTCCACGGAAGTATCAGTCCTTTCCAAAGGCCTTACCTTTTGCTCCATTCCCAAACTCAATCATGTTGGAGCTATTAAAGACCTTCTGTCCTCCTGGATCCCAGATGTAGCGCCCTGGCTAACTCAGTTGACTCCTCCATCCAACACTGATCCACCCCCACAGCACCCAAATCACCCCATTTACTTTCCATAATTTCTTAACCTTGAACCTTGCCTCACCATCATTCTCTAAATCCCTCAACATGCAAACTAACTTACATCTACAGAAAAAACCGCACTCCATCACCTAACAACTGAGCCTGATCTTATAATTCTACCTGCTGACAAAGGCTCCACCGCTGTTGTTTTGAACTGCAAGGACTACCTGCCATAGGGTCTCCACTACTCCCCATACTGCTGCCCCTTCTACATGCTTTCTGAAGTCCATAAACCAAACCAACCAGGATGCCTCATTGTGGCTGGTTACTGAGCCACTGAGAGAATCTCTGCTCTTGTAGGCCAAAACTTTCAGTCTATTACCTGCAACCTACCCTCCTAGATAAAATATACCAACCATTTCCTCCACCAACTCTCCACAGGTTTTGTTCCTTTACCACACAGTACCCTGCTTGTCACTACCGATGCCACCTCCCTTTACTCTAACATCCCTTATTGTTGGTAAGGCGGGTACCAGGTTGAGATTCATTGGGAGAGTCCTTAGAAAATGTAGTCCATCAACAAAGGTGGTGGCTTACAAAACACTCGTTCGACCTATACTTGAGTATTGCTCATCAGTGTGGGATCCGTACCAGATCGGGTTGACGGAGGAGATAGAGAAGATTCAAAGAAGAGCGGCGCGTTTCGTCACAGGGTTATTTGGTAACCGTGATAGCGTTACGGAGATGTTTAACAAATTCAAGTGGCAGACTCTGCAAGAGAGGCGCACTGCATCGCGGTGTAGCTTGCTCGCCAGGTTTCGAGAGGGTGCGTTTCTGGATGAGGTATCGAATATATTGCTTCCCCCTACTTATACCTCCCAAGGAGATCACGAATGTAAAATTAGAGAGATTAGAGCGCGCACAGAGGCCTTCAGACAGTCGTTCTTCCCGCGAACCATACGCGACTGGAACAGGAAAGGGAGGTAATGACAGTGGCACGTAAAGTGCCCTCCGCCACACACCGTTGGGTGGCTTGCGGAGTATAAATGTAGATGTAGATGCACATGGCCTTGCTGCTGTTGAACATTACCTTTCTCAACATCTGACAGATTCCAAACCCACACCCCGTTTCCTGGCCACCATGACCAACTATATCCTCACCCACAATCACTTCTGCTTTGAACGCATTATCTACAAACATATCTGGATTACAGCAATGGGCACCCACATGGCACCATTCAATGCCAACCCATTCATGGGCCATCTAGAGGGATCCTTCCTAACCACCCAGAATGAGGAGTGAGCAATTTGAACACGACATCTCTTGTACCTGGCATCACTTTTGAATAATCTGACAATGCACACAATTTTGACTTAATGAGCTGCTAATGATACAAATGACATTTATTGTAGCAATAATTACATTAATTATACAGATAACTGTATAACAATTACAATCTACTATGAAACTGAAATGAAAAGACACTTCACATGTTATACATGTTACAGATAGTATTCTGCTTGCTGCAGTCCTACATTCTCTGTTCCGAAATATACTGACCATTAGTTATTTGGATAAATTGGCTCTGCACTCAGATTCATATACATACATACTATAAAATGGCTGACAATGATCAGTGTCGAAGTAAAGTAGTGACAGTGTAATGTCCCAAAGCAGCATGTATGGATAGTCTCTGCAAATTCTAGAAGCATCTACCCATCTCTGGTGTCACCTTACACCTCAATAATTCTCGTACAAATAGTGTGGTACCCTAAGAGACGTTGTTCGTATCAGAAACCACCGGGGACTTAATTAGTAGCATTCTGTTTAGAATCTCAGTACCACACACAACTTTGTGAACCTGTTGTTATATCAGGTTCTCTGTCTCACTGCATATTGCAAGTCGAAAAGCTCTTCAACATACATGGTTTTGCATTTTTATTCACAAAGCAGCAGTTATACTGTAATAATTGAGTAGATCACACTTTTTGTTCTTTCAGTATTTATAGACTGAATGAGTTTTGCTAAACGCTGACTTGCTCTTGACATTACTGCCAGTGTTTAATGTTACCTGTTCAGTATCCTGATAACTGCCATTCCTTTCACATTAGCAGAAGATGTAATCAAACTTGCACTGCGCACATATGCTGGTTTCATTTTCTTTGTAACGTTTTTGATCATACAGTTTCCTTGTACAGTGGATTATCTTCATTTGGAATGTTACATTATTCATATCTTACGAAGGCTCTCTTTGTGGATGTTCATGTTTTGCAGTCAATGCTGGATTACATTTTCATTTGTGTTGTTCTGTTTTGGGAATGGTGCAAATGACAGTGATCTTAAGAAATTCATTTTCTAGTCTATATCACAATGTTGCCTACTCACATTTTTACAGTATTACTACTGCAGATGCTCCAAAAATATTAACTGCCTCTTGTGAATGTGCTTTACCAGTTTCAGTATATGTAAGACAGAAAAACAACGAAAGTAGCTGATTTATGATATTTAGTTTGCAGCCTATGTAACTGGGCATTATTAGTAACTATAAAACCTAGCTGCAGGAATGAGAAAACTCTCACTTGCTAAATGAAACAAGTTTGGTTGTCAAGATAGCAATGTGTGATGCCTTCAATGACTTAGCAGAATATTATTAAATGGTATTTCACAAAACCCAGAGAAATTCTGGTTGTATGTAAGGGCTGTTAGTGGCACCAAAGTTAGTGACCAGTCCCTAATGAATGAGACAGAAACAAATTGAAAACAGCAAAGCAAAAGCTGATAGGTTTACTCAGTTTTCAAATGTTAGTTTAAAAAGGAAAACATAGGAGAACTGCCCCAATTTAATCCTCGTACCACTGAAAAGATGAATGAAATATTAGTGTCAATGGTGTTGACAAATAACTGAAATTGTTAAAATTGAATGAAGCTCCAGGACCTGATGGAATCCCTGTCAGATTCTATACTGAATTTGTAGCTGAGTTAGCTCCTCTTCCGACTATAATCTATCGTAGAACCCTCAAACAAAAAACTGTGCCCGCTTCTTGGCGAGGAGTAAAAAAAGCAAAAGTCACACCATTCTACAAGAAGGGTAGTAGAAGTGATCCACAAAACTACCATCCAATATTCTTGATATCAATTTCATGTAGAATCTTAGGACATATTCTGACCTCAAACATTATGAGGTATCTTAAACAGAATGACCTCCTCAATGACAACCAGCATGACTCGGAAAACATCAATCCCATGAAAACCAAATCTCACTCTTCTCATGACATATAGAAAGCTTTGGATCGAAGCAGTCAGGTAGATGCAGCATTTCTTGATTTCCAAAAAACATTTGACTCAGTTACACATGTACACTTATTGTCAAAAGTATGGTCATATGGGGGTATCGTGAAATTTGTGACTAGACTGAGGAATTTTTGGTAGGGAGGGCGTACCATGGTATCTTGGATGTAGTAATCGTCAGAAGAAGAAATTTCAGGTTTTCCCCAGGGAAGTAAATTGGGACCCTTGCTGTTTATGTTGCATATTAATCACCTTGCAGACAATATTAGCAGTTAACAGAGACTTTTTGTAGATTATGCAGCTATCTATGACTAATATCTGAAAAAAGCTGCATAAATATTCAGTGAGATCTTGATAAGACTTCAAAGTGGTGCAGAGATAGGCAACCCTGCTTTGAATATTGAGAAACGTAAAATTGTGCACTTCATAAAATGGAAAAAACAAAAAAATAATATCCTATGAACATAATATCAATGAGTCACTGTTGAAATTGGCCAACTCATACAAATTCCTCAGTGTAATACTTGGGGGGGGGGGGGATATGAAATGGAATGATGAAGTAGGATCTGTCGTGGGCAAAGCAGATGGTACACTTCAGTTTACTGTAGAATACAGAGGAAGTGTGATCAGTGTACCAAGGAGCTTACTTACAAATCACTTGTGAAGCCAGTTCTAGAATACTGTTCAAGTGTGTGGAACTTGTGCCAGATAGTGCTTAACAGGGGACAGAGAACATATAGAGAACCTGGCAACATTAATGGTCACAGGTTTGTCTGATTCATGGGAGAGTATCACAAAGATACTGAAGGAACTTAACTGGAACACACTATCCTGAGAAAGTCTGTTAAAGTTCCAAACTCTGACTTCAAATGACGACTCTAGGAATACACTACAATCTCCATCACTCGCATAGGGATTGTGAGGACAACATTAAAATAGTTACGGCACACACAGTGCATTCATTCATTCATTCAAAGAACCATTCTTCCCGTACTCCATATGTGAATGGAATGGGAAGAAACCTGAACTGGTAGACCAGGGCATACCCTCTGCCACACACCTCAGTCTGCAGACTTGAGACTTCCTGAGTGAGAAAACTCATTCATGCTGGAACAATCTTTCTTGAAACTAGGAAATCCTTTTCTGGTGTGATTTGCCCAATAGCATTCAACCCTGACATGATACAGATGTTTCAAAATGCCTCTAGTGCCTTCACCCCTTCATTACACCCAAAGTGAACAGTACATTGTTAATTTTAGACCTTTCTCCATCTGCAACTATTTTATAATGGGTAAACAACATTTAAATGTTTCAACCCTACATAAAACTGCAGGACAAATACCAGAACTTTTAAAATATGACAATGATTGACAAATCAAAAACTCAAACTATAATAATAATAAACAATTCTACGCTAACCAAACATGTCCAAGTTTAACTGCTATGGACAATCACTGACTTCATGCAACCAGTGGCAGATATCTGGCAACTGCTATACAAGGAAACACTAACATAAGCTGTTATCTTGATGCATCCATGAGCTGCTTCATGGATATGTTTCTGGTAGTTTCTGCTATCACTGGTGGATTACAAAGTGAAGCAAATTATCCCTGAGGTTTCATCAGACTAATACCCCTTTAGTAGACAGCCAAAATGTGGTTTAAGAAATGAAGGAAGGTGTGGACAAACTCATGAATGTCTACATTGTTTGGTGTTTACCATTGGATCTTGAGTAGATACAGCACTGCAATGGCTTTGAGGGAGGACAAAACTTCCTCCAGAAACATCTGCATCCAGCAATATAGCAGATTGTGCAGATGGTCAGACTTGAATTCTGAGGGACAGCCAGTTCTATTGACACCATCAGTGAATAACAGTATTTACAGCAGTAAGGCTTTAAATGACATCTGTCTTTACATGACAGATGTCTCAAAACATTCTCTTTGTGAATGACAAGTGTTACTATCAAAATATGTTGAATGTGAATGAATTATGTAGCTAATAGAATAATCAGTTAAATCAGCACACAGGTTTCAAAGGAAAGTAACATTTGAATGTAACAAAACAATGCCTAGTTTCCGATACAGTATTCGGACAAGCATTTTTGTCCCAAAATGGCCAGTCAGTGGAGATCATTTTAAAATCTTAGAATGTAGGGTAAATCGATGGCTTTCTTGGAAGTATTGCATTCAAGACCTCATGAAAAAACAATGCTGCTACCTTCACTACAAGAATGATCTCCACTGTTGCCGACACTGAGATGTGAGGCTTGTTTATTTTGCTTGCTTTCACTTATTTAGTACTACAGCATATTTTGGGGCAACACTGCACACAGTAAGAATCTTTTTAGCCCAGACAAGCGCATACATACTGACCAGCAGTGTGTGAACTCTGTAGGTTGCTGTTCATGTGTGAATTTTAACTTTACCATGCCTACACATATATCCTATCACAAGATGATGACAATATTTACTCTTTCAGCATTCATTCAGAGAACACTAGGTGAAAAAACAATATGTACCTTGATAACACTAATCACTATACAGAAAGGTGTGGGTTTTTCATGTTTTATTTTCAACAGGTTTGCAGCAGAGCTGGGGGGGAGGGGAGGGGGCTAAATGCCAAGGACCCAAATCCAAGTTGAAAGTTCTACTTGAGCCAATTCCTATTCTGTACAGAAGTTCTACACAGTACTCGAGATCTCTAATGTGCTATTTATTCATATGCTCTATTCAATTTTAAGTCTAATAATTTTGTTCATAAATTTTCCAATCAGCAGCCTGTAACCTATGTACTGACTCTTTCCAATGATGAAGTAACTGTGGCTCACATGATCCATGCATCAATACGTACAGTTACATAATTTTAAGAATGTGGTGCCTTGCAATGTTCATCCTGTGAATAGTCATTATCTCAGATTCATAGTGCTTCCACTCATTCCACAGGTGTCAGGCCTGGTGATAAAGGGTGTGACTGGAAACAAATATCACAGAATATTTCAATTTACTTTTAACCTACCTTTTCCTTCTGTGACGAAATTTGCCATGAATGGCAAAGTTTGGATTCCAAGTTTAGGTCCCCATCCCCAGTAGGATTATTAGGTTAAAGACATAACGGTTGCCAAAGTGATGTCCAATTGAAAGACTTTCACATGCCATTGACCCCCAAGGAAAAATAATCATCTCCTAGATGTTTTAGTGTTACTGTAAATCAGTAATGTATCTGGATATCCACTATAATTCATACACTGGCATAAGTTTTTGCAAAATTTCTGTTAATTAGGTACTTATTAAAGACAAGAAAATTAAACAGGAATGTTATGTTCTTTCCCTTCCCAGAACTATTATTGACTCACTTGGCAAACATTCCTGCTTTTCTATACATTTCACCCCACAATATTGGTACAGTTACCTAAATAAATTAGTTTTACAAAACTTTATAGGAGTTCATCTTAACGTGGCACGAGCGATCACACGCAGAGCTCTAATTTTCTGGACATTATTTCCACATATTATATTAAACTTTTAGAATACACAATTTTGTTTTTACCACTGTTACTGTACCAAACAAAAATTTCTTAGTGACAATATGCAATGTTCATACCAAGTTTTCAATTTGTTACTTATGGAAAACAGTTCAATAGCATTTTAGATTTAGTCCGATATCACTATGGTGTGTAAATAATCATAAAAACGGTACTAGTTTCAATTTAAACATCATTTCTACTGAAAGTAATGGTAAATATATTTTACACCAACAATTAAGCCATTATGTTTATGCTATTCCTGCACCAACCTGGGCTCATTCAAAAGATCCAGAACTACGTCTAATAAAGGGACTTATAGTGGATCAACTCTGAGGGATGATCCCCAACAAAGTCATTTAACTTTTTATAATTTTTCCATGAATTATGTCTTTGGGACAGATCTTCCCCATATCATACGAACACAATATAGATTTGACTTTCTCCAACTTGGCACTACAAATTATATATTCAGATTCCAAGCAGTGATATTTCTGTAATTGAGACATATTGCTGACTAAAGTTTTGTATCAGCACTTATGTCTAATACAGACTGCTTGCAGTCCAGGTCAAACTGATTTTCCACAAGCAAATACCAGATACATCACACAGCTCATTCGCACAAAAGGCGATCCAAGGACACCAATTACAGCAAAATATGATATTAAATCCTTCCAAAAACAACTATTTCAAAGAAACATTGCATGACATTTACTGCATCCGATGACAGGGCTTGGGATGTGAGTCATAATACAATTCCACACATTAATGACACTCGGCACTAAAATCATACCAAGAGGAAAAAGATATTGACATTTTATCATACAAATGACCCACTTACCACCAAGTTTATTGCAGCTTTCCAACTTCCAGAGCACATAATTTAGATAAAAAATCTACTCACTAAGCAGCAGCAGCAGCAGCAACACACACACACACACACACACACACACAGTCTTATGTATTAAAGGTTTTAGGAGCCACTGGCTGCTGCTGCTCCTCCTCCTCCTCCTGGCAGAAAGGTTGAAGGTGAAGGAAAAGGATTGGAGAAGTTTAGCAAAAAGAGTAGAGTTTGGAAAAGTCACCAAGAACTGCAGGTCAGGGGGGACTTAGGGACGAGAAGGAAAAAACTGACTGTCAAATATTGATTATTTTCGTTGTTATATCAGAACATCATTTCTTCCACTGGAAATTTAGACCCCCATTACACCCTAAGAAATCCTAATAAGTACAAAGATAGATCACTACTCGCCAAATAGTAGTTGATCAGTATAGAGGAACCCAGGAAAGGAAGAAAATTGCTCAACTCTCAGACTAAGCCCAGGACTGTTGAAACTAGAGAACTTGCCATCTTTTCTATATGCTTGTCCAACACTTGGTATTTATCAGAGGTGCAATTTAGTCCCATACATATTGCATTCCTTCCTGAATTTTCTATAGGTGCAAACATTTTTGAAAGAGCAGGAAATTCTGTCCACAGAGCTTAATCACATCAGCTGATTACAATTTTTCACAGCAATAGCTTTTTGCACATACAAGTAATTCTTGCAGAATGTTCCAGTCTTTGCCTTCCTGGTCCTACATAAGATAACTATTTTGTGTGGGATTTGGTCCAAGGAACTGCAATACAAATTAATGCAAAGAAACCATGATCTACTTGCTACTGGTGTTTTAAGCAGTTACTATTATGGCTTACAGATAACTCAGTCGAAAACATTTTTGCGTCTATTTTCTCATGTAAGCTGTATATAACAGTTTTTATTTTAAGAAAACTTAGAACATACATACTTTGTACATAATCACTTTTATTGCAGCTAGTACATCATTCACAAGTAAAATATGACAACTTCCACCATAATTTACTTTCACACAACTGTATTATGCACAACCAGCACTATTTCATTAGTTAATGCTTGTAGCAAGCTTACATCCAACACAGTAGCTGACAATATTAACAATGCACTAAGTAGTATAACAGTGAAATATTTACACCAAAATTTTAAGGTACTCTACAGAAAGTAAGCCTGTTATTCTCTTCCAGAATAATGCTTCAAATTAACCAAAACATAGGCTGGTATAACACAAATACTGGTTGCCAGGACTGTTCCCAGGACATATTTTTCCTGTAAACAAAGAGCAAAAAATTATGATTTATAAATTTTAGTCTCAATCACAATTATAAAAGCAATGCATTTCTCAGTTTTCCAAAAAACTGAGACATTCCTTGCATTAAGATGAAAAACATATATAATTGTAAAATTATCCTTGGGCAAATAAATTACTAACACTAAACAATATGTTTGGCTGCAAATGGTTACACTACTTAATGTCTCTTTGATTTAAAACTTTAGAGAACCTTTAGCAGCTTTGTTGTTCACAACAACATGATACATATCATGTGCTAGTAACATCAATGGAAAAATAAACTGCACCAAATGAAATTAATGTGGATGCAGTCAACATTTCCACACATCTGTCAACACTCATTACAAGTCACAAAGTGTAACAAAATATATACTGTTAAAGTTTTATTTTATACAAGCTATTTCAGATACACTATGACAATATCAGTATCTCAACTGAGCTTGTCAATGTCAGTAAGCTGTTCATAACAGGGACCACAACCACCTTCAAGCTCTGAAGAGATAGAAAACCACACACCCCAATTTTTGGCAGCAGACAGCAGAACCACATCAAAAGATGTCAATCCACATGGTGCTTCCCTCATTTTTCTTTCTTCACAGCAATCATCTTAAAATATATGAATGCATTTGACTACAAGCAGAACAACTTTTTTATTTGTGGGGGATGTCAATGATGCAACAAAGCTTTCCACACACTAATAGCCTGCAGTGATGTTATAGGTGACAAATATATCTAACGAAGTACATTTGCTGTAACTTTATGTCCAAAGAGTTCACATCATTCAACACACTTCACAAGGTGCTTGGTAAACCACTCTGTCCATTTCACAACAACCACTTACATGTTTGAACAGTAGAACAAACCCCTGACTGTCTGCTAATAGGTGATCTGAACATACAGACTTTTAGACTATCAGTGAATGGTGTGGTTAGGAAATTTGCAGAAACCTTTTTGTTGTTGAATGGATGCCTTTTATAGCAACCCCATACTGAAGGGAACCACTACACAGCTCTGTGCTCAAGTAAAAGATCTCTAAGTTTCCAGCCAAAAATGAGTCTGCCACATTGTGTGAGAGACATGCTGGCCACTACATTGCTTCAGAAGGCGCAACTCTTAGTGTAGTATATACAAAGTACAAGTGTAGCTTTCGGTTCTATAGTTCCTTCCTCTATGGAACAAAAAAGGAAACTGAAGAATTGCAGGTCACTCAGAAAAAAAAGAGCAACCCAAGAGGAGCAAGTAGGAAGGTCACATACTTTCCTACAGAAAAATTTGAACCCCAAGTTCTGGAAACTTGGAATATCGTTAAAATTTAGTGTATTTATCAGCTCTACTAAAATACACCTCTAGAAGGCACACATTGGTCAACAAATGTCAGAATTTAACAATTTCATAATTAGATTATTTTTATATGACAAACTAATGCCCTACATGGGAAATAACACTGGTTCTTGGAAGAAGACCAATCTCTTATTAAAAAGCAATGTGTTAAGTGTGACACAAATGTAGACATTTGGCTACACCACAGATCAGTCTCTTACCACAACTTTCATTTTGCATACACATTCACCAGCACATCTGAACTCAACAGCAGAGATTTTGTTAAACAAAGTGTGCATTATCACACAACTAACCCATTTACTTACTATTAACTAAAGTACACTGCCTCTTTCACATTCTACTTGTATGATAAGACCAACAGAAGATGGAAAGGGGGACTTAACTGAAGAAAAGGACTAGAGAACTACTATGACGATTACCTGACATTGTCAGCTGTATTGGGAGGTAACAGCACAATCTAAACACTGTTGATCTTATTATAGAAGATTTGCCCAGACTGCACAAATAATACACAATGATTACCAGTTTCAGTGAAATTAAATAACTATCTTCAGCTCATTTGTATAGAAAGACTCTACAGGACCAATCCATTTCGTCAAATGGTCCACATTAACTGAACAACTTATAGAAATTATATTCCATAGTACTGTCTGTAGCCATATAAATAAGAAAAAACTGTCCAAACAATGCACAACAGTTACAAATAAATTATGAGACATGTATAAAACATTTTCATGTTGTGTCCTTGTTGACATCCAATACGAAACAGTATGGCCGTTAATTGTGGCAATACTAGTGTTACATCTGCTTTTGTTTACCAGTACGTATATGCACTGTAAACACCGTTGCCTAGTAACTATGGTTGATTATGCTAGTTGTGGTAAAAGAAGCTGTTGGCACTAACAAAAGTCTTCACTTCTATCTATACAGTTACTCCCATGAGCCAGCACTCCATAACTTGGAAAGTTATCAAGTATGAAAATTTGTTCATTCTGAAATTAATACCATGATATGTGCAATACCCCTGTACAAATAAATCTACTAATGTGAATGCTTTACCCAACCTTGTTATTGCATACTGCATCTTACTTAAATTTCCCAAATAAACACATTGATTACTTCACATGCGAGTTTATTGTGAACTTTCCACATCCAATGTAGTAGGCAATGCAAAAATGTCTTGCTCAACTTTTTCATTTACAGTGTACTTCAAAATTAAAAAAAATTATATATATAAAATTTCTCAGTCTGTCTCTACAGCCTTTAAACATGTCAAAGGGCATTCTACAGGATATGTGGTTTAAAAAATGTGAGATTTTTCTATTACTGAGTACATTACCCAATTTACCTTGCAAGTACATTTTTTATAAATAGAAATGGAGGTAGCAAACAGCGATATCCAAAAGCAATCCGTTCCCACAAAACTATTACATATTCACACTCACTGCCTTTGCCCGTTCCAACCAAATTAACCTCCAACCTCAAAACGGATATATTGATTAGTGTTACCACATGACAAATGGTGGGTAGCAAAGGGAAGCACTATCACACACTAGCTAACAAAAGCAAAATAAATTTGAAGTAATCATGAAATGAATTTCAGCCTACATGATTTTATATTCTCTCTCTCTCTCTCTCTCTCTCTCTCTCTCTCTCTCTCTCTCTCTCTCACACACACACACACACACACACACACACACACACACACACACACACACACACAGGTGTGCGCACTTTTTCTTGGCATGTGGATCCAGTTCCTGGTCTGATGCAGACATTACCTGAGAGTGTTCTTTGGTAAAGAAATCTCACTGCAGTGATGGTACATGCAAAGTATGATGCCCAAGTAGTGGTCACTCACCAGAGCTGATAACACAGTTGTCACAAACTTGCATGGTCTTTTATGGGAACTTCACAAACTTTGGAATATATGCATAACTCAGAAATCAGTATATTGACTGGCAGATAAAAACCATGAAGTAACCATGTCATAGTTCTGAAAACACTTCTGAGGTTTCCTGGCAGGTTTTTAGGAAGTTTAGCTTCTTTGCTGAGTAACTTTCAACAGCTCTACAAATAAATTCATTACTACATATAGTTTACCTAGGGCCCTAATCAAATTACTGCTACAGTGTCTGAAAAAGTAAAGCTCTACAATGTATAATGAATTTGTATTGTTAACACAAGAGGTTCACCAAAACGTTGAACAAAGCCCAGCACTATTATACTAAGATATGAAACATTTATCACAAAGGGCGACTAGGTTGACATACTGTTGCCACCTCCGTCCCAACACACCCACCACCAACGAAAAAAATAAAAATAAATATTTTGACTTACGTTCATACAACGTAAACAGCAGGCTGATTAAACTTTTAACAATCGTAACTAACAGGAGTTGGAGGAGATTAGTGTCTAAAGTCCCATTGGTCATTACTTTCAAAGGAACCATCCCAGCATTTACCTGAAGCTATATAGGGAAATCACGGAGAACCTAAATCAGGATGGCCAGACCGCGGGGTTGACCCGTCGTCTTCCCAAATGCGAGTCCAGTGCGCTAACCACCGGGCAATCTCGCTCGGTAACTAATGCATGATACGGTTTTCAAACGTAGCGAACGATGTTGAAAAGGTTATACGGCCTTCTACTTGCACACAAATGTCTTACAACCAGAGTGTATCGAAAATAATTCGAAGTAAGACTTGCACGCTACAACAAACCTTAGCGGCCTATTCTTTCCGACCCTAGAATAGAAAAGAACCTGCTCGAAACCTATCAACTTGTGGTAATATTAAATCATTTAGAAACTGGGAACTGCGTCAACAAATATCTTCATAATCTAAATTACTACTATATTTTAACTAGCTACACAAAATGATTTTGAAAAATAAAAGTTATTTGTGAGTGTAATGCTCATCTCAGATAAGTTCCACAAACATACCGCTTTTGAAATTTTTGTTCGGGGCACACCCGAAACAATAGAGCGACTTTGGCAAATCATGCTGCCAAATCTCGGGGCAACACGGAATGCTCCTTGAATTCCAATCATTTTCTTTACAAGTTGTTCGAACTGCAAATCCTTCTTCAATGGCTCAACCTGCAGTCTTCTGAGTTCGGAATATGGCTACACGAACAAAGATGATAGCCTTATATTTTTAGATGTTCGGGAGGCCAAAGATGCTACGTAGTAACTGCTGTAGCATGTTGCTATCACATATTGTATAATTTTTTACGACTTCGTAGTTGTATTTACAGTGTTCTTTTAAAATTTCTTATACTTGAAAACGTGAGGGGGTTTGCCTATTGAGTGAAACGCACAGATTCATATTGTCAACATTCAGGCAGCTGCGTACTGTAGTGTACTGTCGTAGTCTCGATGAGAAAACTACTAGCCGAAAGAGTAAAGTTTTTCTGCTCAGTGAGCGTGAGGCTTTTAGTTAATGGATAGTTTCGGTCCTACTTTCATGCTTAGAAATGCCTCTCAGAAATAAAAGTTAAGTGGATGGTTTATATTTGCGTTGTGAACTTAAAGTATGCGATTGTCAAAACATTAGACAAATGTAAACATGGCGGCAGACTGTGTGGAGCTGTGTTTATGTTCACATACTGTGGATATGCGAGGGTCTTGAGAGAGAATAACGAGCACAAAATGCGAGTTCTAAACTCAGGTGAGTAACACACATGTGAAAAACAACACATCGTTTATTTTCAATAAAGACGATAAATAGATACTTGTGTGCATGATGGGCATGACTTTTTTAGTTTTCAAACAAAGTTTGATACAAGAGAATGGGAAACAGTTTTAAATAAGTTAATATTGCTTATGCTACATTCCAGCTTGATCATACAATAGTAATTAGAGATTCTCCGATTTTGGTTAATTCGATCTGTTTTTGCAGCCTGGATGCTGGGCAAGAAATGAATGTCTTTCGAGCCCTCATTCCTTGTGCGTTGCAGCGTAGTTGCTGGGCGGGAGATGATCGCATGACTGGTAGAATGGGAGCATCTGCCTCCAACCTGGCAGCAGAGTCTCAGGGCCAAGTTGGTGCTATGACTCAAACTGCTAGATATTCGCCTGCTTTTCAGCCTGTTGTTGCACCTTCAGGAACAAATGAACAACTGTCAGTGGCTGTAAGGTATGGGCGTTTTTATATTATTGTTATCTGCCTTTTTCAGTGCCCCTTTTGTGTGGTTTTATATTGGCTTCTGAATTTTGTAGGGAGAGGAAGAAAAAAGCAACTGGGTTTGCAACACTCAGAAAAAGATTTATTCGCCGTCGTCGGTCATCAAAGGCGTGTGATCACGGGCGTGTATTACGTGAGCTGGTTGCTGAATGGGGACCTATGGAAGTTGGAGCTTTATTGGAAGAATACGAGGCATTGGCAGCCTTGAAGGACCTATCAGTGCAAGCAGAGTTGGCAAGACCACCAGCCGCTACTTACAAACAAGATCTGTCAACGTTATACGATTTTAAATATTGTACAGATGCAGATTTGGTGTTCAGAGGGTTGTGCTTCCCAGTGCATCGTGCTTTGCTGTCTGCAAGGTGTCCGTATTTCAGAGACTTGCTTGCTGGCTGTCCAGGATATGGAGCACGCATTTGCCTTGAGCTTAGGACTCCTGGAGTTGATGTTCAGATGTTTTCTGCTTTATTACGATATTTATACACAGGTGACATCTGTCCTCATGATGGTAGTTTGGATGTTGGTTTGTTACAGAGGCTTGGTGAGGAATTTGGTATGCCGAATCCTCTTGATCATGACTTGCGATATCTGTTAGAAACGGGTGATTATGCTGATGCTGCTTTGGTTTTTACTTCTGATGGGGATTATCAGAGGCCAGACTCAGGAAGTTCTGAATATGGCTTTCGGCCAAAACTAGAACTTCCTTGTCATAAGGCAATTCTGAGTGCAAGATCTCCCTTTTTCCGCAATTTGATACAGCGTCGTACCCGCTCTGGAGAGGAGCATACAGAAAGAGCTCTTCATATACCAACAAGAATAGTGTTGGATGAAAGTGTAATACCAAAACGTTATGCTCGTGTGCTGTTACATGCTGTTTATTTGGATACTGTGGACCTTTCATTAATACTAAGAGGCAGTGGTTGTGGAAGCAGTGCAGGAAGTTTGGGAGAGGTATGTCAATTGTTAATAAATAAGTCATTTGTTACACATTTCTTTGTTTTCATTTTAAATTTTCCATGTTTATTTTTTATTACTGTACCTGTAAATGTCTGTGATTCATGTCTTTTACCACTGTACTTACAGGTGCAAGCCCTGACAAATACTGGTAGAACACGTCCAAGTCCTTTGGAAGAAGCAATGGAACTTTATCAGATTGGCAGATTCTTGGAACTGGATATACTTTCTCAGGGTTGTGAAGATTTAATTTTAGAGTGGCTGACTTTGGAATCGCTACCAACAGTATTGAGATGGGGAAGCCAACCTCATGGTTCAGCTTGGGTACACCGTCAGGCTCTTCACTTTTTACGAGAGGAGTTTCAGACAGTGGCACAGTCACCTGTATTACACCAGCTTGATAAATCTCACTTGATTGATGCTCTGCACAGTCACTTCTTGCAGGTATGACTTATTTTTATATTAACTAATGGGACTCAATAAGTTATTTTCTGCTTGTTGTTCTTGCTTGTATTCTGTATTCAAGTGTTTTGCATTATGTAAGTCAATATATAGATTGTGGTGGTGCACTGATTAAGACACTGGACTTGTACCCAACTACTCTGGATTGTCTTCTGTGGTTTTTCTAAACTATTTCAAGTAAATGGTGCAGTTATTCCTCCAACAACGTTATGACTGATTTTTCTCATCTGTACCTAATGTGAACTTAGGCTTTGTTTCCAATGCCTTAGTGCCAAGTAATTGCTAGCTCTGATGTCATTATTTCTTCCCTTTCTTCAGTTAGATAGCAGTGCATTAGCTATGACACAGAAGACTTGCAAAAAGCTTTATATCATATGAGGATAGTAAGGTGGCAGTTGTTTGTTCAAGAGAAACTATGTTAATCTTCGAGCACATGTAAGAGTTGCTACTACTTCTCCATATTACCCAATCATACTGAATTTAAATGGGAGGTGTTGCAAATTTGTTACCTACTCCAGTTATCTGAATGACCTTGCATCAATTAATTCTAGGTATGAACTGCAAACAGAAGTGCGAAAATGTTTAGTTTATAAATTACTGAATTTTTCAAAGTGAGGAAATCCACTCCTATTAATCACATCACATGAGCCTTGATTTTTCGACTCAAATGGAAGTTGACAAGATTGCCATGATGACATTAAACATTTTCTTGCACAATCACACGTATTTAAAGGTAGTGAGATGACACTTCACAGACCATATTATACATTTAGATGAAATAATTTTTTTTAACTATTGGGACTTTACTTGCTGAGATATTTATGAAAGTACATATGTGTTACCCACAAGCCAAAGTTCGTTACATAGTTGGCTGGTTAGTTAGTTGTTGTTGTTGTTGTTGTTGTTGTTGTTGTTGTTGTTCCATGGATCATTTTGCATGGTATGTACATGTGGCTACCTTGTGAATATTTCTAAGTTTTTAAAAGTTTTTGTTGTTTATTTTTCATGACAAAGAAAAAAGATATGCAGATATGAGTTAGTAACTCCTACCCACCACCTGTAACACCTTACAATAATAGAAATTGTTCCACAAAATAAGAATTGTCAAGGAGAATCTGTCTCAGTTCATTTTCAAATTTTGCTTTGCTGTCTGACACATTTTGTATCACTGGAAAATTTTGTTGGAGCATTGTGCACCCATTTTTGTGATAAAGACAACTTTAATGTGGAGTTATGAATGTCATTTTTCCTTCTGATATTGTAACCATGTACATGATTTTCCATTTTTATCTGTAGTGGATTAGTCACAAAAAACTTCATGAGGGTATAAATATATTGCGAAGCACTCCTTAAACACGTCTGTAAGATGATTGTGGGGCAGCACCACACATCATTCTTACAACATGTTTTTGAGCAACAAAGACTTTCTTTCTTAAAGATGAGCTATCCCAGAACATTATTCTGTATGACATTATTGATGAAAATATGCCAACTTACTGATTTCTCTCCCCAAGATATGCAGTGATTCTATGTGCAAATTTGCTTGAACTAGGTTGTTCTGGTATTTCCTCACCATATGCTACACTTATCGTTGATGTAATACCTCTAGATGAGCAGAACTGAATATGTTGTGCCTCTTTTAAAATTGAGGGTGAGACCATTCACAGCAACCAGTCAATGATACTTTTAAGAACATTGTTTACCATTTCTTCTGATTCTGTATGTATGCTTGGATTGATTGCAGTGCTAGTGTCTTCCACAAAATAACTAATTCTGCTTGTTCTGTATTAGCAAGATCCTGTAGTATGTGGAAAAATAGTGGACCTAAGATTGAGCCTTTGGCTGCCCCATACAACCCTGAATTATATTGGTTGAATTACTAAGTACAAATTTCTGCATTTTATTGCTTAGAAAAAACATTATTCGTTAGTTGGATATACCATCAATCCTATGAAACTTCAGTTTATATAGGAGAATACTGTGATTCACACAGTCAGATGCCTTAAATAGGTCACAGAAAATACCAACTGGCACCATTTTATTATTTAATGTTTGTAAAATTCAGTGAATGCTCATGTAAGTGGCATTCTCAGTAGAGCAACTCTTCTATAACCCAGACTGTGATTTGATGATTATATTATTGTTGCTAAGGTGGGATACTATGCTAGAATACATCACCTTCTCAAAAATTTTGAAAAATGGTATTGGTAGTGAAACAGATTGGTAGTTATTGACATTTCTGTAATCATTAAGCTGAGCATCCCTGTATAACTGACTGGGTGAGTCAGTTTAAAGATTAGGTGATTGCAAGGGCATACCTCCTCCAATAATACCTTGCCTAGCAAAGTACTGTGATGTTGAAACTAATTTTCACATTGGGGATAGCTTTAGCTTAACAGATTTTGTAGCCCTATAATTATTTTGATTCTTGGCACTATTCTTAACTCAAATACAGCACTGAGCAAAAAACTACATGAAATAAAACAAACTCATTAAAGCAGTTATCAGATAAGAATGAATTATTTATTCAAACAGTACTTCTATTGAAATGGAGGGAGGATGTTCCCTTCCATGTATGACTCTCACAGGTTCAACAAGATGGTTAATAAGTCCAAATTGAAGTGAATTGACTGAGTATATTGAAATAATAAGTGGAGGAAGTGGGGAGGAGAGTGGGTGTGATGGGAGAGGGAGTGGTCTTCATCCCTAGGTTACATTTGTCAACAGTTCAGATTGTGACATTCTGCAGGGAAACTGTGGAGACGTACTTGCATATTTGGCAATAGTTGTAGGTGTGGTATTCAGAACAGGATTAGGACAACTAACCATAGCAGCAAGTTAGAGCTCTTTAGTAATGGAAAGGTCTGTCCTATTTATTAAGTTGCTACAGTAGTCATGTGACGCAGTTAGTAGCACACATCCATCACCATAGAATACAGTGGACTATGGAGTATAAATTCAGTTACTGATAATGCAGATATTTATATAATTAATTTTCTTCTTATTTGTGTCTGTTCTCAAATGATTTATTAGTCTTTCATGAATTGTCATATTTGGTAGTGAAATTAAAAAGAAGGGAATGCCATGTAGTACACCATGTGACCATACTTCTCTAAGAACCTCTCAAAATATGCTCTTTGTTACATTGTGATATGCATGTAAATGAATCTACTTGATTACTCTGCAATACACACTTAAGTGATTGGCAGAGGATTCATTGAGCCACTTTCAGACTAGTGACCATTCCATTCTCAAATCTTTCCATGCGTGCACTGATTTCTCTATTTCATCATGATGGTTCAGCAATGTGGGTGGGAGTTGTCAAGATATTTTGACATTCGGAGGAGAAATAGGTGATTGAAATTTTGTGGAAATATCTCGCCACAGTGAAAAGCATTTGTTTTAATGAATGTCACCCACAACTCACTTATCATATCTATTCCCCCCCCCCCCCCTTTCATTTTGCAGTGATACCAAATGAGCTGCCTCCCCCAGGGTGTCACATCCGTCTTGTGAGTACATACATGGTCACCATGCGGTCCCAGCACTTCTTCTCTTTCCGTGCTGCAAGTCTATCTTCCTACTGTTCATTTTTCCTGTCTACTTTTCCGTTGGATGGTCTTCTTAGCACCAGTTGTTCTTGGAACTTTTTTGTTTTGGACACTCTTTTTCTACGGTCTCCTTGTTGCATTTGACTTGCTACTTCTTTTCTAAATTTAATGGAATGTAGATCACACAGGGAAGGTCACCCAGTGTGACATATAATCCACTTTTATTCCTTTCTCTCTTTGCACCCTTCTTTCTTGCAGCAGTACTGGGCCTATGGGCCTATGGACCCAGCAAGATAGTCCTTCCATATGCGAGGTGGTGGGGTAGGGAGGAAGGGTTGTCAAATATGTGCACTGTGGTAGCCCCCTGACCAATCAGGGATTGCACTGTTGGTGCCTGAGCTGGAAACTCCCCGTGCAAGCCAAGGAGTATGTGCCTGTCATGGCTGGGGCATTGGGACTCTGGGCAATGGTTTACTGGCCAGGTAAACAGAGTTAGAAACTGCTACGTAAGCAAAGGGAACTTCACAGCAAACATAAAAACATAGCCAAAGCCTTGCAGACAAACAAAAATTACACGAAGCGAAATGTAGTGTGAGGAGGGCTATGTGGGAGGCGTTCAATGAATTCGAAAGTAAAGTTCTATGCAGTGACTTGGCAGAAAATCCTAAGAAATTTTGGTCGTATGTCAAAGCGGTAGGTGGATCAAAACAAAATGTACAGACACTCTGTGACCAAAATGGTACTGAAACAGAGGATGACAGCCGAGATACTAAATGTCTTTTTTCCAAAGCTGTTTCATAGAGGAAGACTGCACCGTAGTTCCTGCTCTACATTGTCTCAAAGATGACAAAATGGTAGATATAGAAATAGTTGACAGAGGGATAGAAAAACAATTAAAATCGCTCAAAAGAGGAAAGGCCGCTGGACCTGATGGGATACCAGTTCGATTTTACACAGAGTACACGAAGGAACTTGCCCCCCTTCTTGCAGCAGTGTACCATAGGTCTCTAGAAGAGCATAGCGTTCCAAAAGATTGGAAAAGGGAACAGGTCATCCCCATCTTCAAGAAGGGACATTGAACAGATTAGCAGAACTGTAGACCTATATCTCTAATGTCAGTCAGTTGTAGAATTTTGGAACACATATTATGTATATGAGCATAATGAGTTTCTGGAGACTAGAAATCTACTCTGTAGGAATCAGCATGGGTTTCGAAAAAGACGATCGTGTGAAACCCAGCTTGTGCTATTCGTCCACGAGACTCAGAGGGCCATTACACGGGTTCCCAGGTAGATGCCGTGTTTCTTGACTTCCGCAAGGCGTTCGATACAGTTCCCCACAGTCGTTTAATGAACAAAGTAAGAGGATATGGACAATCAGACCAATTGTGTGATTGGATTGAAGAGTTCCTAGATAACAGAATGCAGCATGTCATTCTCAATGGACAGAAGTCTTCCGAAGTAAGAGTGATTTCAGGTGTGCCGCAGAGGAGTGTCGTAGGACCGTTGCTGTTCACAATATATATAAACGACCTTGTGGATAACATCGGAAGTTCACTGAGGCTTTTTTAGATGATGCTGTAGTATATTGAGAGGTTGTAACAATGGAAAATTGTACTGGAATGCAGGAGGATCTGCTGCGAATTGACAATGGTGCAGGGGATGGCAATTGCATCTCAATGTAGACAATTGTAATGTGCTGCGAATACATATATCCTTTATCATTTACCTACAATATAGCAGGTCAGCAACTGGAAGCAGTTAATTCCATAAATTATCTGGGAGTAGGCATTAGGAGTGATTTAAAATGGAATGACCATATAAAATTAATCGTCGATAAAGCAGATGCCAGACTGAGATTCATTGGAAGGATCCTAAGGAAATGCAGTTGGAAAACAAATGAAGTAGGTTACAGTACACTTGTTCGCCCACTGCTTGAATCCTGCTCACCAGTGTGAGATTGGTACCAGATAGGGTTGATAGAAGCGATAGAGAAGATCCAATGGAGAGCAGCGCGCTTCGTTACAGGTTCATTTAGTAATTGCGAAAGCGTTATGGAGATGAAAGGTAAACTCCAGTGGAAGACTCTGCAAGAGAGATGCTCAGTAGCTCGGTACGGGCTTTTGTGGAAATTTCGAGAACATACCTTCACGGAGGAGTCAAGCAGTATATTGCTCCCTCCTATGCATATCTCGCGAAGAAACCATGAGGATAAAATCGGAGAGATTAGAGCCCACACAGAGGCATACCGACAATCTTTCTTTCCATGAACAATACGAGACTGGAATAGAAGGGAGAACCAATAAAGGTACTCAAGGTACCCTCCTCCACATACCGTCAGGTGGCGTGCGGAGTATGGATGTAGATGTAACTGTTGCTGTGTCTGGGTGTCACCTGTGGGGAGAGCCCTTGTTCGGAGTGTATGGTACCATGTTAGAAGAGTCGCACGTGAAGTGAATTAAACTATCTTTTTTTGGCCCCACAGCCCAGAAGCCTATTCTGAAGCTAAGACATATTACAAAGCAGTGAGATATGATCCCAAATGTTTCGTTTTCTGGCTACACTGTCGGAGAAACACGAGGCTCAGAGACAAGGTGAGAAATACTCTTCCCCCCCCCCCCCAATCACCTCCCCCCTCCCCTTCCCCCTTTACTTGCTTTGTTCTTGGATTGACAAAGATTCCTTTCTTAGTACAAAGCCTTTGTTCTTTGGTGAACACCTCAAGGACAGGTTTGGGAAAGTGGCAGCAGCAGTTTCAAGAGTGAAAAGGGATTCCTTTCTTCTTAAAACAGCCTCCCCCACTCAGTCATTGGTGGGTATTATTCACCTGTGACAAGCTAAATGATATTCCTATCAGAATAAACCCCCGATAGAAGTCTGGATATGGTACGGGGTATCATTTTCCACTGAGATCTACTTTTTAGACTGATGACAAATTGCATGCTAATTTGAAGTGATGATTTTGTCTGTCGTGTCCAGCAGGGATTAAAAACAGACACACACACACACACACACACACACACACACACACACACACACACACACACACACACACACAGAGTGAATACTCTAGGCTTCATCTTTGCCTTCGAAAGTGACTCTTGGCCTGAAAAGGTCAAGGTGATCATGTATCACTGTGATGTCAAACCATATATTCCTCCTCCCATGGTGCTAAAAATGCGTGCATTTTGGGCACATCTTCACATTGCAGTGCCTGGCCCATCTGTAGGGATTGTGGCTGTCAGTTGCAAATAAATGCTCCTTGTACCCCTCCACCATCTGTGTCAGCTGTGGGGAGCACCATTCGTCCTGTTCACCAGACTGCACCGTTTTGAAATGGAAGAAGAAAATCCAGGAATACAAGACCTTGACCACCTCAAATATCAACAGGTCAAGAAGAAATAAAATTGCCTACATCCTACATGTATGACAGTGACGTATGCTACTGATACGATGACATTATCCTCTTTAGTTACTGTGCCATCGCCCTCTGTCTCTTCTGCATGTAGTCCTAGGGCTGCCCACCTACACCCCTTCCCCTAATGGTTGAGGGTCCTGCTCCTACTGCTTCCCCCCCACCCCATTTGGGAGTGACGACTTCCTATCCACCGGGGGCATCAGCCCCAACCCCCAGCTGGAGAAGCAATGCCCTCCTCCAGCTTCCCTTACCAGGAAGGGGTCCCTTGGGACAGTCTGTTCCCAGGTCTATGCTGAGCTGCAACCGGACGCCAGCCTGTGACTGATGGAGCCAGAAGTTGCAGGTTGTAGGACTTCACATTCCTCATCTGTCCCAGAATCCAGGAGAGACAAGCCCTGCCAGACATTGCATGTTTTGCCTCTGTATCTGAGGCAGCGTTTCTGGTGGCTCATGTGGCCCCAGACCCCCCAGCATACCCTGATTTGAAGCAAATGTGTACGGTTGGTGTGTCGTGACAACCAGTGGCAGCAGGCAGCACTGAGGTATGACCTACATCCTTGGTCACTTCATGCCCCCACCGGATACTGATAGTGTGATCCTGCAGTGGAACTGTAGCAGTTTTTACCACCACTTGACTGAGCTATGACCCCTTTTGTGCATGTCCCCTGTTTTTTGCATCACCCTTAAGGAAACTAGTGTCCCAGCAATGTGAACCTCTACCCTCATGACTATCAGGGCTATTTTAAGAATCATACTAACTATGAAAGTGCATTGGGTGATATGTTCAGACACTTATCAGTGGATTGTCAACATCGCTTGCTTCCCATTTTCAACCGTATCAGAAGCAAGGGTGAGTTCGTATCCCAGTGGTAAGAAAGCATGATAGCCCCAGTACTGAAACCAGGTAAACAACCCCTTGAGATGGATATCTATCCGCCCAATTACCCTCACTAATCTTCTCTGCAAGTTCTTCAAACATATGGTGAGCCGACAGCTGTGGTTGGTACCTTAAGTCTTGGAGTCTTTTGGCTCCGTCCCAGAGTGGTTTTTGCCAAGGCCATTCTACTGCTGATAATATGGTCTGCCTGGAGTCTGCTATTCAGTTAGCTTGTGCATGGCATCAACATCTTATTACTGTCTTCTTTGACTTGCATAGGGCTTACAGTGCCACATGGCATTACCACATCATCGCTGCGCTCCACGATTGGGGTCTCCAGGCCCAACTCCCGATTTTTGTCCAGAACTTCTAGTCTCACTGGGGGTTGAAGTTGGTGCTTTCCACACTACTCACCATGTACTAGAGAATGGTGTCCCACTTTTTCTAGTGCTGTCAGTGGTCTAGCTACAGCTATGGGGTCAACAGAGTAATTCTTCCTGTTTTGCTCCTCAACTGTGGGTGTTGCTGAATGCTGACTGCAGGGTGTCATAGAAAAGGTGCAGTCCAGGGTTCTCATCCATAGCTTCTGGTTTTATGCCAGTACGACAGGTGTCGTGCTTTTCTGTTGCCATTTTACTGCCAATCCTCAACCAAAACTCCCTTGAGGACCAAATGCTCAGTGTGGTGGTGTCTTAACATTTTTTGGGTTGGCCTTCAGTACCAGTTGACGTTGCTTCGTCAACTTGAGCAAACGTGCTGGTCACACCTTAATACTCCTTGCTGTCTCAGTAACACCAGCTGGGGTGCAGACTGCTCTACACTTTCCCACTCTACAAAGCTCTGATTCTGTCACATCTCGATTATGGGAACCTGGCGTATGTCTCAGCAACACCTTCAGCATTGCTGATGCTTGACCCAGTACACCATTATGAGGCCCAACTTGCAACATGTGGCTATTGGATCAGCTCTGTGAACAGCTTACTTGCAGATGCTAGTGTGCCTCTCCTACAGATCAGCCACCAACAACTGCAGCTCAACTATGCAATACACAGTAGCTGCTCCCTTAAGTATGTGAACTGCCGTGTCCTTTTTCCTGCACATGATGGAGGGACAAGACTGGTGTCATGTTCTGAACTCCAATTTCCCCACTGTCGCCTCTTGTCAGCGAGCATTCGTGTATGTCCCCATGATGTATACGGCATCCTCAGATCTGTCTCCAGTTAGCCTTGGGACTGAAAGACTATGTTGACTCCATGGTTTTTTGCCCCTGTTCCTGGCCATTCTTACTCATTTCCAGCTTCAGAAGAGGTACACACTAGTGGCCCTACTATTGATGTATGAACTGTTTCTGTCAACACTCGTGTAATATTCTCTGCTGAAAGATGAAGTATATTCATTGCAGAATTGGTGGTCATTACTTGAGACCTCAGCCACCTTTGTTCTTGCACTGGCTAGTTGTTATTAATCAGCAGTGACTCCTTGAGTAGTCGTCGGGCTGTTGACCAGTGCTACCCTCAACAGTCATTGGTTGTGACTATCCAGGGTCTCCTGTATGGCCTACACCATGCTAGAGAGTTGGTCATGTTTATATGAGCCCTCGGTCGCTTAGGGATCCTAAGGTATGATCGTGCTGGCAGGTTGGCAAAATGGGCTACCAAGATGCCAACTTCTGAGATGGGGATACTGGAAACAGTCGGACGACTGTACACTGACAACTGTTGGAGGTTTGGAATGTGGATTAGTGTGCCCTGGTTTCTCCGAATAAGCTGCAAACTGTAAAGGAGACCACAACCGTGTGGCAGTGTTCCCTCCCTGCTTCTCTCAGGGAATCTACTGTCCTCTGTCAGCTTCACATTGGCCTCACTTGGCTGACCCACAGTGACATGCTCTGATGTGAGGATTCACCCCATTGTCAGTGTGGTGCCCACCTTCACAGTGGCCCACATCCTTCTGGACTGACCTAATTTGGCCACCTTACAGCAAAACCTTAAACTTGCTGACACACTACCTATAGTGCTATAAAGCTTTCCTGGGGTCTTCAGCTGCTTTCTGTGTGGAGCAGCTCTCCCACCTTCACCCTTTTATCCCTCTCTTACTTCTACTTGATTCTATCTCTTGGCTTTCTCGATTCTCGGGTACAGTTAGGTCCATTGGGATTTGTCTTTTGTGTCCTTTCTCTATGGGACTGTTCCTGGCTTGACACACAAAAAATTAAGAGCTCGATGACCTTGTAGTTTCGTCCCTTTGATCCAAACAATCCATCCCTCCAAATGAGCTAACCTTCTTTGATCTTTTTTTTTAATGTCCTACATCAGTGCTATCAGTTAAGGACCCCATACTGTACAGTAATACTCCAGAAAGGTTGGACAATCATAGTGTTGAGAGTCTCTGAGTAGATTAATCTTCTATAGGTGTTCTGCCAGTCTGCTCTGATTGGAAGCCACTTTTGAGGAATCGTGTCACAGACTACTGGAAATTGTTACTTCATGTGAATAAAGAGCGAGTAGTGTTTCAAAAGAGCAATATTTCCTGAATATGGTTTGGTTGTGTGTCAGTAGAATGTTTTCTTCATGGTAGTTCATAATGTTTGAGCAGAATATATGTTCCAAAATCCTGCAATCGATCAATATCCTTGATAGGTGTCTATAAGTCATCAGATTACTTTTATTTCTATTCTTGTGCATTGGTGTGAGCTGTGCAACTTACTAGTCTTTAGGTACAGATATTTCATCAAGTTTCATATGATTGCTAAGTTACTATATCAGCATACTCTGAAAGGAGGCCAATTGGTACACGGTCTTGGCCAGAACACTTGCCTTTATTAAGTTACTTCAGTTTGTTTCATTGCATCAGAAGTATTTATTTCCAAATTTCTCTGATTTGAATTCTGGAATGTTTCCTGCATTTATTTTCATGAATGAATATTAGAAATCCATTTTTAGTAAGTCTACTTTAGTGACACAGTCATTGTTAGCGTTGCCACTGCTCTCTCACAGCATAGGTATTGACTGTGTCTTGTGAGTCGTACACATTATAAATGGGCATAATCACTTTGGATTTTATGACAGGTTTCAAGACAGAGTTTCATTGTGGAACCCATTAAAAGCCTCTTGTATTGTAGTGCACACTTATTTTCGAGCATCTGTAACCCATTTCCAGTTTTGGAGATGGTGTGTTCTTTTAAATCTGGTATGCCTTTTTTCATTTAAATCTGGTATGCCTTTTTTCATTGCTTCCGAAACAGTGTCCTGGCCTGTTTTGTGTACCACGAGGGATCTGTCAATCTCTTATTAACCTACTTGCTGTAAGACTTTCAGTTGCTATCGCCCCAGGAAAGCCACATTTGGTTGATGCTTACATGAATAGTGTGGGGCTGGAAGCTGTCTCCTAGAGATCTGAGTTTGAATGGTACATGATACTTGGGCTCCCAAGTCCAGGCATTGAGTTGGAGAAATTTCATAGGTGTTAAACATGCTTAGGTTCACTGCTGGTGATATGTTGCTGATATGAAGTGGAAATGTCACTGAAGCATTAAACACAATCCTTGCTCATATGAGCCCAAAAATTAAATGATTAAGGAGTACTGAATTTTAAAATCTAATACACCAACTGATTACTGTACACCTTTGTCGTCTGTTAAAGATAACTTCCATTGCAGCTCAAGCACAGATCTTCATTGAAATATATAGAATTTTGTTTTAATCACTGTACTGCTACACAGAACACACTGATTACAAGAAAAAATGTGCAGTTTCATTAAATGACTGCAAAACAATTCCATCACTGATATATGAGGTGGTAGAAGAAGTTTGTACGGAGTGGTTGTGATTATGAGCAGACTTGGTGGATGTCTGGTGATTGGTACTCAACTGGTCTTATGGTAGCAATTAAATTTGATAGAGGTGGTGTGGTGCTCTGATGATTTTTTTTTTTTTTTTTTTTTCGTAGTTTAGGCTCGGCCTATTAGTTTTGGTTGATAAAATTCTCCCTCATTTTTTGAAAAGGCATCTTTACTATATTGGTATAGTAATTCTGCTCTATCCAAAGCTAGTACCGTTGCATTAAGGTTAAAAAATAAATGGATTTGATGGATTTGCTCAATCCAAGCTCTGATCTGAAACCTACAAATGTCTTTGGGATGAACTACTATGTTCGTTGGATGTCAAATATGTGCTGTCAGAAGCTTACAAATAACTATTCACACAGTGCTGCAAAGGATGAAACTAAATTACACTTTCATTGTGGCTGAACTTTGTAGAATTCAGATCTTAAAAATTAAATGTTGTAATTGTGATAGAGAGAGATTCTCAACCTTGTTATTTCTGTGACTAGTGCTTTTCGAATGGACAATAGTAGATGTCCAGAAAGCTTTGGTCTCGTAATGTATATTGATGAGAACTGACACAATTCAGTGCTTGCTTGTCAAAATGAGATACTAATTGGATTTTTAAGGAATTTCTTCAATTCAAAACATCAGCTAACTTTAGTCAACTGTTATATTGCTGAAGAAATGGCACTGCTTGGTGAGAGGTCGGTAACTGTGGTAGTTGCAGAAAAGTGTCCTACTTCAAAGTGTAGCTTATATGCTTTTGTCTTCCATATGATACTACATGTTGGGAAGTAGTAGTATCATTTTTGTTAAGTGAACCCATGAGGAATCAGCTTTATGCCTGTACAGAGTTCATGCAAGTGATGGGTAATTGTGGAATGTAGTTTGTCCATTATCGCTGAGTCCCAAATGATTTGCCAGGACTGAAATGTGTTGGCACTTGCAACTCTCATTTCCAGTGAATACTTCTGAGACAGTTTAAATCTGTGTTTTGAGAGCTCAATTTTTTGAATTATGTATGGTTTGTTCTTACCAATTCATAGCTCTTTTGTAATAAAATTAAGACTATTAAGCCAAAAAGCGCACATTTGACTTTCATTGTGTTCTGTCTACGTGATCATGTAGCAGTTTAGCATTACCAGTTGTTGATATGAGTAACTAGAAATAGCACCTTTTGTTATAAATTTTGTCCAATAGTTCTTTCTTATTTACTTCTTAGCAAGTAGTGCCACAGTTATCAAAAATAATAAATCCATCAAGTTTCAACTCAGTATGACATTTTCACCTGTATACAAATTAAAAAAACTTGCTGTTACAGTCTGTATACATTTTTCAACCCAAAGCAACAAATTATGGTACTGAAGTTCGTCTGATGCAAGAGGAATATAAGCCAGATTTGTGTGTGTGGCATGCATAGCTGGCTCTAATTCCAAACAGTATCTCCCAAAACTGTTTTGTTTTCTTCTTACATGTGTTAGAGAATCAGTGAAAAGCTTAACATAGCTAAGGTTAATTCAGTACAGGAATATTCATTTAAGCAAAAGCAGGTACTACATCAGCTGAAAGATGCGGATAATTTTAATGTAGAACCAGTGACACACAATGAAGTAGAAAAGACTGTCAAATGGATGAAATGTAATAAATTCACTGGACCAGGACCTTGAATTACACATAAGTATTGGCTTAGTGGAATATGGACAGAGTACCTCATGGGAAATATTGGCGTGCTTCTTTAATAAACTGGTGATGGAAGATGAAGAGCTACCAGAATATTTTAATATTTCTATAATAAGTTACATTAGCAAAAAAGGAAACTGGCGTCAGTGTAACCAGTTAATTAGGAAATTTGTGTGGTAGGATTCTGAGAAACAATTGAAGCAGAAATTGTAGACATCAAAGAATAGAGTGGATTTAGAGCAGGTCGATTGTATGTTGATAATATGTTCTCCCTATGCCTGCAGATATAAAAAAAAATCTTAATGAAATTTGGAAACACATTTAGTTTTCATCGATCTTGAGAAAGCTTATGACATCTCTGGTACCGAGCGCCATGGGTTTCGAATCCGCGCCAGACGGCATGGAACTCGATGACCACTAGAGGTCTCTGCAGCAGTTGCACCGTAAGCCGTGGCTGCGTGTGCTCCTGGCCCCAAGTCTAACGTGAAGGCGCCACTGTGGAGCATGTAGTCCCAGCGGCCAGTAGCGACATACCCTGTTGTGTATTTAGGCGGCTGCCTCTCACTCAGTGAGGCAATCTGGTATTTGCGTTGAATTGGTTGATATCTTGCTTACAGATATCGTGTTTACGTTGCGTGTGCTTACTTCCCATTTATGAGTGGACATTGTTTTGATTTTGTGAGGTTATCTCTTGGGACCCCATTGCTTAATACTTTGTTGCTGATCTTGGTGTCTTGCTCGGTTGTCTGTCGTCACGCCTGTTCGCGGGCTGCTCCCATTCGGTCCCGCTGCGTTTTCGTTAACAGCAACCCCGCAACTGTTCCTGTCATGGTTACAACGACGACCCTCTTAACCAAGCTATTTGAAGAACTGGAACTATGTGGCATTCATTGACTCGTTATACATAAGAAGTATGTATGACATACATAAAGATGTGCATGTAGGGTTAAGGGTAGGATCTATAAGCTATAAATCTTTTAAAATGAAGGATTGAATCAAGGCAATTGATAATCTCCAACATTATTCATAAATATATCTACAAATCATCTTGCAGATCTGGGAAAACAAATGCAGTAGAACAGGAATTCAATTATAAGACCACTGTATGTACTATATATACTTTTATTCGCATAAGACCAGGTGGTGGTTGTGAACGATGATGAAGGTGTATGATGATAAAATTAATAGAATATAGCAAATTGGCACTGAAGTTGAACATCAAGGAGATAGAATACTGAACCATAGGAACACAATTGATAGCTCTTGAAATAACAGACAATGTAACCATCGATAATTGTGAAGAATGTGAATACCTAGAGAGTATAATTAATAAAGATGGAACCTGCAAAGATGACTTGAGAAACAGATTGGTCCCAGGAAGGAGAGTAATATCAAAATTGAACTCCCTTTTGTGGTCCACAAAAATTGGATTGAAAACAAAACTTTATATATGTGAAGCCATTATTGAACCAATTACTATCTATATTTTGGAGTGTGGATTGTTACAGAGAAGAAACGCAAGAAGACTGAAGTTGTAGAAACGGACTTTCTAAGATGAGCATCAAGGATGTACCATTTATAACAAAAAACAAATAAGGAGGTGTAGGACATAATGCAAAGGAAAGATACCATGAAGGATAAATTAGAATGTTGATACCTTTTTTTGGTTTGGACACTTAATGAGACTGATACAAGAAAGATTACCAAAAAATGTATTTGAACATAGATCAACGAATAGAAGGTGCAGAAAAGACCTTGACTTAAATCGACCCAAAGGATGGAAAGGAATATGACAAATATAGAAATTTGACTGCCAATATGTATAAATACGTTCAGTTTCTTATCCTTCTTGCTAGGTGGAATTCTTGAGCATTCAAATGTATTTATTGATAATTAATGTTTTACATGTTCCAGTCATCTGTTTTTAGTTTCACAGTTTACATTTATGATATGTTATTGATTTCAGAGGTATGTTACTAACATATTTAACATCCATATTACTGTCCAGTGAGTTGACTGTGGAATACAGCGAGCAAATGAAATAGATACATATAGAAGATATATTGAAACATGCTGGGCTTTCACAATTTATCTTCTGTGTGTACACTATTTGATTTGCTCGCTGTATTCTGTAGTTGATTGATTGGACCGTACTATGGACGTCTGAAGATTTAGTTATAGCATAGAAACTGATAACATTTTGTACATACAAACAACAAAAAATAAAATTTTGTTCTTTGGGGCCTGCAGTGCAAAATATCTCTTTTAATGACATGATTATTTATGAATAATAGCCAGCTACACTGCTATGTAAGTTGTTTATGTTTTATCTCATTCACAATGAGCCCATTTTGGCAAATTGCCATCATCAGGTGCTCTGTAAATACATAGACAAATGATGGTCTTAATATAATGGTTTTGTAACTATGATCTGAAAATTTATAATATATCATTAGGTGTTTTACCTCACACGTAACATCGTTGTTGTCGTGTCCTATCTGTTTTGGAATTATTACTTTCTCCCAGGTGTACAGTGGAGCTGTATATTGGATGTTACTTGTTTACTATATATGCTATGTTTCTGGCAGCTTGGGTGACAGTGGGTCAGTGATGTTACATGTTTACATTGTTACCATTATAAATAAGTGTTGTGAGGAATTCAGTTGCTTATTATTATTTTTTCATATAGGTTTGCTTGTAATTATGTTTTTGCCTACAGTTAGTTTTAGTTTCATTTGACATCTTTATTTTACGTTTTTAATTTTTTTCATAATAATTGTTGTTGTCTATGATTTATGTTGGTGTTCTGTCTCTGCTTTATACTACTCATGTTGTTATCGCTATTTACAAAAATAAAGACAGCTTATTGGAACATTCGAAGCATATGTCATTGATTGTATTGTATATGAATACCTTGTGTTTCTCTTCTGGAAAGCGTGGACAAATATTGATTGAAATTTTCCTCAATATTATAAACTTAATCTATAAAGAAATCTTCAACTGAAGGAACCATTTACAGGTTTACCTTGCAGCTGGTGGATTAGTTAAAAGTTAATTCATATGAAAGTAGTTTAAAAACAGACAGTAAAAACCCTAAGGAAAAAATACAATGTTAGCATTAGTAGTTTATCGATCTTCAGCAACTATAGTTGTATGTATCGAATTAATCAGCATCCAGTTGTGTAAAAGAAATTTAGTTTCTTAACTGGTTTCAGGCATTTAGTGCCCTTCATCAGAAGGCTGTACAGAAAATGTACCACAAAGAAGTAGAATTTAAGTAAGAATATCAAAATTAAGGATGAAAAGTTTCAAATATTTTTTTAAATTTAAGGAAATGGTATGTACTTATAACTATAATGTTATTTTTGTCGAGTGTCAAGAATAAGATGTATTTTGCATATTGCTGTGGTCCTAAAAAAATGCAAGAGCGATAAGTAAGACAATAAAGAATACATTAATGTAATAAGAGCTAGTAAATGCTTACATGTAGTTCATAGTGCCTGCACAAAAACGGTGTAAAGAAGCCAAACAACAGTTGCAGATTTCATGCCAGAACTGGAGCTAATGACATGCGTTTCTTGAGGATGGTCTCGGTGGGGGTAAAAGTATGATAAAATAATAAAACAAAACCATACACACCTGTAGTTGCCATAAGGCATAATCAAAAATGTAAATGCACATAAGAAGCATAATAAGTAATGTATAAAAACCTAATGATGAACAAGATAAGTTAATACCAATGACAAGCAGTGCTATGGATGGGAAATTTGGAACCCATCTCCAAACTGCTGTAGTGAGGTCAGTAGCATGCTAGCAGGGAACCTGTCTGCAAAAACGAAGTGTGAAGTGCATCATGTGGCTGGAACCCATTTCTCAATCATTAACTAATATTAAGTGTCGGAAAGTGACTATAGAGGAAAAGAAGTTTGGGCACAACTAAATGATAGTGAAACAGATGGTACTGAAATGTGTTCAGATCACAGGTACGTACTGTGAAAGAATTGTAACTAGTGGCATTTATACCAGTAGTATGACACTGTAAATTTAAGAACACACCACTGAGCTGGTGTATGGATGTCAACGGCATGGTAGCAGGAAGTATGTCCACGCAAACAGCATGCGGGCTGCTCAATCATTACCAAATTGGTATGAAGTTTGCTCTCAAATCTGGTTTGAAAATTACTATTTAAATTTCTATCGTAATGCAGGAGGTTTGATTATATGAGGGAAATTTCATAAGTCATGGCAGTTATGGTATATCATGCAAATGTGTCACATCACCGTAATTGCTGTAAATACATTTGAAATCTCACGGCAAACATCACCCAAATCAACCGACAGATTGTGACCGCATTCGTGGATGGCTGAGACCATTGCCTGAAACATCCGTTGTGAGGTTGGCCGTGCTATAAAATGGATCCTCTATCGCCAACCCTACTCACAAGACCTCAGCCCCTGCGACTTCGACCACATTCCATAAAGGAAACCATTGCAAGGGAGGCGCTCTGCAAATGGGGCAAATGTCCTTATGTCCTTACAACATTTCGGTGACAGGCGGCACACATTGATGGCAAAGCCATTGGGGCCATTGTACACAGTGTATGCACTGATTGACTATTTTGAAGCATAGTAGCTGATTTTGATTCAGTGCATATCTTAGAGTTCTCATCACAAGATGTACCGTAGTTGTCATGACTTATGGAATGACCCTTGTAAAAAAGAGATTTTGATGCACCTCTGTTCCCATGTGTTCTTGTTTTGATATCCAGGTTTTCTCTCTCTCTCTCTCTCTCTCTCACACACACACACACACACACACACACACACACACACACACCTTTTGTTTATTTCATTCTTGGTTTCTGCAGATTGTGTGGTTCAGTGTATACCATAATCTCATTAATTTTATGTGTGTAGCATTTATAAGGTAGGCATTGTAGGGGCAGTAACATTTCCTTAGAATTGTTTGTGCAGACTAAATTTGGTCATTTTAGTAGCATCTCTGCATGTAATGATATGCTTTTCTCATAATCTTCCATTGGTGTTTGCCATACTGATGTAATGCTCTTGTGTCGACCTAATGGAACATCCATAGACCACACAGCTTGACTTCAGACATTATAATGTGTCAAGAGGTACAATATAGATAAGAGATTGATGCACCACAAATGTGATTTTTCTTTTAGAGAGGCCTCCTCTCCCCAGTGACCTGCAACAGAGTATTCACCTTCCATGCAACAAAATTCGTGTGATTGTTTGATTTTGTCACCTTAAATGGGCATTAAATTATTTGAATAGTGTTTCAGACTCAAGTATATTATTGCTGTTATTGTAGGTTTTCTCAGCTAGAGTCAGTCTCCATAAATCCTTCTCAGCTTTAATATACTTATTTTTCTCCTGCCTTTATAGTTGTTTAACAAAAGTGGTCTGAAACTGAATGTTCCAAGTGGGGGGAAGGAGAGCTGAAGTAATAGTAATAAATTCATAAATTGTCATGAAATAAGTAGTAGTATTACTCTGTGCATACTATTTGCTTGAAAATTGTTTGCAGAAAAGTTTTATATCTTTTACTTTTGGAAATAGGGCATCTAAGCTACACTATAGCTAGTTGTGATAATTCATGTAATCTCTCCTGAATAATTATCCAAGTGCTGCATGCAGGAAATAGCTGCTTGGGTGACAGTGTTTATATGGTTGCACAGTACAGTTTCTAATTTTAGTTAATTTTCCATTTAATGAAAGTTGTAGGTCCATTTAGTACTGATCTGCAGTACTCTCAGAGAGGGATATTGATGTACATTACTTACAGAGAATGGAAAAATGACCTTATAATCCTGAAAATGTCACAAAGTATTCATCTACTAGAGTGTTCTAGGGTAGTTTGTAAAATTACTCCATCAGCCGTATTTTCCATATAATGGTGATAACTGATAGCTCGCTAAAATTGGGTGTAAGAGGCAGTGAAATTCGTGGTTTGAAATGGAGAAGGGTAGTGCGTGAGGCATTAGCCTGTATTGACGTTCTTCCATTTCTGTCTGTCGGATCAGTTTTTGTGATATTTGTGTGAAATATTTAGTGTTATCAGAGTGAAGTTTTCACTCTGCAGCAAAGTGTGTGCTGACATGAAACTTCCTGGCAGATTAAAACTGTGTGCCGAATCGAGACTCGAACTTGGGGTCTTTGCCTTTCGAGGGCAAGTGCTTTACCATCTGAGCTACCCAAGCACGACTCACGACCCATCCTCACAGCTTTACTTCCACCAGTACCTCATCTCCTACCTTCCAGGAGAGCTTCTGTGAAGTTTGAAAGGTAGGAGACAAGGTACTGGCAGAAGTAAAGCTGTGAGGACGGGTCTTGAGTCGTGCTTGGGGAGCTCAGGTGGTAGAGCACTTGCGTGCGAATGACAGAGGTCCCAAGTTTGAGTCTCGGTCCAGCACACAGTTTTAATTTGCCAGGAAGTTGCATTTAGTGTTACCTTGAGAGAGAGAGAGAGAGAGAGAGAGAGAGAGAGAGAGAGAGAGTGTGTGTGTGTGTGTGTGGGGGGGGGGGGGGGAGGAGGAGGAGGAGGAGGAGGAGGGGGGGGGGGAGAGAGGGGGGGGGGGAGATATTTATGCAAAACTGAACTCAACATGGTTTCTGATGTTTATCTTGAGTGTCTAAATGACGTAGTTTTGAGATCTCTTGGAAGTATGTTGTTCCAAACTTATTGACTCAGTCTCCCTAGAAGAAGGGAAAAGCATTCTTAAGGATATTGAAACATTAGTTATGGCACCCAATGGAAAAAAGAATGGCAAAATACATTTGTGTGGGAAGTGTGACTATGAACTTATTTGTATGTCTATCCAGCTGCACACTTAAAAAAAACTGCTTCTACAAAAATATGATGGGGTATATGTATGGCTTGGGCTGTAATGTTGTGTATGCTAACTACATATATGCCATAAGAGATAACAAAGGTGGGAAAGGTCCACCTCAAATTGATAACAGTATTCTAAAACTATTTAGAAAGCAGCGATCATGATTGCATGTTTAAAAGAAGTTGCAAGCGTATTGCGAAACAAAATCAAAAGGACCACAAATATAGACATGACATCTATTTCTTATTTTTTGTGCACTGCAGGCTATCAGTTCAATGGACAGAACGATTTCTATTTGTGGTGTTGTGTTTATTCTGCATTATTGATATGTTTCAACATCAGATCATTGACATAAGTACAGTGAATGTGGGACATTGTTATACTAATGGCATGTCAAAAATAGCATCCTTGTGTTAGATCAAACATGGTATTTTTAGCCACAGATTGACACAACTCCAATACATATCAAAGGAACCCACCTATAAGTTCTTGCTCATAACCAAGTGTCACATGTGATTATCTCAACAGTACTTGTAATCTAGTATAAGAAATCTATAAGGTTTTAAGCAAAACCTGTGAGATTATTCATGATTTTATTTGGTTGGTGTGAGAGTATCACATACATGCTCAAGAAGTGCTTGTGAGAGAAACTAAAATAAAGACATTATTCTTTATAAACAGGACAAACCTTGAACTTAAGAGTGTCAATCTTCAAAGGGGAGTCAAGAGACACATTACTATCTTCCATGCACACATTATGTAGTGTCTATCACAGTTAAAGTTAGGCTTACATACCAGCCTCAAATGGAACTGTAATGATAATGATATACTACAGAGTGCCTAAAATAAAATGAACCCAAAACGGCAGAACCTACACAGCAACAAGTTTGTGCATTGATATCAATGATGGGCAGTTCCTGTAACTTTCGCGAAGAATAGTTTTTCTGTTCATTGATTAGGGTAACTTACGTTATGTGAACTTACTGAATTTTGTGTATCAGTTTTATTTTAACCACACTTTATACACTACCTACTGCACACCACAGAGTGGCTTACATTGCAGTGGTCATTGTGTCTATGTAGTGCCCAATCAGTATTAAATAATACACATCCATTATTATGTATTGTGTATATCTGCCGTGCTTAGTTTATGGTAGACAGTGTCATTTACTAGAATAAGCAATACAGTATTCAATTGCATATTTCCAATTCTGTTATTTTTTAAATTAAGTGAAACATTAGTTAAAGAGATGGAGATTAACACAATGAGGAAATGTATTGCAAGAGGTTGTTCTGTCTAATTTATTCAGTTAATAACTCTCAATTTCTATATATATTGGGTAGTATCTATTTTTCCTCCCCTTTGCCTTAATATAATTACTAATTTGTGTTGTTGTATACATTTGAAAGTTTAATGTATTCAATTTTCTTAGGCAAGTGAACTGGAAGTTCTGCAGGCTGTCTTGAAATGGGGAGAACACGAGCTAATTCGCCGAATGGAAGATCGAGGTACGAACTAAAAGTTTAAATTTTTTTTCCATTTCCATCCAATCTGTATGTAGCTCATTAATATGCAGTAATGTGGGGTCTAAGTATCATATTTCTGGAAGAACCACCTAATATTACCGATCACTAAGCGGGAAAATGCAAAGACCCCTTTGAGGGCTTCTGTTGTATAGTATCACTCTTCAAGCCCTTTATCCATTCAGGAGGATGACGTTTCAAATTCACACTTGGTCATCCTGCATTGGGTTTTCCGTGATTTCCCGAACTTGCTCTAGGGAAATGTCAGGATGGTTCCTTTGAGAGGGTAGGGCTGATTACCTTCCCCAGCCTTGAAACAATCTGAGCTAGTGCTCCGTCTCTAATGATCTCAATGCCAACAGGACATTGAACCCTAATCTTCCTTTCCTTTTTTTCAAGCACTGTAAATGCTGATCACGCTTTTATTAACTACTATTGAAAAGACACTGAGGATTATTTGGTTATCATACTGTGCAATGAGCCAAGATAACTACTCCCCATAAAAAGGAGATGTTGAACTGTAGATAAGGTAGGCACTTATTTTTTATTTACTAAAGAGTTACAGTACTACCTTTAAGTCACTTAATTTTGAGTTTCAAAGGTGCTTTGGCTTTCCCGTGCATATTCCCTTCCCTTCCACAATGCTCGTAATGTATTTGCATGTGGTTTTATTTTTGGTTCTCAGTATCTTGACACCAAGTCCACGAAATTTTGTTGAAATGAAAAACTGTTGCCTTCAGTTTTTGTTCAGTATTTCACTTATTTCTGCAATTTTTGTTTGCCATGAGACCCTTAAGCATCTCTTAATGCATTTGTTCTGAAGTGTTAATTCTTGGTATTTGTTTTGCGGGCTATCCCCGACAGGCTGCTTCCATGGGTTGTCCTGTTGCTTTGGGGAGGGGGGTTGTCATTTAAATCTTTGTTAGTCAACAATGGTATAGTTTGTGGTCTGAGAGATAGTTAAGTAATATTTTGATGTATCAGTCTGCTATTAGCATTTCTTCATGTAGTTGAGTTTTTATGCCCAATGTTTACAATTATTCCTACTATGTTATTTGATATGTTAATTTGACTAGATTTTTTTTCTGTGATGTGCACTAGTTGACATTATATGGACAGTCAAAAGTGTTCTATTTTACCTAGTTGGGTTGTTCAAGCTAGTGCTGAATTACTTGAGAATGACTCTTTCCTGTCAGCAGTGCTGTGTTTTTTAGGAAAGTATTTTAATTTGTTTGGAGTTCCTTGTGTAATGAGGGACCTGGTGATAAAGAACAAGAATGTAGTCTTTCAAGAACTTCAATTCTTGTTTTGAACATAAATGTACACTCTTGTATACATCACTATATTGTTGTAGCCTTGTGGCCTATCTAGGATAATGTGAGTTTTACTTATGCACACCCTCATTCCAGTGTTAGAATTAGGAGACTCAGACATTCAGGGGTTGACCTGAATGGTTATTCATTCCTCTAGGTGCTTGTGCAGTTGCACGGGTTTTTAAGATCAACAGAGACATTTCTTGAGGAGTGGGTAGATTACATTATAAGAACAACATCTATATTAATGAGGTGGCTGAAATGAGTGAGACCATTTATGGCCAGAGAGAACCTATATCCAAATACCTGTTTAGTCATAAATGGCGGAGAGAATTACTGGTACATTGAAACCCATAAACAGATCAAAGTACAGTACCATTCTTATTCACACTAAATCAAGTCATCAGCCATACCAATTACTTCAAACTAGTAAACTGGAGAATGCCCTGCTACTGTGTAGCACACTAAGTTACAGTGATGCAGTAACTGTTTGTAAGAAATCTTGAAATTGGAGTTTTAATCAAGAGAGGGGTGTATAGAAAAACGGAGGATTTGTTGTTGACACTAAAACTACCGTGGGAAGTATTAACGGTGTGCAAGAGGAAGTTACATTTTTTCCTGTCATTTAATTTGCTGTTGTTGCATAGCTTTATTAAAGTATAATTTATCTAACTTCAAATGTGACTTTTTGTTCAAAATTTGATGTAGTTTGCCTACAAAGCTGAATTGCGTAATTAAATGGTAGCAGGTGCTGGTGTCAGTCCTAGCACCTGAAGGTGAAAAAAGTTATTTCGCATCATACATAAAAAAGACAATAAAAAAGGGCAGATTGCTACTTACCATACAGTGGAGCTGTTGAGTCACAGACAGGCACATAAAAAGGAACACTAAACCAGTAAGCTTCTTCTGGAACACACACACACACACACACACACACACACACACACACGACCACTGTCTCTGGCTGCCAAGGGTTGAAGTTTAAAAGGCGCAGTCCACAGACTGTACTTTTGCACTGTATAAATCAGATGTTCACAATGTTTAGTAATATTGAGTAGGAAGCAGACAGTGAGGGGATCGTGTGGAGTCACAAGCTGTTAATCAGATGATAACCATAAGCAGAGTAACACAGATTTATTGCATTGTGTGGACAGACTTTCCTTCACTTCCTGTATTATGCCAAGCTAGTAACCAGACATCAGAAAATACAAATTTTGTTGACAACCCTTCCTCCACACTCTGTATTTGCCTCAAATTGTTGCTTTTATTATTGGCATATATATTATTTTTGCACTTTTGTTGTGCTCAAACAGATTTAAATATGAGGGTTGGAACTTAAATAGTGGCAACTATTTATTCACAACTGATACAAAAGAGTTACGTGTTTGCATCTGTTACTGTCCTTCAAAGTAGTCACCAGCATTGTGTAAAACCCGTTGCCAGCAATGTGGAAGGTGTAGTATACTGTTAGCAGAGCCTGTTCTGTTGATGGTGTGAATGGAGTGGGCTACTGCCTGTCGAATCTCTGGAACAGTTCTGAAGCGAATGGCATGAAGTGGTTCCTTCATCTTCAGAATCAAATCAAAGTCACAAGGACTTGAGTCGTATTACTGTTCATTTTTGGATCATTACCTGTGACCAGCTTTGCGGAAGAAGCGCCAACACTTTCTGTGCAACCCACCCATCATTTTGCACGGCAATGCGTGGGCGCATACAGCGCAAGCTGTGGTTGCTCTGTTCGGTCGATGGGACTGGGAAGTACTGTACCATCCACCATACTCCCCGCAATTAAGTCCTTATGACTTTGATTTGATTCCGAAGATGAAGGAACCACTTTGTGGTATTCGCTTCACAACTGTTCCAGAGATTCGACAGGCAGTAGACCGCTCCATTCGCACCATCAGTAGAACAGGCTCTGCTAACGGTAAACTATGCCTTCCACATCGCTGGCGACGGGTTCTACACAACGCTGGTGACTACTTTGAAGGACAGTAAAAGGTGTAAACATGTAACTCTTTTGTATCAGTTGTGAATAAACAGTTGCCACTATTTAAGTTCCAACCCTCTTAATTTCATGTGAAATATGAAATCTTGGCTGTGGTGACAAACTTATCTGTAGTTTAGCCTGAGATCTAGGTTGGGTTCCACAAGTGAAGTGACTGGTGTGAAGGAACTGAAAAGAGAAGGATGTTGTATCTCTTCCTGTGGTTGTAGTGAAGGATGTACATATATACTTAGTAACTCACTGTAAAAGTGTATAGCTTGGTGATAAAGTACGAGACACTACATCCGAAGTTGTGGGTTTCAATCTCTGATCAGTTGTAGAATTTTTGTCTCTCTCTTAAATCTTCTTTCACCTCTGACAGTGTTTGTTAATACAAAAAATGCCAAGTTGCACAGTGGTTAGGGGTCCATGTTAATCTGCAAGTATCCATGTAACTACCTAATTCAGGCAGTTCAGAGGTCAGAGGTAGGCAACAACAATAGAGCCATGCCTAGTAAAGCACTGTAGTATTCATACCAACCTTCAGGTTAATACAGCCATACTACTTTTCAGTATCTATGTTACATTCAAAAAATGTGTGCTTATAAATTTAATCTTGATACCTTTGCCCCACCCCCAATGTGTTGATGCCCAGTCTATTGGAGGAGGGTTGAAATTTCACTGAGTTGCTATGGTATATGCCGGGAGCATATATGCTAGTAAAGTGATGTTTTCTCTAAAGATACAAACTATTTTTACAGACTGTAGTTGCTAGCAGAAGGTTATAGCTTCTTTTAGGCTGCTCTTGAGAGTTAAATTTGCCTAACAGCTTCAATCTAAACTCTCTTTCTGTGGAATGACATTTTGTACTCACTGCAAAAAATGTGCAATCTTGCATCCCATGTATGCTGTTATTTTGGTAAACACTTAGATTTGTCCCAAGTATCACACTACTGTTGATTTCATGTTTTGTAAAACTTTTGGCACAAAATATTAAATGCACCCTGCTACTTTTTAGAACTGTTTCAAATTCTGGGATATGTTTACAATTAATTAATTATACTTTTAAATTCTGAACTGTCAGAAATATTTGTTACATTACGTTACATTACAATAAGTTTTTTTGAACTATTTGCAGATATGTTTATAAACATTGATCATTGTGTTACTTGCTCTTAAAAATCTTTGTGTGCTTTCCATACAAAATCAGTTTTGCAGGTTGTAGTCTGTGGCATATGTGTTTGTAAGCTAATTATAGGGACATCACAGCTGTAAGTTGTGTGGGACAAGTGTAAATCATCACAACCAAACTTGTCACAGTGCCACCTAAGTGTCTTGGTTTTGAGCTTAGTGGAAAACCATAAGCTGATAACCACATAACTTGTGGGAACTTTATTGCATGTTGTAAGATTAACTGAAAAACCGTTAGCAAATGCTAGTCATGTCCGCACCTAATTTTGCCAGAAATAGTTCTCATGGTGTGGGATACAATCTGCAATCAAATATACCTTGTTTGCTTTGTGGGTGGAATGGTTTGTGTGATAGTATTGTATGAGTACCTCAGCTGTACATAGCATGCTCCTCCCCATTCCTTAGCATCACTTACCAAATGGACATTGTCACCATATGTGATGTGGTCATCTGAACAATTCACATTTGCGATAAATGCAAATAAAGATGTGAATTATGCTTCAATATATGAAAATGCGAATTTACCTGATAAAAGCTATTTCATAGTGAATTGTATTCAAATGAAATATTTTATATATTTTATCAGAGATAATTTGAAATACTTTTATTCACATTTATAAATACCAAAACAGTAACCAATTTTCAGTTTCTGGTATTGCAGAACATCTAGCAAAGCCCAGTTTAGGAAGAGAATGTGCACAAGACTGCAAAATAAAGAGTTTTGCTATGCACAGACACAACAACATATCAACGTGATCGTAAGTTATGCTGTGGCGCCATGTCAACTGTGGGCTGTTGTATGGTTTATTGTATTACTCAGCTGTAGGACCTATGCTTGGATTAGAATAACAAAATGACATGCAAGTGGGAATTGTTGGAGGTTCGCTGTCACCCACATACCCAAATTTGTGCGGCAGCATCACTTGTGCAATTCAGTACTGAAATCCATCCAGTGTCTTCCGTTAATATGCAGTGATGAGTTCGCCTTGCAGGATCTTAATAGCCTTATCATTTCGCTGCATACTGTCACTATTAGCTGCAGACATTCTTTTGTGTGTTTTTAAAAGATAACAAAAATACACGGAGCACATGATGAAAATGAATCACAACAGTTATGTAAGCAGCTGTAATTGTTGACTGGAGTATGGTATGACAATGCCAAACAAACAGGCAGTGTGACTAAGCTCATTCTCTGGTTGGTAATTGGTATGATAGCTGGTATTTTAACATCTAGGTGCCTGTCACTTTGTAACTCTGATATCATTATATAATTTAAGAAAAAGAAATGTGT